>NW_027518697.1:18182500-18782500 GCF_043159265.1 Tasmannia lanceolata | reverse complement strand
GTGGGGCCCGCTTTGTGGGGCCCGCGTTGTGGGGCCTCAATGGGGCCTCTTGTGAGGCCTCTTATGAAGAGCAATGATGGTAGCTCTCCACTAAGACAACATGATGGGCCCTCCACTAAGAACAATAATGATGGATTCTCCACTAAGAAACATGATGGGCCCTCCACTAAGAACAATAATGATGGATTCTCCACTAAGAAACATGATGGGCCCTCCACTAAGAACAATAATGATGGATTCTCCACTAAGAAACATGATGGGCCCTCCACTAAGAACAATAATGATGGATTCTCCACTAAGAAACATGATGGGCCCTCCACTAAGAACAATAATGATGGATTCTCCACTAAGAGGGACAACATGATGAGCTCTCCACCAACATATCTCTCTCTCTCTCTTTCTCTCCCTATATATATCTTCCTTCCCATCCATAAAAAAAAAAAAAAGAGAAATTTATCTTCCATTATCTCTTTCTCTTCCATTATCTCTTCTAATCACTCCCTCCAATCCCTTTCCTCAATATATTCTTCCATCCCTCTCCCTAATATTCTTCTTCCATTATCTCTTCACTCCCTCAATCACTCCCACTAAACACTCCAGAGAAAGCGAAAGACGGCGGAGCGGATCGGCGGCGGCAGGATTTTTTATATTTTTTTGGATTGGGCGGAGATCTTCACCACAGGTAGGTGCATTGTTCTCAAAATATTTCTGTATTTTTCCGAATTTTTCTGATTTTTTCCGCAAATTGTGTTTTAAAAATGGAAAACTCTTCAAAAAACATCTTTTGACGAAGAAAAATTAAATTATATACCAAACAGATTCTAAAATTAATGAAATTTCGTGGGAAAATAATATGTTACTGATTCATTTTACCATGAATTTATAAAGATTTTTGGACTTTATTTGGTATATTATTTAATATTTTCTTTGAAACTTATCAGATTTTAGGAGAATTTTTACTAACATCAGATCATCATTCAAATTCATAAAATTTTTACAGTAGTCTTATCTTCCATATTACTTGTTACTGTAAAAGTTTCGTGTTATTTGGATCTGTTTTAATATGGGATGTAGTGTTAATTTATAATCTGGTCTGGAAATTGTAAAATCCGAAATTGGTAGTAAATAATTTCTAAAATTCATGAAAATCTCACTGCATGCTATTGTGATTCATATAGTATTTCTGTAGAAATTTCATAGAATTTAGAGTTATATTTCTACTAGTTTATGTGTTAATTGTGCAATCTGGACATTTAATGGTTTAATCAAGATTAAATGTGAATTTAATGTAAAAATATGCAAAACTCATCCTGTAAGCTACATACATTTTCATCTTGCTGCTGTAGAAATTTCAAATCATTTCGAATTTATTTGCAACAATTTCACTTGTAAAACCGCTCATATGCTTAAAATTGATAAAATCCATGGAAAATTCGAAATTAATTGAAAATCATATAAAAATTCCTAAAGAACTTTAAAATTCTGTCACATGTTCACTCCTTAATCCATTGAAACAGAAATTTTAGGATCTTTAGATTTTCCTGGAAAAATGGCCAGTGCATCCATAATCGTATCCCAATTGCAACTTGATCTTTGACAATTTGAATATTTAAGTTATAGCATGTTGTTGGCTCCGAGGTTATTGTCCACGGAAATCCTGAGATTCTGCCAGGCAATAAGATGCTATAACCTAAGTATTAAATTGCACAAGGAAAGAGCGCACGATTCCCTCATTTGGATGCCATTCAAGGCCGAAATTGGTGAACCCTAGAACCATTGGTAATCCTTAAATGTCTAGAAACTGAAAATCTTCGAAATCTGAAACTCATTAACCTCGAGAACTTAAATCGATTTATCTTGTGTCTTTCGGAACCATTGGATTATGGTTTCCAATCTAAGAACCATTAGAGCCCAATTTAGGAACACTGGTGTCGTGCCGTGTCCTAGGTTTTAGGGAGTCCTAGAGTTAGGAGTCCAGCCTCATCACGGACGCTTGCTATGAATAGCAACCGTACCATAGGTCTAGTTACACTAGTCACCCAATCTTTCCTTAAGACAAGCCTAGTAAACTAGGATGTAGGCAAACCTGCATTAGTCTAAGGAACAACTTGCATTTAGATAAGAATCATGCAGCATCTTAGATGAAATCCTAAGATAATAAAATCCTCAACTTGAATTAAATAACTACTTTTAAAACTGTTGAAACAGTCAAATCCGTTTAAGTCGGTGTCCTAGTTGAGTTAGGCATAAGTAGCTTAGCTTAGGTGCACCGAACTACGTCGACTCTGATCCCAGTGAGGCTTGGGTACGTAGGCAGCTTGGATGTCTGACGGCATACCACCCGCGAGTCGGCACCACAACAAATTGTGGTGTTTTGTATATTAATTTTCTTGTAAATACTTAATCAAATCAGTTAGGGTTTTCCATGAAATTAGAATTCTAGGAGAATTTTCACTTAGAATGAATCCAGACAAATTAATAAATCAAGATACACATCTAGGATTCACATTGAAATTAGATTCTAGGATGCATGTCACTTAGTTCGCACATTAACATAGAGTTGAATGAGCCATTTAAAATAAATTTAAAAGAGTTAGCTTTTGGAATCGAAGACCGATTATCGGACAAGAATGGTGCATGTGGTGGATAACTCCCCATACCTTCCATTCTCGTAACCAGGTAGCGAGTCTAGATTTCTGGTTAATTATGGGTCCTAGATCCCACATCTAGGTGGCGACTCTGTCAGTCTCTT
The DNA here is from genome assembly GCF_043159265.1 of Tasmannia lanceolata. NCBI lineage: Eukaryota > Viridiplantae > Streptophyta > Magnoliopsida > Canellales > Winteraceae > Tasmannia > Tasmannia lanceolata. The sequence continues at coordinate 18,779,748 of NW_027518697.1, read as the reverse complement.
TCGTGTGGAATTCGGATTGCCTTAGTGATCCCAAGTCCACAGGAAAGACGAATTCAGATCAATATTAAAATGCACACGCCAATCGCGTGGGAACGAGAGACCAAAGGAGAGTGCGCGGCGGCTCGCGCCCCACGCCCCTCTCGCGGGATCATGTCCCACAGTCTGGCGACTCTGCTGGGGACCACCTAACTTCATTACAATTCCAAAGGATAACTCATTTGAATCTATTTTAACTGGCTCATGAAAACTCTATCTCTTTTATGCTTGTTAGATTAGTTTGTATGCTTTATTTTCTCATCACATATACTCAAACTTAATCTAACAAAACCTGAAGGCATCATAGATTGCGCGAACTTATTGCACACACTTACATCACTTTCATCTAAACCCCTGCATCTCACATGCACACACGTCCTATTTTAGGAACCCGGAGTGTTATCTAGCATGGTTGACTGGGATTTCATCACCTGGTGCCTCTGTGCTAGAGAAGCATTCCACCCTTAGCCTAGTACCTTTATGGTACGTAAACGGATCTCTTGTTCACGTACTGATACGCCGGACACTGGTACAGTATATCGAACAGGGATTCGCGCTAAGGGAACTCTTGGCCTTACCCCTAGATTAACCCACACATGCATGTAGTATACGAACACATGTGCATCACGTGTGTGAGCCTAGTTTAGGATATCCTACCTATTTGTGTCTAGATTAGGCCGTAGACCATCTTCTAATGGCTACGATCGGTCCTAGGTACACAAACAAAGTCATGAGTCGAGATCCTCTCTCCACTCCGCTAGATTAGGATTAGGGTTGATGCCTTCAGGTAACACTGATAAAATGTGCAAAGATTAAAAAACTTTCCCTTTGGGGTTAGGATTTAAATCCCATTCATTTCCAAAGATCTCATAGGATTAGTCATTCATGATCCATCCGTTGAAAGCAATCTTATGCTATCTCATCTCATCTCGATCGTACGATTTTTAATCTTATATTATCTGATTCGATCGAGTATCCATACTTCCTTTATATTGGTAGGAACTCATCCTAATCTCATGTTCATGTAATCCTGATTATCCCTGTATCCTTTCTCCTGGCTTACAGACACCATGTCTACTCGTACAATTCTTGATTGGATCCGTGGTACATTAAGAGAATCCCATATCTATGCCATAAGTGAGCAAGAGAAAAATCTCTTCGGTTACGTGGCCACCATCAAGCTCGATTGGGGATTACTCTATGCTGCATCAGAGTGTTGGGATCCCGATCATCATGTCTTCCGTTTTGGCAACCAAGAAATGTGTCCCACCTTTGAAGAATGGTGTGCCTTATTGGAATATCCTGTAGATGGCCCTCTGGTGAAGCCATCTTACGTGTCGGATTATCGTCCTTTGTTTCTTCGCTTGATGAATAATCCAGATGAATCCATGAACTCTTTCATCAAAGACCAGGAAGTGTCCATGCAACAACTGATTGACATTTACCCTCCTGTTGGGCATATTGGTGCTGTTGATATTCAAAAAGCCCGAGGTCGCGCTCTGAGATTCTGCTCCTTTGCTAGGTTCCTCACTGTCCAGCCTTCTCGCTGCGCGTCAGCTGTTCTCTTGGACCTCGTTGATCAGATGGATCGTGGCGCCAATCCAATTCCTACTATGCTTGCAGAAACCTTCAATGGATTGGATGAGATGGCTCGTCTTCGTGCCAGCTCAGGTCCAGGCTCTTATGTTCGATCTTTTGTTGGGTCCTTCTCAGGATGTCCTGCATTACTTCACGTGTGGTTATGCCACAAGCTAAAAATTGCAGCTCCTGTGCATTTTGATCATACGTTATACACCTTCAGTGAATGGCGTCATGATGTTTCTTTCAATCATAAAGGCGATTGGGCTGAGTGGTTGAGTTCTCGCCATGAAGATCAGATTTATTGGCAAATCCCTGGAATCCAAGAAGCTGTCTTCAATACTGGAGAAGCTAACTACGTTCGCCTTCTTGGCCTCAAAAAGACTTCCTTTTATATTCCTGCCAGGATTCAGCGTCAGTATGGAAGGGAGCAATCCATTGTGCCTCCCCTTCGTCATTTCTATCCGCCTGAGGATCTCAAGCCCAAGATTGTCAAAGCCGTTTCATCTGCTTGGGATGTTTGAGTCATCAAATCTTTCAAGGAGTCAGTTGAGGAAGATAGTCGTCCAAAGAAGAAGTCTAGAAAGAGTGCTTAATGTCATGTTTTCTCTTATCAGTCTATCTTTGAAAGATCGAACCATGTACTCAAGCTTTAATGATCTATCAATAAAAGTTCACCTTTTTCTTTCAGTATCTTCGTCTATGCATACATCAGTGTCTACTTCTTTCTGATTTTAAATATGTCTTTCAAATATTACAGGGCCGTAGACACCATAGCTAACCCTAATACTCCTTGGGTTCGGGTCTCTTCTCGATTACAGAGGAAATCTGTATCCCCGCCACCTTCTCTGAGAACCCCAGCATCTCATTCTTTCCCGTCCTCATCCTCACCAATGGCAGAAAACCAGGACAGTCCTCCACTCGCTGCTATCACCGATACTCTTACCTTGATTCTCCGGCAGCTTCAAGAACTCAAGGAAGAGAACCAAGTTATCAAGGCTCAACTTTCTGAGAAGTTCGGACAATCGTTGTCCAAAGATAAAAGGCCCATGCACCATACAGCTACTTCAGTCGCACCTGCCCAGCCGGCGTTTATCCCCATTACTGATAAAATTGAAGAAGATCTGGAAAAAGAGCAGTACAGTCAGGACCACAGTAACCCTTCTCAGTCCATGGTTGATAAGTCTGTTATGGAAAAATTAGAAAGTCTTACCAGGAAGGTACAAGACATCCAATTTCAAGACCAAGGTGGTTTCAATCCGAGTGATCTCACACTGTTCCCAGAAATCCGTCTCCCAGCCAATTTTCAAATGCCGGACTTTGATAAATATGATGGTGTGGGTTGTCCAATTACACATTTGCAAATGTTCACCATCATGTGTCAGCCTCAAGGCTTATCTACTGAGCAAATGGCTCAATTGTTCCCGGTTTCCCTGACCAAGGTTGCCAGGAGGTGGTTCATGGTATTGGACAAGACTCGTTACAGGATATGGAAGGATATCGGTGAGCAATTCATCAGGCAGTTCAAATATGATGACGGGACAGAAATCACTAGAAAGGATTTGGAAAGAACCAAGCAAGATTCAAGAGAATCTTTTCTGATTTTTGTGAAAAGATGGAGGAGAATAGCAGCTCAGATGATGGAGCGCCCGTCTGAGGAGGAGCAGGTCCAGATAATCATGAAAAATATTTCCCCCCAGCTCCAATATCACATGTCATTACAATATTACCCGGACTTCAAGCACTTCATCGTAGCTGGCACCCAAATAGAGGAGGCTATGGCTCAAGGTGTATTCAACCGTAGCAACCCAAACCCCAGAGATTTCAAAAAATCCCCACCAGCCCAAGTCAGTAGTATCTCCCGTTCTAATGCTCAATCCTCTAAATCCCAGGAACCTCTAGTAATGGACTATGTTCAACCCGCGACCGCACCTCGGCAACAAGCCCGGGTAGAATTTACTCCTCTTCCCATTCCATCTTCAGAGGTGCTTAAGCAATGTCTGGCTTCAGGTCGCATAACCCTACCTGCCACCCGGCCTCCCCCCAATCCTTTACCTGCCAATTGGCGAGCCGACCTACACTGTGAGTATCACAGGGGTCCTGGTCATCTTACAGACAATTGCATCGCTTTGAAATTCAGAATCCAAAAACTTATTGATGAAAAAGTCATTGCATTCCAGCCAAGACCCAATGTTACCCAAAACCCGCTACCTGGTCATGCTAATCCTCCCGATGCCGTTAATGCCATAACCATAGGAGATCCTGAGTTTGACCCTCTCACCCTCATATGTGCTTTAGAACCCGTTTCTGAACCCCAAATCATCTTCTGTGATGAATCGTACCTGAGAGAGTCTGTACCTCCCTTGGTAATCACCTATGAGCCACAAGACCCTCAAATTATCACCTATGGTGAGCCAGAATTGGATGAAGTCAGACATGTGACAAGGGGTGGAAGAATTTTCAAACCTGCTGAATTAAGAGTCGAAAATCCAGGGGCATTGGCTCGAGGAGAGGAGCCGCAATACGTGAAGGACCCAGATGATGAAGTTGTTCAGCAGTTGAAGAAAACTCAGGCTGTCATATCTGTTTGGGGGTTGTTGATAGCATCGAAGAAACACAGAGAGGCTGTGTTGAAAGAACTGAATACCACACAGGTGTCCTCAGAAATATCTCCAGAGCAACTAGCTGAAGTTGTCGCTCTGACACACGCCACTAGGGCCATTAGTTTCTCAGACCAGGAGCTGCCTCCTCAAGGTCGGAATCATGCTAGAGCTCTTCATGTCACTGTTGTTTGCGAAGGCAAGAAAGTACCGTCTGTGCTGGTAGATAATGGATCCGCGTTGAATGTATGTCCATTAAGAACTGCCATTACCTTGGGTTTCGGTCCCACTGATTTTGCCGAATCAACCCTTGGTATCCTCGCATATGACAATACCCGCAGAAATGTGGTCGGAGTCCTTACCACCAGGATCGTTATAGGCGGTCAAGAATTTGAGGTGGAATTTCAAGTTATTGATATCAAGGCCTCGTTCAATATACTTCTGGGACGACCCTGGTTGCATAAGGAAGGTGTTGTTGCCTCAACCCTTCATCAAAAACTGAAGTTCATTAAAGAAGGAAAATTGATCACTGTCAGAGGCGACGAAGAGCCAGAAATAGGGCAGATAACAGGAGAAACTCAGATTCTTCCAGTTACAAAAGCAGATGATTACAACTTGAATGGTTTCGCATTCGATGTTACTGCTATTTCCTATGAAGATGCCTCTCGGGAGGAGTTGTATTTGCCTTTTGCCATCAGTCCTGTGGTTGCCAAGATGATGAGAAAAATGAACTACTTTCCGGGTATGAATTTAGGCCGTGATCCAAGCAAAGCGTCTCACTGGCGCCCAATCAAAGCAAACTCTGGAGCTTTCGGTCTTGGGTATATACCTACTGAGGAGGAGGAGGAATCCATGAAAGAATTGTTGAAATTGAAGGAAGAAATCCGCCGCACTGGAAGGATACTCCCGATGACTCCATATTCCTTATCAATGAATGGTCACTTTATCAAAGAAGGTGAGACTTCTCCATACTATGGGTTTTCTGAACCATGGTATGACTCAGTAACAGGGATCATGATACCGGGTTTTGAAATATTCAGTGGCCTTGCTCTCCCAGAAACAGAACCGCCGGTATATTGTGTTGAAAAAACTGTTGAGGATTGGATAGTCTGCCTTGAGCCAGATATGTTGGGGTCTTTGTTCGAAGAAGATGTGCCTGATGTTGTTTGTCAGGAGTTGCCCGTTTTAGATCATTCTAAAAAGCAAGAAGAGACTGACTGTGAAGATGTGCTAGTGGCGGTTATTCAGGGCGATGCTACCTTTACTGAACCTCAGAGTCAAATTGCACCTGCAACAGAAAATCTTTCAAACTGGAGTTCTGATGTTTTTCCACCTTATTATATTGCTAAGTCAAGTCTAGTCAAGTCGAGTGAATCGGTGTCAGTGCCTAGTCCAGGCGAGTCATTTTCTGAGTTTATTTACTATGTGAATCCTGAGCCTGTTCAGGATGAGTCCAATGATAATGATGTAACTTCTTTCAATTCAATGAAATCTGATTCTCAGTATGTCTCTGTGTTTGCTTCTGACTTTAATAATAATGATAACACTCCCTCCTCAGACGAGGAAGAGGGGATCGACGAAACTCCCTTTGAATTACAGCATATGCTCAAACAAGAGGAGGAGCGCCGAGCCCAGCCTCTTAAAGATGAAATCGAAATTATAAACATCGGAACAGAAGATTTAATACAGGAAATACGAATTGGAAATACTCTATCATCTGAAGAGCGCGATGAATTAATAAACCTACTTAAGGAATATAAAGAAGTTTTTGCCTGGTCCTACAAAGATATGCCCGGGTTGAGCGAAGACATTGTTCAACACAAGCTACCTTTGTTGCCTGGGATTAAACCTAAAAAGCAGAAGCTAAGGAGAATGAAGCCTGAGTGGGTCCTGAAAGTAGAAGAAGAGGTTACTAAGCAGTTGAATGCTGGATTTCTGCAAGTGGTGGAATATCCAGAATGGCTCGCAAATATAGTACCTGTACCAAAGAAAGATGGAAAGGTGAGAATGTGTGTAGATTTTAGGGATTTGAACAAGGCAAGTCCAAAAGATGATTTCCCTCTACCACATATCGATATCTTGGTGGACAATACGGCCGGGCATGAATTACTATCTTTCATGGATGGTTTCTCGGGCTACAATCAAATTAAGATGGCACCCGAGGACATGGCTAAGACCTCGTTCATTACACAATGGGGGACATATTGCTATCGGGTAATGCCATTTGGTCTTAAGAATGCTGGTGCGACGTATCAAAGAGCAGCTACAGCCTTACTCCATGACATGATACATAGAGAAGTCGAAGTTTATGTCGATGATATGATTGTAAAAGCTAGGGAAAGGAGGGATCACATCCCGAACCTCAAGAAGTTCTTTGAAAGAATACTCAAATACCAGCTTCGCCTGAATCCTAGCAAGTGTGTATTCGGGGTTACCTCTGGTAAGTTGTTAGGATTCATGGTGAGTCAAAGGGGTATAGAGGTAGATCCTCAGAAGATTAAGGCTATCCAGGAGATGCCGCCGCCTAGAACCGAGAAGGAAATTCGGGGATTCCTAGGAAGGATACAGTTCCTAAGGCGATTCATCGCTCATCTGACATCAACTTGTGAACCTATCTTTAAGCTCTTAAAGAAGAACTCTTCCAAAGAATGGACAGAGGAATGTCAGCAGGCCTTTGAAAAGATAAAGCAAAGTTTGTCTGAACCACCGATAGTAGCACCAGTGATACCGGGACATCCATTGCTGCTTTATTTGTCAGTAACAGAAACCACAATGGGTTGTATGTTAGCGCAGCAAGATCCAGAAACCAAGCATGAAAAGGCTGTGTATTATCTTAGCAAGAAGATGTTGGAGTATGAACAGAAGTATACTGTCCTAGAAAAAACCTGCTTAGCCTTGGTTTGGGCTACTCAGCGACTCAGGCATTACATTTTATCACATAAGGTCTTGCTCCTGTCAAGGATGGATCCTCTGAAATATCTCTTTGAAAAACCAGCCTTGACAGGCAGGACTGCCAGATGGTTATTGTTGTTGTCTGAGTTTGACATCACCCATGTAACCCAAAAATCAGTAAAGGGCCGAGTCATTGCTGAACAATTGGCAGAAGCACCCCGAGAAGAAAATCAGCCTTTCAAGACGATGTTCCCAGATGAAGAGATCATGATGGTAGAAGATGAATATCCAGAAACTGGTTGGACCCTCTATTTTGATGGAGCAGCAAACCAAACAGGGCAAGGAGTAGGGGCATTGCTTGTGTCACCCCGAAATGAGCATGTTCCCCTTGCAGTTAAGTTACAATTCAATTGCACCAACAATATGGCAGAGTATGAAGCATGCATTGTTGGGCTTGAGGCAGCATTGGCCTTAGGCATAGAGAATCTTGACGTATATGGAGATTCAATGTTAATCATTTGCCAAACCCAAGGAGAATGGAGAACCAAAGAAGAAAAGTTGCTGCCATATCATGAATACTTGGATATTCTCGCTAAGCAATTCCAGCACATCACTTTCAGTTATTTGCCAAGGTTGAAGAATAGATTCGCCGATGCCTTAGCGACGTTAGCTTCTATGATTGACATACCTCACAATATGAAAATGAGGCCCATCACGGTTCAAGAGCAATGGGCTCCTGCATATGTTGATGCTATAGAGATAGCTGCAAGATGTCCCGATGGTAAACCATGGTATACGGACATAAAGAACTACATCTCGGGCCAGGGGCATCCCAATGAGGCGTCGAATAAGGAGATAAGGACTTTGCAGAGATTGGCGGCTAACTTTGTCATTTGTGGAGGAGAGCTGTATCGACGGTCCTTCGACGGAATTCAACTCTTATGTGTCACTGAAGATCAGGCAGAAGAAATTCTCGCAGATGTTCATGAAGGGGTGTGTGGACCTCATATGAATGGGAGGATGTTGTCAAAGAAGATCCTACGTCTGGGGTACTATTGGCCAACATTGGAAGCAGATTGTCACACATTTATGAAGAAATGCTATAAATGTCAGATACATGCGAATCTCATTCATGTACCACCTACCGAATTGCATTCTCTTACTTCTCCTTGGCCGTTTTCGGTATGGGGAATTGACATAATTGGCAAGATTTCCCCTAAGTCATCTAGTGGTCACGAGTACATACTCGTTGCAATTGACTACTTCACTAAGTGGGTTGAGGCCGCTTCTTATGCAAAGCTTACATCCGCATCAGTTGCTAAATTCATACGAACCAACATCATATGCAGATATGGAATTCCCCATGAACTTATCTCAGATAACGGATCTCATTTCAAGAAAGAAGTTATCACTCTTTGCGAAGAGTTCAAGATTAAGCATCATAAATCTTCACCTTATCGGCCGCAGACAAATGGAGCGGTGGAAGCTGCAAACAAAAATGTCAAGACTATCATTAGCAAGATGTCAGAAACTTATAAGGATTGGTCGAATAAGTTGCCGTACGCATTGTGGGCTTACAGAACATCAATTAGAGCTTCAACTGGGGCAACCCCTTACTCTCTTGTTTATGGTATGGAAGCAGTGCTACCTGTGGAGATCCGTGTACCTTCGCTCCGAGTATTGACTGAAGTCAAGTTGCCAGAAAATGAATGGGCAGACGCCAGATATAAAGAGCTGAACATGCTAGATGAAAAGAGGTTAAAAGCACTTTACCATGTGCAGGGTTATCAGCGCAGAATAGCCCGGGCTTTTAATAAAAAGGTTAAAATCAGAGATCTCGAAGAAGGCAATCTTGTTCTAAAAGAAAATCGAGCACCAGTGCTTGACCCAAGAGGCAAATTCAAGCCTAATTGGTCAGGGCCATACATCGTGGACCAAATCTTACCCGGAAAAGCCGTCAAGCTCCGTAATTTAAATGGAGAAATATTGCCGGAACCAACAAATCTTGATCAACTCAAGAGGTTCTATGCTTGAACACCAGAAGGCCGTCTTTTGGCCGAATAAAACCCAAATTCATAACCCAAAATCAAAAAATATATAACCTTTTGCAAACCCTTTCGAGCCTACATAAAATTTTCCTTCAAAACCCAATGTACTAGGGGCATTCCCCTGAACTACGCATGACCTGATTCCTACACTGGGATACGTAGGCAACCTGTTCACAAGTTCGGTCGAAACTCTTGCAAAACCTTAAGCCATTCTTTGAAAAGCTCTACCTCACCTGTAAAGTCCTTTTGGTGTTCAAAAAAAAAAAAAAAAAAAAAAAAAAAAAAAATGGAGCTTGAAAATCCGCTAGATTGAAAACCTGAAAAGGCGATCTAGGCAAAATTCAGGATCATTCCTCTGCTAAGTTGAAAACCTGAAAAGGCAGCTTAGGCAAAAGTTAAGGGGGTAGCCTGCTGAGTTGAAAACCTAAAAGGCGATTCAGGCAAAAGTTAAGGTTGAACGGTCCGCCAAGTTGAAAATCTAAAAAGGAATACTTGGTCGTGGTAAGATGGGGTTCACGCCAGAAGAATTACATCGACCTCTGAACTCTCAGTAGGTCAGGCAAAAATAACAATGATTCCCGAAACTAAGGGCATTAATTTCAAAACAATCCGAAAGTTGATAGAAGGATATATGAAGTATCACTGTCTTAAAAAATAAGTGAAGATGTTTATCAGTGGAGAAACATTCTTTAAAAGAGGCTAACCTAACCCAAAAGAAAATACTGATAAGTCAGAAGCATCACGAGATCACTTGAGTAATCTTTCTTATTTTGTCTTTTTATTACCAATGTCTGTGGTTCTATTTTTAGAAAAATTTACAAATGCTATTTTAAAGAATTGTTGTAGGGTGCAATCACTCTGAAGGCAGGTTCATTAACGGATTCCGAGAAACTTGGAAAAGGTGCGACTGTCACGAATGGTGAAAAATCGTTGCAAGAATGATCTCTGGTCAATGAATAGAAGAAGGTTAGAAGGCCTTAAACTGGGGCAGGTTGCTAATAAAGTGGCATCTCATATTCAAGCCTTGAAAGACCTTTGCTGCATGGTGGTATTGAATCATTTGCTTCCAAAATTGTTAATTGGAGATTCCAGTTCCCCCTTTCCTGATAATCTCTGTTATCATATACTCTCTGAGTCCATTTGAAAGTGGTCTTCTTTCTTTGAACATCATACAAATATGATATCTCATTTCCTTGGAACTCCGTAAAAATACGGCATTCCATTTTCTTCTAAGTCCATTCAAAAATGTTCTCTTATTCTCTTTGAGCATCATACAAATATGATACCTCATTTCCTTGGAATTCCGTAATTCATCAAATCCAATTCTACGTTAAAATCAAATTCCCAAAATTCATCAAGTCCAATTCTACGTCAAAATTCAAAATCCCAAAATTCATCAACTCCAATCCTACGTCAAATTCAAATTCCCCAAATTCATCAAATCCAATTCTACGTCAAATTCAAATTCATAAAAAAACCTCCAAATTCATTAATCTCAACCGAAGATTGAAGCCGTAAAAATACGGTATTTCATTCTGAGTCCATTAAAAAATGTTCTCTTATTCCCTTTGAGCATCATACAAATATGATACCTCATTTCCTTGGAACTCCGTAAAAATACGGTATTCCATTCTCTTCTAAGTCCATTCAAAAATGTTCTCTTATTCTCTTTGAGCATCATACAAATATGATACCTCATTTCCTTGGAACTCCGTAAAAAATACGGTATTCCATTCTCTTCTGAGTCCATTCAAAAATGTTCTCTTAATCTCTTTGAGCATCATACAAATATGATACCTCATTTCCTTGGAACTCCGTAAAAAATACGGTATTCCATTCTCTTCTGAGTCCATTCAAAAATGTTCTCTTATTCTCTTTGAGCATCATACAAATATGATACCTCATTTCTTTGGAACTCCGTAAAAATACGGTATTCCATTCTCTTCTGAGTCCATTCAAAAATGTTCTCTTATTCTCTTTGAGCATCATACAAATATGATACCTCATTTCCTTGGAACTCCGTAAAAAATACGGTGTTCCATTCTCTTCAGGTCCATACAACTATGGTCTCTTACTCTCTTTGAGCATCATACAAATGTGATGTCTCATTTCCTTGGAAGCCGTAAAAATATGGTATTTCATTCTGAGTCCATTCAAAAATGGTCTTTTCTCTTTGAACATCATATAAATGTGATGTCGAGCGGCACCGCAGCGGGATTTTTTTACTACATTCCAATTCTAGGACTTCGTTTTGGGTTTTACATTAGGTAGTAAATGCTTGCGTCTAGGTTCCGTAAAGTCTTTTGTCGATTAAAGCTACGCAAAATGGTTCTGTCATTTTGACTTTGGTATTCGATGACTACGTCATCTCTACCAAAGAGGGGCATCTGTAGACACCCCATTTTGCTCTGCTTTGATTAAAAAAGAAATTAGGGTTTCGCTATCAATTTTTCAATGTTTTCTATTCCGGTGTTCGTTCCTTACGCTTTCTCAAATCTTTCTGGTCATTTCTGCATTGTTCTGATTTTTTCCGCTAAAGTGCGGAGAAGGGTTATTCGTGAGAATCCGAGCAAGGGAGAATTTGTACCCGTTTGGTGGGCCCGCATTGAACATTTGTTTAAAATTGAATCAACCGGGGGCCCACAGTGTGGGGCCCACGTTGTGGGGCCCGCGTTGTGGGGCCCGCGTTGTGGGGCCCGCTTTGTGGGGCCCGCGTTGTGGGGCCTCAATGGGGCCTCTTGTGAGGCCTCTTATGAAGAGCAATGATGGTAGCTCTCCACTAAGACAACATGATGGGCCCTCCACTAAGAACAATAATGATGGATTCTCCACTAAGAAACATGATGGGCCCTCCACTAAGAACAATAATGATGGATTCTCCACTAAGAAACATGATGGGCCCTCCACTAAGAACAATAATGATGGATTCTCCACTAAGAAACATGATGGGCCCTCCACTAAGAACAATAATGATGGATTCTCCACTAAGAAACATGATGGGCCCTCCACTAAGAACAATAATGATGGATTCTCCACTAAGAGGGACAACATGATGAGCTCTCCACCAACATATCTCTCTCTCTCTCTTTCTCTCCCTATATATATCTTCCTTCCCATCCATAAAAAAAAAAAAAAGAGAAATTTATCTTCCATTATCTCTTTCTCTTCCATTATCTCTTCTAATCACTCCCTCCAATCCCTTTCCTCAATATATTCTTCCATCCCTCTCCCTAATATTCTTCTTCCATTATCTCTTCACTCCCTCAATCACTCCCACTAAACACTCCAGAGAAAGCGAAAGACGGCGGAGCGGATCGGCGGCGGCAGGATTTTTTATATTTTTTTGGATTGGGCGGAGATCTTCACCACAGGTAGGTGCATTGTTCTCAAAATATTTCTGTATTTTTCCGAATTTTTCTGATTTTTTCCGCAAATTGTGTTTTAAAAATGGAAAACTCTTCAAAAAACATCTTTTGACGAAGAAAAATTAAATTATATACCAAACAGATTCTAAAATTAATGAAATTTCGTGGGAAAATAATATGTTACTGATTCATTTTACCATGAATTTATAAAGATTTGTGGAGTTTATTTGGTATATTATTTAATATTTTCTTTGAAACTTATCAGATTTTAGGAGAATTTTTACTAACATCAGATCATCATTAAAATTCATAAAATTTTTACAGTAGTCTTATCTTCCATATTACTTGTTACTGTAAAAGTTTCGTGTTATTTGGATCTGTTTTAATATGGGATGTAGTGTTAATTTATAATCTGGTCTGGAAATTGTAAAATCCGAAATTGGTAGTAAATAATTTCTAAAATTCATGAAAATCTCACTGCATGCTATTTTGATTCATATAGTATTTCTGTAGAAATTTCATAGAATTTAGAGTTATATTTCTACTAGTTTATGTGTTAATTGTGCAATCTGGACATTTAATGGTTTAATCAAGATTAAATGTGAATTTAATGTAAAAATATGCAAAACTCATCCTGTAAGCTACATACATTTTCATCTTGCTGCTGTAGAAATTTCAAATCATTTCGAATTTATTTGCAACAATTTCACTTGTAAAACCGCTCATATGCTTAAAATTGATAAAATCCATGGAAAATTCGAAATTAATTGAAAATCATATAAAAATTCCTAAAGAACTTTAAAATTCTGTCACATGTTCACTCCTTAATCCATTGAAACAGAAATTTTAGGATCTTTAGATTTTCCTGGAAAAATGGCCAGTGCATCCATAATCGTATCCCAATTGCAACTTGATCTTTGACAATTTGAATATTTAAGTTATAGCATGTTGTTGGCTCCGAGGTTATTGTCCACGGAAATCCTGAGATTCTGCCAGGCAATAAGATGCTATAACCTAAGTATTAAATTGCACAAGGAAAGAGCGCACGATTCCCTCATTTGGATGCCATTCAAGGCCGAAATTGGTGAACCCTAGAACCATTGGTAATCCTTAAATGTCTAGAAACTGAAAATCTTCGAAATCTGAAACTCATTAACCTCGAGAACTTAAATCGATTTATCTTGTGTCTTTCGGAACCATTGGATTATGGTTTCCAATCTAAGAACCATTAGAGCCCAATTTAGGAACACTGGTGTCGTGCCGTGTCCTAGGTTTTAGGGAGTCCTAGAGTTAGGAGTCCAGCCTCATCACGGACGCTTGCTATGAATAGCAACCGTACCATAGGTCTAGTTACACTAGTCACCCAATCTTTCCTTAAGACAAGCCTAGTAAACTAGGATGTAGGCAAACCTGCATTAGTCTAAGGAACAACTTGCATTTAGATAAGAATCATGCAGCATCTTAGATGAAATCCTAAGATAATAAAATCCTCAACTTGAATTAAATAACTACTTTTAAAACTGTTGAAACAGTCAAATCCGTTTAAGTCGGTGTCCTAGTTGAGTTAGGCATAAGTAGCTTAGCTTAGGTGCACCGAACTACGTCGACTCTGATCCCAGTGAGGCTTGGGTACGTAGGCAGCTTGGATGTCTGACGGCATACCACCCGCGAGTCGGCACCACAACAAATTGTGGTGTTTTGTATATTAATTTTCTTGTAAATACTTAATCAAATCAGTTAGGGTTTTCCATGAAATTAGAATTCTAGGAGAATTTTCACTTAGAATGAATCCAGACAAATTAATAAATCAAGATACACATCTAGGATTCACATTGAAATTAGATTCTAGGATGCATGTCACTTAGTTCGCACATTAACATAGAGTTGAATGAGCCATTTAAAATAAATTTAAAAGAGTTAGCTTTTGGAATCGAAGACCGATTATCGGACAAGAATGGTGCATGTGGTGGATAACTCCCCATACCTTCCATTCTCGTAACCAGGTAGCGAGTCTAGATTTCTGGTTAATTATGGGTCCTAGATCCCACATCTAGGTGGCGACTCTGTCAGTCTCTTTCGTGTGGAATTCGGATTGCCTTAGTGATCCCAAGTCCACAGGAAAGACGAATTCAGATCAATATTAAAATGCACACGCCAATCGCGTGGGAACGAGAGACCAAAGGAGAGTGCGCGGCGGCTCGCGCCCCACGCCCCTCTCGCGGGATCATGTCCCACAAGGTCAAACGAGAGGAAGAGCGTCGAGTATAGCCACTCAAAGAAGAAATCGAAGCCATTGATAGTGGTATCGAAATTCGAAACTCGAGAAAGATGGAGTGGCAAAACTTTATCTCCTGAAGAGCGCAAAGAATTGATAAACCTGTTTGGAGGGGTTTGAGGTAGTCTTGCTTGATCCTGTAAGGATAAACCAGGGGAATGCCCTGTCGTTGAGCAAAGCAAGACTTTATCAGCTTTAGACATCCAGTTGAAGGGTAAAATTTTAAAGAGATGAGCATCAGACATCCTGTGGAGCTGATGAGATAATGAGGGAAGACTTTTATCCAAGGAAGTCGTATTATAAATTTGAGCCTTAAAAAGAACAATTGGGCTGCATATTTTCAGTATGATTTCGAGGTGGAACATTTCAAGAGTAAAGACATTCCACATGTTAAAAAAGAAGAAGAAAGAGACAAAGAGTTGTGGAACCTTGAGCATAAATTTAAGATCTTCGAGATGGGAGTGGAGCACAGTGGTTGTAGCTTTGCCTGACATGCCGTCAGACTCTGAGAAATTTTTTTAAGTCTTTGAACCTTAAGCAAAAGAGCTTGTACATCAAATACATCAGGAGGCCATCCTTGGACGTTTGAGCCTTAATAGCCAAAATCCTAACGTTTTAAAATCCTTTTGAGAACCCTTTGAGCCAACAATTTAAAGCCAAATGTTTCTTTCAAAGACATTATAAACCCGGGGCATTTATGCACCCGAACTACGTCGGACCTGATCCCTAACTCTTCAGGGGTACGTAGGCAACCTGGTTAATTCAGGTTCGGTCAAGCCTTGGGATAAAATCCCTTTCAAAATTTTGAAGCTAAATGCTAAACCGTTCTTTGAAAAACCCCAAAGGGAACTACGCGGATCTGATCCTCCATTTTTGGGGTACGTAGGTAGTCTGGCTAGACCAGATTCGGTCCAAATCATTTGAACTTTAAATATCCCACCCTTTTGATCCCAAGCCTTCCTAGAAAGTCCTTCTAGTGCAAGCGAAAGTTGAGACAAGTGGTCTTTTAGACCGAATACTGGAAAGCAATATTTGTGACTTCCTGTGAAGAGAGAAATCAACGAGATGGAGAAGTAGTCTTCAAACAGGACAGGATCCCGGAATCCAAAAAGTGTTAATGAGACTTGCTTTGATATCATTTTTAAACTAGGGGCATTAAAACTGAGCAATCTGAATGGGATAACAACCATGACAGAAATCCCGATGGAGGAAACTAGAGCCTCTTGACATGGTTTTCGAGAGTACTCTAAGAGTGGCTAGCCTTACCATAATAAAATAACACATTTTATCTAAGGGTGAATCAAAAGTGAGTCAAATCCCTTGAGTAATTTGAGTCTTCTTTGATTGAGTCATTGGAAGTCTTTTTCTTATTTTTATCATTTTTCTCTCTCAATGTCCGAAGTGTTTGGCACTGGAAGAGCGAGAGTTCACCTTCTGAAATGTGAAAAAAAAAAAATTTCAGAGTGGATCCCGATTTAGAAATCAAAGAAAGGGCAAGAGACATTTTGCTCAAACTTGCCAGAGACATCAAAGCCTCAAGTAGTGAGCATTGAAAGAAAAAAATTCTCAGACTCATCCATTGTGGATATCCTTTTACCCATATACCAGAGAAAGAACCCATGCAAACTTCAATTTTCTTACCTATCCTGGTTTTGCTTTCCAATGAATCCTGTCATGGAAGTTATCATACTAGGGGCATCTTTTATGACTTGCGTCATAAAAGATATCAAATACAAGATAATTGAGATAAATATTTTCAGCAAATAGAAGCAAAAGAAGCTTGAACGCTCTCTTGAATCAAATTCCTCAATTGAACTCATTCTTTGAAAGAGTCAATGTTTAAGAAAATCTAGTCCCCAGCGGAATCTAGAACCTGCTTTTGCAGTTTTCAAACCTAGCAGAATGTAGTTCTCTTGTTAAAAGGAGTCAACACCCAAAAATTCTTTCAAGTTACTTGAGTTTGGTTTTCAGTAATGATCATGCACTCCCATTTATTCTCGGCAGAAGATAGCTATGCTATCAGTGAACTCGATTAAGATCGATAAATGTTTTTGTGTTGGTTTGAGACTCTTTGAGTAGTTGAGACCCTTTGAGTGTTACAGACTCTTCGGGTAGTTGAGACTCTTTGAGTATAAATATTTTTGTGTTGGTTTGAGACTCTTTGAGTAGTTGAGACCCTTTGAGTGTTACAGACTCTTCGGGTAGTTGAGACTCATTGAGTATAAATGTTTTTATGTTGAGTTGAAACTCTTTGAATAGTTGAGGCCCTTTGAGTGTTACAGACTCTTCGGGTAGTTGAGACTCATTGAGTATAAATGTTTTTATGTTGAGTTGAAACTCTTTGAATAGTTGAGGCCCTTTGAGTGTTACAGACTCTTCGGGTAGTTGAGACTCTTTGAGTATAAATATTTTTGTGTTGAGTTGAGACTCTTTGAGTAGTTGAGGCCCTTTGAGTGTTACAGACTCTTCGGGTAGTTGAGACTTTTTGAGTATAAATGCTTTTGTGTTGATTTGAGACTCTTTGAGTAGTTGAGACCCTTTGAGTATTACAGACTCTTCGGGTAGTTGAGACTCTTTGAGTATAAATGCTTTTGTGTTGATTTGAGACTCTTTGAGTAGTTAAGACCCTTCGAGTGTTACAGACTCTTCGGGTAGTTGAGACTCTTTGAGTATAAATGTTTTTGTGTTGATTTGAGACTCTTTGAGTAGTTGAGACCCTTTCAGTGTTACAGACTCTTCGGGTAGTTGAAACTTTTTGAGTATAAATGTTTTTGGGTGTATTTGAGACTCTTTGAGTAGTTGAGACCCTTTGAGTGTTACAGACTCTTCGGGTAGTTGAGACTCTTTGAGTATAAATGATTTTTTATGTATTTGAGACTCTTTGAGTAGTTGAGACCCTTTGAGTGTTACAGACTCTTCGGGTAGTTGAGACTTTTTTAGTATAAATGTTTTTTGGGTGTATTTGAGACTCTTTGAGTAGTTGAGACCCTTTGAGTGTTACAGACTCTTCGGGTAGTTGAGACTCTTTGAGTATAAATGATTTTTTATGTATTTGAGACTCTTTGAGTAGTTGAGACCCTTTGAGTGTTACAGACTCTTCGGGTAGTTGAGACTTTTTGAGTATAAATGTTTTTTGGGTGTATTTGAGACTCTTTGAGTAGTTGAGACCCTTTGAGTGTTACAGACTCTTCGGGTAGTTGAGACTTTTTTAGTATAAATGTTTTTGGGTGTATTTGAGACTCTTTGAGTAGTTGAGACCCTTTGAGTGTTACAGACTCTTCGGGTAGTTGAGGCTCTTTGAGTATAAAAGTTTCTTTGATGTGTTTGAGACTCTTTGAGTAGTTGAGACCCTTTGAGTGTTACAGACTCTTCGGGTAGTTGAGGCTCTTTGAGTATAAAGGTTTCTCTATGTAGTTGAGACTCTTTCAATTATAAAGGTTCTTACATGTGTTTGAGACTCTTTGAGTAGTTGAGACCCTTTGAGTGTTACAAAATCTTCGGGTAGTTGAGGCTCTTTGAGTATAAAGGTTTCTGTGTGTGTTTGAAGCTCTCTGAGTGTTACAGACTCTTTGAGTGATCGATTTGATATTCTTCGAGTGATTGATTTACATTTGTATGGATAATGATTTACATTCTCTGAAGTAATTTCATTGTGCTCGTTTTCTTAAAAGCTGTGTTTTAAAAGAGTATGTTTGTGTTTTGTGTTTGCTTACTTTAATAAAGTCCTTGCGTGTTGATTTTGATAATCGAGTCATGAGTATTAGAGAGAGGCCATCTCATTGAGATGTACCAATTGCAGAGTTAAGGGTCAGAGAGAGGCTATCTCACCAATGCTCGCAGTCTTTGAGTTTTGTTGAAAAGTCATTGTACTGTTTTATCCTTGTGAACATCATTTTAAAAAAAATTGCTTTATTTTCATATCGGGTCGGCCAAAATGAGTTGTCTTGTCAGCTTTGCCATTCGTGTGACAAGCACACTCTGCCAAAGAGGGGCATCTGTAGACACCCCATTTTGACCGAACCCTAATAGAGTCGTTAGGATAGAAATCTTGTCAAACTAGGGTCTTAATATCCCAAATTTGCTCCCGAGCTAGCTTAGGGTCCCACCGGGGCCCCTGTGAAATTTCGTCAAGATCTGAGCTGATTCGCCTAGTGAGCAAGCCTCGATAGTGTCGCGGTGCAAGTTCAGAGGGGCGGAGGTGAAATATGTCATTTTCCGTATACAAGAGGGCATTCTTGGAAATTCCTATTGCTTCCTCTACAAGCAATGAGTGAGGGCCATTAGATCAAATTAGAGGGTTAGGATCATCTAGAGAAGAGGGAATCTTTGCCCTTATTTTCTACTTGCCCCCCCCTATTGTGCAAAAAGTTGCCAGAAGTTACACTAGAAGGGGTTGTCCAGGGGAGAAGTAGGGGGGTCAAATTTATCATTTTCCTTACATAGCCCATCGAATTAGGGTTGCAAGAGGGGAGCCGCTGGATTTTCTCATTTTTGTGCAGCCGCAAGAGATGGGGCAGAGAGGAGAGAAAAAATGAAAGAGGTATTGAGAAAAAGAGAGAGAGGTAGAGGAGGAATCGGTACCCCATCTTCATCTCTACCTCCACCGATCCGACCACCACCCTCCGACCACCATCTCCGCCCTCATCATCCTCGCAGCCACCACCACTCTCACCATCCTCCTCCCCCTCTGCAAACCCATTTCCATCTACGCATCTTCTCCGGTGGATTCGTCACCAGAATCCGACTCCATCCCCACCCATCTTCTCTGGTCATGCCACCTCCATCCACTGACCAACTCCAACCACCTCTGCAAATCCGCCACCTCCATCCCACTCCGGCCGGCCACTTCTCTCACCTCCGGTTCCATCTCAACCACCCTCCGACCACCATCTCCGCCCTCATCATCCTCGCAGCCACCACCACTCTCACCATCCTCCTCCCCCTCTGCAAACCCATTTCCATCTACGCATCTTCTCCGGTGGATTCGTCACCGGAATCCGGCTCCATCCCCACCCATCTTCTCCGGTCGTGCCACCTCCATTCACCGACCAACTCAACCACCTCTGCAAATCCGCCACCTCCATCCCACTCTGGCCGGCCACCTCTGTCACCTCCGGTTCCATCTCAACTCCTCTCCGATTGCCACCACCTCCACCACCAACACCTCTATTTTCATCTCTTTCACAAACCCAAACCCATTTCTGTTTTCACCTTTTCACAAACCCCATCTTCTTCAAAACCCATTTTCATCTTTCTCTTCACCACCGACTCCATTTCCACCAATCACCGCCCCTAACCTTCATCTCCTCCACCTCCAATCGGTTCCAACCCCGATTTCCACCCCCACCACCATCGTCTTCTCCAAATCCCAAACCCATTTCGCCACCGTTCCACATCCATCCCCATTGATTCCGGCCATCTCGCCGGAGTCCGACCAAAACATCACAAACCCGACCCCACTCCAACAGCAACCCTCTCCTCACTATCAAAACCCCATTCTCCCTCCATGGCCACATCTCCCTAGCAGCCACCACTGACTACCTCCTCTATTTTACCCCGTTCCCACTTCAAAACCCCATTAAAGTTGCCACCTCTAAACCCCAAAACCCATCTCGAAGCTCCATTTTCGTTGGGGAATGATTGTAACACAGAGCAGAGCAGAGAGAGAGAGAGAGAGAGAGAGAGAGAGAGAGAGAGAGAGAGAGAGGGGTAGATAGAGAGAGAGGGAGAGGGGGAGAGGAGAATCCCATCCCCTCTACCCATCTTCTCCGGTGGGTTCTTCACCGGAGTCCGGCCAGCCACCTCCGGCTCCACTTCTCGCCCACATTCTTCACCCATTTTCCTCCCATTCACCCCATCTATAAACCCCTTTTCTCATTTTGGGGATTTGGAGCTTTAAGAAAATCAGAGAAGAAGAAAAATTCAAAGGCTGGCTAATTTCGAGAATTGGAGCTAGGGGCCCGACCGTTAGTTTTACCCAATTTGGAGATCATAGCGCTGTCCAAAGAAGGTATTCTTCCTTATGCTCGTTTGCTTTCTGTTGGTATAATTTTTACGATTTATTACTTGTTGATTGAGAATGTTCTTATGTCTTTGTGATGATCTCTCTGTGTGTGAACTCTTCATATGAATTATCAGCATCTGATGTTGATACTTGCATGAAATGCAATTTGTTTTGATAACTGTGCCACATGGTTGAAATAAATAAGGGGTGAAATTCTGTCCTTGGTCCTAATCCTGTGTTGATTATGAACCTTGAGGTGGAAAGATTATGCAAATCATAGTGTGTTCTTATTTTTTGGTCATCATATAGCTTTGATATAATTTTCTTAGTGGCATTTCCTTCTTTTCATTGAAAATATCATTAGTGGAAATCAGTAGAGTCTTTCAGGTTGCGGCAGATAAATAATTAGGGGAGATGCTTTCTTATATGGGTAATGGCCTTAGGAAAATCTAGAATGTATTGGATTCTTTCATTTTCTTATGCCTTAACCTTTTCACTAGCAGTATTAGAATTATCTTGAAAATCATTCAGCTTTTTACAAGGGCTTGTATTGCGAGGGCGATGAAGGCGTTAGCCCAAGCCCATCATTAGAGGGACTTACCTGGTTGTGGTAGTATCTTCTTCTCTCTTCTTCTCCTTTCAGGTACCTTTAAATCTTAGATGGCCCTTTCTCTTGAAAAAGGGCGATGAAGGCACTAGCCCAAGCCCATCCTTAGGGGACTTGCTCAGTCCGAGTAGAGCTCCCTTCCTTTGTATATAGGAGACTTGCCCAGTCTCATCAGAACCCTTGTTTACGTCATTTGTGTCTCGGAGACAAACCTTGTCTCATATAGAGAGTTTCCCGTTTAGGAGGCTTACTTAGCCTTATGTTAGAGTGGCCTCCTCTTTTAGAGCGAGTCTTTGACTTGGTAGTGTTATTAGAGAGTCTCTGACTCATTTGTACTCCCTCCCTGGTGTTATTAGTTAGGAGTTTCTCCATTAGAGACTAACTCAGTCTTATTAGAGCTTTGCTTGCTTGGGATCTTGGATCGTTTTCTCTCTTCTTGGGACGCTTGTTTGGTTTTTGTGGATCGTCTCTTTGAGACCTTTGTGGCTTGTTTGGGGTTTCCCCTTTTTGCTTTAGGGCTTTGCCCTAGTTTATGGTTATGTTTGTTTGTTCCCTGTAAGAGTGAAATCATTTTAAGATCCAAAAGCTTTTAAAATCCAAAAACATTAGAAATTTGAAACTCAAAAACATTTGAAAACTTTAAAAATATCAAAAACATTTAACAAACAGAAAAATCCAAAATCATCTAAAGTGTTGAGTTTTATAGCGTAGTAGGAGAGTTCATTTCGAACTACGTTGGCTTGATCCTCTTTCACGAGGTACGTAGTGCAGCTTGGGATTCTTATCCCAGGTCCAGCCAAACCTTTGTAAATAAATCATTCAAACTCTTTAAAAAAGTAAAAAAATATTTCATAAACCTGTTTTCGAAAAATCTTCCTCTAGAGTTAGGACTTTGTCCTAGAAGGAGCGTTTTAGAGTTAGGGGTTTGTCTTTGGTTTTAGTCTTTGATTTGTTATGTGTTTGTTTGCGTTTGTTTTAGAGTTAAGAGTTTCGTCCTCGGTTTGTTTTTTTATTGTTGTGTGTTCACAGCCTAGTTACACATAGGTTGTAGGAACCACCCGCACTAGCTTAGGGCTAACTTCCATTTAGTTAGGGCATATAGGATGTCCTAAAATCTACAATTCACTGGAATTTAAATAATCGTAGAAGAAGCTTTAAGAACTGGTCCGGTCTTTTAGATCGAGTCTAGGATAGAGGCCTAGGTGTCTCAGGCATCCTAGTTTAGAATAGGCGCGAAGAAATACGTTGCCTTGATTCTCGTAGAGGCGGGGATACGTAGGCTTCTTTGGATGAATACCAGACCATCCGAGGACTCGGGCTAAATCGTTTAGAGTCGTAGGATTTGTTGTGTTGTTATATTGTATATTTTGTAGTGTTTTCTTACTTTCTTGTGCAGACCTATACCTTTAGCTGTAGCATGTATGTGCTTGTTCACCAGAACTTAGACACCAATTAGGCATGTCACTCATAACCTAGCTGTCATTAGGCGACACCTCTCTCATTTATTTTTTGTGTGCTTATTATTTATATTCTAAGAAAATGCATGCTTAGATAGACGACTCCTGAGGATTGTTCCCATTTCACATGATTTTTGCCCAAAACTCTTCGAGGTTAATAATAAATGGCATAAGAGACCAAGTGTTCGCACTCGGGCGAATTGGGGGCACTCTTCGGACCTTCTCCATTCGTCATCAGGCACAGACCTTTTGTATCTCTGGTTATCCATTGCAAACAGAGCATTTGTTTTGGTTCCATGGCGCATCCATGTATGGCGACTCTGAGTTATTTTTAGATATATCTTGGTTTCGAGCCCTAGCTCCGGATCAGGATGTATCTCTTTCTTTTTATATCGCCACTCATGCTATGCTGTGAGGGTGGCAGCAGTTTCGAGAGTTCCTTGGTAGAGCTCTCCTTCCGTTGTGGAGATCCAGAGGGTGTTGGGGACCCTTTCCCTCGCCGTCCTCGGATCGGGGTCCACAATGTTGCAATGAATTTATGAACAATGGGTTAAATAGTTTTCTAAACACTCATATGTTATGGTGGTTCATAGTTTAGATGGCCTAATACTTGTGAGAATGACTGTATTTATAGGGTTTTAAATACTCATAAACCCTCATTATACCTGTGAACCAATAATTATACTTAGGAACCACTATTTACCATAATGTAGTGGTTCCAAGCTAAAAATAGTGGTTCCAAGGTATAAATAGTAGTTCCATAGTAGAAATATTGCTTCACACAATCTAATAGTACTTCATTGGGTGTCAATGTTGCAATGAATTTATGAACAATGAGTTAAATAGTTTTCTAAACACTCGAATGTTATGGTGGTTCATAATTTAGATGGCCTAATACTTGTGAGAATGACTGTATTTATAGAGTTTTAAACACTCAGAAGCACTAATTATACTTAGGAACCACTAATTATACGTAGGCACCACTATTTACCATTATTTAGTGGTTCCAAGCTATAAATAGTGGTTCCAAGGTATAAATAGTGGTTCCAGAGTAGAAATAATCCTTCACACAATCTAATAGTACTTCATTGGGTGTCAATGTTGCAATGAATTTATGAACAATTGGTTAAATAGTTTTCTAAACACTCGGATGTTATGGTGGTTCATAGTTTAGATGGTCTAATACTTATGAGAATGACTGTATTTATAGGGTTTTAAACACTCAGAAGCACTCACTATACCTACGAACCACTAATTATACATAGGAACCACTAATTATACGTAGGAACCACTATTTACCATTATGTAGTGGTTCCAAGGTATAAATAGTGGTTCCAAGGTATAAATAGTGGTTCCAGAGTAGAAATGGGGGGGGGGTGGAACTGGTCTTTATGGGGAGTCGTTTCCGCAAACGACGTTTGGGTTTTAAAAAAAATCGCATCGAACCGGCCGACCATTTTGCACTTGTTTTACACATGTTTGACGGAATGGTGGAAAGGTCGACCTGTAATTGGTCTTCCTACCTATTTGGTCAAATGGTGAAAAGGTTGACCTGTAAGTCGACCTATCAAGGCAAATTCCCACCTGTTTGTACATATGCTACAAAGGTTGAGCTGCAGGTTGACCCATTAAGCCAATTTGGCACCTGTTTGCAAAAAATGTAAAATGAACGACCTTCCGGCGAAAATCTCATCTTCTCCGGCCAAGAGCTCGTCGTTTCAAGAGGAGGGAGATTTCAGTTTCAAAAAAGAGTAAAAAACAAGAGAGATAAGGGGGAAGGTAAGAAGATGGTAGGTGAAAAGTGCTCAAAGGCATTCTCATCCAAAAACACTCCTGGGGATGCATTTCCCCCTTTTTTGAGAAATTAGCCAACTTAACCCTTTTTTGAGAATTTCGGATAAAAATCGTATTTTTT
Organism: Tasmannia lanceolata; assembly: GCF_043159265.1. NCBI lineage: Eukaryota > Viridiplantae > Streptophyta > Magnoliopsida > Canellales > Winteraceae > Tasmannia > Tasmannia lanceolata. The sequence continues at coordinate 18,754,971 of NW_027518697.1, read as the reverse complement.
TGAGAATTTTCCCTTAGTTATATGATTTTTAGCCTTTTTTTATTTTTTTATAAAGGGAAAATGACCTAAAAAAAGCTATTTCTTGTACTATTGACGCTAAAGCAGTTACAAGTTGAAAACGACCATAAAACAGTGCTTTAAAGAAATAGTTTTTTAACTTTTACCTTTAGTTTTGAAAGTGACGTTTCTCTCTCCTTTTTCTCTCCCTTTGAAAGTGATGTTTCTCTCTCCTTTGAAAGTGGTGTTTCTCTCTCCTTTCATAGTTTTTTTTAATAAAGAAAAGTTTTTATATAATGAAAGGCCTTAGAGTCAATTATTTTTCAAAAAGTACCGTACGGCCACACAATAGGATGATCCAAACCGTCCATAAGATGGGACACAACCTAAATAGGTTGTGCCCCAAAAATCATTTCCATAAGTTGATCATAACCATCCAATCTATAGAGGGACCGCACATTAGAGGGTTGATCATAGATCGGAAGGTTACGATCAACCTATGGAAATGATTTTTGGAGCAAAACCTTATTTAGGTTGTGTCCCATCTTATGGACGGTTTGGATCATCCTATGGTGTGGTCGTACGATATTTTTTGAAAAATAATGGACTCTAAGGCCTTTCATTATATAAAAACTCAATAAGAGTGGTTAAAACTCAATAAAGAAATAGTAGTTGAAACTCTTTACTTATTTTTTGAAATCATGTATATAGTGGTTGAAATTATCTAAATAGTGGTCGAACTCTGTACTTATTGTTTGAAATTGACTTGAAATCTATAAAATTTTGGTTGAAATAGTGGTTGGAATCAGTTTATGTGGTTGAAATTGGTGGAAATAGTGGTTCAAATCTGTGAGTAGTGATTGAAATTGGTTAAAATAGTGGTTGAATTATGTATATATTGTTTGAAATGATGTAAATAATGGTTGAAATTATCTAAATAGTGGTTCAACTCTGTACTTATTGAACCTACTCATCGGCCCATTCAAATTGTTGAAATATTTCAAGTGGTTGAACCTACTCATCGGCCCATTCAAAAAAACGGGGGATGTAACCAAATTTGAATTGGTCACTATAATTATGAAATTCGGTTAATTCTAACTTCGTCTAATCATACGTTCTTGCAGGTTTGACTGTTGGCTATTTGTTATAAAGGAAATGGATTGCCTCAGCAGAGATGGAGCTTTGGACTTCTGACAGGGTGATATTACTGCTATGAGAACTCTACTCAATGAATTCTTAGAGGGTGTGTATGGGCGTGTGAATGTATAAGACTTTGCCAACCTTGGGCTATTTGTTATTAAAGAATATGTGGTTCATTGTTTTATGTAATTAAACTACTTATGTATGTTTTTTAATGTAAAGTTTATTGTTTTCTTCTCATATATATCAATGCATCATAATTAGGAAACGTAACTGACATTGTAAACGAATCACTTTGTTATAATGTAATCAAGACAGAATTTGAAGTAGAATTTGTTCTCCTTGAAATCTTGTTCATTTGAACAAACATGAACCAGTGTGGGAAGAGTTTGAATAACAATTTCCACATATTAACAATTTCCACTATTAACAGTGTTGCAACCAGTATTGATACCCTTTCAACCACTAATTACACAGTTTTAACCACTATTCCAACAATCATAAACCACTATTAAATTAGATGAAATCCAATCCAATGACAGAAATCCTCGACTAGATGAAATACAATCCAATGAACAACATTTGAACAACCATGAACCAGTTTAGGAAGAGTTTCAACAACTCCTTACACACATTAACAACTATTGACAGTGTTGCAACTACTATTGATACCCTTTCAACCTTTACTTACACAGTTTTAACCTCAATTACAACAATCATCAACCACTATTGAATTAGATGAAATCCAATCCAATGACACAAACCCTCAACTAGATGGAATCCAATCCTATGAATAACATTTGAACAACCATGAACCAGTTTAGAAAGAGTTTGAACAACTCCTTACACACATTAAACACTATTGACAGTGTTGCATCCACTATTGATACCCTTTCTACTATTAATTACACAGTTTTAACTAGTATTCCAACAATCATCAACCACTATTAACGTAGATGAAATCCAATCCAGTGGCCCTCAACTAGATGGAATCCAATCCAATGAACAACATGTGAACAACCCTGAACCAGTGTTAGAAGAGTTTAAACAACTACTTACATTAATCACTATCGGACAAACTAGCTGTTGGGGCATTTTCTGCTTGACTTTTTAAAGCCAGTTATTTACAGTTTTACCCCAAACGGTCATATTTACAAATATACTATATATATACATGATTAAAACCTATCTCTACAAGCTTTTGAACATTTGAGAAAGATAAAATCTCATTTCTCTTTGTGCTTCATTTTGAAAATCAAAAGCAAAACATCTTTGAGCTTTCATTTCTACATTCTTTCAAGAGGCACTCCATAGGGCTTTTCTTTGCTTATTCTTTTGGAGTGAGTGTGAGCTTACAAAGTTGTAATCCGCCTATTTAAGATGCATTGAGTGTTTTTCATTTTCTTTGTTCTTCATTAAGGGTCTTCTCTTCGGCCCGTTAAGAATCGTGAAGACGAGGGTCTCCTCTTCGGCCCGTTAAGAAAGGTGAAGACGGCATATGAGGGTGTGTCCTCTCGCCGAAGGCTTCGTGCAAACGGGCTTCTCTTTGGCCCTTGAGAATGGAAAAGCGGGCTTCGCTTTGGCCCATGAGAATGGAAAAGCGTTCTTTGCTTTGGCCCTTGAGAATGGAAAAGCCTGCTCATGTAATGGCTCATTGATCCGGCCTTGAAGGATGATCGAGATAGTGGAACTCACGCGTGGACGTGAAGAGTGGAGTAGGTCTTGTGATAGACCAAACCACTATAAATCTTGTGTTAAGCTTACTTATGGTTAAGCTTTAACTGAACAAGGGCTAGTAAATGCACTTAAGTTGAATGTCTAAACCCTAAATTGCATTATAATATCTATTTGAACAAGGGTTAGCAAATGTGTATGATTAGAATGTCTAATCACTAGATTTCACTAATATGATTATTTGAACAAGGGTTAGATTAATTAGTGCTTAATTAAAGAATTAATTTTTAATCATTTCTTAACTAAGTCTAAAACTTCTAATTGACCAATTCACCCCCCCCTCTTGGATTGTCACACATGCATTTCACACACATTAACCACTATTGACAGTGTTGCAACCACTATTGATACCCTTTCACCTACTAATTACACAGTTTTAACCATTATTCCAACAATCATCAACCACTATTAAAGTAGATGAAATCCAATCCAATAACAGAAACCCTCAACAAGATGGAATCCAATCCAATGAATAACATTTGAACAACCTTGAACCAGTGTTAGAAGAGTTTCAACAACTACTTACACACGTTAATCACTATTGACTACTACATAGTGTCTGAACAACTATTGACAACTACATAGAGTTTGAACAACTACATTGTGTTTCACAACCACTAAACAAGGGTTTACCTCAACCAATCGGATTAAGCTGAACCACTATCAAGGTTTTAAATTTCGGTTTCGGTACCGGTTTCATACCCCACCGAAATCCAAAATTTCAGGCCGAAATTTGGTAATCCAACTCGAAATTCCATACGGAAATTCTCAAATTTTGGGCGAAATTTTGTAACACCTTTTTTTAAATAAAAATGACATTTTCTCAAAATTTCGGACAAAATTTGGTAAAGGCCGAAATTCGGAATTTCGCCAAATTTTGATTTCGGTATCGACCGATACCGAAATCCAAAATTTTAGATTTCGGCTGAAATTTAAAACCATGACCACTATACAACAAAAACTGAAAAATTGACAAAGTGACAGAGATATATGGAGAGAGAGAGAGAGAGAGAGAGAGTACCCACCACTGTCAAGGTTTTAAATTTCAGATTTCGCCCGAGACCGAAATCGAAATCGGCGAAATGTAACTTATTTCGGTCGAAATTTCAAAAATTTCGGTAGTTTCGTCGAAATTTCAACTAATTAATTTATTTCAATTAATTTGGTAAAGGATTTACAAATTAATTTTCAAATGAGAGAGAAACGTCACTTTCAAAACTAAAGGTAAAAGTTAAAAAAAAAAACTATTTCTATATTCAATAAGGTGAAGGGTAAAAGGGTCCTAAAAAAACATGAACAGTGAAAAGCATGCTTTTGGCTGTTTTCAACTTGGAACTACTTTAGTGTCAATAATACAAGAAAGAACTTTTTTTAGGTCATTTTCCCTTTTAAAAATTCACCATTTTTTTTTTGCCAAAATGCTTCAGTTCCCCCCCCCCCCACCCTACTTACCTTCAATTATCCAACCATCAAAATCCGACCCCTTTGTTTTGCATTTTCGTTATAAACTCCTATTTTTTGTTTTCCTTTCACCTACTCACCTATTTCCCTATTGCTTGTGTCCCTTGATTCATCCGGCCATCTGTGGATATACAAAAGGAATCAAATATTTATTTGATTATCTTTATTCTTCTCTAAAGCTCGGTCATTGTCTAGCCACTTCAATCGATTTGACTAGAATCTAATAATATGTAATTTCTATGTCATGGCACATTGTTGGGCCTCCTAATAATTCCGCTAAATTGCTTGTCTTATGTTTGCCGACCCCACCTAGTTTGGACAAATGTTTAATTAGTTGAGTTGAGTTGAGTTGCTTGTCTTATGTTTGCCATATGAAGGGAGCCGACTCGTAATTATTTCAATGCATATTTATGTTGTTTACTGGGAGAAAATTGTGGACAAAGGAAAGAAAAAGGGGGATATTTTTCACCCCCCACGCCCCGAATGTGAATTGTGGGCAGACTTTAACGCTTTTTGACGTCAAATCACATTAACAGGGGGGCGCATTATCCTACAGGGGGCGAAAAATCATCCCCCAAGGAAAAAAAAGGTGACAAGATATCATGACTAGGGCACAAAGTTTCATAACCGGAGCGAGTTTTCAAGAAACTGCTCAAGTTTTAGCAAAAGCCGCTCCGCTTCAATTCTACTCCGTCGCCACGGGACACGGGGATCATCTTCTATCCCTTTGGAAGGGCGCTCTCAGAAAGAGCTTTGGATTCCTATTTAGCAAAGATACAACAACGCGGCAAAAACAAGAAAAATCAAAGTAAAAGGATTTATTTTCCCTTCCTATTATGAGATTTGCTAGGTGTGGGACCCGATCCCGCGAGAGGGGGGTGGTGGCGCGAGAGCCGCCACGCACTATCTCTTCTCTTGGTCTCTCGTACCCACGCGATTGGCGTGTGCCTTTTATTATTAATTTTAATTCATCTTTTATGTGAACTTGGGATCACTAAGGCAATCCGAATTCCACACAAAAGAGACTGACAGAGTCGCCACCTAGATGTGGGATCTAGGACCCATAATTAACCAGAAATCTAGACTCGCTACCTGGTTACAAGAATGGAAGGTATGGGGATTTATCCACCACATGCACCATTCCTGCCCGATAATCGGTCTTCAATTCCAAAAGTTAACTCTTTTAAATTCATTTTTAATGGCTCATTCAACTCTCTGTTAATGTGCTATCTATGTGACATGCATCCTATGATCTAATTTCAATGTGAATCCTAAATGTGTATCTTGATTTCTTAATTGGTTTGGATTCAATCTAAGTGAAAGTTCTCCTAAAATTCTAATTTCATGGAAAATCCTAAGTGATTTGATTGTTTCAACAGTTTTAAAAGTGATTAGCCCGAGTCCTCAGATGATCTGGTATTCATCCAAAGAAGCCTACGTATCCCCGCCTCCACGAGAATCAAGGCAACGTAGTTCTTCGCGCCTATTCTAAGCTAGGATGCCTAAGACACCTAGACTTCTATCCTAGACTCGATCTAAAAGACCGAACCGGTTATTAAAGTTTCTTGTACGATTATTTAAATTTCAGTGAATTGTGGATTTTATGACACCCTATATGCCCTAACTAAATGCAGATTAGCCCTAAGCTAATGCAGGTGGTTCTTACAACCTATGTGTGACTAGGCTGTATTTCCTACGGAAAACCAAGGGTGGACTAGCGTATCCTACTCTAGTCATCACTCGGCGATATGGATCGCCGACTGACCGGACGGAGGCGCTCCTATAACTCTAGGACAGACCTCTAACTCTAAAACAAGCACACAGCAAACAATCAATCAAACAACCTATCAAAAGAAAAACCCTAACTCTAAAATTCTCTATCGAGGAGAAACTCCTAACTCTAGAGGAAGGTCTTTTGAAAACTATATTTTAAAGGTTTTTGAAGAAGGTTTAAAACGTTTATTTACAAAAAAGGTTTGGCTGGACTTGGGATGTAAATCCCAAGCTGCACTACGTACCTCGGAAGAGGATCAAGCCAACGTAGTTCGAAAATCGAACTCGCCTAATACGCTTCTAAAAGAAACACTCAACACTTTAGATTTTTTTTAAGGTTTTTGATGTTTTCAAATGTTTTTTGAGTTTTAAATTTCTAATGTTTTTGGATTTTAAAGCTTTTCCAATGCTCAGGACCTTAAAATATTTTTAATCTTAAAGGGAACACGCAAGTAATACCACAAACTAGGGCAAAGCCCTAAAGCAAAAGGGGAAACCCCGAATAAGCAACTAGCGTCTCAAAGAGACAAACCACAACAAGAAAGATAGCGTCCCAAGAAGAGAGAAAATGGTCCAAGATCCTAAGCAAGCAACGCTTTAATAAGACTGAGTTAGCCTCTAATCAAAGCGAAGTAATCAACAACTCTAAAGGAGAAACTCCGAACTAACAACACTAAAGAGGGGAACAAATGAGTCAGAGACTCTCTAATACTACAACTTAGAGGAGGAATGAGTCAAAGACTCCCAAATAACGCCAACAGAAGAACCAATGAGTCAAAGACTTCCTAGTAGTACAACAAAAGAACGAATGAGTCAAAGACTCTCTAAAAGAAATGGAAACATGAGTCAAAGACTCCAATAACACCAACTAAAGGATAGATGAGTCAAAGACTCTCTAAGAGAAAAGGAAACACGAATTTGCACATTTGGCAGAGGTAAAACACCCAGCCGGGCCGGACAGCTACCTAGCCCTAGGGTGCAACAAATGTGCAACCCAATACCCATAAGGGTAGGGGTATGGAGCCAAGCCGAGTAGGGCGTTCTTCCAAAACCAAACGGCGCACAAAGAGGACTAACGAGAGAATGAGACCGGGCGGGTCTCCCAAACACACACAAAGATGAAGGTGCTTTAGAGATTTTAAGATGATTTTCAATTAATTTCAATTTTTTAATGGATTTTACCAATTTTTAACCATATGAGTGATTTTACAAGTGAAGCTGTTGCAAACGAACTCGAAATGAGTTGAAACTTCTCCAGCAACAAGATATGATGAGATGTAACTTACTGGAAGATTTTTACAGATTTTTACATTAAACTCATATTTAATATGGATTTAAAAATTAATTGACCAGATTGCAAAAATAACACATAAACTACTAGAAATAGATATCTAAATTCCATGAAATTTCTACAGTAGTAAGAGATAAGTGAAAATAGCATACTGTGAGATTTTCATGAATTTAGAAAACTATTTACTATCAGTTTCGAATTTTTCAAATTTCAAACCAGATTATGAATTAACACTACAGCTCATATGAAACAAGATCCAAATCACTTGAAAATTTTACAGAAGCAAGAAGTATAGAATTTAAGACTACTGTAAAAATTTGGAGAATTTTATCTGTGATTTGACGTCAGTAACAATTCTCCCAAAATCTGCTGATTTTCAAAGAAAGCATAAAATTATATACCAAACAAAATCCAAAACTTCTCACAAATTCATGGTAGAATGTATCATTATCATATTATTTTCCCACGAAATTTCATTATTTTTGGAATCTGTATAGTATATCGTTTAGTTTTCTTTGTTAAAAATCATGCAAAAATCCGAAAATATACCAAATAATTCTAAAAAAATTCCGAGAACGGTGTACCTACCTGTGATCGAAATCCTCGCCGAATCCGAGAGCCGAAAAACTCGAAAATCCCGCCTCCGTGCTATCGCTTCCGCTTTCTTTCTCTTTTTCGTTCTTTTTTTGTTTCTTTTTCTTCTTTTCTTGTTTCTTTTTCTTCTTTTTTTTTCTTTTCAACCCCACATAGCAACTTTGTTAGAACACATGATAGAAGAGAAATGAGTTCTTTTTCCCTCTTACTCACCCTCATTGAACCATTTATAGCAAAGGAATGGGAGGGTGGTGGCCACCATTGTGGACTTATTCCATGGTAGGTGGCCACCATTGTGGACATATTCCATGGTAGGTGGCCACCATTGTGGACATTGAATTTTGACATGTGTGTGGCCCCATGCATGTTTTTTAAAGTCCTTTTGAGTAGGTAAAAGATAATCCAAATGGGTCCCATATGTGACCAAATTCCCAATTGTGCATAAAATCATATGCCCCACTCCAAAGTATGATCGGAACCGTTCATTTGATGGGCGACAATGTGATTTAATTTGTGCTCCGCTAATCAATCCTATGGGCTGATCCAAGCCATCCAATAGATCAAAATGTGAATATGTTACCCCATTTTTAAATCACTCCCATTTGATGATCCGAACCGTCCATTTGATGGGCGACAATTGATGATCTTGACCGTTCAAATGGTGGGTCGCAATGTAAATTGGTTGTGCCCCTTTAAATCATTCCTCTATGACGATCCAGACCATCCAATTGATGGGTCCCCTACCTAAGTAGGTTGTGTCCTCCTAAATCATTTCAATGGGCTGATCCGAGTAACTCAACCTGATGATCGTAACAAAATTGGTTGTTAAAACGACTTCTCTGAGATCTTGACCGTTCTCTTGATGATCATCTTTAGGTGTTGGATCGAAGTAGGTTCAAAACTCATTTTTCACTAAAACAATGCGCGGGCCACCCTGTTTGATCCAAATCTAAACAAATGCTCAAGACGGGCCCATCAATCGGATCCAAATTCTCTCTTGCTCGGATTCTTGGGAATAATCTCTCTCAACACTTAACGGAAAAGTGCGAAACATGGCGGAAATGATTGAACGGGATTTCGCCCAAGCATAGCGAACTTGGGTCCGGTCAAAATGGGGTGTCTACAGATGCCCCTCTTTGGCAGAGCGTGTGTAACACGCGAATGGCAAAGCTGAACAGACGACACATTTTGACTGACCCAAAAGCAAAACAAATTTTTGGTTTTTTTCAGCTTTAAAATGATATTCACAAAGATAAAACTCTACCAACAATAGAGAGATAGCCTCTCACTAACTCTTAACTCGGCAACTAAGACATCTCAAAGAGATAGTCTCTCCCTAATACTCATGACTCAACTATCTAAAACAAATACGCAAGGGCTCTATTAAAGCAAACACAAACACACTCTTTTTAACAACAAAGCTTTAAGAAAACTAACACAATGAAATTACTTTTAGAGAATGTAGACCATTATCAATGCAAATATAAATCAATCACCTGAACAAATGTGAAACAATCACTCAAAGAGTCGGTAACACTCTGGGAGTTTCAAAACAATCACCCAAAGAGTCTGTAACACTCTGAGAGTCTCAAAACAATCACTCAAAGAGTCTGTAACACTCTGAGAGTTTCAAAACAATACAGAAATCTTTATACTCAAAGAGCCCTAACTACCCGAAGAGTAACACTCAAAGGGTCTCAACTACTCAAAGAGTCTCAAACGCACACGAAAAACCTTTATACTCAAAGAGCCTCAACCACCCGAAGAGTCTGTAACACTCAAAGGGTCTCAACTACTCAAAGAGTCTCAAACACATGCAAAAACCTTTATACTCGAAAGAGTCTCAACTACATAGAGAAACCTATATACTCAAAGAGCCTCAACTACCCGAAGAGTCTGTAACACTCAAAGGGTCTCAACTACTCAAAGAGTCTCAAATACATCAAAAACTATTTATACTCAAAGAGTCTCAACTACCCGAAGAGTCTGTAACACTCAAAGGGTCTCAACTACTCAAAGAGTCTCAAATCAACACAAAAACATTTTATACTCAAAGAGTCTCAACTACCCGAAGAGTCTGTAACACTCGAAGGGTCTCAACTACTCAAAGAGTCTCAACTCAACACAAAAACATTTATACTCAAAGAGTCTCAACTACCCGAAAAGTCTGTAAAACTCAAAGGGTCTTAACTACTCAAAGAGTCTCAAACCAATACAAAAACCTTTTATACTCAAAGAGTCTCAACTACCCGAAGAGTCTGTAACACTCGAAGGGTCTCAACTACTCAAAGAGTCTCAAGCCAACACAAAAACCTTTTATACTCAAAGAGTCTCAACTACCCGAAGAGTCTGTAACACTCGAAGGGTCTCAACTACTCAAAGAGTCTCAAATCAACACAAAACATTTATACTCAAAGAGTCTCAAATCAACACCAAACATTTATACTCAAAGAGTCTCAACTACCCGAAGAGTCTGTAACACTCAAAGGGTCTCAACTACTCAAAGAGTCTCAAATACAACACAAAAATATTTATACTCAAAGAGTCTCAACTACCCGAAGAGTCTGTAACACTCAAAGGGTCTCAACTACTCAAAGAGTCTCAAATTAACACAAAAACGTTTATACTCAAAGAGTCTCAACTACCCGAAGAGTCTGTAACACTCAAAGGGTCTCAACTACTCAAAGAGTCTCAAAACAAATCAAAACATTTATACTCAGAGAGTCTCAATTACCCGAAGAGTCTGTAACACTCAAAGGGCCTTAACTACTCAAAGAGTCTCAAATCAACACAAAATTTTTTATCGATCTTATATCGAGTTCATTGATAGCATAGCTATCTCCTGCCGAGAATAAATGGGAGTGCATGATCATTGCTGAAAACCAAACTCAAATAACTTGAAAGAATTTTTGGGTATTGACTCTTTTAAAGAGAGGAAAAGCATTCTGTTAAGATTTGAAGATTGCAAAAGTAGGTTCTAGATTCCGCTGGGGACTAGATTTTCTAAAACATTGACTCTTTGAAAGAATGAGTTCAATTGAGGAATTTGATTCAAGAGAGTGTTCAAGCTTCTCTTGCCTCTATTTGCTGAAAATATTTATCTCAATTTTCTTGTATTTGATATCTTTTATGACTCAAGTCATAAAAGATGCCCCTAGTATGATTACTTCCATGACAGAATCCATAGGAGAGCAAAATCAGGATAGGTAAGAAAATTCAAGTTTGCATGGGTTCTTTCTCTGGTATATGGGTAAATGGATATCCACAAATGGATGAGTCTGAGAATTTTTTTCTTCCATTGCTCACTACTTGAGGCTTTGATGTCTTTGGCAAGTTTGAACAAAATGTCTCTTGCCCTTTCCTTGATTTCTAAACCAGGATCTACTCTGAATTTTCTTCACATTTAAAAAGGTATACTCTCGCTCTTCCAGTGCCAAACACTTCGGACATTGAGAGAGAAAAAAATGATAAAAATAAGACCAAGACTTCCAATGACTCAATCAAAGAAGACTCAAATTACTCAAGGGACTTGACTCACTTTTGATTCACCCTTAGATAAAATGTGTTATTTTATTATGGTAAGGCTAGGCACTCTTAGAGTACTCTTGAAAACCATGTCAAGAGGCTCTAGTTTCCTCCATCGGGATTTCCGTCATGGTTATTAACCCCTTCGGATTGCTCAGTCTTAATGCCCCTAGTTTAAAAAAAGATATCAAAGCAAGTCTTGTCGACACTACTCGGATTCCAGGATCCTGCCCTGTGTAGAGGTTGCTTCTCTGTCTCCTTGATTTGTCTTTTCGGAAGAAGTCAAAATTAATGTCTTCCAAGTTTTCAGTCTAAAAGACCACTTATCTCAACTTTTGCTTTCCAAGGTTTCAGTCTAAAAGACTACTTATCTCAATTTTTGCTTGTACTCAAACTTGGGAATTCTACGTAACTGAGGACCTCCTTCTGCTTCTATTCAACTCAACTTTTCATGGGAAGTATTTGCCTCTGACTAGATTGTCTCTTCAAGTTTTCAATCCAGCATACCACTACCCTTACCTTCTGATAAGTCAATCATTTTGCTTGTTGACTTAGCAAGAAAAACGACTTTCACCTTTCTCTAGGCCGCCCTTTCGGGTTTTCAACCTAGCGGATCTTCAGACTCTCATTCTTTTCTTTCTGTTTTTCTTTTCATTCGCCTCGAACCTTTACTTGTTTCACCAGAAGGACTTTCTAGGTGGGCTCGGGTTCAAAAGGGTTGAATACCTAAGGTTCTAAGGATTTGGACCGAATCTGGTCTAGCCAGACTACCTACGTACCCCAAAATGGAGGATCAGGTCCGCGTAGTTCGCTTAAGGATTTTTCAAAGAATGGTTTAGCATTTAGCTTCAAAATTTTGAAAAGGGATTTTATCCCAAGGTTTGACCGAACTTGAATTAATCAAGTTGCCTACGTACCCCTGAAGAAATGGGGATCAGGTCCGACGTAGTTCGGGTGCATAAATGCCCCGGGTTTATAATGTGTTTGAAAAGAAACATTGGCTTTAAATTGTTGGCCCAAAGGGTTCTCAAAAGGATTTTAAAACGTTAGGATTTTGGCTATAAAAGTTCAAACGCCCAAGGATGGCCTCCTGATGTATTTGATGTATAAGCTCTTTTGCTTAAGGTTCAAAGGCTTAAAAAATTTTCTAGGAGTCTGACGGCATGTCAGGCAAAACTTCAACCACTGTGCTCCACTCTCATCTCAAAGATCTTGGATTTATGCTCAAGATTCCACCACTCCTTGTCCGAAAATCTTCTCTCAGTATTTCATCAGCTCCACAGGATGTCTGATGCTTATCTCTTTAAAATTTTACTCTTCAACTGGATGTCTAAAGCAGATGAAGTCTTGCTTTGCTCAACGACAGGGCATTCCCCTGGTTTATCCTTATAGGATCAAGCAAGACTACCTCAAACCCCTCTAAACAGGTTTATCAATTCTTTGCGTTCCTCGGGAGATAAAGTTTTGCCACTCCATCTTTCTCGAGTTTCGAATTTTGATACCACTATCAATGGCTTCGATTTCTTCTTCAAGTGGCTATGCTCGACGCTCTTCCTCTCGTTTGACCATCTTTCAGATCTCGAGGGGAATTTCTTCTGCATTCTCATCCGAGAAGGGGGTCTTGTAGTTGTTTTAAACATTTAATCCAAGAGTGAATCATAAAAATTTGAAGATACAGACTCAAATGCTTTATTGAATTGAAATACTTTGAAGTACATAGATGACTTTGAACGCGCCTCAGTAGGCTCTACATTGAATTTAATCAAAAATCTAAACACCGACTCTGAACGAGAAAGACTGATTGACATGACACATTTTCTTTTCTTTTTTTTAACATCAACATAACTGAACTTTTCCAAGTTCGAGAGAAGAAAGTTGATGTACACTTAATGAAAGACAAATCTAAAGACACAGGACACTTCTTCAAAGGTAGTGAACCGGCACTGAAAGTTTATAGGTGATACACCTTTCTTCATGATAATGATAATTATAAAGTTCGATCCCGAAGTAGGAATCCCAGAAAAGGCAACTCCACAAGGTCTAGGTTAAATGGGGCAACAAAAGGCTTATGCTGACAATGTGGGTAAAGCAATAGACTGATGTATCGAATGAATTCAGAAATGGTCAGTCTTTTGGAAGAAGGGCTTTTTGTTGAACACAGACTTTTGACTTAGAAGCAATCACACTATCTCAATAGTCATGGGATAAAAATTCTAAACAAATAGAGAAAAGAGTAATCTTGAAATACATCAAAGGGTATGTTAATTTGGAAAGAATCCTCAATCTATTCCTTAAGATGTTCTTTGGGTATAACCGTTCTTCTTTTGGGAATGAAAGAGTCAGGAACGATAAACATCCCTAATCAGAATAAGTTTCGATCTCAGCAACGATCATGCACTCAAAGAATACAGGTAAGATCAAACTTTTCCATCAATGATTTCGATATGATCCAAAGGTAAAAGATATATGATAGGTAAACATTGATCAATGAAAAATCAATGGCTCAGATAATAGACCATGGCCATAAGAATGACAAAAGTAGAGTCCAGGGCCAGATCTAAAATCTGAATGATGGATATCAACAACTGTAGATCAATATGATTAGATCAAGATGAGATGAGATAGCATAAGATTGCTTTCAACGGATGGATCATGAATGACTAATCCTATGAGATCTTTGGAAATGAATGGGATTTACATCCTAACCCCAAAGGAAAAGTTTTTTTAATCTTCGCACATTTTATCAGTGTTACCTGAAGGCATCAATCCTAACCCTAATCTAGCGGAGTGGAGAGAGGATCTCGACTCATGACTTTGTTTGTGTACCTAGGACCGATCGTAGCCATTGAAAGATGGACTACGGCCTAATCTAGACACAAATGGGTAGGATATCCTAAACTAGGCTCACACACACAATTGGGTAAGATATCCTAAACTAGGCTCACACACGTGATGCACATGTGTTCGTATACTACATGCATGTGTGGGTTAATCTAGGGGTAAGGCCAAGAGTTCCCTTAGCGCGAATCTATGTTCGATATACTGTACCAGTGTCCGGCGTATCAGTACGTGAACAAGAGATCCGTTTACGTACCATAAAGGTACTAGGCTAAGGGTGGAATGCTTCTCTAGCACAGAGGCACCAGGTGATGAAATCCCAGTCAACCATGCTAGATAACACTCCGGGTTCCTAAAATAGGACGTGTGTGCATGTGAGATGCAGGGGTTTAGATGAAAGTGATGTAAGTGTGTGCAATAAGTTCGCGCAATCTATGATGCCTTCAGGTTTTGTTAGATTAAGTTTGAGTAAATGTGATGAGAAAATAAAGCATACAAACTAATCTAACAAGCATAAAAGAGATAGAGTTTTCATGAGCCAGTTGAAATAGATTCAAATGAGTAATCCTTTGGAATTGTAATGAAGTTAGGTTATCCCCAGCAGAGTCGCCAGTCTGTGGGACCCGATCCCGCGAGAGGGGGGTGGTGGCGCGAGAGCCGCCACGCACTATCTCTTCTCTTGGTCTCTCGTACCCACGCGATTGGCGTGTGCCTTTTATTATTAATTTTAATTCATCTTTTATGTGAACTTGGGATCACTAAGGCAATCCGAATTCCACACAAAAGAGACTGACAGAGTCGCCACCTAGATGTGGGATCTAGGACCCATAATTAACCAGAAATCTAGACTCGCTACCTGGTTACAAGAATGGAAGGTATGGGGATTTATCCACCACATGCACCATTCCTGCCCGATAATCGGTCTTCAATTCCAAAAGTTAACTCTTTTAAATTCATTTTTAATGGCTCATTCAACTCTCTGTTAATGTGCTATCTATGTGACATGCATCCTATGATCTAATTTCAATGTGAATCCTAAATGTGTATCTTGATTTCTTAATTGGTTTGGATTCAATCTAAGTGAAAGTTCTCCTAAAATTCTAATTTCATGGAAAATCCTAAGTGATTTGATTGTTTCAACAGTTTTAAAAGTGATTAGCCCGAGTCCTCAGATGATCTGGTATTCATCCAAAGAAGCCTACGTATCCCCGCCTCCACGAGAATCAAGGCAACGTAGTTCTTCGCGCCTATTCTAAGCTAGGATGCCTAAGACACCTAGACTTCTATCCTAGACTCGATCTAAAAGACCGAACCGGTTATTAAAGTTTCTTGTACGATTATTTAAATTTCAGTGAATTGTGGATTTTATGACACCCTATATGCCCTAACTAAATGCAGATTAGCCCTAAGCTAATGCAGGTGGTTCTTACAACCTATGTGTGACTAGGCTGTATTTCCTACGGAAAACCAAGGGTGGACTAGCGTATCCTACTCTAGTCATCACTCGGCGATATGGATCGCCGACTGACCGGACGGAGGCGCTCCTATAACTCTAGGACAGACCTCTAACTCTAAAACAAGCACACAGCAAACAATCAATCAAACAACCTATCAAAAGAAAAACCCTAACTCTAAAATTCTCTATCGAGGAGAAACTCCTAACTCTAGAGGAAGGTCTTTTGAAAACTATATTTTAAAGGTTTTTGAAGAAGGTTTAAAACGTTTATTTACAAAAAAGGTTTGGCTGGACTTGGGATGTAAATCCCAAGCTGCACTACGTACCTCGGAAGAGGATCAAGCCAACGTAGTTCGAAAATCGAACTCGCCTAATACGCTTCTAAAAGAAACACTCAACACTTTAGATTTTTTTTAAGGTTTTTGATGTTTTCAAATGTTTTTTGAGTTTTAAATTTCTAATGTTTTTGGATTTTAAAGCTTTTCCAATGCTCAGGACCTTAAAATATTTTTAATCTTAAAGGGAACACGCAAGTAATACCACAAACTAGGGCAAAGCCCTAAAGCAAAAGGGGAAACCCCGAATAAGCAACTAGCGTCTCAAAGAGACAAACCACAACAAGAAAGATAGCGTCCCAAGAAGAGAGAAAATGGTCCAAGATCCTAAGCAAGCAACGCTTTAATAAGACTGAGTTAGCCTCTAATCAAAGCGAAGTAATCAACAACTCTAAAGGAGAAACTCCGAACTAACAACACTAAAGAGGGGAACAAATGAGTCAGAGACTCTCTAATACTACAACTTAGAGGAGGAATGAGTCAAAGACTCCCAAATAACGCCAACAGAAGAACCAATGAGTCAAAGACTTCCTAGTAGTACAACAAAAGAACGAATGAGTCAAAGACTCTCTAAAAGAAATGGAAACATGAGTCAAAGACTCCAATAACACCAACTAAAGGATAGATGAGTCAAAGACTCTCTAAGAGAAAAGGAAACACGAATTTGCACATTTGGCAGAGGTAAAACACCCAGCCGGGCCGGACAGCTACCTAGCCCTAGGGTGCAACAAATGTGCAACCCAATACCCATAAGGGTAGGGGTATGGAGCCAAGCCGAGTAGGGCGTTCTTCCAAAACCAAACGGCGCACAAAGAGGACTAACGAGAGAATGAGACCGGGCGGGTCTCCCAAACACACACAAAGATGAAGGTGCTTTAGAGATTTTAAGATGATTTTCAATTAATTTCAATTTTTTAATGGATTTTACCAATTTTTAACCATATGAGTGATTTTACAAGTGAAGCTGTTGCAAACGAACTCGAAATGAGTTGAAACTTCTCCAGCAACAAGATATGATGAGATGTAACTTACTGGAAGATTTTTACAGATTTTTACATTAAACTCATATTTAATATGGATTTAAAAATTAATTGACCAGATTGCAAAAATAACACATAAACTACTAGAAATAGATATCTAAATTCCATGAAATTTCTACAGTAGTAAGAGATAAGTGAAAATAGCATACTGTGAGATTTTCATGAATTTAGAAAACTATTTACTATCAGTTTCGAATTTTTCAAATTTCAAACCAGATTATGAATTAACACTACAGCTCATATGAAACAAGATCCAAATCACTTGAAAATTTTACAGAAGCAAGAAGTATAGAATTTAAGACTACTGTAAAAATTTGGAGAATTTTATCTGTGATTTGACGTCAGTAACAATTCTCCCAAAATCTGCTGATTTTCAAAGAAAGCATAAAATTATATACCAAACAAAATCCAAAACTTCTCACAAATTCATGGTAGAATGTATCATTATCATATTATTTTCCCACGAAATTTCATTATTTTTGGAATCTGTATAGTATATCGTTTAGTTTTCTTTGTTAAAAATCATGCAAAAATCCGAAAATATACCAAATAATTCTAAAAAAATTCCGAGAACGGTGTACCTACCTGTGATCGAAATCCTCGCCGAATCCGAGAGCCGAAAAACTCGAAAATCCCGCCTCCGTGCTATCGCTTCCGCTTTCTTTCTCTTTTTCGTTCTTTTTTTGTTTCTTTTTCTTCTTTTCTTGTTTCTTTTTCTTCTTTTTTTTTCTTTTCAACCCCACATAGCAACTTTGTTAGAACACATGATAGAAGAGAAATGAGTTCTTTTTCCCTCTTACTCACCCTCATTGAACCATTTATAGCAAAGGAATGGGAGGGTGGTGGCCACCATTGTGGACTTATTCCATGGTAGGTGGCCACCATTGTGGACATATTCCATGGTAGGTGGCCACCATTGTGGACATTGAATTTTGACATGTGTGTGGCCCCATGCATGTTTTTTAAAGTCCTTTTGAGTAGGTAAAAGATAATCCAAATGGGTCCCATATGTGACCAAATTCCCAATTGTGCATAAAATCATATGCCCCACTCCAAAGTATGATCGGAACCGTTCATTTGATGGGCGACAATGTGATTTAATTTGTGCTCCGCTAATCAATCCTATGGGCTGATCCAAGCCATCCAATAGATCAAAATGTGAATATGTTACCCCATTTTTAAATCACTCCCATTTGATGATCCGAACCGTCCATTTGATGGGCGACAATTGATGATCTTGACCGTTCAAATGGTGGGTCGCAATGTAAATTGGTTGTGCCCCTTTAAATCATTCCTCTATGACGATCCAGACCATCCAATTGATGGGTCCCCTACCTAAGTAGGTTGTGTCCTCCTAAATCATTTCAATGGGCTGATCCGAGTAACTCAACCTGATGATCGTAACAAAATTGGTTGTTAAAACGACTTCTCTGAGATCTTGACCGTTCTCTTGATGATCATCTTTAGGTGTTGGATCGAAGTAGGTTCAAAACTCATTTTTCACTAAAACAATGCGCGGGCCACCCTGTTTGATCCAAATCTAAACAAATGCTCAAGACGGGCCCATCAATCGGATCCAAATTCTCTCTTGCTCGGATTCTTGGGAATAATCTCTCTCAACACTTAACGGAAAAGTGCGAAACATGGCGGAAATGATTGAACGGGATTTCGCCCAAGCATAGCGAACTTGGGTCCGGTCAAAATGGGGTGTCTACACTAGGCAATTTCGCCGAAAGCCATTTCACAACTGACTTTTGGGTGATAGAAGAGCAGCCACATATGCTAACTTTTCAGCAGATATTGTCTTTTTCATTTTTTTTTCATGTGAGTTGGTTGTTCTCTCATGCCAAAGGCATCCATGAAATGGCTTTCTCCGAAATTGTCTATTACTATTCACATGATTGTCTATAGCCATTGTAAAAAAAAAAATTTCAAAAACTAACCATTTTTTAGTGCTTGACTTTCCCATCAAATCAATTGGAAAATGAATCTTATTTTTAGATTAAATATTTTTAATGATACTTTAGTTTTGACTTATCCTATTTTTTACGAAAATTAGGGCCACGTTTGGCGGACATGAAAACTTTTTCATGGAATATTGGTTTATTTAGTGACGGGAGGGGCGTAAGGAGGGTAAGAGAGCTTTATGCCTTGTGCTTCTGTATTTTTAATAGAAAAAAACATATTGTACAAGTAGCACGTCTTTTTATGATCAGGACCGTTGATCTCCATCGACACTATTAGCTAAATCTCATGTTTAGTGTAAATCACACCCAATAGAAAAATCAATGGCTAAACTCTTCAAAGGAAAACCCCCAATAGGGATTCTGATAAAATTCTCTTCTTTTTGAGTCAACAAAAAAGTTCATGTTTTAAGCTTCTTTTAAGAAATAACCAAAAAGGGGTTAATGTTTTAAGCTTCTTCTGAGAAATGATTATGAAAAGAAAAAGAAAAACCATGGCAAGAATGACAAATGAATGAGTATTATAATATCATCCACTTGTTATTCATGTATAAAGCTTATAATGCTTTTTGGAGTATGGGAAGTGATATATTCACGCACTTTTTGTGCTTGGGCCACACCCATTCTAGTGTAAAAAGAGTAGCACTAACTACACTAGGAGGGGGTGTCCCGGGGACGAAAAGGGGGTGAAAATGCCATTTCCCTTTTGAGTATTCATGCAAGGGTAATTTGTTTTGAGTATTATAATGCTTTTTGAATGAACTGACAACTATGCATTATTTTAGCATGATTTTCATGTATAAAGCTATATGTCCTTTCTAATTTTCCTTCTCCAACCCTCAAATTTGAGACATTGGAGAAAACCAAATTAAAGGTAAGTGCTTCACCTCTTGATCTTAAAGTGCTTCACCTCTTGATCTCAATTTTAAATTCTCCACCTCTTAATCTCAATTTTAAATTCTCCACCTCTTGACCTTCACTGTGAAAATTTACATCACCGGCGTATTAAAAAGAGATAGAGTATGTCAACCACTAACAACATGAATACAAATCATTGGAATTTGGATTTTTAAAAATAATTTGATCTTTTTTACCCTCTTACAACTGGAGTCATTACTAAGTTCTTTCAATTTCCTATTTTAAAGATTCTAGTTAATTGGTGTGAGGCATTGAGAAAAGGTTGCTAGTCGAACTACTTACTCCTTGATTGTTAGAGAAATTGGAGCACATCTTCCCTCATTGACACCAAAACGAATCAAAGAATCATCTTCCCTCCTTGACAGCAGAACAAATCAAGGAACATAATCTTTCAAATCAAAGAACATATGTCAAAGAATTTAATTTTTTCAGTTGGTGGGGTGGGAGAACTTAATGTATGTGCATCACAATATACGAGAAATTTTATTACGACTTCACTAAAATAAACTTGGGACTATATACTCAAAGAGGAGGGTCCATTGAACTTAGGCTGTCTTTTGGAAAAGATTGGAGAAGAAAAACTTTCCAAAGTTCATCCTTTTCCATCATTCGATGACACATGAAAACGTGAACCACCTCATTTAAAGTTTTATTTCTATAGACCTCTGATTTATAATGACACGCCTAAAAAAGAAATTTATCCACTAAATTATGGAGATAAAATATTTCCTAAGAAAAAAATCTCCTTTGCAATCCAAACAGAGCTTATGGTGCTTGAATAGTCAACCAAATGTAAAAATAGGAGACCTTTTATCGCCAACTAACATTCGAACAAAATTAAAGGTAACTAACTTTCATTAATCCTGTTTTTTATTTTTATATTTTATATTTTCTTAAGGCTTAGATTTTTTATTTTATTTTTTTGGTTTTTTCCTATCTCAAAACTTCCCTAACAAAATTGAAAGAATGGAAAGTGATGCCCGTAGAAATGGCATGTGAAACGTGTACGAAACATGTGTGAAACTTACTAAAATCATTTTGGAAAAAAACACATCAAAAATTGTGGAACAGATAATAAAAAGGTAAACAATAGCTTATATCGACAAAACAACATATTTCGTGTTTTTCTTGTGTTTCATGTGTGTTTTTTTTTTGTCTTTTCTGAAACGCTTCTAATGCATTTCGTAAGATGTTTCTATACGATTTTCAATTGTTTTCTTGTTTCTCGTTTCCCCTACATTTTTTTTTCATGCGTTTCCCATTTCCATTTCACGTTTCGTTTCCCGGATTCATTTCCCACTCGGGTAACTATGGTCATTGAAATACTTCTTTCCAAATAGCACAAAGAGAACCCATGAGAAATAGCTTTGCAAGAAAATAACCCACCCGAATCTGACAAAGGAAAAGTGACCTTAGAATCAATAAATTTCGACCAATGACCTTAGGGGAAAACCCATTGGATGTCAAACAGGGAAAGCACGGAGCTCCAGAAACTAGAAGCGACCTCACAATTATCAGATAGCCCTTCGACTCTCCATATGCACATCATACTTAGCATCTATTAATAATGAATTATCTTCGGTGGATGGGCGGTCCACACTCAAAATCTTATTTGAACTTGTGTACGTCTTGCAGAAAGCCAAATCTCTAGAAGGCATAGGGATGGACTGTAATCTAGATGAGGGCACCCCGTCACATCCACTCTCAGCGAAATTGGAGTAAAAGGATCCATGGAAAATGATCTTAGGGGTTACAACTTCCAAAATGCCTATCCTTAACATAAGGCCGGATATAGGAGATATTCAAACATTCAATACGGTTTGTCATAGTTTCAATGTCCCCTCCACTGAAGGGCATAGATCAGAAAACAACACCTTTAACCACGTAGAGTCTGCCATGCTCGCTTCTCTAGTGACCACAATCCTAAATAAACGACAGAACATATTCATAAGGGGCATTATGTACACTGCACAACGCATCAATCCTATTAACCACCCATAGGTCATAACAACAGGGCCACCATAATTCAACCCAGTGTTGTAAAGGGTGGTTATTCCAGTAATAATTGGTATAACCAAAAATGAAAATGCAAAATGCAAAATTGGATATCACCCTACAAAATTGGATATCACCCACGAAAGACCCATGAACCAGAATTTCAAAAAAAAAAAAAAAAAACAGGATTCCAACCCCAAAATTCATCAAAAGAATGAGAAAATTTAAAAAAAAAGGCAAAAACATGAAGGTTGTGTATATTATGAGAGATCACGATTGAGTTCTTGTTTATAACCGAGCTCGTGTAGCCTTCAATGACCTGAATCCAATGAAGCTCCATTAATGGGAACTGCAGAATCATCACGTTTCCGAACCATCTTTGGTACTTTTTTGCAGAGAATATTCCACCCTTTTGCCTAATTGAGCATACCCAAAAAGCTCTATGGATTTCAGAAAAAGCTGATTCTAGTGATCCACAAAAAGCAGATGACTTCTGCACAAAAATTAAAATAAAAATAAAAGATAGAGGAGATGAGTCTCTTAAACGTTTTCCCAGTTCCCTGTTATTGGGGTGTGGTCAACAAAGCCGACCAATCCCATTCAATATCATATGAGAATCTGCAATTAAATAAAGAATAAAGAATAAAAGATTTTATCCCTTTATCCTCTTCTAGGATTGGAGAATTTAGAAACCAAAAAGCTAATCCATTCTAATGTCGTATTTAGAGTGATGATTTATGTGGACGGTGTTGACGTTGATTTACAGAGTGAATTGCCCGACCTCTCCTATCAAATTCTCTCATGTGTTTGAAAGAGCTCTTGATGGCCCTGTGATGCTTTCTCTTGAGGATTACGAAGAGGGAGAACTGATGCAGATAACAAATAATTTGATGTTTAATGTCATAGCCCCAGCCACACGCATTGATGCGAGTATCCTTCGCAGTCGTGTTGTACGGTACCAATTTTCCATCCAGTTTACCGGTGGCATTGTTTAATGTCACAGCCTCACCTACACACTTTGATGTGAGGTGGAATTAGGTGATATAATAAGACATATGTAGTATGAGTTTGTTTTGATGTAGCGCAATTTACCGGTGGAATTAGGTGATAGATTAATACAGATGTAGAGTGAGTTTGTTTTCATATAGCATTTAACCAGTGCTCAGATTTGTTTTCGCATGTGAATTTGTTCTCTCTGTCCATCATTGATTATGAAAAATAATTTTGGGAAAGAAGAGCAAAGAGGAGAACCCCTTCTTAAAATGATCTAAGCCCTTCATTTGTTGGGCAACCACATAAGTAGGCTGTACCTATGGAGTTAATTGTGTGGCCTATTTACATGGTGGCCTAGCATGAATGGGTTGGATCATCCTATGAAGTGGGCCCATGATACTTTTAAAGAAGAATACTCACTACACAACCGACAACACAAAATCTCAGTTAGGATCATCCTATGGAGTTATATAGGTGGCTAACAAATGAACGGTTTGGATCATCCTACGAAGGACCACATATTTTCTGAAAAAATACTTCACACAACACACAATAATGCTGAAAATACCTTTCGAGAACTCTTCCACCTTTCGAAACTTGTCCTTCCAAACCTAGATCTACAGCTACTAGTGTTGTCTAGTGGAGACTGATAGCAACTCTCCACAAGCTATCTTCGTATTCCCCAACTCTCCACAAGCTATCTTACAAACAGTAGATCAAATTACTTGAGTAATATCTCCTATGCTCTCCCTTGTCGTTCCAAGGAAATCTCTTTGATATCTTTCCAATCTGTCAATCACTCCTCAAACAATGAAACATTGACATAAATTTAATCAATAGATTAGCCAAAGTCGTTTTAACAAGGCAATCGACAGCTGATGTGGCGTACCATATGCACAAAGAAAAGTGAGACCTATCTCTTTTTGTGAAATCTAGTATTGTGAGAGAGGGGTTAAGGTTAGATCACTTTAATCAATACAACCTTTCCTTTTTTGTTTTCTTATTTTATCAAGTGAACCTTTTGAGTGCCACTTGTCCTTTTGTATTAAAAAAAGAGGGAACATTTTGAGTGTTCTTGGGTGTACATTTTATGTAGAATTTATTTCTAAGGTTGACACTTGGGGTCCTTAGTTTTTATAGAGGCCTCTTAGTGTTTCTACTTGAAAGTGCGATATAAAAGTATTAATTGATAGTTTTAAGGGATTTGCTAGCATCCATCGCTGAAGGCATTTCTCGGATGGTCGGGCTATTGCGTGAGAGCAGCCACCTGATGATTGTTAGAGGTAATTAGGTCAAGCAAAGAGTGCTTGAAGCATTACACCCAAGGTATCTAGTTTGGAATACCAAGTTTGTTGCCTCCAACCCAGGGTTAATGACTGGTTAATAGACTCTAGCCCATGTAGGCCCACTCACCGATCCATTATCTTATTGGGCTTATAGTAGAACATACATGGCATATATTATATACCCACAAACTCCTCATATGTTCTACATATAACTGTGGACCCCGATCCTGAGAAACGGTGGCGAGAACACGAGATCCCCGTCGATCCTCTGAGATCTCCACTCCTGAAGGAGAGCTCTACCAAAGACCTCTCGAAAGAGTGCCTCTCACAGCATGAGTGGCGATGTAAAATAAGATACCTCTTAATTCGAGGACTAGCCCGGAATCGAGACGTACCTAAAATAACTCAGAGTCACCATCCAAGGAAGTAGGCCCTGAATCCCATACTATACTCTATCGCAAGGGATGACCAGAGATACAAAAGTCTGTGCCTGATGACTAATGGGGAAGGTGTTAAGCGCTCCCAATTCGCCCGAGTGTAAACACCCGGTCTCTTATGCCATTTTTATTAACTTTGAAGAATTTTGAGTGAAAATCACGTGAAATGGGAATATATATATATATATATATATTTCCGAGAAGACGTTTACCTAATCATGCATGTCTCAAAGATTAAAATAATAAGCACACTCAAAAGAAAAACGAAAGAAGTGTCACCTAAACATAGCTAGGTTATGAGTGTCATACCTAATTGGTGTCTAAGTTCTGATGGACAAACACATGCATGCTACAGCTAAAGGTATAAGGTCTGTACATGAAAGTAAGAAAACACAACAAAACACATAGCACAGCACAACTTCACACACGACCCGACACGACAAACCCTAGACTCTAATGTGATACTTGACTCGGACCAGGATAGACATCCCATCTGCTCTACGTATCCCGGCCTCGGGAAGAATCAGAGTCAACGTAGTTCGGTGGCCTATTCTAAGCTATGATGCCTAAATATGCCTAGACCACACTAGACTCAACATGACACGACATGACTCATGTTTAAGTTTAAGTATTTTAGACACACCTATATGGTTCTAAACTAATGCAAGTCAACCTAGTTTAATGCAGGTGGGCCCTACATCCTATGTGTAACAAGGCTGTATGTCTTAAGGAAAACAATGGGCTAACTAAGTGCATCCTAGTCTAGCCATCAGCTCGACTAAGTGTCTAACCAACCACGACTCGAGGCCTCCTAACTCTAGGTCACACGACAAGACACACAAAGCATCCACCTATCTAGGACAGACTCCTAACTCTAAGACACCCCAAATATCTAGGAAAGACTCCTAACTCTAGGAAAGATCTTTTCAAAAATCAGTGTAAAAGATTTGTTTGAAGATTTTTTGCATTTTTGAAAGAATTTAAATAATTTATTTTTTATGATTTTGACTGGACCTGGGATAAGGATCCCAAGCTGCCTACGTACCCCGTGGAAGAAGATCAAGCCAACGTAGTTCGGAAACAAACTCTCCTAACTACACTCCTAATGACTCATAACTTTTGAGAATATTTTTTTAATTTTTCATATGTTTTTATGTGTTTTTGTTGTTTTTTACTCAAGAGGACAGATTCCTATCATCATAAGGGTAGGGCAGACTTCTAATATCCCGTAAAGGTTGAACAGAATCCTATACTTTGCGGGGGGTTGGATAGAATCACGACTCTACAAGGGTTGGATAGAATCCTATGCCTTACAAGGATTGAACAGAATCACATGACTTGATGAAAGGTTGGACAGAATCCTAGCTCCCTATGATGATAGGACAGACTCCTGAAATTGAAGGACTGACTCTTAACAATAAAGGACAGACTCCTATCTAGAGGAAAGACTTTCTGGCTAAGGACAGACTCCTATGCTAGTGACTCTAAATGGGGCGCTAATGAGACATGACATATCTCCTAAAACAAGAAGATAACTAGGGCCAATGAGACAAAGCCTGTCTCCTATACGAGAAACAACTAACTCTAGTAAGACACTGAATGTCTCCTATGGAGGGCTCCAAGTATCCTTAGCATTGCCCCTGCAATGATAAATAAGAATAGGGCAACTAACAGACCAAGTTGGTCTTCAACTAGAAAGGGTGCAACTTGAAGGGAATCCTATAAATGAGGCAAGGCATGCCTCCTATGGGCTTACTCTATTCATGACCAAGCTAAACTTCCTAAAGGATAGGCTCTAAAAGATAAGACTTGTCTCCAAAGGAGAAACACCATAATGAGACATAGTATGTCTCCTAACGGGGCTCTAGATGACTCTATCATTGCCCTTGCAATAAGAAGGGGGAAAGTTACTAATGTCTAGAAAATTTTCTAAAAGACTATATAAGTCTCCTAAATGAAAGAAAAAAAAGAGGGGAAGTGCCACTAGGACTAAGCAAGTCCCCTAAGAATGGGATTGGGCTAACGCCTTCATCGCCCTTGCAATGAAGAAGAGCAAGGGTTCAAATGGTGTCTAAAAGGCTAGAAAACCTCTAAGGAATGAAAAAAAGACAGACAGAGGGTGTTACCATAACTCGAAAAGTCCCTCTAAGGATGGGCTTGGGCTAACGCCTTCATCGCCCTTGCAATGAAAGAAGAATTAGGGTCTAAGAAGTGTTTAAAGGCTAAGAAGGCTCTCTATGAAGAAAAAAAGAAGAAAGAGGGTATTACCATGACCATGTAAATCCCTCTAAATGATGGGCTTGGGCTAACACTTTCATCGCCCTTTCACAATGAGAAAGGAGGTTTAATGTCTAAATAAGTCTAAAA
This sequence comes from Tasmannia lanceolata, assembly GCF_043159265.1. Classification (NCBI taxonomy): domain Eukaryota; kingdom Viridiplantae; phylum Streptophyta; class Magnoliopsida; order Canellales; family Winteraceae; genus Tasmannia; species Tasmannia lanceolata. The sequence goes on along the minus strand of NW_027518697.1, from coordinate 18,727,827 downwards.
GACTTAGCAAGTCTTCTAAATGAGAGATGGGATTACTACTAGGACTGGGTAAGTCCCCTATAAGATGGGCTTGGGCTAACGCCTTCATCGCCATTTACAATGAAGGAATGATTATATGGTTTAAACACGTCTAAAAGACTTAACAAGTGTTCTAAATGAGAGAGGAGGGAGCTACTCGGACAAAACAAGTCCGTTAAGGATGGGCTTCGGCTAACGCCTTCTTCGCCCACTAGGCTAAGCATGAATCAAGCATCCAAAGCACGCATTTGCATTCTACATGGAAGCTGAGAATTTGTATTTAACATTACACTCTCCAAATGGCAAAACTAGCAAACGTAATACACATAACAGTGGTAGGGGACACATCAGGAAACATTTGATTAGTTATGCACTTCGACTGGTTCTCGCCGAAAGTGGCCGAAAAACGGTCATCTTTGGGCTGATTTCATATTTCATTTATGCAGTTTGTTTTTCAAAAGTTCTGATTTGGTTTTGCTAAACATATGATCAAAAATACATTTTCAAGAAGAGTGTTTAACTACCAAGTTTTAGGAAATTGATCAAATAAACTTTTCTCCGTTGACAATTTCGGCTGGATCTTGTCGGAAGTGGCCAGAAAATGACCATCTCTGGGCAAATTAAAATCTGAAAATGTAGTGTTTTTTGGCTGACATATTAAAAGTAGCATAACTTTTTATTTTTCATCGTTACGAGGCTCGTAAGATGCCAAATCGAAGATCTTAAAAGGATCTACAACTTTTGTGTGTATCACCTTTGCTAGATCTAATCAGATTTTAGTAAACAATTGAAAATAAAATCTGGACAGCATGTAATTCAACACAATTTCATGACATTTCACATCAAAACTTCATTCAAAAACAAAATCTATTGGAATTTGACACAAATATATGATAATATATGCTGATTAGGCTTAGAGCTAACCATGTTAGTTTCAGTTTTCAAGATCTTTAAAGAATTCTCACAAAAAATGCATATATTCACCATTTTAACCTAAATTTTTAGCTGAAATCTTGAAATTGGCATAACTTCTTCGTTGCTTGGCCAAATCTAAGATCTCAACAAAATCTACAACTCTTATGTGAAGTACAATACTCAGTTCAAACCGAATTTCAGTGAAAAACTCAAAAAATAAATCTGGACAGCATATATTTTTGAAGTTTTTCAACATCTTACAAGAGCATTTCACATCAAAACCCTAGATCTATCATGGATTTCACTAAAAATTCATATCACACATATTAACACATAAATTTTTGAATTCCAAAGCCTAATACATAAGATCTAAAGATTTTCACAAAAATCATCCAAGAATTTACCATTTTAACCCTAATTTTCAGCAGAAATCTTAAAATTGGCATAACTTCTTTGTTTCTTGGCCAATTTTGGGCCATTATACGCCAAATCGAATATCTCAACGAGCTCTACACCTTCAAAAGTGAAATTTTTATAAATTTCAACTGACATTGATGAAAATGGTAAAAATGAACCTGGACAACACTTTATCTTGCCATTTTCACGTCGAAATTCAACTAAAACTCAAAATTTTAGGTGAATTGCTTTAGATCTTTATATGAGACATAGATTTCCCATTTAGGTTAGATTTTCAAAGAAAACTCAAAATCTACTAACCTTATGCTCTTCTCTTAGATCTCTCCTTGAAATCTTCTCATCTTCCTTCTTTCTCTCTCTAGATCTCCTTCTTTCTCTCTCTAGATCTCCTTCTTTCTCTCTCTAGATCTTCTTCTTTCTCTTTCTAGATCTCCTTCTTTCTCTAGAATTCTCTCTCTAGAATCTTCTCTCTCTAGAAAGCTCTCTCTCTCTCCAGAATCTTCTCTCTCTCTAGAAAGCTCTCTCTCTTCATCTCTCTAAAATTAGATTAAGAACCCTATTTTTTCAAATGAGAGCCCAAATACTTTATTTATAGAGTTTTTTCTTAATTTTTGTCTCCCATTAGTTTATAGGACAACCCCTTTTCAAAAAATTTGCTTTGATTTTGGTTGCAAAATGGGGGTCTAAAGAGAAAAAATTTAAGTAAAAAATTAACATAGTTTTATCCCCTTCTATTACCCTAAGTTTTATATTTGATTTTGCTGAAAATTAGTAGTCTCGGGAAGAAATTAGGTCAAAAATTAGGGTGGGATAATTCACCCCCCTTTAAAGTTAGCTTACATCCTAAGCTAAGTTTTCTTAGTGTAATTAACTAAATCACCCCCCTTTTCACTCTATTGTAAAAGCTGGTTAAGCTAACGGCTAATACACTCCCCTTTTTACACTATTGTTCTAACTCGACTTGTCTTATTAGGCATTTTTACTCGAATTTTATTAAAATTTTGTATGGACCTAGCTGGGACCCTAACCTACCCTAGGGAGAAATTTGGGGCTCTAAATCCATGATTTGAAGGAATTTTTAATCATATGTATCTCTTTAGGGTTCGGTCAAAATGGGGTGTCTACAATAACACAATCCAATAGATAATGTGATGTCCAGACAAAATATTGAATCATCCATATCACCATATCAAAGAAGATCTGTAATCCAACTGAAAACACGAATACTTCTAAGAATAACCAAGAGTTTTAGAAAAAATCTAAACTCAAACAAAGAGGTTTCAAATGTAAGTGAACTATTTATTCAACTAAAAAGAATATAATAGTCCCCCACAGCTCTATAAGGATTCACTCATCAAGTCAGTCATTCTCATCAAAATCTAGATTGAGGCAAGCTCCTCCATTTTCGCCAATTCCTGTAAATTACCAAATATGAATTTCATGTAAAATGAATTCAATCATTTGTGTAAAATACGAAAGTATCTAGTTTTACCAGAAGAACTTAGGACAATTTTATAACGACTGAAAATATAACTCTCTATAAGCATCATTGTCAAGTTTCAATAAAAAAACAAGACCTAAATAGCTTCTTTTGCAAAGAACCATTTGTACTTGTCAAGTTTTAATAAACAAGACAAAATAGTTTCTTTTGCAAAGAATCATTTCATGTTTCTTTTTGGAATGTTACAGTCTTCTTATCTATATTTGAGTTAAGCTGTATCATCAAGTTTGGAATGTACAACCTTTCCCAAAAAGGACATGTCATCAAATGTGGAATGACACACAACAACTGTAAACATCATCGAAACATATCAAGTGCTTATCTTGGCCAAAAGGGAGATTCGAAGATTCAAAATAAAATGGATGTAGGTTAAGTCATGTCTATACATACTTTGACCCCATCTCCCCCACAGTTTTGAATATTCGATCTTTGGCCAGTCCCTTTGTGAGAGCATCGACCATATTATCCTTCGATCGCACATCAACCAAAGTCATAATACCTTATTCTATAAGATAATTCAGCACGGAGTGTTTCAGCCTGACATGTCTCATCTTACCATTAAAGAGTGAGTTCTTGTAGGACCCGATCCCGCGAGAGGGGTGGGGCGCGAGCCGCCACGCCTTCTCTTGGTCTCTCGTACCCACGCGATTGGCGTGTGCATTTTTAATATTGACTTTAATTCATCTTTTATGTGAACTTGGGATCACTAAGGCAATCTGAATTCCACACAAAAGAGACCGACAGAGTCACCACCTAGATGTGAGATCTAGGACTCGTAATTAACCAGAAATCTAGACTCGCTACCTGGTTACAAGAATGGAAGGTATGGGGATTTATCCACCACATGCATCATTCCTACCCGATAATCGGTCTTCGATTCCAAAAGCTAACTCTTTTAAATTTATTTTAAATGGCTCATTCAACTCTCTGTTAATGTGCTAACTACGGGACATGCATCCTATGATCTAATTTCAATGTGAATCCTAAATGTGTATCTTGATTTCTTAATTTGTCTGGATTCAATCTGAGTGAAAGTTCTCCTAGAATTCTAATTTCAGGGAAAATCTTAAGTGATTTGATTAAGCATTTACAAGAAAATTAATATACAGAACACCACAATTTGTTGTAGTGCCGACTCGCTGTTGGTATGCCATCAGACATCCAAGCTGCCTACGTACCCAAGCCTCACTGGGATCAGAGTCGACGTAGTTCGGTGCACTTAAGCTAAGCTACTTATGCCTAACTCGACTAAGACACCGACCTAGACGGGATTGACTGTTTCAACAGTTTTATGAGAAGTTATTTAATTCAAGTTGAGGATTTTATTATCCTAGGATTTCATCTAAGATGCTATATGATTCTTATCTAAATGCAAGTTATTCCTTAGACTAATGCAGGTTAGCCTACATCCTAGTTTACTAGGCTTGTCCTAGGGAAAGATTGGGCGACTAGTGTAACTAGACCTATGGTACGGTTGCTATCCATAGCAAGCGTCCGTGATGAGGCTGGACTCCTAACTCTATGACTCCCTAAAACCAAAGACTCCCTAAAACCTAGGACACGACCTGACACCAGTGTTCCTAAATCGGGCTCTAATGGTTCTTATATCGGAAACCATAATCCAATGGTTCCGAAAGACTCGAGACAAATCGACTCAAGTTCTTGAGGGTAATTAATTTCAGATTTCAAGGATTTTCGGTTTCTGGACATTTAAGGATTATCAATGGTTCTAGGGTTCACCAATTTCGGCCCAGAATAGCATCCAAGGAAGGGAATCGTGCGCTCTTTCCTTGCGCAATTTAATACTTAGGTTATAGCACCTTATTGCCTGGCATATCTCAGGATTTCCGGGGACAGTAACCTCGGAGCCAACAACATGCTATAGCTTAAATATTCAAATTGTCGAAGATCGAGTGCAATAGGGATACAATTATGGATGTGCTGGCCATTTTTCCAGGAAAATCTAAAGATCCTAAGATTTCTGTTTCAATGGATTAAGGAGTTAATATGTCACAGAGATTTAAGGTTCTTTAGAGATTTTCAGATGATTTTCAATTAATTTCGAATTTTCAATAGATTTTATCAATTTTAAACATATGAGTGATTTTACAAGTGAAACTATTGCAAACGAATTCGAAATGAGTTGAAACTTTTACAGCAGCAAGATATGATGAAATGTAGCTTACTGAAAGATTTTTACAGATTTTTACATTAAGGTCATATTTAATTTTGGTTTAACAATTAATTGATCAGATTGCAAAAATAACACAGAAACTACTAGAAATAGAAATCTAAATTCAATGATATTTCTACAGAAATAAGATATAAGTAAATATAGCATACTGTGAGATTTTCATGAATTTTAGAAACTATTTACTATCAATTTCTGATTTTTTCAGACCAGATTATGAATTAACACTACATCCCATATGAAACAAGATCTAAATCACTTGAAATTTTTACAGAAACTAGAAACATAGAATATAAGACTACTGTAAAAATATTGGGAATTTTCTCTATGATCTGATGTCTGTAAAAATTCTCCCAAAATCTGATAATTTTCAAAGAAAGCATAAAATAATATACCAAACAAAATCCAAAAATTCTCAAAAAATCATGGTAGAATGTATCAGTATCATATTATTGTTCCACGAAATTTCATTATTTTTGGAATCTGTTTAGTATATATTTCATTTTTCTTCGTCGAAAAGATATTTTTGAAGAGTTTTCTATTTTTAAAATACGATTTTCGAGAAAATTCTGATTCCGGAAAATGTCCTCCAACCTTGTTCTGATGTGATGAACACAAGAAAAATTTTAAATTCTAAAAAATAGATCATCCCAAGATGGCTATTTTTTCGAATTTCGTAATTTCTCAGCCAATATTTTAAATAAAATTCTACTCTTCACTCAAATTCTAAAAACCGTTGATTCAATGTCCGATCCGATCAGATAGTTATTTTACTCTATTTAAGTAGAACATCGTATTAAATTTTGGGACGAAACGGATTTGAAACCCTCATGCAGATCATGATTTTTAGTTCACACATTTAATATTGAATTAAATTTAATTAAATGCTAAAAACCATGCAAAATTCATAAAAAGTGCCAAATCATCTGGGAAAAATCTGAGAATAGTGTACTAACCTGTAGGCGAGATCTCTGCCGAGTCCAAGAGTGAAAAATTCGAAATTGTCCCGTCGACGCTCGATCTGCTCCGCCGTCTTTCGCTTTTTTTCTTCCTTTTTTTTAAGAAAATAACCACTGTGAGGAGAGGGAGTGTGAGAGATAGGGAGGGAGTGAGAGGGAAGAACAACGAGATTGAGAGTGAGAGAGGCAGAGAGTGGAGTGAGAGTGAGAGAAGCAGAGAGTGGAGTAAGAGTGAGAGAGAGTGAAACAGGGAGTGGAGGGATGAGCGAGAGAGAGATGGTGAGTGAGACAGAGATTGAGAGTGAGATTGTAAGAGAGAGTGAGAGAGAGAGCTAGAGGGAAACAGAGAGGGATCCGAGAGAGAGAGAGAGAGAGAGAGAAAGAGAAACAAAAGAAAAAAAACAGAGTGTCTCTGCACTCTGTTTTTTTTACGTTAAAAGGGGTATGGCGTTGGGTGAGAGAGAGAGAGAGAGAGAGAGAGAGAGAGAGAGAGAGAGCTAGAGGGAAACAGAGAGGGATCCGAGAGAGATGGAGAGATGAGAGTGGGCCGTGAAATGTGTGGAGAGATGAGAGGGGAACACAGAGTGGTGGTGAGGGAGAAGAAAAAACTGAGAGTGAGTGAGGGAGAGGAAAAAAACTGAGAGTAAGGGAGAGAGACAGGGAGTTGGCTGATGAGCTACGTGAAAAACACGATGCTCTGTTTTTATTTTAAAAAAAATAGAAATGGCTGTTTAGTATGGGAGAGGAAAAACAGAGTGAGAACGATCTACGCACTCTCTTTTTTTTTCTTTTTTTTTGCTTGGGCTTTGGTAGGCTATAGAGGGTGAGAGAGATGGAGAAAATGATAAGGCTGTGGAGATATATGGGAGAGATGGAGAGATCAGAGGGATGGAGAGATGAGAGAGTGAGTGACAAAGAGATATGAACAGAAGTATCGGTGAAAACTGATACTCTGTGTTTGTTATTTTCCCTTTCTTTTGATTGTTGTTTTTTTCTTTTTCTTTTTTTCAACTAGGATTGGGAGAGGGATCGGGAGGAGTAGAGGTGGTGGAGTTAGGTAAGAGGGCAAACAGAGGGGTTGAGTGGAGGAGAGGAAAAACCGAGAGTGAGACACTCTGTTTTTGTTCTATATCGAACTAGAGAGAGACGAGAGGGAGGTTGAGTGGAGGAGAGTCCAAAAACAGAGGGTGAGGGAGAGCTTAAGATAAGGGTGAGAATCCACAGATCTCCTTTTTTCACCGAAATCCTTTTTTTTTTCCTTTTTTCAAGCCACTCCTGTTCAACGTATATCTTAGAGAGAGCTAGAGAATCTGCCAATTTTAGAAAAAAAATCAAAAACGTTCGTTGCTCTCTCGGCCAAAAACCCCAAAAAGCTTCAAAATAAAAAAAAAAATCCCTTTTTCAAAATTCTATCTTGCTATTTTAATTTCCTCCTTGCCTTTTTTTTTTTTTTAGAAAGCCACACTTGGCTCATTTGGCAACCTTCCCTCCCCAACGTGAGCTGCTTTCCATCTTTCTTTCTTTTCTTTTCTTTTCAAAAAGAGTGCTGCCCAGAACGGCAACATGCCATCATAAAGGAATTGCAACAAATGTTAACAACTTTTTAGAAACCATCCTTTGCTTTCTATCACAGCCACCCATGTTTCCATCTTTTAGAACAGATAAACGAGATACTTGCACTCTCGTTAAAAAAAACTTTGTCATTATGGCAACTTCACACGTACACAGACTTCCTAAATGGTTTTATATGTCTACCTCTTATACTGCTATGGGACTTGCTAAACATGGGTCACATTGGCTTAGAAGAACCTAGACTTTCTTTTAATCTTCAAGTTTCGATTGAGCATGCATTTTCCCTGTGACCGAGACATGTGGTTGGGCCCATGTTCACATTAAGTAGATGGTTCGGATCGCTTGGTGGGCCTCAATATGAAATGGGTGTGTACCCAAATTATTTCCATAGGATAATCTGGACCGCTTAATTGATTAACCACGATTTGAATTGGTCATGCCCCACGAACTCTCTCAACAGCATGATCTAAACTGTCCATTTGATGGGGCCACTTGACAATCTTGACCGTTGATTATTGGACTATAATATGAATAGGATTGCACCCCCTCGAACTATTCCCAAAGACTGATCTGAACCGTTCACTTTGACAGGCCATGGCATGGATAACTTGTATCCTCCAAATATCACCACCATGGGATGATCCAAACCATTAATTTATAAAGCTGTGCCTCAAAAATTGGTTGCTAACACGACCTCCCTGAGATCCTGACTGCTCCTTTGATGGGCGTCCTTATGCCTTGGATCAAAGTAGGCTCAAAACTCATTTTTCATTAAAACAATGTGCGGACCCCCTGTTCGATCCAAATCTTAAACAAATGTTCAATGCGGGCCCACCGAATGGGTCCAAATTCCTCCCTTGTTCAAATTCTCGTGAATGACTCCTCTCAACACTTAGCGGAAAAATGCGAAACATAGCAGAAATGATCGGAAAGATTAAGGAAGTATAAGAGACGGACACGGGAATGAAAAATACCGAAGAACCGATAGAAAAACACTAATTCTCTGTTGACTAAGGCGGAGCAAAATGGGGGTGTCTACAGTTCTTTACAATCGTAATTATAGCTTGATTATCACAAAACATAATCAAAGAATTAATCTTTAAACGGGTCAATGGAATGTCCAGGATCAGATCTCTTATCCACTCTGCTTCATCTCCTGCAAAAGCTAGAGCAAAAAGTTCTTATTCCATAGATGACAGAGCAATACAGGTCTGTCTCTTTGACTTCCATGCAACAGCAGCTCCACGCAGTGTAAATACATAACCACTGGTAGATTTATTGTCTCCTAATTCTGAGCCCCATGATGCATCAGAATATCCTTCTAAGATAGGAGGATGGCCACTATAACATAGAGCATAACCTTGAGTACCCTTAAGGTATCTCATCAGCCTCATAAGGGCATCCCAGTACTTATGGCCAAGATTACTAGTGAAACAACTCAGCATGCCAACTGTAAAGGCTATGTCTGGTCTAGTGCAACTCATTGCATACATGAGACTACCAATTAATTTAGAATAATCCAACTAATTCACGCTGGCTCCTTCATTAAGTCTCAGCTTTTTGGTATAATCAAACGGTGTCTCAATCGGTTTACACTCACTGTATCCCTATGTAGAAAGTAGTTACTCAATATAATGGGCTTCCCTAAGAGAAATCCCTTGCCTTTCAAAACCTACTTTCATACCAAGAATGGTGTCTACCACACTAAGATCTTTCATGTCGAATTCTTTAGCCAATGCTAGTTTCACGTCACTCACTATAGAGAGATCGGAACCAAGAACCAACATGTCGTCTACATACAAGCAAATAATTGCAACCGTATTCGACACAGAACGATAGTAAAGGCATTTATCTGAGTAACTGGTATGAAAACCAAAGCTCTTTACTACCTTATCAAATTTTTTATGCCACATTTTAGGTGCTTGTTTAAGACCATACAAAGATTTGTTTAACTTACAAACGTTGTTCTCAAAACCTTTCATGACAAACCCTTCAGGTTGGTTCATGTAGATTTCCTTTGTGAGGTTTCTATTAAGGAAAGTCCTCTTTACATCCATTTGATGCACAACATACTACTCAATAGATGCCAAAGCAAGAAGAATTCTTATCGTAGACAAATGACAAACCGATGAGTAGACATCAAAGTTGTCTATCCCACTGACTTGAGTATAGCCCTTAGCTATTAAACGTGCTTTATACCGAGCTATGGATCCATCAGGATTAAGTTTCTTCTTCAAAATCTACTTACAGCCCACAGTCTTAGCTCATATTGGCAAATCGACTAGCTGCCAAGTTTGATTTTGTAACAGAGAGCTCATTTCATCATCAATGACTTCTAGCCATAACAAAGAGTCTCTAGATCTCATCGCTTCCTTATAGGATGATGGATCATTCTCTAAATGGTAGGTCAATAAGTCCTCACTAAAATTCTTGGGTACTCTATCTCTTGTAGATACTCTTAAAGGTTCTGATTCAAAAATCAGTGTAGGACAGGTGTCAGAAATATTATGTCCAGACTTTACAAGCGATTCTATAACCATCACAGTATCGTCAGGTATGGTCAAACCATGATCTCTAAGAAATTTATTCTCAAAGAATACTGCATCTTTAGATTTTATAACTATATTGGTTGATAGATCCAAAAATCGATCAGCAACACTATCTTCTGCACCACCTAGATAAATACAAGTGTTGGTTCTAGGTCCTACCTTAGGTCTCCTAGGGTCTTGTATCCTCACATAAGCAATACAGCCTCAAGTCTTAAGAGTGTCATATCTACAAGGATATTTATGCCATAACTCATAAGGAGTAGAGGTCAACTTAGAGTGTGGTACTCTATTCAGGATGTGATTTGCAGTTAAAACTGCTTCTCCCCAATAGCTAGTAGGCATGCCAGCTGTCAATAACATAGAGTTTAACATTTCAGTTAACGTCATGTTCTTACGTTCAGCTATGCCATTAGATTAAGGCGAGTAAGGAGCAGTAGTTTCACCCTGAGAGGCACAGAATTTCTTAAACTGTGTCATAGTGTATTATCCTCCTCTATCACTCCTAAATCTCTTAATTTTTAAGTTCAATTGATTTGCAACACGATTCTTGAAAATTTTAAATTTATCAAAAGTTTCATCTTTCGATTTTAGGAGATAAATATGACAATATCTAGAAAAATCGTCTATAAAAGTGATTAAATACTTCCGACCACCTCTAGTAGTGAAACTTTTAAAGTCATAGAGGTCAAAATGTATTAACTCAAGAAGTTGTGTGCTTCTAGAAACCGAACGAAAAGGTTTTCTAGTGATTTTGGTTTGTGCACACACTTCACATCTGTCAAATCTAATCGATGTATCTAAAGGTATATTATAAGTTTTAGCAAGTTGAACAATTTTTCTATAGTTCACATGTCCCAATCTATTGTGTAACAACTTAGGATCAATAAGAGTTAAACTAACCTGACTAACGGTTTCATTTGCTATACTCAATCTATACTCACCATCGAATAAGAAAGCGCAGCCAAAATAATAGGAGTTAACAGTTAAAGTTACTCCATCACCCAAAAAAGATGAACACATGCCAGCATTGTCTAAAAGACTAATAGAAATTAAATTCTTTTGAATAGCAGGAACTACTTTAACATTTTTTAAAGTTAGTATTTTTCTTGAAGAAAGGACCAAGTTCGCAGTACCAGTGTGAGTCACCTCTGCCTCTGCAACACTAGCCACTGTAACGGTCTCTTTCGCGGCAACAACATCAACTAGTAGTTTCTTGAAATTGCAAACATGACAAGTGGCTCATGTATCTAACCACCAGTCTGAAGAAGTATTGGCCTCACCGTTACCCAACATATCAACAAAACCATGACGCTCAGCCTTGCCCACCATCATATGAGCTTCCTTCTGTGGTGTGTCAGATTTAGACTTTTTAGGTAGCCTACAAGCTGCCGCAAAGTGACCTCATTGCCCACAGTTGTGGCATTTGCCCTTTCTTTTCTGAAAGATATTCTTTTTGGCCTCCAACTTGGGATTGTCACTTTTAGGTGACTTGGATTTCTTAGGAAATTTCTTGGGATTTGCTACCGCGTTAGCAGCAGACTATTGCTGTCTAACCATCTCCAATCTATTCCTAGCGCGATTCTCATCTTCGATTCGAATGAATCGTTTGAGATTATCCAGTCCCACTTGCTCCTTTTTCTATACATTTCAGTTTTACAAGAATGCCATTGAGATTCAGCAACTTCTTCAGTCGAGTCAGCAAAGGTACTCAAAACGGTGCAAAAACAATTCATATATTTTAGACTGAATTGAGTATTTCGCTTCCATGAATTAAATTCAGATCCACCAAATGATTGAAGTTTGACCATCTCAATTGGGATTGCAATCTTTTCCATTGTCTTATTTAGATAAAATAAAAACTGGAAAGAGTGCACCTGATTGCGAATCATGAGAACCGAATCTAAAGTCGAGTGCCAACAATACGAATCCAAAGTCGAGCTCCAAAGAAATTCAGCAATAAGGGTTGGTACTACTCCAAAGCAATACAGCCACCAAGATGTGCAGTCACAAGATTTGATTCGGCCAGCAAGAACCAAATTCCAATAACACCCAAATTCCAAATCCAAGAATTAAAGAGTATTCAGTCTCTTAAGTGGAACAAAAAAGGTTGCACAAAACCCCTCTTTCTGAGCACGGTTCGGCTTTAATGGTTGTAGGCGTAAATTACGACCACCACAAATACTAACCCCAAAATCGAAAGTGATTGGGCTGATAATTGATAATTGATTTCGACAATACTTTTCCAAGAGGGATTCAGTTAAAAATTCAATCCAAGTTCCAAAACCATGAATTGCTATATATGGGAGAAAGAAAGGGTCGGTCAATTTCCTTCTTGGGGAGGGATTTGGATTCTAGGGAAATCAAAACAGAAGTGACAAAATTTCCAAGTGGGTTAAAATCAAATCGTCAAGTCCTCCTCCCACCTAGAGTGCTCATCTCTTTTAGAAGAGAGACCTCTTTAAGCTTGAAAATAAAGGAGTTTCATCCAACAAGATGAATTGTAAACTAATTCACAGGAGAGAGAGAGAGAGAGAGAGTTTCCCAATTAAAAAAAATGTGACATTCTTACCCCTTTGCTATGCTTTGATTTTGCACGCAAAATCGATAGAAAGAGACAGACCTCGCTTTGTGTGAACTTGGTGGGGAAGAGGTAAGGCAAAACGAGAGAGAACCACCACCGTTATTTTTCCAACCCCAAACGAATTCTTTGGGAAAACCCACAGCAAAAATGAATAAATTTTGGGTTCAGTGTAAAATGATTCCAAGCAAAGATCAAGAAAAGCTAAAAACGTATTTAGGATTTTCCTAATGCTTCAAGATTGTTAGAGGTACTTAGGTCAAGCAAAGAGTGCTGGAAGCATTACACCCAAGGTATCTAGTTTGGAATATCAAGTTTCTTGCCTCCAGCCCATATATATAGAGATACACTAGGGTTAATGACTGGTTAATGGACTCTAGCCCATGTAGGCCCACTACACCGGTCCATTATCTTATTGGACTTATATTAGAACATACACGGGTTATATTATATAGCCAACAATGAATGACGAAAAAATCTGCTGGAAAGTGAGATTGTGTGGCTACTCTCACATGCAACAGCCCATCCGGGAAATGCCTTCTGCAATGGACGCTAGCAAAGCTCTGGTTTTAATAGTTAAGGTAGTATAGGATTATGTTTTATTATAATACTTTTAGTTATTTTTATGTTTAGTAGATGGACCCATCATTGAATAACCCCAGTGGCACTTTATGTAACTACTTCGACCTCATATCTATCTAAAGGCTAGAAGTCATGGGGTTGATTCTCAGTCTCCACAAAATTCCTCTATATTCGTTCTTTCTTTCTTCTTCCTTTAGGGCCCGTTTAGATACCTCATGCATTTGTATTTTGATTTGAATTTGAGTTTTGGATACAAAACACATCAATCATCTTCATGCTCATGTTTTAAGAGAGAGAGAAAGAGAGTGAGGGAGGGAGGGAGAGAGGGATGTCTCGCTGCTGAAGGAGCAACGTCGGGAGCAGCGATAGTGAAGGAAGTTGCCACAAATATTGATTTCCAAATAATGTCTCGCAGAATAGATTTGAAAATCGGAATTTTTTGCACTGTTGTTGCTGATTTGGAAATCTAAGGATCTGATCCAGTTCAAAATATCAACTAAATCCAAATCTAAATCTTGTTGGTATCCAAACGTGGCCTTACATGAATTGAGTATGGTTAACTTCAAAACATTAACTTGGTATCAAAGCATGGTTGACAAGGTATGTTACATCCTATAGTTATTGGAAGCTCTGGGCTAGAAGATCTCTTCGGAAGCTAAATTCTTTTTGCGTACCAAATTTGGTGAAAGCATGCATCCAACATATTTCCTCTTAATTAGGGGTACACTTTCTATTTAAATAAGGGGAATGTTAAACTAAGGGGCGCCCTTGCAAAAAAAAGATGAAAGGGCACCCCCATTGGTTGTTATACCAATATGCATTTATTGCTCTTTGACTTCTACATTTATTGCACTTTGGTGATTGCAGCCAATGGGGGCACCCTTTCATCTGATTTTTTCAAGGTCGCCCTTCAGTCTAGCATGCCTCTTTAAATAACTAAGGAAAGATTGCAAATGGGGGACACCAAAATACAAGAATTGTGAACGGGGGACACAATTTTGAAAATTTGTTAAAGAGGGTTGATAACCCCCTTTTGAGAGTTTGATGACCCCACTTAGAGGGGATAACCCCCTTTTAGAGAGTTGATAACCCCAATTTCGTCCCTCTCTAACAATTTTTCAAAAGTGTGTCCCCCGTTCACAATTCTTGTATTTTGGAGTCACCAATTGGCAATTTTTCCAATAACTAATATTCCCAAAAGAGTGGCTTCCCTTTTGGTACTGCCAAAGGAGTGCATTTAGAAAGGGAACTTTAAAAACTCAGCTTAAATTTCAAATAAAAATTATGTGGACTTTCTATTTTTCAAAAATTTCGTTACTTCAGCCTTTGTTGTTCCAACCTCGATCAAATCAAAAGATATTACGCATGAATATCAAAGGCCTCCATACGCCGATCAGAGCCTAAAATGACTCACCTACAAATCCAAACCCTTTTTGAAGACTCCTTCAATCTCTCGAACTATGCTGACCTTATCCCATCCTCTTTGGGGTACGTAGGCAGCCTAGCAAACTCAGGTTTGGTCACCGTTTGGTGAAGCCAATAAAACCCTTCATATTACCCCCTTTTGATCATTTTCCCCATAGAAAAGCCTCGCACGTTGTAACTATCAGCACCACCACCTATTTTCTATTGGGTTAAAATAGGCAGTGGGCGAGTGTTAGTGAGTCATTTGGATGGCATGAGGGGAAGCTGCAGTGGAGAGTTTAGTTCGAGAGAAAAATTCTTGCTAGAGATTAAGAGAATGGATGATTTCATGTCAAGATTGGATTCGGTCTTCATTAGACGACAAGGAGAGGATCAATAGATTTGAATGCAGAGTTCCGATAGGAAGTTCTTTGGCAAATCTCTCTCTCTCTCTCTCTCACTTTTGAAATGGTAATATTATAAATGATGGAAAAAAAAGGAGACCGAGATGGGACTCCCATATTTACAATAGAAAACAAGAAGACAAAAGAGACGAAATATACAATCAACAACACACCACTCCTCAAGGAGGAAGATGGTCAAACCACCTAATAGGACCACCAGATACACCGCGCTTGGCAAGCACATCCACCTTATCATTTGCCGATCTTCTGACATGTTGATATCCGATAGAAGACCCCGAAGTTATATCACCAACCTCATCAAACATGGAAAGAAATCTCCACGGAGGAGCCGACCCACCTTTCAGCCAACGAATCACATTTAGAGAATCCCCTTCAACAATGGTCTGATCCAACAGACTTCTATCAATATGCAAAATGCCAAAATGTGCAGCCCTCACTTCAGCTTCAGAGGCATCACAGACACCTATAGAGCCATAGTATTCCCACACTACTCCCTCCTCTTCGTTATGACACACCCCTCCCACCCCAGCCGGACCCGAATTGCCGAAGCTCACTCCATCAATATTAACCTTACGCATATTTTGAGGAGGCGACTCCCACCTTTGCAAGACAAGAGCTCTCCAATCAACACTAAAACAAACCTCCCTCCAACCTTTTCAAAGATCATAAGCTGATACAAACCGGAAAGAAGGAAGCATCTCACCCAAGATATAACCAAAGTGATAATCTTCAAGTAGATCCAATGAGGGTTCTTAGCTTTCCCCTCAAAGATCCTAGAATTCCTCTCCTTCCAAATAAACCACCACGTAGCGAGTAAACAAAAATTCCACAAAGTTTTCCCTTTTTCCTTCCAAGGAACCCCTCCCCACTGATGCAATAACGACGGAATAGACTTTGGAAAAACCCAACAAATACCAAATCTCATGAAAATGAACCACCAAATGAGCCGAGTAAAAGAACAATGCATAAACAAATGATCCACAGATTCCCCATCTTGCAGGCATAGGGGGCAATGATCGATAAGCCACATACCACGGTTTTTCAGAAAATTGATAGTTTGTATTCTATCACGACAAACAGCCCAGCCAAAGATACAAACTTTAGGTGGGCATTGAAATTTCCATACCTTTGCCGAATATGAAGGGTTAGAATGGGCAATAAACTCTTATAGAAAGATTTGACCGAGAAAGACCCAGAAGGTTCCTCAGTCCAAAGCCTTGTATCCTCTCCATTCCTCTTAATATAACATCCCTCAAGAAGGACCCGCAGGCTAGAGGCCAATTCCACCTCCCACTCAAAAAAGATCTTCTATACCTCGGATTCCACAAAAGGACACCATCATTCCGCTCGAAGCAATCGCAAACAAAGGCCACCCTATTAGAAGCCATGCTAAATAATCTCAGGAATCTACATTTAAAGGACACATCCCCGCACCACACATCATGCCAGAACAAAATTCTATCACCCCTATAGACTCTAAATCTAACCTTAGAATTGAAAAGAGATGTCATTTTTAAGATATCTCTCCATACCGACAGCCCTTTTTCGCAAACGAGTCTCTCTCTCTCTCTCTCTCTCTCTCTCTCTCTCTCTCTCTCTCTCTCTCGGGAGGGAGGGAGGGAGGGAGGGAGGGTTTCTACCCCTTTTTTGGGTTCGGGCTTTCTGTTGGACGACATATCTAGATAAGATTCTTATGATTGATCATTTGCGAAATCATAAGACGATTATCATAAGAAGGTTTAGCATCTGCAGTGTAGTTGGGGAGACAATAGATGAACTTTTCATTCATTGCAACTTCATCTGGGAGATATAGTACTTCATTCTTGGTTTATTTGGCATGATGTGGACCTTTCCAAATCATCTCACAAATCTATTGGAGGCTCGGCCCTCATGTTTTGGCCCACCGTGGGTAGGCTGGTGTCTTTCGCTATTGGCGATGTTGTGGATTTTTTTGGAAGGAGAGAAATAGGAAGGTCTTTAAGGGGTCCAAAAAAGGTGTGCATAGTATTCAGCAACATGTTTGGTGAGGTGACAGTCGTTCATCCGGAGTTTAGAGACTTTTTGAAGTCTTTCATCTGTTTCTCATGGGATGCTATTCGTCTGAACATGATCCGCTCTGATGGCGGGCAACCTAGGTGGACGCTTCCTGGCCCTTAGATTATTGAAGCTTGACTTCAATCGTTCTAGCTTTGGTAACATGGGCTTTGTTGGTACTGGTGGTCTGCTTCATAGTGATGAAATCATTGTCAATTGGGCTTACTCAAGTCCAATTTGTGTGACAGATTCGAATGAGGCATAAATCTTGGCTCTCTTGAGGGGGTCTGGACTTCTAGATTACTTCCTCCTTTACTCCCTAGAGATAGAAGGTGACTCCCTCAACATCATTCATTAGATGAATGTTGGGTTTGGGCTTCCTAGAGATTTGTCAATGCTGTGGAGGAGATTTTGGATACGGTAGAGGGACATGCAACATCTTTTGCACATGGCCTCCAACTTGCAAATAGTGAGGATGGATAGCTCTATCTGAATTGAGAGGTTCGATTTTGAGGTGTTTGATCTCATTCCCCCTTCAGCCATTGTATCTTTTTCTTTTTTTCATGGGGTGTAGCCCTTGACCACCTTTCTTTTTTCTCTGTAAAGATATGATTTTCCAGACACTTTGAATTTATCGCTAACACGTGTGTCATTGCTAACATGTTATAAGAACTCTTCTATTATTATATTTGTTGTATTATGTTGGTCTCTCTTTTCCTATACACATTGAAGAGAAGAGAACTAGATTAGATTGATGAATGAATTGTTATTTGATTATCTCATGCTTGCTTTTGACTTGTAGTTGCTTAATAGTAATAATTCTTAGTTTATTAAATGCATATCACATTTATCTTGTTGCAAATTATGATTAGCAATCACTAATTTATTTTTTTCCCTGTATGTTTGTGTGGGTGGGTGGGTGCGTGGGTGTGGGTGTGGGTGTGCATGGGTGGGGGGTTGGTTGCATGATATGCGAATTTGTGTTCACATATCATAGCAATAAAGCTTCACCATAAAAAAGAACCGTCATTTGTTTTCCTCTGAGTTTGTGTTTCTTGCATTCGTTCATGAAATTGCTTTTTTATTGCTTAGTCTGTTCTATGCATTTCTTCTATCTGAGCAAGAAACGGTGGTTGCAGGATGATATTATGTTTGAAGGATGTATTTCTTTAAAAATGTAGAGGGATATCAGGCCATCAATTCCTCATGGAATTTTCAAAAAGCAAAGTTTATTAACTCTGTTTCAAATATGCTGCATTCATTACTCATAAGCTTTTTATAAAAGTATATAAATATAAAACACTTCAACAGAAAGATAGTAACTTGCATCAGAACAAACATAAAAATATCCTAAATGAACACACTACCCTCAATGGAACCTCTTTGCTTTTATTTCATACTCGAGCAGCGTAAAGGTCTCTCTTTTCCTAATTGATCCCTTCACATTCATCATGATGAGTCGATTCTAATCATCCAAAACCTTTAACTCTGACCTGAGTCACTTGTGCTCTCAATCACTTTTATGCTCATCACCGCCATCACCATGGCAAGCTTCACTTGCATATTCATTGTTCAAGCTGCAAACAATAGAGAAGACAATCTCTCAGAAACTGATCTCTCCTGCTACACAAACATGTTAAGGCTTTATTGAGGTTGGACGTTCACTCCCAGCTTACCTAACCAAAAAGGCTAATGATATTGGCACTACCATTTTTTTTTTGTAATTGCACTAACTAACCTTTCCATTTCTTTTTAATTGGCTTTCAAGATCTTTTTGGGAACTCTAATAACCTTTCCACTCATTAAATAATAAAACACAAGATGAGTTTGTGCGATTATTAAAACTAGTGGACAACCTGTGCGATGCACGGGGCAAAAAATAAATAATTCGCCAAAATTGCTAATATACGTAGGATATTGAGAGATGGAAACAATTTTGCTAAAATCATGGGACATAGTGGAGATTTTTTCTCCAATAAATAGAAACAATTTTGCTAATATACGTGGGATATTGAGTAATAGAAACAATTTATCTAAAAACGTGGGATATGGTGAGATTTTTTTCTACAATCCAAATATATCACCTTATAGAGAGAGTTTTGCATTTTTTGAGGAGGGGTACCACATGGTGCACCCACGTCGTCCAGGATTCTGTTTTACGTATATATTATATGATATGGTAGTGCGAAAATTAGTAGCCATCGCAAAATAGGCAAACATGGGATTTGGACCTGGTTTGTCTTTTTAGATTAGTAAGCAATGCCCTTTTTTCTTGTGCATGGCATGGAAAGTATTCTATTTGTTTATTTATCCATCAAATAAACTTCATTTCATGAGCTTGAAATGCAGTGATAAGAGCCTGATGCAGTTGAAGATCAATTAGGTAGGGTTAGGGCAAAAGAAAGGGAAAAGAAGAGAGAGAGAGAGAGAGAGAGAGAGAGAGATTGGGAATATTTTTCTTGTTTTTTCTCCTTTTGTACTGACAGAGTGAGCTCCTTTAATAGGGCAACACCTGCATTGTGTTACATTGATTACTTCAAAACAGAAGTGCTTAAGGAAATGCTTATCTATTAATCTAATTCATCTATTTGTTATTCTAACCCTCCACGTAATCCCTCATCCATTGTGGCCTATTCCTGACTCTTTCTGCCCTATTGTCTTCTTGCTCTGGAATACTTGAATGGTTTGGGTTTATATCATTGCCGCCCTCTTGGAAACTGACCTTGTCCTCAAGGTCCAAATGGGGGTAATCCTGTTGAAATACAGTCTCATCCTTCCATGAAGTATCTTCAGGGAGCAGTCCCCGCCATTGAACCAACACTTGTTTAACTGGAAAGTCATCACGGAGGACAGTGCGGGTACTCAAAACGGCCAGTGGTGAAATGAGAGGTTGGTTGTTAAAGCTTTGGGATGGTAGTTCACAGAGAGTATAGGGTGTCGGTCCATAATACGGTTTAAGCAGTGAAATGTGGAACACAGGGTGAATGCGGCTATGCTCTGGAAGCTTCAATTTGTATGCTACCGCGCTCACCTTGGACTCAATTTCATACGGTCCGTAGAAACGTTTACTTAGCTTCTGGGAGGATCGTGGAGCTGCTGACTATTGCCTGTAGGGCTGAAGTTTCAAAAGGACCCAATTGCCTACCTCAAATTGTTTATCAGTGCGTTTCTGGTCCGCTAAGGATTTCATACGTGATTGGGTCTGAAGTAGATTGGTTTTGAGCTGACTCAAAATCGTGTCTCGTTGCATTAGTTCCTCATCAGCTGCTTCAATTTTTGAAGACCCCATTATATAAGTTGGTAAAGCCCGAGGAGGTCTACCATAGACAGCCTCATAGGGGGTCATTTTAATGGCGGTGTGAAATGAGGTATTATAGGAGTACTCTGCCCATAGCAAAGAAGCCTGCCACTGTTTGGGATTTTCCTGAGAAAAAGCTCGGAGATATTGTTCAAGACAGCGATTCAACACTTCTGATTGCCCGTCTGTTTGAGGGTGGTAGGCGGACGACATTTTTAAAGTGGTTCCACTTAGCTTCCACACTTCTGACCAAAATTTGCTAGTGAAAATGGGGTCCCTGTCCGACACAAAAGTTAGGGATGCCATAGTGCTTAACTACCATATCAGTGAATAAACGAGCAACCTTGACAGCAGTATAAGAGGATGGAAGAGCTCCAAAGTGTGCATACTTCGACAATCGATCGACGACGACCAAGATAACTATGAACCCATTAGAATTAGGTAAGCCGGTGATGAAATCCATGGCAATGTCCTCCCAAATTTGCCGGGGTATCGGTAAGGGCTGTAGTAAACCCATTGGAAGAGAAGTGGTGTACTTCGTTTGTTGACAAATAAGACATTGTCGTATAAATTGCTTGACGTCTGTCCTCATTGTCAGCCAATAAAAACTTGCAGAAATGCGAAGAATGGTTCGCAACACCCCATTGTGGCCTCCTTGAGGTGAACCATGGAATTCATACATGATTCGAAATCGCAATGGAGATGTGGAGCTAATAAACAACCTGTGGTTGTGAAACAGAAGGCCATTTCGAACTGAAAATTTTGGGGCGGCATGTCCTTGTGCAATCTCTTCATGTTTAGCTATGAGCTCAGATTCCGTGGTGTTTTCTAATAGAATTTGACTTGTAATATCGAAAACTGGACTGGACATTGCCATTTGTAGGTTGGAACTTGCATTGTGCTCTAATTCAGATGGCACTTCTTCAATGCGAGAGAGGCCATCAGCCGCTGGGTTATCCTTCCCTGGTTTATAAACAATAGAGTAATTGTAACCCAGTAATTTACAGAGGTATTGTTGTTGTTCCAGGGTCTGAATGACCTGTGCCATTAGACTTTTTAAACTCCGATGGTCTGTATGGATGGTGAAGTGTTGTCCAAGCAAATATTGACGCCACTTCTTAACGGCTTCTGTAATGGTGAACAATTCTTTGACATATGCGGACACAAGAGACATCGTAGGTGACATTTTTTTGTTGAAATAAGCAATGGGATGTCTGTCCTGCATCAAAACAGCTCCAATGGCTAAACGGGAAGCATATGTTTCCACCACAAATTCCTTGGAAAAATCGGGTAAGGCTAATACAGGGACTTGAGTCATTAATCTTTTGAGTTGATCGAAAGCAGATTGAGCTTCTTGAGTCCAAGTAAAAGCATCTTTTTTTTTAAAGATTAGTTAGAGGATACGCCACTGTGGCATAGTGATGGACAAAGTGAGACCCAAGAATCCTCGCAACTGCTTCAGAGTAAGCCGTCTAGGCCAATTGAGCATTGCTTGAACTTTTGCTGGATCTGGTTGGACCCCCACGCCTGAAACCAAATGGCCCAAATAGTCTATTTGTGATTGGCAAAATTGACACTTAGTCAATTTAGCAAATAGTTGATTTGTGGCCAAACACTCCAAAACAGAGTACAAATGATGAACATGATCTTCCATTGATTTGCTGTAAACGAGTATGTCATCGAAGAATACAATGACAAATTGTCGTAAATAAGGTTGGAATATGGTGTTCATTGTACGTTGAAAGGTGGATGGAGCATTGGTAAGACCGAAGGGCATAACTAAAAATTTGTAATGGCCTTCGTGGGTTCGAAAGGCTGTTTTAGCACAATCTGTTGTTCTCATGCTGATTTGATGATAGCCCGATCGAAGATCAAGTTTAGAAAACACCATGGTTCCATGTAATTCATCCATGAGCTCATCAATAGTTGGGATGGGAAAACGATCCCTGATGGTAATGGAATTCAAGGCGCGATAATCAACACAAAATCGCCAGGTATTATCCTTCTTTTTTACTAATAAAACAGGGGAGGAGAAAGGACTGTGACTTGGAGCAATGATTCCATTAACGAGCATTTCTCTGACCAGATGTTCTATTTCATTTTTTTGAAAATGGGGATAACGATACGGTTTGACATTGATAGGACAAGAACCTGGTATAAGGTGAATTTGATGGTCGATTGGTCTAGGAGGGGGTAATGTAGTAGGTAGTTGGAAAATTCTCGAAAATTGGTGCAAAAGATCAACAACTGCAGGGGGGATGTTGGATGGCAATTCAGTGAGGAGGTTTTCTTGGACCGAATGTTTACTGAGGGTTTCCTCTGTATATATCAATTGGAAACAGGAGGCAATCAAATCAGCTTTAGTGAGACATTTCAAGTGGGTAGCTTTAAGAGGGTGTGGATTGAGTTCTGCTTCACCCACAAGTGTGACAGGCTTTCCCTGCCAATTTAACTCCATTGTAGCAACTCTGTAATTTGTGACAATTGGCCCCAGCTCTGCCAACCATTGAATCCCTAACACAATGTCTGCTCCCTTGATGGGCAAGATAAAAAGATCAAATGTAAAATCGTGTGATTGTAAATTGATCTTAACATTTAGGCATTTTTTGGTGCTGAGGAGAGACTCGCCATTTCCGATTAAGACTCTGAATGGAGTAGTCGGAATAATTGGCCAATTCATCGATTTGACAACCCTTTCTTTCACAAAATTGTGGGTTGGAACCGCTATCAATTAAAACATGGAAAGAATGGTTAGAATTTACCCCAGTAACGCGGATGGTACTCGAATTTTGCTGGCCCACGAGAGCATTAAAGCTAATTTCTGCTGATTTCTCGCCTAGAGTGGTCAATGTAACATCCTCTGCAATGTCTTCCATATCAGGGACATCCTCTGGATCGATGTCATCTTCAAATGCAGCCAAATGGTATAGTTGTTTGCTACAATCATGTCCAGGACTATACTTCTCATCGCAGAAATAACAAAGTCCTTTTTTTCGTTTTGCTTTCATTTCTTCCTTCGTTAATTGACGTGTTCTCACCGGTGTTTGTTTTGCAGGAGATGCTGCAATGGCTTTACTAGGAAAAACCGAAGGAGTTGGTAATAAACCAGGGCCTCCTATAGGTTTTTGCCAAGTCGATCGCCAAGACTTCCTGATATCATCATATTTTTCCTCATAGATTTTTGCTAGAGACATCGCTTGTAAAAGGGAAGAAGGTTGCAAAACGAGGAGTTCCCTTTTTAGATCTGGTTTGAGACCGTAAATAAAACAGCTAATAAGGAAGGATTCAGAAAGACCAGTGACCTGATTGGAGAGCTCCTCAAATCGCGACTGATAATCAGCAACGAGGAAGATTGTTGTGATTTCGATAATTCCCCCGTTGGATCTGTGTATAGAGATCGGCCAAATTGCAGTTGGATTGCGTCCAAGAACCCTTTCCAGGAATTGATCAGATTGTTTGCTTTTGCCCACTGAAACCATGAAAGGGCAGGTCCTTCCAAATGGAAAGAGCTGATCATCAAACGTTGATCATCTGGAGTGCTGTAATAGTTGAAAAACTGCTCGACTCTAAATACCCAGCCCATCGGATCGGAGCCATCAAATTTCGAAACATCCATTCGAATGAATTTGTTGTAAGTCGGATGAAGAGGAGTGAGTCCTTCAGGGGCGCTTGCAGAGGACTGATCATCGCCAGGGATTGGGTGAAAACTTGTTGATGGGAGACGAACTTGTAATTGCTTAATCATATTGACGAGTTCCTCGTGTTGCTGCGTCTGAGTTAATCGCAATTCGTTGAGTTGCTGTTGATGAAGTTTGAATTGCTCATTAATCTTGGATTGCGCGCGTGTGCTATCGGCCATTGATTCCGACGGACTCAATGAAAGCGACAATGATAAGAGCCTGATGCAGTTGAAGATCAATTAGGTAGGGTTAGGGCAAAAGAAAGGGAAAAGAAGAGAGAGAGAGAGAGAGAGAGAGAGAGAGAGAGAGAGATTGGGAATATTTTTCTTGTTTTTTCTCCTTTTGTACTACAGAGTGAGCTCCTTTAATAGGGCAACACCTGCATTGTGTTACATTGATTACTTCAATACAGAAGTGCTTAAGGAAATGCTTATCGATTAATCTAATTCATCTATTTGTTATTCTAACCCTCCACGTAATCCCTCATCCATTGTGGCCTATTCCTGACTCTTTCTGCCCTGTTGTCTTCTTGCTCTGGAATACTTGAATGGTTTGGATTTATATCATGCAGACCTTTTGATTATATTTCTTTCGTGAATGTCATGGAACGAATTCTATTACTTTATTTAATCCATGCGATAGACTTCGTTCAATGTGCTTGAATTGCGCATAAGTGCAATTTTAGGTGTATATTGCATCTTCCTTTTGCTTCTATTTCTCTCTCATTCAGAAAGAAAAAGTTTGCAGTTCTGAGTTTCATGAGAACCTCACTCATATGTGGATTGAACTGTTGATGTAGGAATGCTGCATTTGCCTTTCTCGGTATGATGATGGGGTGGAGCTGCACTCACAGCACTGTAATCACTATCTCCACCCATGATGCATCGTCAAATGGCTCCGCCTAAATGCCACATGCCCACTCTGCAAATTTAACGTTCTCCAGGGCAACGACCTGATTCTGCATTACATGATGAGCTCTTCGTGTTGTGTGGAAAGAGATACTAGCTAGGACTAGAAATTTTACCTGCTTCTAGTGATAAATTGTGTATATTCTTTTCTTTGGGCTTAGAATCTCTCTTGGGTTTGCTCATAAGATCAATAGTTGATAGGAAAATCTAGAAAAAATGCCTTATAATGCCTCTATGATGTTTAAGGCAATCTATATCTGATCATTATGATGTTTCGAGCTGAGGTAAGGTTGAAAGTCATGTTTTTTTCCTGAGTCCATGTTGATAGGAAACCTGGTTCTTCTCACTTAAACACTCCTCAGAAATATGAACTATTCATCTTGTGGCCTTGCTGGGAATTGCAGCTAACTATATAGGGACAGAAATCCTTGGATAATTTGTTCCAGGATTGGTTACCTTACTTGGATAACTTTATCTAACTAAGCATAGGGATTGGCCACCCTACTTGTATACCTTATCTATAGGGCTGTTTTTAATGTGGAATGAGGATAGTATGCCTATCCAACAATAAAATATATCCCAGCCTACTATCTAAAGGGATGGCCCCGCCATGGATGATCATCAGTTGTAGAGTAGTAAGCAATCCAATCGACGGCTTACTAATGAACGATTGAAATGAAAAAAAGGCCAATCGTAACACATTCAATGCAATGATGATCTTGAGATGGACAGTCTAATATTGTGTGATAGATGAGATTTTGACCGTCAATAATCTTATGGTGGGCCCTTTCTACTAGGCCCGGCACTATGATTTGGCTTAAACCAACAACAGTCAGGAGCCCAAAACTACAATTGGGATAATCTAAGCTGGGTCCATCTATTCTGCCCAATAAATGAACAACTTACAATCTAGTTGTTGGTGTTCCCTAAAGATTACATGTTTCACAAGGACACATTGGTCCAATTATGGATGGCACAAGGATTCATTCAGCCTAGAGGAATGAAACAACTAGAAGACGTGCGTGATGAGTATTTTGATATTTTGATCTGGAGGTAATTCTTTCAATGCTATCAGTCTACTACTGGTTAGAATCAGCACACAATGCATGACCTCATGCGTGACCTACCAATGTCCATTGCAGGTGATGAATGTTTTGTAATTGGGGCAAATAATTTTGTGAAAAAGTTCACCATTCATCAGTTATATGGCCAACAGTTTCCTTGCTTTTCCAGGGATGCAACAAATTTAGGACCTCACACACATGTTTATGTCTTGGGGGTATTGGGCTATCTCTTCGGGATGTGTTCCTAAATTTTAGATGCTTACGTGTGCTTGATTTGAGTAATAATCTAAGAATAACAGAATTGCCAAATTCAATTGGATCACGTTTGGATACCCAAAAGATTTAGATTTGGATTTATCACATTTGCAGTTGAGATTTGATCCTTAGATTTCCAAATCAGCTACAACAGTGAAAAAAAAATCTGATTTTCCATTATTTGGAAACCAATATTTGTGACAATTACCGTCACCCTCGCTGCTCCTCGACCTTGCTACAGCGGCAGCCAGGCGTCTCTCTCTCTCTCTCTCTCTCTCTCTCTCTCTCTCTCTCTCTCTCTCTCTCTCTCTCTCTCTCTCGCTCTCTCTCTCAGGTACCTTACCGATACGCCAAAAGCTCAAGAGCTGATGGAACGCGTTAGGCAAGGCCCTTTAAACCCGTCCCACACCAGGCTAGGTCCAACTCGGTCCCATACCTAGGCAGGCCCCCATTCAAGACTGTAACATACTACCACACTTCCGCATCTGCCGTCCTCAGCGGCCCAATCTGTGATGGCTTTCACTCTAGCCTTTTTTCTAGGTAGCCATTTTCACAAGTCGCCCCTTCCGTGACTTGAACATGGGACGTGGTGGCTCCTCTGATATCAAATGTTAGGTACCTTACCAATACGCCAAAAGCTCCAGAGCTGATAGAATGCGTTAGGCAAGGCCCTTTAAACCTGTCTCATACCATGCTGGGCCCACCCAGTCCCATACCTAGGCGGGCCCCCATTCAGGACCGTAACACTTTCTTACAACATCAGCATCAGGATGATTGATGTATTTTGTATCCAAAACTCAAATCCAAATCCAAATACAAATACATGAGGTATCCAATCGTAGCCTTGGTATCTTGACCTTCGCATCACAAGCTTGCCCAAATCAACATTTAGCCTTGACAACTTGCAGACCCTAGAACTTAGAAAAGTGCAAAGCCAGGGATTGGAGAGCTAAAGGACATGATGAACCTCAGAGAAGAAACTCGCATTTCAAACCTTGAGATGGTGAGAAATGGGGAGGAGGCCAAAAAGGCAAATCTGAAGAATAAACCCTAACCTTCACCAATTGACATTTACATGGCTTGATACCAGTGAAGGTGATGAAGAAGGAAACCCTTCAACCACGTACAAACCTCAAAATTCTGATAACACAGGGTTACAAAGGTGTATTTTTCCCAAACTGGATTGGGAATCCACTGTTCTCGAGTCTTAAAAGAATTATCATCCAGTTTGCTCGATTGAAACGCTTGAAACGCCTACCCTCTCTTGGGCAGCTCCACTCCCTCAAACATCTCTCCATACAATGGGTGGATAAATTGACACGTGGATCATGAGTTTGTCGGGCGTGGCGGGGTTAAGGGTTTTCCATCAAGAGAGTTCCTCAAATTTTTTGAATTAATTTCATTGGAGGAATGGTGTGGAGTAGAGGAAGACGAATTTCCCCGCCTTCGTAAACTTCAAATAAATGATTGTTTGAATCTGAGGCAATTGCGCCATCTCTCCCCTGCAGAGGTAATGGTAAGCATTGACTGTTAAAAGTATAAAAGATAAAATAACACCTTCTCCAATAGCTTAGGCTTTTGGAGTAATGGTAGTTTCACATGGTATCAGAGCAAACGCCTGGGTTCAAACCTCCTTAATAGCAAAAATCTAAAAAGAGGGGCCACATGTGCCACGTGTAGGCCAACTCTAAAAAAAGGGGCCACACGTGAGGGGGAGTGTTAAAAGTATAAAAGATAAAATAACACATTCTCCAACAGCTTAAGCTTTTGGTGTAACGGTAGTTTCACATTGACAATTATCCAGAGTTGATTGTTCTTCCAAGGCTCCCGTCTCTTCAAAAACTAAAATTGGTGAATTGTAATGAGTATATATTGATATCTTCTGTGCCTTACCTCACTTCTCTATCCTCCATAATGATCTGCCTATTACCAAATCTAACATCAGTACCTAAAGAATGGCTGCAACCCCAGCAAAACTAGAAGAGTTGAACAACTATTTCTCTTGCTTTGTTGTTTTATTGCTTCTTTCACTTGTTTTTTCTTAATAAATGACTCATATTTCTCCTTGATTTATTTCCATTATTGCTAGTTTAGATTCAAGAGTATTTTGCCTGGCCGGTGGTGGTGATTCTATGGGAGTCTGTAGGATGGACAAAGTACGTTCACAACTCCTCAAACGGCGGAGCATTGATATTTTTCTGTAACTGTTCTCCTTATTAGAGACATTGGTTTCCGTATTGGTTTTACTTATAGTTCTTTGATTCTCCATTTATGCTGTGATACTATTATTTCTTGTGGTTGATACGGTTTACTGGTTTGTAGGGTTTGGGTTTAAGATTTTAGAAGAGACTAGCTTTGGAATTGTTGCATTCTACTCGTATGTGGTGTTATTTGTTTTATTCCTTTTTTTTTTGTATAATTTCATTCATTTCAGTGTTTCTTTGTCCATGGACCATTGATATTTTTTATTCATTAGCAAGGTTTGGGTTTGAGCTATTGGAAAAGGTGGCAATTTCTGGAGATTGGTGTAAATACCCCCACTTAAATTTTTGTCCCCCCTTGAATAGAGAGGGGCATTTTTGTCCATTTGAATTTGACTCTAATTAGGGCTTCTTAAGAAAGCCTATAAATATATTATTTTGTGGCTAAACAAACCATAAACGTTTTGTTCAGCCTTAGAGAAAGAAATCAGAGAAAGAGAAGAAAAAGACCAAGGAGATCGCGATTTCGAAGTCGAACCCACGAACCAAGGTAAGATTTATGAACTATGAAAGATTTGGAATATTAGAAACCCTAAAACAAGGGTTTGATAAGTAGAAAGAAAGAAGAATTGCGATTAATATGGATTAGAAATAAGAAATCTTTGGATTGATCTTGAGTTCTTGAGCCTAATATTATTTTACGGTTCCAACGAACTCAAAGTCGATTGGTAGGAATCTGAATTCAAAATTTTGTGTTTTGGGGATTCGAATAAGAATCTTTAGCGATTTTTATTAAATCGTGTGTTTAAATTCGGAGCGCGAAATCGGGTTTAATGGATTCCTCTCGTCGATACGAGTCCATCGGATCCGACCTCGTGCAATTTGGAGTCCGAACGGAAAAGTTATGAGATATTGAAGTTATGTGAAAATCGGGTAAAAACCCAAGAAAATCACGTTTTCGAAGGGCAGTCGACTAGTCGGACCAGCTGACTGGCTCGCCCAGAAACTATGTTTGCCGAAAAACAGTAATTGAAGGGCAGTCGACTAGTCGGACCAGTAGACTGGAACCCCAGAACTATGTTTTGAAATTTGAAACAGTAGTTGATGGGCAGCCGACTAGTCGAACCAGTCGACTGGCGTTCCAAAAACTACTTTTTGAGATCAAAACAGTAGTAAAGGACCAGTCGACTGGTGAAGGACTAGTCGACTGGAACGCCTTTGATATTCAAAAATTTGTCTGAATCTGAAAATAAGTTTTGAGTTCTGGATTTTGATTCTTTGGCTTTTGGGTTACCTTTTTGGGCCCTTATATGTTATATATGTTCTGTTCTTATTAGGGTATTGAATCGTAATTAGAAGTTAAGAAGAGAATCAGACATCTTTGAGGTACGTAATAACGTACTACTTTGGGTATTATAAACCCCTCTCCCTGTTGAATCAGTATTGACTTTGGAAACCTGTATCGACAACTTTGAACTTCTGAATTAGCTTTGAGTCTAGTATGCCATCTGTTTCATCTACTGTTACTCTGAAACAACTGTTACGAACTCTGAACTTTTGAAATAACTACTCTGAACTCTGAACCTCTGAAACTATATGTTTGAACTTTGAATTATTGGAACCATTGGAATAATTAGAACTATTTGAATGTGAACCTCTAAACCTACTTTTGAACACCTTCTGAACAGTTCTATGGAGGCTTGGATTATTTCTGGACCCTGCCATATGGGGGTATAACAATTGGCAACTCTGAACCCACTGTGTGGGTAGTACACTGGAACTTCTGGCCCCTTCAGTGAGATAAAACGCTGGCCCTGTCGACTTGTATTTGAACTATGAGGAACTAGTTCCAACACCGTGGACTGTCGGTGTATAAGCAATAACATGTCTTCTGAACCATGCTGATGACTCTGAAGTGTATTTGAATTCTGAAAACCTTTGACTTTGATCTGAACTTAGACATTGAATTGCTTTATTGCACCTTGAATTCAGAACCTTATTTGGCATGCACTACATCTACTTTGTGCCTACTGTTCAATTGAGACTTCAGTATTTAGTTCTGACTTTGTTATCTGGCCCTATTGAGTCTTGTTATGATTAGACTGTACTTAGAGTAGTACTTTATTATGTACTGAGCTTTTTTGCTTACTGTGGTTATTTAATATTTTTCAGGTCTTGGCCCTCGTGAAGATAATGAGGAACAGGACGCTTAGTTTTGGAATTGGATTTGGACTCAGAGGATTAGTTTAATTGTTTTCAGTTCTTAGGAAGTGAGTATTTGAATAAGATGTACAGACAATATTATGTATTTTGCTTTGACTCTTGGGGAGAGATGAGATTTGATTTGACTCTGATAGGTCCGCACTAATTGAATTTTGATATTTTAGATTTGACATGCCAGGATTTGTCTGCTATTGCTTTGTAGCCTTGTACATTTGTAGGATTCGTCTTGCAGGTGTATGGCGTTGTCATGTCCTACGCCCAGGGTGGGGTTTGGGGAATGACAGAAAAGTGGTATCAAAGCCTAGGCTTTAGGTCCTAGGTAGAATCATTTGAACAAAGGATTTTGATTGTGAGAATTGGGGGATTTAGATATGGAGCAATTAGGAAGCGCTTGATAGGTTTGTGTGTTTCGAAGGATGCCTAATAACACATAAATCAGTCGCGCGGTCAAGGCTCAATTATAATTCAAAATGCACTTGGGTACGCTTGGGAAGCATGCGAGTTTGTGATTGGGTAACAATCATGAGAAATATATGATGGATTGATATTGGCTCCAAATGGGAATTGTTTGTATTATTATAAGTATATAATTATGTTATAGATGGTGTTCTGATTTAGTACTTTATTGGATTTAAGAATATGTCGACTCGAGGAGGACGTGGTGGTCGTGGAACTCGAGTGAATCGTACTAGAGCCCTCCAGGATATTATCGAGGGATCAGGAAAATCAGAACCAAGGGGTTCATGAAGAGCAAGTGGTTCAGGACCCTCCGAATCAGGGAGGTCAAGTGCAGAATGAGAATCCTGAGGCACCTCCGCCTCAAAATGATATTGAACGAGAAAGGACTGAGATGAGAAACTTCATGAGAGCCATGATTGGATTGGCAAATCAACAACGTTAGCAACCTCCACAACCGCAACCTCAGGTTCAAGGACCACCAGTGACAGGACAGCCACACCAAGTGTTTGGAATTTCAAAATTTATGAGGCTTGAACCAAAAGCCTTTAAGGAATCGACTATGGCAGATGATGCTGAGTCCTGGTTGGAGAATGCTGAAAAGGTCTTTGAGGCAATGAACTACAATAGAAATGAAGATAGAGTGAAATATGCTACTTATATGTTGGAAGGGAGAGCCCTTCATTGGTGGAAGGGAATCCAAAGAAAATATGAGCACCATCAGGGACCTTTCACTTGGGTGATGTTTCGCACCGAGTTTCTGGCGAGATTCTTTCCTCGCAGTACTTTGTACCGTATGCATCAGGAATTTACCCAATTGGTGCAATGAGATATGACTGTGGAAGATTATGAAGTGAAATTTGATAGGGTATCTCGTTTTGTACCTTCTTTGGTACCTGACGACGAAGCGAAGAGAAACAAATTTGAAGTTGGGTTGGCTATGTATTTGAAGAAGGGGATAGCTGGATCTATTACCCCGGAATCATATGAAGATTTGGTAGAAAGGGCCACGAAACTCGAGGTAGTTCATCAGGAAGCGAGAGCTTATGCTCAAGCTAATCAGAAGAAAAGAAATACAGAAATTGAAATTAAAGGACAAGCTCCAAGGGGATCAGCCCCGAATCAGCAAGCGCCCAAACCTCCCGCTTTCAAATAGCCTAGAGGAAAGCAAGAAAATCGTGGAGGCCATCAGAATAAGTCAGCATCAAATAGACCAGTTGCCCCAAAATGTAAACGTTGTGGGAAGAACCACCCTACTGAAACTTGTAGATGGAATATTGGGCTTGTTTCCTATGTGGCGAGGTAGGCCACAGAATTGCAGAGTGTCCTCATCCCGCGGGCGATGCCCAATCAGTTCAGGGGATGCCTACAGTTCAAGCTCAGACAACACAGACTCAGACTATTCAGAGTAGAGCTGCACCATCAAACATTCAAGAACAGCAAAGGAATGAAAGACCTCGTGTTCCATCTTGAGCTTATGCTCTTACTCATCAGGATGCTCAGGTTGCAGGCACGGTAGTATCAGGTACTCTGCCTATAGCATCCTCTTATGGTCATGCATTTTGATTCTGGTGCGACAAACTCGTTTGTTTCATATGCTTTTGCTTCACTACACTGTTTACCTATTATACCTCTTGATTATGACTTGTGTGTTAGTACACCAGTAGAAAAAGAAATTTTGGCTAAGCGAATTAGTAAGATGTGTCATGTTAGAATTGGAAATAGAGAACTATTAGCAGATCTTATCTTGCTAGAGTTGTCTGATTTCGATGTGATTTTGGGAATGGATTGGTTGTCTACCCATTATACTTTAGTAGATTGCAATAAGAAGGTAGTGAATTTTGAAATACCTGGAGAAGAAAAATTTTATTTTGAAGGGAGTGGAGCTCACTCGACGGCTATAGTTTTGTCTGCAATGCAAGCTTGTCGACTTCTTAGACAAGGTTGTGAAACTTTCTTGGCCTCAGTAGTTGAGGTTAATGATAATGATATGAAGACTGAGAATATCCATGTAGTTAGGGAATTTGCTGATGTGTGTCCTGAAGACATTCCAGGTCTACCTCCGAGTAGAGAAGTTGAATTTACTGTTGATTTGGCTCCTGGAACGGTGCCTATCTCTAATGCCCAGTATCGTATGGCACCCTTAGAAATGAAGGAATTGAAAAGTCAGTTGGAGGAACTGTGAGAGAAGGGTTTTGTGCGACCCAGTGTTTCACCTTGGGGAGCACCAGTTCTGTTTGTTAAGAAGAAAGATGGAAGTATGAGATTATGCATAGATTACAGAAAATTGAACAAGGTTACCATAAAGAACAAATATCCGCTTCCGCGGATAGATGACTTATTTGATCAATTGCAAGGGGCAAATGTGTTTTTCAATATCGACCTTTGATCGGGTTATCATCAGTTAAGAATCAAATCAGAGGACATTCCGAAGACGGCCTTCCGAACTCAGTATGGCCATTATGAGTTTCTAGTTATGCTGCTTGGATTAACCAATTCCCCGGAAGCTTTTATGGACCTGATGAACAGGATATTCAGACCATTGTTAGATCAGTTTGTGGTTGTATCCATTGATGACATTCTGGTATACTCCAAGAGTCGGTCTGGCCACGAGTATCACCTAAGAGTTGTTTTAGAAACATTAAGAAAAAGATAAACTATATGGGAAACTGAAGAAGTGTGAATTCTAGCTTTACTCCATCTCCTTTTTGGGCCATGTGGTCTCTAAAGACTGGGTATCAGTAGACCCAAAGAAGATTGAGGAGGTAATGTTGTGGAATAGACCGAATAATGTTCCGGAAATTCATAGTTTTCTGGGTTTGGTGGGATACTACCGCCGTTTTGTTGAGGACTTTTCGTGCATAGCTTCCCCTTTGACCCGTTTGACACGGAAAGGGATAAAATTTGTTTGGTCTGAGAATTGTGAAAAGAGCTTTCAGGAATTGAAACAAAGACTAGTTTCCGCTCCCATCCTAACATTGCCTATTAGCGGAATGGGATTTGTAATTTATAGTGATGCCTTGAAGAAAGGATTAGGCTATGTGTTAATGCAGAATGGCAAAATAATTGCGTATGTGTAGACACCCCATTTTGACCGTGCCCTTCACTTTCCAATTTTTTGCAAAACCCCATCAAATGAATTAATTAGGGTCCTAAACTTCACCCTAAGCTAGGTTAGGGTTTCATCTAGGTCCCTGCAAAATTTCGTCAGAATCCGAGCGCGTTTGCTTAGCGATCGAGCCGAGGCGGTGTCGTAGTGTAAACCAGAAAAGGGGGTGAATTTATCCGGAAGGGGGGCGAATTTATCCTGGAAAGGACGCGGCCTGGAGCAGAAAAGACACGATTTCTTCGTGCGCCCATCAAATTTTTGCGCGAACCGCACGCCTATCAAAATGGTAGTGCCAATATCCGCACCAGCCTTTGCCTATAAATAACAGTTTAATCTTCATTTTTCAAGGGGGAATTAGGTTTTTTCTAATCTAAATTAGAGAGAGAAAGAGAGATAGAGAGAAAACGAGAAGGCTGAAGAGAAAATGAGGAGGATTTTGTTGTCTTCTCCGGCAAATCTAGCCGGATTTCTGCTGATCTCCGGCCATTAGGTGTAGGTTTTGTGGTCCAGCCACATTACTCCTCCATTTCGCTTTTTCTAAGCCTTTTAAGCCTTAGTTTTAGCCATAGAAACCCTAGCTTATAACTCTTAACTTTAGATCAAGATTATAAAACCCTAGCTCTAGTAATTCTTGCTGAAATTAGAGGAGGAAAGGAGATTTGATAAAGCGCATGGTTGATGAGAGCTAGAGAGAAGCTGAAAAAGAAGAAGAAGTTTATAAAAGGAAAAGGAGATCTGGAAGTTTGCTTTAAAGCAAGAAGAGCAAAGAGGATCGGACATGTTTTCAGGTTTCTTTTCCAGCTTCTTCTTAATAGCGTTCAGGAGTCTCTAGATCTTAGCAAAGGTATGTATGAAATCCTCATTTGCCTGATCCAATTTGTGTTTATAAAATTGATTTTTTATGATGCAATGTGGAATTGATTCAAAATTTTGAGCTAGGTTCTTTAGTTTAAGTTTATTTTTCATAATAATTTGGATCGATGCCCTAATTTTTTATTAGATCCTCTCATTCCAGTTTATTTTGCAGTATAATTCGAATTTTGATCCATGATTCAACCTTGAGTGTTTTGATTTCAGCATATTCTAATTTTTTTTAGCCTGAACATGAACTGGTACACTAGGTTTTATTTGCATTATGAGTTGGATCCTTTTATTCAAAAAAAAAAAAAAGAGAGCAGAGTAAAGAGTTGATTTTCAGTCCAGTACTTTAGATTTTGCCATGAAAGCTTTAGATTTATTCTTCTTCTTAGGTCTTTAACTCTGTTGCCTTCGGCAATTACTTCCGGCAATCGCCATGGAAACCGATCAGAATCCAGCACTTCAAGAGTCAAATTCTTTTCAGCTATGGATTTTTATTTTTTTTTTCTTTTCTTAAATCTCATTGTCATAGTCGCTTTAACCGGTGTCTAGTGATCTCATTAAATCCAGCAAGGTTGCAGGAGCCCTGGTCAAATTCATTGTTCCTGCAGGTTCAGAGCCTTCTCCTTTCTTTGATTGATTTTTTTATCAAGATTAAACATATGGTAGAGATTGGGAGGGAAGAGATGGCTGCAACAATAGCGATGGTCTAGAGTTCCTTTTAAAAAAAAAAAAAAAATGTTTAAGCACAGAGAAATTCAAGAGGAAGAAAGTTCAGTTGAGAGGAGTAGGGAGATAGAGAGATTGGAAAGGGGAAGGAGCTGAGGTTGTCTCCCGTGGTTGAATTTCCGGTGGCCGCGACTTGCAGCACGGTACCAATCCATGTTGCTGCCCCTGTGTTTAGCACAGATTCAGCCATGTTGCTACCCAGTTTTTAGCACAGTTTTAGCCCGCAAATCTGCCTTATTTTTGGGCACAAATTCTGTACATTTCTACTCACAATTCACTCCCAGTTTTTACACATTTTTGCTCATGATTCAGCCTCAGTTTTTTTAGATAATTTTGCCCATGATTCAGCCCATTTTTAAGCACAATTCAGCCCCATTTTAAAGCACATTTCTGCCCCTGTTTGAGGCACGATTCTGTCCACAGTTCGGTCCATGTTGCTGTCCCAGTTTTGGCACAAATCTGTCCCTATATTCAGCCATGTTTAGCACAAAAATCTGTTCACAACTCACCCCTGTTTTAGCACAAATTATGTCCCCAGTTCAGTCCATGTTGCTGCCCCTGTTTTGGCATAAATTCATTCCATGTTTCAATCCCAGTTTTGGCGCAAATCTGTCCCTATATTCAGCCATGTTTAGCACAAAAATCTATTCACAACTCACCCCTGTTTTAGCACAAATTCTGTCCCCAGTTCAGTCCATGTTGCTGCGCCTGTTTTGGCATAAATTCATTCCATGTTTCAATCCCAGTTTTGGCGCAAATCTGTCCACAGTTCAGCCCTAGTTTGAGGCGCAAATCTATCCACAGTTCAGCCCCAGTTTGAGGCACAAATCTGTCCGCAGTCTGGCCCTAGTTTTTGGCACAATTCTGTCCGTCGTTTAGCCCCAGTTTTTGGCACAAATCTGTCCCATAGTTCAGCCTCGGTTTTATGCACATTCCTAAGCACATTTCAATCCCATTTTTAAGCACATTTCAGCCCATGTCTTAAGCACCATTCAGCCCATCAACCAAACTCATCTCATTTTATTCCACCAATTCAGTTTTATGTCCAAGGGGTGAATAAGTCACTGGTAGTGCATTCGTTTACATATTTAGTTTACTACACTGGTGTAAGGGCTGTTTGTTAACCCACTGGAAGTTTGTTTTTATTGTGTCTGAAATGAAAACATGTTATGGCTCATCTTCATTATGCTGAAAGGAAAACTGTTATCGTTCATCTTCATTATCTTAAACTGACAAGTATTGCATCTCCTTTCCATTGTGCTTGAACTGAAAATCAAAATCAAGGTCGGTCCATCTAGAAACTTATATTGTGCCGGTCCTTGAGTGATTCACTTTGCACGGTGTTGTCAAATGAGTTTTGGTCCCATGCTTTGCCTTTAATTGAGAATTGTGGAATGGTTTTGCATGCATTTAGCAATTCGTTTTTCTCAGTGGCTAATGTGTGTGTGTGTGTGTGTGTGTGTGTGTGTGAGAGTGAGTGAGTGTATGTGTGTATTCTCCTAGGTAGGGTGATCCTTACACTGTCCAGTTCTGAATTTTCCCTTTTTCGACCTTAAATACTCAAAACTTTCAAAAGCAAATATATCAATTTTGTAGATCTCGTCGAGCCGGTCAGTTTGACATATGGCGGCCCAAATTTGGCCAAAAGACGAGAGAGTTATGCCCGTTTAAAATTTTCAGTCCACAATGCTGTTTTTGTTCGTTTTTTTAGAAATTATCGTGTCGAATAATTTTTGGGCTGCTTCTAATTGGAATTGTTCGAAACTGTCAACTGGAAATGTGTTCGTTATAATATTTCCTAAAACTGTCATATTGAGCAAATTTTTCCATGAATGCTATTTAATATGTCAAAAACGACTTGCAAGCTTCAGTTTTTCTGAAACAACTGTCATTTCTGCAACAACAGCTTGTTGGCCATTTTTAGGCTATTCCAGGTCTGTTTCGTCCGAAGCCATACAAAAAAAAAATGTTCTTCAAAAGATTTTCTAATACTTTGTCCTTGAGTGAATATTTCCAGAAGCGATGTTTTAAGTGTCAAAAGTGAGCCCGAACTTTCAGTTAAAACACTAATATGTCTTTTAATGGCGATGGATCGGAAGAGGCCATTTTCCAGCCACTTCTGGCCAGATCCAAACAAAATGGTCAACTGAGAGAATGTTTCTTATGCTGAGATCTACAATTTTGATCAGTAGAGTTTTTGATGGTTTTGATGTTTGAGGGGTCCAAAAGTCAGTGCAAAGTTGCATTTTTCACACTGTATGTCATAATTGTGCTATTTCTTGAAAATCTTGGACAACTTGAGTTCTATTCAATTTTAATGATTGTTTTGGATGTTTTGAGCTTGGTAACAAGTTTAAAATCATATATTGAATAATATTCATGAATTGTTTGGCAGTTTTCTACCTTTTTTGGCCAAAATTACATGTTGAGTGAAAATTTCATCTCTTTTTTTTTTTAGATTGTTTTGAGCCTATATTGATTCTAATGCTTGTATTGAGATATGATGAGCATGCTAGTAAGTCATAAATCATATATTGATCAATTTTCATGATTTACTTTATATTTTAGAACCTTATTTGCGAAAATTGCCTATTGTGTAGAGTGCTGTCAAATTTTTTTTTTTATGCTAAATGAATGGAACTCGTGCTATATGTCAACCTAAACATATAAACTTCTAGGATCACTTCCAAATCATGTCCAGACCTTCCAAATTCCATGAGTCTCATTTTAGGGGACACACTTTGTCTCATTAGAATGTTTTCCTTTTTTGGAGACAAGTCTTGTCTCATTTAGAGAGTTTTCCCTTTAGAAAGCTTACCTAGCCTCATGTTAGAGCCCTCCTTTTTAGAGCGAGTCTTTGACTCATTTGCCCTCCCTTATAGAGCAATAGAGAGTCTTGGACTCATTGGCTTCCCATTTAGAGTTGGTTATCCTATATGTTAGAAGTTTGCCCCGTAGCCTTTTGGTTCGTCTGTTAGATAGGAGTTTATCATTTAAGATGCTTTTACCTGCTAGGGATCTTAGATCATTTTCATTGTTCTTTGGACACCAGTTACTTTTTGTGGATCGTCTCTTTGAGGCGTTAGTTGCTTGTTCGGGATTTTTCCCTTTGGATTTAGGGCTTTGCCCTATTTTGTGGTTGTGCTTGCGTGTTCCCTTTAAGATTGAAAGCATTTAAAGGTCCAGAGCATTGGAAAAGTTTTAAAATCCAAAAACATTATAAATTTGAAACTCAAAAATATTTGAAAACTTTAAAAATATCAAAAACATTTGAAAAACATTAAAAAACCTTAAATCAGCTAAAGTATTGAGTTTTATAGCATATTATGAGAGTTCGTTTCGAACTACGTTGGCTTGATCCTCTTTCACGAGGTACGTAGTGCAGCTTGGGATCCACATCCCAAGTCCAGCCAAACCTTTAAAAATAAAACATTTCAAGTT
Organism: Tasmannia lanceolata; assembly: GCF_043159265.1. Classification (NCBI taxonomy): domain Eukaryota; kingdom Viridiplantae; phylum Streptophyta; class Magnoliopsida; order Canellales; family Winteraceae; genus Tasmannia; species Tasmannia lanceolata. The sequence continues at coordinate 18,688,460 of NW_027518697.1, read as the reverse complement.
CTCCAAAAATACAAAAATTATTCAAAATATATATTTCTTTTTTTTTCAAAAAGATCTTCCCCTAGAGTTAGGAGTTTGTCCTAGCCGTTTGAGGTGTTTTAGAGTTAGAAGTCTGTCTTGTTTGTATTGATATGGTGTATCCTGTCGTGTGAGTGTCCCTAGAGTTAGGAGGCCTCGAGTTGATCGGTTAGACGTTTAGTCGAACCGATGGCTAGACTAGGTCAGCCCATGGTTTTCATTAGGTTGCACAACCTAGATACACATAGGATGTAGGGCCCACCTGCATTAGCTTAAGGCTAACCAACTTGCATTAGTTAGGGCATACAGAGAGTCCTAAAACTTACAATTCACATGAACTTAAGCAATTGTGTAAAAAGCTTTAAAAGTCAGTCGAGTCTAGTGGATCGAGTCTATGATAGCGGTTCTAGATGGTTAGGCATCGTAGTTTAGAAGAGGTCATCGAACTACGTTGACTCTGATTCTTCCCGAGGCCGGGATACGTAGAGCAGCTTGGATGGACGGCCATCTTGGTCCGAGTCAAGTCGCATTAGAGTTAGGATTTGTCTTGTCCTGTCATATATAGGATTGATTTGTGTTTTATGTTTTGATGTGTTTTCTTACTTTCTTGTACTGATACTATACCTTTAGCTGTAGCTTTCATGTGTATGTCCACCAGAACTTAGACACCCATTAGGCATGTCACTCATAACCTAGTTTTGCTTAGGTGGCACATTTTTTTCATTTCATTTTGTGTTTGCTTATTTCTTTATCCTCAGGAAATGCATGCTTAGGTAGACGATTCCTGAGAATTGTTCCTATTTCATATGATTTTCACCCGAAACTCTTTGAAGTTAATAATAAATGGCATAAGAGACCAAGTGCTTTCACTCGGACGAATTGGGGGTGCTCTTCAGACCTTCCCCATTCGTAATCAGGCACGAACCCATATATATTTCTGGTTATCCATGGTATACAAAGCATATTTTGTTTGAGGATCCATGGTCGTATACCATGGATGGCAACTCTGAGTTTGTTTAGGTACGTTTCGAATCCGGACTTGTTCCCGAATCGAAAGGTATCTCTTTTATATCGCCACTCGTGCTATGCTACGAGGGTGGCATCCGTTTCGAGAGTTCCTTGGTAGAGCTCTCCATTCACGTGGATGATCCTAGAGGCCGCTGGGGGCTCGTTCCCCACCTCTCTCTCGGATCGGGGTCCACAGTATGCATCACGCCAGTTGAGACCTTATGAAGAGAACTATTCGACTCATGATTTAGAATTGGCAGCCGTTGTGTTTGCTCTGAAAATTTAGAGGCATTATCTGTATGGAGAACCTTGTAAAATCTTCACTGATCATAAGAGTCAAAAATATATCTTACTCAGACAGAATTGAACATGAGACAGAGGCGTTGGTTAGAACTATTGAAGGACTACGATTTAACCATAAGTTATCACCCTGGAAAGCCTAACATGGTAGCTGATGCTCTAAGTCGGAAGTCGTTTGTGAATTTGGCAACCTTGATTACTTCTCAGAAGCATATTTTGGGAGACCTCCAAAGAGCGAGAATAGAAATCCGTGGTCCAAACTTTGGAGTACTGATGGCAGCACTCCAAGTTCGACCTACATAGCAAGAAAGAATCAAAATCGCTGAGGAATCTGACTCAGAACTTTGTAAAATCAGAAATAAGTTAAAAGAAGGATTTGAAACTGAATTCTGAATTCATAATGATGGTACCTTGATGTTTGGCAACCGCATTTGTGTTCCAAATGATTTTGCTTTGAAAAATAAAATTTTGAAGGAAGCGCATAGTTCGTGTTATTCTGTGCACTCTGGAGGTACAAAAATGTATAAGGATTTGAAAGGAAACTTCTAGTGGAGTAATATGAAGAGAGAAATAGCTCAGCATGTATCTCAGTGTCTAACGTGTCAGGTGATTAAGGCAGAAGATCAAAGACCACCCGAAACATTGCAACCACTTTCCATTCCAGAATGGAAGTGGGAGGAGATTACGATGGACTTTGTGTCGGCCTTACCTCGTATTCCCTTAGGCAATGACTCTGCATGGGTAATTGTGGACAGATTGACAAAGACAGCTCATTTCATACCTATTAGAACTGGCTTGACACCTGAAAGATTGGCCCGATTGTATATTGATCAGATAGTTAAGTATCATGCTGTGCCTAAAGTCATTGTATCTGATAGGGACACCCGCTTTGTATCTCAATTTTGGAGTAGTTTGCATTCAGCAATGGGGTCTTCCCTTAAATTCAGTACTGCTTTTCATCTTTAAACAGATGGACAATCTAAAATGACTATCCAGATTTTAGAAGATATGCTCAGGGCTTGTGTTATAGATTTGAAAGAATCTTGGGATGATCATCTTCCCTTGATTGAATTTTCTTACAATAACAGTTATCAGGCCAGTATTCAGATGGCACCTTTTGAGGCCCTCTATGGGAGGAGATGTAGATCACCTATATGTTGGGATGATGTAGGTGAGAGAAGACTCTTAGGCCCGGATTTGGTTCAGCAAGCTGTGGACAAAATCTAATTGATTAGAGAGCATCTTCGTGCGGCACAAAGCCGACAGAAGAGCTATGCAGATGTCAGACGAAGAGAATTAGAATTTCAAGCCGGAGATAAGGTGCTTTTGAAATTATCACCCACCAAAGGAGTGATGCGGTTTGGTGTTAGAGGAAAACTCAGTCCGAGATTTGTGGGACCTTACGAAATATTAGAAAATATTGGAAAAGTGGCCTATCGACTGGCCTTACCTCCATCATTATCTGGAGTGCACAATGTGTTTCATGTGTCTATGTTACAAAAGTACATAGCAGATCTGAACCATGTGATTGAATTAGAACCTCTGAATCTGAGAGAAGATCTGTCATTTGAAGAACAACCTATCTGTATTGTGGATCGTAAGGCCCAAGTTCTCACACGAAGGACTATTCCATATGTGAAAGTTCAGTGGCGTAATCACTCAGAACGTGAAGTCACCTGCGAGCTAGAGGAGAAAATGAGATCGAAATATCCGTTTCTATTTGAAATTTCAAGTCCGTGATAAGTAAATTTCAAAGACGAAATTTTTGTAAGGGGGTAGAATGTAAATACCCAAAAATACCCCAATTAAATTTCGTCCCCCCTTAAATAGAGAGGGGCGTTTTTGTCCGTTTGAATTTGGCTCTAATTAGGGCTTCTTAAGAAAACCTATAAATATATTATTTTGTGGCTAAACAAACCCTAAATGTTTTGTTCAGCCCTAGAGAAATAAATCAGAGAAAGAGAAGAAAAAAACCAAGGAGATCGTGATTCCGAAGTCAAAGCCGCGAACCAAGGTAAGATTTATGAACTATAAAAGATTTGGAATATTAGAAACCCTAAAACAAGGGTTTGATAAGTAGAAAGAAAGAAGAATTGTGATTTATGGATTAGAAATAAGAAATCTTTGGATTGATCTTGAGTTCTTGGGCCTAATATTATTTTACGGTTCCAACGAACTCAAAGTCGATTGGTAGGAATCTGAATTCAGAAATTTGTGTTTTGGGGATTCGAATAAGAATCTTTAGCGATTTTCTTAAATGGTGTGTTTGAATTCGGAGCGTGAAATCGGGTTCAATGGATTCCTCTCATTGATACGAGTCCATCGGATCCGACCTCGCCCAATTTGGAGTCCGAATGGAAAAGTTATGAGATATTGAAGTTATGTGAAAATCGGGTAAAAACCCAAGAAAATCACGTTTTCGAGGGGCAGTCGACTGGTCGGACCAGCCGACTGGCTCGCCCAGAAACTATGTTTGCCGAAAAATAGTAATTGAAGGGCAGTCGACTGGTCGACTGGTCGGACCAGTCGACTGGAAGCCCAGAACTGTGTTTTGAAATTTGAAACAGTAGTTGATGGTCAGCCGATTGGTCGAACAGGTCGACTGGCGCGCCAAAAACTGCTTTTTGAGATCAAAACAGTAGTAAAGGACCAGTCGACTGGTGAAGGACTAGTCGACTGGAACGCCTTTGATATTCAAAAATTTGTCTGAATCTGAAAATAAGTTTTGAGTTCTGGATTTTGATTCTTTGGCTTTTGGGTTACCTTTTTGGGCCCTTATATGTTACTGTGGACCCCGATCCGGAGAGGACGAGTGCGGCGAGGGACGCGAGGTCCCCACAGCAATCCTCTAAGATCTCCACAATGTGAAGGAGAGCTCTGCCAAGGAACTCTCGAAACTGATGCCACCCTCACAGCATAGCACGAGTGGCGATATAAAAAGAAAGAGATACATCCTGATCAGGAGCCAGGGCTCGAAACCGAGATGTACCTAAAAAGAACTCAGAGTCGCCATCCATGGATAGGCCATGGAACCCTAAAATCAAATCCTCTGTGCAATGGATAACCAGAAATATATATGGGTTCGTGCCTGGTTACGAATGGGGAAGGTCTGAGAGCACCCCCAATTCGCCCGAGTGCAAGCACTTGGTCTCTTATGCCATTTTCATTAATTCCAAAGAAGTTTGAGTAAAAATCATGTGAAATGGGAACAATCCTCAGGAATCGTCTACCTAGGCATGCATTTCCTGAGAATGGAGAAATAAACACGTAAAATGAAATGAAAAATGTGTCACCTAAGCAAAGCTAGGTTATGAGTGACATGCCTAATGGGTGTCTAAGTTTCTGGTGGACACGCACATGCAAGCTACAACCAAAGGTATAGTATCAGTACAAGAAAGTAAGAAAACATATCAAAACATGAGACACAAATCTATGCTATGTATGACGGGACAAGACAAGTCCTAACTCTAATGCAGGACTGGACTCGGACCAGAATGGCCATCCATCCTAGCTGCGCTACGTATCCCGGCCTCGGGAAGAATCGGAGCCCACGTAGTTCGATGCCCTATTCTAAATTATGATGCCTAAGACATCTAGCCCTCTATCCTAGACTCGATCTAAAAGACCGAACCAGTTATTAAAGCTTCTTGTATGATTATTAAAATTCCAGTGAATTGTGGATTTTAGGACACCCTATATGCCCTAACTAATGCAAGTTGATTAGCCTTAGGCTAATGCAGGTGGTTCCTACAATCCTATGTGTAACTAGGCCGTGCAACCTAATGAAAACCACGGGATGACTATATGCCTAGTCTACCCATCGGTTCGACTAAATGTCTAACCGATCGACTCGAGGCCTCCTAACTCTAGGGACACTCACACGACAGGACATACCATACCAATACAAATCAAGACAAACTCCTAACTCTAGAACACAACCTAAACAGCTAGGACACACTCCTAACTCTAAAGGAAGATCTTTTCGAAAATGGTTTGAATATTTTTGTAATTTTCAAAGGTTTAAAATGTTTATTTTTAAAAGTTTGGCTGGACTTGGGATGTGGATCCCAAGCTGCACTACGTACCTCGTGGAAGAGGATCAAGCCAACGTAGTTCGGAACGAACTCTCTAACTATCAAACACTTACAGCAAATCAATTATTTTTTATGTTTTCACCCTCTTGGCCAAAGACCGGAGGGAATATACAAAACAACATCCTAGGGACAAACCCTAGGGTGTACAGGAGAAACTATGCTCTAATAATACTATTATAAGAGCAAATGAGTCAAAGACTCTCTAATGACAGTAACTGAAGAATAAATGAGTCAAAGACTCTCTAATAAAAGCGACTAAAGGATAAACGAGTCAAAGACTCTCTAATAAGAGCAACTGATAACACTGAAATAAGATAACGAAGTCAAAGACTCTCTAATAATACTGCAAATGAAACAGATGAGTCAAAGACTCTCTAAAAACGGAAACACGAGTCAAAGACTCCAATGACACCAACTAAAAGATAAATGAGTCAAAGACTCTCTAAAGGAAAAGAAACACGAGTCAAAGACTCCACTCACACCAACTAAAGGATTAATGAGTCAAAGATTCTCTAAAAGAGATGAAAACACGAGTCAAAGACTCCACTAACACCAACTAAAGGATATATGAGTCAAAGACTCTCTAAAGGAAAAGAAACACGAGTCAAAGACTCTACTGACAACAACTAAAGGATAAATGAGTCAAAGACTCTCTAAAAGAGATGAAAACACGAGTCAAAGACTCCACTAACACCAACTAAAGGATATATGAGTCAAAGACTCTCTAAAGGAAAAGAAACACGAGTCAAAGACTCCACTAATACCAACTAAAGGATAAATGAGTCAAAGACTCTCTAAAAGAGATGAAAACACGAGTCAAAGACTCCACTAACACCAACTAAAGGATATATGAGTCAAAGACTCTCTAAAGGAAAAGAAACACGAGTCAAAGACTCCACTAACACCAACTAAAGGATAAATGAGTCAAAGACTCTCTAAAGGAAATGAAAACACGAGTCAAATCAGATAATATAAGATTGAAAATCTGTGATCAAGATGAAATGAGATAGCATAAGATTGCTTTCAACGGATGGATCATGAATGACTAATCCTATGAGATCTTTGGAAATGAATGGGATTTACATCCTAACCCCAAAGGAAAAGTTTTTTAATCTTCACACATTTTATCAGTGTTACCTGAAGGCATCAACCCTAACCCTAATCTAGCGGAGTGGAGAAAGGATCTCGACTCATGACTTTGTTTGTGTACCTAGGACCGATCGTAGCCATTGGAAGATGGACTACGGCCTAATCTAGACATAAATGGGTAGGATATCCTAAACTAGGCTCACACACGTGATGCACATGTGTTCGTATACTACATGCATGTGTGGGTTAATCTAGGGGTAAGGCCAAGAGTTCCCTTAGCGCGAATCCATGTTCGATATACTGTACCAGTGTCCGGCGTATCAGTACGTGAACAAGAGATCCGTTTACGTACCATAAAGGTACTAGGCTAAGGGTGGAATGCTTCTCTAGCACAGAGGCACCAGGTGATGAAATCCCAGTCAACCATGCTAGATAACACTCCGGGTTCCTAAAATAGGACGTGTGTGCATGTGAGATGCAGGGGTTTAGATGCAAGTGATGTAAGTGTGTGCAATAAGTTCGCGCAATCTATGATACCTTCAGGTTTTGTTAGATTAAGTTTGAGTAAATGTGATGAGAAAATAAAACATACAAACTAATCACAGCATCAGGATTTTACAAAGGAAATCAGTGATTCCTAAGGTTTCTATTTTGATAATTTAATGATTGAATATGTGATGGAATATTATGATCTGGAAATTTTTAAAACAATTTGATTTTAATTCAATTTACTCAAGGATTTTAAAAGGTTTCAATTCAGATTGTAGATTTACACATCAACATATAACAAATCTTTTCAGAACAAGATGAAATTTTTACAGTAATTTCTCCTTAATTATATAAGATTATAATAAAAATTTCATAGATTTTAAATGTGGTTTGCTATTAGTTTTTCAATGTTGAAAGTTTCTGTCCAGATTGTGAATTAACACAGTAACGTATAGCAAATCAATTCAAAACAATATGAAATTTCTATAGTATGTGTATTACAATAAGAAAGGATTACTGTAAAAGTTTCATAAATTTTAAAAATGATTTACTATTAATTTACGATTTTACAAATATCCATCCAGATTATGAATTAACAAAGAAACACATAGTAAATCAAATCCAAATCAGTTTAAACTTTATGAAAACATGTAATTCCAGTAGTAATTATCAAACAAATATTTTCAGAAGTTTTCATTGCAATTTACTATTTTTATCAGATTTAATACAGCATGCATGATTTTACGTACAAAATCATAAACAAATATCCAACAGCAACCAAAAATCTTGAAAAATTCACGGGAGATTAGATTAGATTTAATTTGCATCTCATCCAAATTTCACTTTTGAAAACATTATAGAGTTTTTGAAAATTGGTTTTTTCCAAAAATACCCCTAGAGTTAAATGAATTTTTAAACCCTTTAAATCAAATCAAGAATTCATAAAGAAATTCGTACTAATTCAAAATCTTACAATTATGTTATGTTTAAATTTTCATTGATTTTGGATCTATGTTGACATCTTCTTAAATTCAATCTTTAGAATTTTACCCCTTTGAGGGTAAAGTTCAAAAGGTCAAATTACGGTCAAAACGAAGTCAAAATTCTTCGAAATTCCAGATTTCTACACTTCTTAATGTTCAAAACACTCAGAGATTGAAAAAAACATATTTTGAATAACAATAAGAAAAAATAAAAATAAATCACAAATTCAATCCTAGCATGCTTCTAGTTTAAGATATATGAAAGAGGGTTTTGGAATACCAACCTTGCTAGCTCTCCTTGTCTCTAGGGTAAGTAATCCTCGGATATACGCTTTGTCTTACCCTTTCAATTAGCAAAGAAAACCCCAAAAAAAAAAAAAAAAAAAAAATGTTGCCGCCGATCCGTTCCGCCGTCTTTCACTTTCTCTTAGAGGGAAGGATTGGGAGGTGATTGGGAGAGATAATGGAAGAAGAATATAGGGAAAGGGATTGGAGGGAGTGATTGGAAGAGATAATGGAAGAGAAAAAGATAATGGAAGATAAATCTCTCCTTTTTCTCCTCTTTTCTTATGGATGGGAAGGAAGATATATATAGGGAGAGAAAGAGAGAGAGAGAGAGATGTGTTGGTGGAGAGCTCATCATGTTGTCCCTCTTAGTGGAGAATCCATCATCATTCTTCTTAGTGGAGGGCCCATCATGTTTCTTAGTGGAGAATCCATCATCATTCTTCTTAGTGGAGGGCCCATCATGTTTCTTAGTGGAGAATCCATCATCATTCTTCTTAGTGGAGGGCCCATCATGTTTCTTAGTGGAGAATCCATCATCATTCTTCTTAGTGGAGGGCCCATCATGTTTCTTAGTGGAGAATCCATCATCATTCTTCTTAGTGGAGGGCCCATCATGTTTCTTTAGTGGAGAATCCATCATTATTGTTCTTCATAAGAGGCCTCACAAGAGGCCCTACTGAGGCCCCACAATGTGGGCCCCACAACGCGGGCCCCACAACGTGGGCCCCACAATGTGGGCCCTCGGTTGATTCGAATTTTAAACAAATGTTCAATGCGGGCCCACCAAACGGGTCCAAATTCTCCCTCGCTTGGATTCTTATGAATAATCTCTCTCAACCTCTCACGGAAAAATGCGAAACATGGCGGAAATGATCGGATGGGGTTTCTCCCAAGCATAGCGAACTTGGGTCCGGTCAAAATGGGGTGTCTACAGATGCCCCTCTTTGGCAGAGCGTGTGTAACACGCGAATGGCAAAGCTGAACAGACGACACATTTTGACTGACCCGAAACCAAAACAAAGCAAATTTTTGGGTTTTCAGTTTTAAAACGATATTCACAAAGATAAAACTCTACTAACAATAGGGAGATAGTCTCTCACCGACTCTTAACTCGGCAACTAAGACATCTCAAAGAGATAGTCTCTCCCTAATACTCATGACTCGACTAATTAATAAAAAACGAACGAACGATTACAAAAACACAAACATTTTTTCTTTTTTCTTTTTTTATATATCAGGCTAAGCCAAAGTACACATAACAATTGCTCAAAGAGCACAAACCAAACAAACAAACCAATCACTTCAATTACTCAAAGAGCTTTCATTTTTTTTTTTTTTCTTAGAAACCACGTTGCAATTTGTCTAAGACAAGCACAAACTCAAACACTTAAAGAGTTTTTCCTTTTTAGAAACCTGCAAAAATAGGCCAAAGACCAATGTATTGAAACTCGTCCAAAACAAGTTCAAAACCAAACACTCAAAGAGTTTTTCCTTTTTAGAAACCTGCAAAAATAGGCCAAAGACCAATGTATTGAAACTCGTCCAAAACAAGTTCAAAACCAAACACTCAAAGAGTTTTTCCTTTTTAGAAACCTGCAAAAATAGGCCAAAGACCAATGTATTGAAACTCGTCCAAAACAAGTTCAAAACCAAACACTCAAAGAGTTTTTTTTCTTTTTAGAAACCTACAAAAATAGGCCAAAGACCAATGTATTGAAACTCGTCCAAAACAAGTTCAAAACCAAACACTCAAAGAGTTTTTTTTTTTTTTTTTTTAAATCATGCCGATCAGTCAAAGACTCGACCAATTATTAGGGTAATCGAATATTCAAGCTAAACTCAAACTTCTAATACCCGAGGCGAGACTAAGTCTCAAGCCCAGCGATAGTTATACAGATCATTGCTGAAAATAAATCTGTGTAACTATCCGAGTAACTCTGACTCCTCTCTTTCAAGGTAGCGAATCACTCCGGATCATGCGGTTCTGCTAAACAGTTCCACGTAAATCCAAATTCGTAGGTCCTGCTAAACAGTCCCCTACAAACCTCTTCGCAGATACACATGACTCCTAACACGTTAGGAAGCTGCACATTGCGGGACGATGATTAGGTAAGTCACCACTTGACATTACACTACTAATCATCTGGGTACTAAGTACCAGAGGCGAGACTAAGTCTCAAGCCTAGCGATAGTTATACAGATCATTACTGAAAATAAATCTGTTTAACTATCCGAGTAACTCTGACTCCTCTCTTTCAAGGTAGCGAATCACTCTGGATCACGCGGTTCTGCTAAACAGTTCCACATAAACCCAAATTCGTAGGTCCTGCTAAACAGTCCCCTACAAACCTCTTCGCAGATACACATGACTCCTAACTCGTTAAGAAGCTGCACATTGCGGAACGATGATTAGGTAAGTCACTACTTGACATTACACTACTAATCATCGGGGTACTAAATACCCGGGAGAAGGAAGAAAAGACCAATCCGTGTAACACAGGATCGGAAATATTTTCCTTATTAAAACATTTCAAAAAGACCAAACCGTGTAACACAGGTTCGATAATTTCCATCTCTATTAAAATCTTTCAAAAGGACCAAACCGTGTAACACAGGTTCGGTAATTTCTATCTCTGTTAAAAACTTTCAAAACGACCAAACTGTGTAACACAGGTTCGGTAATTTCAAACTCTGTTAAAATCTTTCAAAAAGACCAAACCGCGTAACGCAAGTTCGGTAATTTCAAACTCTGTTAAAATCTTTCAAAAGGAATGAAGAATTTACCATCTTTGATCAATTTCACTAATGGGCCAGTCATCTCTTACCAAGAATAACTAGGAGCGCATGATCTTTGCTGAAAGCAAAACTCAAATAGATTGATGAGATTTTCAGGTGCTGACTCTCTTTAACAGGTGAGAAGCATTTTGATGAGGTTTGAAGGATGCAGGAGTAGATTTTATACTCCGCTGGGAATTAAAGTTTCTGAAACTGACTCCAAAAGAAACAATTGGATCAAGGAATTCAACTCAAAGAGCATGTTCAAGCTTCTCTGCTTTCTATTTGCTAAGAATAGATATCCCAGTTATCATTGTGTAATATCTTTTATGACGTAAGTCATAAAAGATGCCTCTAGTATGATGTGCTTCCATGACAAAGTCTTAAGAAGGCAAAAGCAAGGTAAGTAGAAAAAATTTGAGTTTGCATGGGTTCTTTCTTTGGTATAGTGGTAAAACCATCTCCACAAAGGCTGAATGTAAGAATTCTTCATTTTGCTCAGTGCTTGAGGCTTTGATGTTTCAGGCAGGTCTGAATAACAAATCTCTTGCCCTTCTTTGATTCTTAAACCAGGATCTACTTTGAATTTTCTTTTCACTTTGGAAGGTATACACCCATTCTCTCCAGTGCCAAACACTTTTGATTCTAAAAGAAAAACAATGATAAACCAGAAACAGACTTCTGATGACTCTTTCAAAGAAGACTTACAATATTCAAGGGACTTGACTAAATTTTGATTCACCCTTAGATAAAATGTGTTATTTTGTTATGGTAAGGTTAGCCACTCTTAGAGCACTCTCAAAAACTATGTCAAGATGACCTAATTTCCTCCATCGGGATCTCCGTCATGGTTGTTACCCCTTTCGGATTGCTCGGTCTTAATGCCCCTAGTTTAAAAAGGTGTCAAAATAAGTCTCGCTGACACTACTCGGATTCCAGGATTCTGCCCTGTGCAGAGGTGGCTTCTCCGTCTCCCTGATTTCTCTCTTCAAAAGAAGTCATAACTTTTGCTTTCCAAGCTTTCAGTCTGAAAGACCACTTATCTCAACTTTTGCTTGTACTCAAACTTGGGAATTCTACGTAACTGAGGAACTCCTTCTGCTTCTATTCAACTCAACTGTTCATGGGAAGTCTTTGCCCTTGACTGGATTACCTCTTCAAGTTTTCAATCCAGCAGACCACTACCCTGACTTTTTGCATAAGCTAACTCTTTTGGCTGTTAACTTAGCAAATGTATATCTCTAGGCCGCCCTTTCGGGTTTTCAACCTAGTGGGTCTTCAGACTCTCATTCTTTTCTTTCTGTTTTTCTTTTCATTCGCCTCGAACCTTTGCTTGTTTCACCAGAAGGACTTTCTAGGTGAGCTTGGGTTCCAAAGGGTTGAATACCTAAGGTTCTAAAGATTTGGACCGAATCTGGTCTAGCCAGACTACCTACGTACCCCAAAAATGGAGGATCAGGTCCGCGTAGTTCGCTTTGGGATTTTTCAAAGAATGGTTTAGCATTTAGCTTCAAAATTTTGAAAAGGAATTTTATCCCAAGGTTTGACCGAACTTGAATTAATCAAGTTGCCTACGTACCCCTGAAGAAATGGGGATCAGGTCCGACGTAGTTCGGGTGCATAAATGCCCCGGGTTTATAATGTGTTTGAAAAGAAGTTGTTTTAATTTTGCTTTTGGCCCAAAGGGTTTACAAATGGATTTTAAAACATTAGGATTTTGGCTATAAAAGCTCAAACGATCAAGGATGGCCTCCTGATGTATTTGATGTACAAGCCCTTTTGTTTAAGGTTCAAAGCCTTTGAAATTTTTTTTTTTTGAGTAGTCTGGTGGTTTTCTGGCAAAACTTCAACCACTGTGCTCCACTCCCGTCTCAAAGATCTTGAATTTATGCTCAAGATTCCACAACTCTGTCTGAAAATCTTCTCTCAATATCTCATCAGCTCCACAGGATGCCTGACGCTTATCTCTTTAAAATTTTATTCCTCAACTGGATGTCTAAAGCAGATGAAGTCTTGCTTTGATCAACGACAGGGCAGTCCCCTGGTTTATCCTTATAGGATCAAGCAAAACTACCTCAAATCCCTCTAAACAGGTTTATCAATTCTTTGCGCTCCTTAGGAGATAAAGTTTTTCCAATCCATCCATCCCGAGTTTCGGATTTCGATACCACTATCAATGGCTTTGATTTCTTCTTTAAGTGGCTATGCTCGACGCTCTTCCTCTCGTTCGACCATCTTTCAGATCTCGAGGTGAATTTCGTCTGCATTCTCATCCGAGAAGGGGGTCTTTAGTTGTTTAAACATTAGATCTAAGAGTGAATCATAGAGTATCAAAGATACGAAATCAACAATTTTATTGAATTGAGGACTGTAAGTACATTGATGATTTTTGACACACCTCGAAGGGCTCTTCATCAGTCCTGATAGAAAACAGAATACTGACTCTGTATAAGAAAGATTGACAGACATGACTTCATTTTTTTTTTTTAACATCTACGTAACTGAACTTTTTCAACTTAGAGAGAAGAAAGTTGATGTACACTCAATGAAAGACAAATCTAAAGATACAGGACACTTCTTCAAAGGTAGTGAACTGACACTGAAAGCTTATAGGTGATACACCTTTCCTCATGATAATGATAACTATAAAGTTCAATCCCGGAGTAGAAATCACAGAAAAGGCAACTCCACAAGGTCTAGGTTAAATGGGGCAACAAAAGGCTTATGTTGACAATGTGGGTAAAACAATAGACTGCCTGGATCAAGTATGATTAGAAATAGTCAGTCTTTAGAAAAAATGGTCTTTCGCTAAACATAGACTCTTGACTTGGAAGCACACACACTAGATCAATAGTCATGGGATAAAGATTCTGAACAAACAGAGAAAAGAGTAATCTTGAAATACACCAAAGGGTATTTTATTCTAAAAAATCAAAGAAATACTGTCTATGAAGGTCAAAGCGAAATAGACAGTGATATTATGACCTACATCAACAGGGTTTCAATGAATTCTCAATCCACACCTTGAAGTCTCATTTGAGTATAACTACTCTTCTTTTTGGGAATGAAAGAGTCAGGAACGATAAACATCCATAATCAAAATAAATTTCGATCTCAGCAATGATCATGCACTCAAAGAATACAGGTAAGATCAAACTTTTCCATTAATGATTTCGATATGATCCAAGGGTAAAAGATATATGATAGGTAAACATGGATCAAAAAATCAATGGCTCAGATAATAGACCATGGCCATAAGAATGACAAAAGTAGGGTCAAAGACCAGATCTAAAATCTGAATGATGGATATCAACAACTGTACGATCAATATGAGATGAAATGATAGACCATGGTCATAAGGACAGCAAACGAGCTATCGGCCAGATCTCAAGACAAACAGGTTGACAAATAAGGATCTAATCCTACTAAATGATGTATACATGAGAATCAAGACAAGGCAGACTGACTCCAAAGGATAGCAATCATGCTTAACATACTTTTGGATAAAATCCAGCAGCATAACGGCTATACGAGGAGGTCAAGGTCCAGACTAAGTAAACTGACTCTAAAGAGTAGCCGTCATGCTCAAAATGTTCTGTAGCCGTCATGCTCAAAATGTTCTGGATAAAATCCGGCAGCATAACGACTATACAAGGGATCACCCTAGCTCAATCGAAAGGTATGAATAACGGTTTACTAGAGAAGGGTGATCAACAGATGGACTAACCAAAGGTGAGAATATACAACAATGGGTCAAACCCTATAATCAACAGATCAAGGGCTAAACTCGGCCAAGGTAATGACGGTCAAAATCCACTGACTAGATCTAGATCTAAATTCGGAATGGATATAACCGACTGAAAGGAATAAGGAATCTCTGACTAAGAGGAGAACCATAATATACATAATCAGTATATATAAGTAAATACACATACACACAAATCCTAACCAGGGGCACCAGCCCTAATTCTAATCTAGCGGAGTCGAGAAAATCTCGACTCAAGACAGACTAATGAGTGTACTAGGACCGTACTGTAGTCATGTAAAATGAACTACCCTAGTCTACAAATGGGGCAAAGCTCCTAACTCTAGGCTTCACATGTGTAAGCAACACATGTTCGACCCTATATGAATGCAATATACACACGGGTACTCCCTAGTTGGGCTTCACTAGGTCAGTAAGTATATATATATAAAACAAAGTAGGGCTCCGGACTCAATCTAATGGGTGCTATGCATATGAAACATACTTAATATGTAGCGCTGGCGCATAGCTTGGAAATAGATTCAACAGTACCATCAGGATGTAATAACATCCCAGTCAGGCACGCATTGAATCTATCCCATGGAGCCAATAATGAAAAACAATGAAAAACAATAAAAGAAATAAAAAAATATGACAATGCATGATGTGCAGTGTGTGAATCCTTTGTTTTAATTACGCACCTACCTGGTGCCCCTGGATTCTAACGATAGAGTTCCCATTTAAAATGATTTTAGCTCAAATTTCTCCAAAGTTAATAAAAATGGCATTTTTAAAGAGTTAGGCAATGTTTCAAGAACTCCCCAGCAGAGTCGCCAGCCTGTGGACCCCGATCCGGAGAGGACGAGTGCGGCGAGGGACGCGAGGTCCCCACAGCAATCCTCTAAGATCTCCACAATGTGAAGGAGAGCTCTGCCAAGGAACTCTCGAAACTGATGCCACCCTCACAGCATAGCACGAGTGGCGATATAAAAAGAAAGAGATACATCCTGATCAGGAGCCAGGGCTCGAAACCGAGATGTACCTAAAAAGAACTCAGAGTCGCCATCCATGGATAGGCCATGGAACCCTAAAATCAAATCCTCTGTGCAATGGATAACCAGAAATATATATGGGTTCGTGCCTGGTTACGAATGGGGAAGGTCTGAGAGCACCCCCAATTCGCCCGAGTGCAAGCACTTGGTCTCTTATGCCATTTTCATTAATTCCAAAGAAGTTTGAGTAAAAATCATGTGAAATGGGAACAATCCTCAGGAATCGTCTACCTAGGCATGCATTTCCTGAGAATGGAGAAATAAACACGTAAAATGAAATGAAAAATGTGTCACCTAAGCAAAGCTAGGTTATGAGTGACATGCCTAATGGGTGTCTAAGTTTCTGGTGGACACGCACATGCAAGCTACAACCAAAGGTATAGTATCAGTACAAGAAAGTAAGAAAACATATCAAAACATGAGACACAAATCTATGCTATGTATGACGGGACAAGACAAGTCCTAACTCTAATGCAGGACTGGACTCGGACCAGAATGGCCATCCATCCTAGCTGCGCTACGTATCCCGGCCTCGGGAAGAATCGGAGCCCACGTAGTTCGATGCCCTATTCTAAATTATGATGCCTAAGACATCTAGCCCTCTATCCTAGACTCGATCTAAAAGACCGAACCAGTTATTAAAGCTTCTTGTATGATTATTAAAATTCCAGTGAATTGTGGATTTTAGGACACCCTATATGCCCTAACTAATGCAAGTTGATTAGCCTTAGGCTAATGCAGGTGGTTCCTACAATCCTATGTGTAACTAGGCCGTGCAACCTAATGAAAACCACGGGATGACTATATGCCTAGTCTACCCATCGGTTCGACTAAATGTCTAACCGATCGACTCGAGGCCTCCTAACTCTAGGGACACTCACACGACAGGACATACCATACCAATACAAATCAAGACAAACTCCTAACTCTAGAACACAACCTAAACAGCTAGGACACACTCCTAACTCTAAAGGAAGATCTTTTCGAAAATGGTTTGAATATTTTTGTAATTTTCAAAGGTTTAAAATGTTTATTTTTAAAAGTTTGGCTGGACTTGGGATGTGGATCCCAAGCTGCACTACGTACCTCGTGGAAGAGGATCAAGCCAACGTAGTTCGGAACGAACTCTCTAACTATCAAACACTTACAGCAAATCAATTATTTTTTATGTTTTCACCCTCTTGGCCAAAGACCGGAGGGAATATACAAAACAACATCCTAGGGACAAACCCTAGGGTGTACAGGAGAAACTATGCTCTAATAATACTATTATAAGAGCAAATGAGTCAAAGACTCTCTAATGACAGTAACTGAAGAATAAATGAGTCAAAGACTCTCTAATAAAAGCGACTAAAGGATAAACGAGTCAAAGACTCTCTAATAAGAGCAACTGATAACACTGAAATAAGATAACGAAGTCAAAGACTCTCTAATAATACTGCAAATGAAACAGATGAGTCAAAGACTCTCTAAAAACGGAAACACGAGTCAAAGACTCCAATGACACCAACTAAAAGATAAATGAGTCAAAGACTCTCTAAAGGAAAAGAAACACGAGTCAAAGACTCCACTCACACCAACTAAAGGATTAATGAGTCAAAGATTCTCTAAAAGAGATGAAAACACGAGTCAAAGACTCCACTAACACCAACTAAAGGATATATGAGTCAAAGACTCTCTAAAGGAAAAGAAACACGAGTCAAAGACTCTACTGACAACAACTAAAGGATAAATGAGTCAAAGACTCTCTAAAAGAGATGAAAACACGAGTCAAAGACTCCACTAACACCAACTAAAGGATATATGAGTCAAAGACTCTCTAAAGGAAAAGAAACACGAGTCAAAGACTCCACTAATACCAACTAAAGGATAAATGAGTCAAAGACTCTCTAAAAGAGATGAAAACACGAGTCAAAGACTCCACTAACACCAACTAAAGGATATATGAGTCAAAGACTCTCTAAAGGAAAAGAAACACGAGTCAAAGACTCCACTAACACCAACTAAAGGATAAATGAGTCAAAGACTCTCTAAAGGAAATGAAAACACGAGTCAAATCAGATAATATAAGATTGAAAATCTGTGATCAAGATGAAATGAGATAGCATAAGATTGCTTTCAACGGATGGATCATGAATGACTAATCCTATGAGATCTTTGGAAATGAATGGGATTTACATCCTAACCCCAAAGGAAAAGTTTTTTAATCTTCACACATTTTATCAGTGTTACCTGAAGGCATCAACCCTAACCCTAATCTAGCGGAGTGGAGAAAGGATCTCGACTCATGACTTTGTTTGTGTACCTAGGACCGATCGTAGCCATTGGAAGATGGACTACGGCCTAATCTAGACATAAATGGGTAGGATATCCTAAACTAGGCTCACACACGTGATGCACATGTGTTCGTATACTACATGCATGTGTGGGTTAATCTAGGGGTAAGGCCAAGAGTTCCCTTAGCGCGAATCCATGTTCGATATACTGTACCAGTGTCCGGCGTATCAGTACGTGAACAAGAGATCCGTTTACGTACCATAAAGGTACTAGGCTAAGGGTGGAATGCTTCTCTAGCACAGAGGCACCAGGTGATGAAATCCCAGTCAACCATGCTAGATAACACTCCGGGTTCCTAAAATAGGACGTGTGTGCATGTGAGATGCAGGGGTTTAGATGCAAGTGATGTAAGTGTGTGCAATAAGTTCGCGCAATCTATGATACCTTCAGGTTTTGTTAGATTAAGTTTGAGTAAATGTGATGAGAAAATAAAACATACAAACTAATCACAGCATCAGGATTTTACAAAGGAAATCAGTGATTCCTAAGGTTTCTATTTTGATAATTTAATGATTGAATATGTGATGGAATATTATGATCTGGAAATTTTTAAAACAATTTGATTTTAATTCAATTTACTCAAGGATTTTAAAAGGTTTCAATTCAGATTGTAGATTTACACATCAACATATAACAAATCTTTTCAGAACAAGATGAAATTTTTACAGTAATTTCTCCTTAATTATATAAGATTATAATAAAAATTTCATAGATTTTAAATGTGGTTTGCTATTAGTTTTTCAATGTTGAAAGTTTCTGTCCAGATTGTGAATTAACACAGTAACGTATAGCAAATCAATTCAAAACAATATGAAATTTCTATAGTATGTGTATTACAATAAGAAAGGATTACTGTAAAAGTTTCATAAATTTTAAAAATGATTTACTATTAATTTACGATTTTACAAATATCCATCCAGATTATGAATTAACAAAGAAACACATAGTAAATCAAATCCAAATCAGTTTAAACTTTATGAAAACATGTAATTCCAGTAGTAATTATCAAACAAATATTTTCAGAAGTTTTCATTGCAATTTACTATTTTTATCAGATTTAATACAGCATGCATGATTTTACGTACAAAATCATAAACAAATATCCAACAGCAACCAAAAATCTTGAAAAATTCACGGGAGATTAGATTAGATTTAATTTGCATCTCATCCAAATTTCACTTTTGAAAACATTATAGAGTTTTTGAAAATTGGTTTTTTCCAAAAATACCCCTAGAGTTAAATGAATTTTTAAACCCTTTAAATCAAATCAAGAATTCATAAAGAAATTCGTACTAATTCAAAATCTTACAATTATGTTATGTTTAAATTTTCATTGATTTTGGATCTATGTTGACATCTTCTTAAATTCAATCTTTAGAATTTTACCCCTTTGAGGGTAAAGTTCAAAAGGTCAAATTACGGTCAAAACGAAGTCAAAATTCTTCGAAATTCCAGATTTCTACACTTCTTAATGTTCAAAACACTCAGAGATTGAAAAAAACATATTTTGAATAACAATAAGAAAAAATAAAAATAAATCACAAATTCAATCCTAGCATGCTTCTAGTTTAAGATATATGAAAGAGGGTTTTGGAATACCAACCTTGCTAGCTCTCCTTGTCTCTAGGGTAAGTAATCCTCGGATATACGCTTTGTCTTACCCTTTCAATTAGCAAAGAAAACCCCAAAAAAAAAAAAAAAAAAAAATGTTGCCGCCGATCCGTTCCGCCGTCTTTCACTTTCTCTTAGAGGGAAGGATTGGGAGGTGATTGGGAGAGATAATGGAAGAAGAATATAGGGAAAGGGATTGGAGGGAGTGATTGGAAGAGATAATGGAAGAGAAAAAGATAATGGAAGATAAATCTCTCCTTTTTCTCCTCTTTTCTTATGGATGGGAAGGAAGATATATATAGGGAGAGAAAGAGAGAGAGAGAGAGATGTGTTGGTGGAGAGCTCATCATGTTGTCCCTCTTAGTGGAGAATCCATCATCATTCTTCTTAGTGGAGGGCCCATCATGTTTCTTAGTGGAGAATCCATCATCATTCTTCTTAGTGGAGGGCCCATCATGTTTCTTAGTGGAGAATCCATCATCATTCTTCTTAGTGGAGGGCCCATCATGTTTCTTAGTGGAGAATCCATCATCATTCTTCTTAGTGGAGGGCCCATCATGTTTCTTAGTGGAGAATCCATCATCATTCTTCTTAGTGGAGGGCCCATCATGTTTCTTTAGTGGAGAATCCATCATTATTGTTCTTCATAAGAGGCCTCACAAGAGGCCCTACTGAGGCCCCACAATGTGGGCCCCACAACGCGGGCCCCACAACGTGGGCCCCACAATGTGGGCCCTCGGTTGATTCGAATTTTAAACAAATGTTCAATGCGGGCCCACCAAACGGGTCCAAATTCTCCCTCGCTTGGATTCTTATGAATAATCTCTCTCAACCTCTCACGGAAAAATGCGAAACATGGCGGAAATGATCGGATGGGGTTTCTCCCAAGCATAGCGAACTTGGGTCCGGTCAAAATGGGGTGTCTACAGTTACATATGTTCTGTTCTTATTAGGGTATTGAATCGTAATCAGAAGTTAAGAAGGGAATCAGACATCTTTGAGGTACGTAATATCATACTACTTTGGGTATTATAAACCCCTCTCCCTGTTGAATCAGTATTGACTTTGGAAACCTGTATCGACACCTTTGAACTTCTGAATTAGCTTTGAGTCTAGTATGCCATCTGTTTCATCTACTGTTACTCTGAAACAACTATTACGAACTCTGAACTTTTGAAATAACTACTCTGAACTCTGAACCTCTGAAACTATAAGTTTGAACTTTGAATTATTGGAACCATTGGAATAATTAGAACTATTTGAATGTGAACCTCTAAACCTATTTTTGAACACCTTATGAACAGTTCTGTGGAGGCTTGGATTATTTCTGGACCCTGCCATATGGGGGTAATACAATTGGCAACTTTGGACCCACTGTGTGGGTAGTACACTGGAATTTCTGGCCCCTTCAGTGAGATAAAACGCTGGCCCTGTCGACTTGTAGTTGAACTATGAGGAACTAGTTCCAACACCGTGGATTGTTGGTGTATAAGCAACAACATGTCTTCTGAATCATGCCGATGACTCCGAAGTGTATTTGAATTCTGAAAACCTTTGACTTTGATCTGAACTTAGACATTGAATTGCTTTATTGCACCTTGAATTCAAAACCTTATTTGACATGCACTACATCTACTTTATGCCTACCGTTCAGTTGAGACTTCAGTATTCAGTTCTGACTTTGTTATTTGATCTTATTGAGCCTTGTTATGATTAGACTGTACTTAGAGTAGTGCTTTATTATGTACTGAGCTTTTCAGCTGACTGTGATTATTTAATATTTTTCAGGTCTTGGCCCTCGTGAAGATAACGAGGAACAAGACGCTTAGTTTTGGAATTGGATTTGGACTCAAAGGATTAGTTTAATTGTTTTCAGTTCTTAGGAAGTGAGTATTTGAATAAGATGTACAGACAATATTATGTATTTTGCTTTGACTCTTGGGGAGAGATGAGATTTGATTTGACTCTGATAGGTCCGCACTAATTGAACTTTGATATTTTAGATTTGACATGCCAGGATTTGTCTGCTATTGCTTTGTAGCCTTGTACATTTGTAGGATTCGTCTTGCGGGTGTATGGCACTGTCATGTCCTACGTCCAGGCTGGGGTTTGGAGGCGTGACAATTGGTGGTGTAAATCATCACTTCTCTGCGTGGTACTAAATTTTTAGCAGTTCCTCTGGAATTTAAATATTTTTTTTGTATGCCGAGGCAATGTTTTGCAGTTATCTTTGTATTGGTTTCTGTCTCATATCTAACTTGTGTAGAGATTTTTGGATTTCATGAAAATGCCTTTTTTATGGGATTTGCTAGGCAATTTCACGGAAACCCATTTCCCGACTGACTTTTGCATGACAGAACAGCCACACAGGCCGCCTTTCCAGCACATTGTCTTATTCATTTAATTCATCCGAGGTGGCTGTTCTCTCATGCGAAAGTCAGCCGCAAATTGGCTTAAGGTGGAATTGCCTTTCAAAACTCAGCATTGCAAATCCAAGCCAGATCTCCCTTCTTTCTAACATTTCAAAACCATTAATTTTCTTCGTCTTCCATGGCCAATCTACCTCATCTAGAATTAATATCCTACAACGATTTCTCCCACCATAGATTTTTCAACACATACCCTCTCAATTGCCTTCGGTTCCATCTAACCCAACTTGCGAAAGGAGTTGTATATAGTGAGCCCACTGCATAGGATGATCCAAACGGTTTCTTTGTGGGTCCACAATCTAAGTAGGCTGTGACAAATGAGCAGTTTGGATCATCCTATTAAGTGGGCCCATTGTACTTTTTGAAAAATACTGGACTTGACGCCCATACTACATAAATTCTCGAGGTATCATACGGCCAAGTGCTCTCTCCCTTGCATGGAACATGATTTGGGTCGACATAGCAGGGCTCCAGAAGGGTGCAATAGACCTAAACGGTACTATGGACCATATGAATCCAAATTTAAACATCTAAGACACATTACCAGGATCTATGGACACATTTTGGACCATACGAATCCAAATTTAAACATCTACTAGGACACTGATGGATTGTCCGACCGATTTGAAATGGATCATGACAGAGACACCGCGTGAATCCAATCTGACCGATAAGCGAATTGAAATGGATCATGACAGAGACACCGCGTGAATCCAATCCGACCGATAAGCGATTTGAATGGATCATGACTAAGACACAGGTGGATCCAATCCAATTTGACACCCGTATGTCCAACCTGTATGGCATCAGGGAAGAGTAATGCCAGCAAAAGGTACTGACACTGGCCACTGCCCAGCTAACAAATTCAAAAATATTCATTATATTTTGGACCAATTTTCGAACTGCGAGCGAACCAATGAACAGATTCACCTCCAATGCTATGTAATCAAGGCAGAGAGATCATTCGTCTCACACAACAGCCAATGACAGCTTTTGAGCAAAGGCATTTCTCAAAAGGCTACTGATATTCGCACTACCATGTTTTGATAATCGCTCTAAGTCACCTTGTCTTTTTTTTAATTAGCTTATGAAAGATTTTTTTAATTAACGCATTCACCCTGTTTTTCATGTATCATGCCTCAAGAAAAAGACTGGTACACGGGCAGTTGCATCATCTTCACTTCCAACATTGATTGACGATGGAATTATGCAGATAGAAGCATATGCCATCTTAGATCATCGAGTGGTGAAAAAGCATAATCATGTTGTTACTTAAGTATTAGCACATTGGGTTGATACATACATTGGGTTGATACATCTCCTGAAGATGAACGCTACCCGGATTTTTGTCCTCGAGGACAAGGATTCTTTGATTCTTTGAGGGGGAGGGAATGTTACGCATCCGCAATCCAATTTCCTTATTCTAGCAATAGCTATGTTTCTATAGAAAAGATATTTCCTTGTATCTTATTTCCCTTTATTTTAGTCTTGTTTCCTTTTTAGTAGAAGTATCCTTTAGGCCATGTCGGACCGCTAGGCTTTTTTTTTCATGATAAATTGGTGTCTCCAAGTGGAGATGAGGGTCAAGTCGGTAAAAATCAGGGAAAGGTCAATCCAATTCTGAGTAGAGTTTTTTGTTTCCTGATTTTTAGCCACATCTCATCGCCAAAGACACTATTTTTCCAATTTCCTGATTTTAAGCGACTTTACCCTCATCTTGGAGACACCGAAATATCATGAAAAAAAAAATCATGGTATCCAAACGTACCCTTAATAGTTGAGAACTGTGTATTGTTTCCTAAACAGTAGGAGTGCTACGAATAAGAATGTAATCCCTTTCTCTTTCACGTATGAATGGAAAATCAGGAATGTTTTAGGAGGTTTGGCCATCTCAAATAGGTCTTCAATTCCTTCTTTATCTTGTTTTTTATGTTTTCTCTCTTGAAAGAAGAAGACACATGACTTTGATTCACAGAATCATGTCATAAGGAAACAAATATGTATTTTATCACTGTTGACAATTTACATAGATGGGTCGTAGAGATCAAAAATAGAGGAAAAGAATTGCTGCAATAGGAGTTACAAGATACTGCAAGTAATTTGCTTTATGGATATGGAAAGGAATAAATTACTATAAATGAACATGAAACAAAAGGAATTTCAGCATTCCCATGAGAATTTTAAAGACAGTGAAGGGTAAAAAAATCAGAACAAAATGAGTACTAAAAGTGATGTTAAGAGATTACTGGAATCAGCGAACCTGCAATGCCCCTCCATCGAATCCTCGAGAAGAAGGATTAGAACAAGAGCTGTGAGAACTGGAAGATAAGGGGGGTCTGCGTCTCTAGACCTGCTCATCGGGATCGCTAGATTCTGACAACCCACCATGCTTTTGAGATCTGTCAATTGGAATTGAATAGCTCCGTCGTTCCTTACCCCCGGGCTTAGATGAGGCATTGCCATACCAAATCATGCCTATCACTGCTAAAATCATGCCAAGAACTACTTGTAGACTAAGACCCTCTTTTCCAAAGAAGAAAAATCCCAAGACTAAGACGAGTATAGTCTTCATGTGACCGAGGACTTGGAAAGAAACGGCGGTGAATCTGCTGATGCAGATAAATTGGCTAAGGTTGGTTCCTACTGCAATGGAGCATGACAAGATGATGAAGAACTGCAAAATAAACAGGAAGAAGTGTTTATATTGAGTGTAATGCAGCAAGAACAAAGACTACATATGCATACATGAACCCAAAAAATCCGCTTGTGTGTCTACATTGTTTAGCTGAATTAACGGTGGATATGGGCCTGCATAGGGACCATTGTTTAAAAACCCCTAAATTTAAAAAATCAACTCGCCCAACTAGAGTAGGTTTAACCTTGGCCAAGTTCTCGTGCAAGCCTGGTTTGGTCCTACCTAGTCAACAAAAACTCCTTTGACTTGCCGGTGTTAATGAAGCATTGACCCGCCAAAGTCGAATCGGCTTCACCTTGACCAAGTTCTCATCAGAATCAAGAGCTTTTAAGCATTGGTACAGAAGACACATCCATCCATAAGGTGTGTGAATATCATATATTGCAAACACACAGGCACACGATATGGCATGTACAGCAAAGGCATGGGCAAACAAGATGCAAATACATATGTAGGAACAAGTACACAAATGTAAGTGGGTGGAGATACATATCCTTTTTTTTTAGTTTGTAAAGATACTTACATATTCATACGTACGCATACAAAGATATTTATTACTTACATACTCAAATTGCATTTTCACACATGCATCAAACTGTGTTGCATGGATTCTTCCCTATGCCGAATCCGTGTCGACACGTCTCCACACGCATATCGGACATGAATTCACATGGGACACACCCGGGTTCTTGTCGTAGCCGTGTCCCACACGAATCCTGTTTTTTCAGGCAAATCATATTCATCATTCTCTCTTTCAAAATGTGAATCCAATATATTTTCCCTTTAAACGTGTTTCCTTCTGAACTTTTTTTATACGAAAGCACAATCCGTACTCTTTGAATAAAAATCCTAGCGCCTCGACCCTAGAACATCGACTCCCCTTCCTTCTTCTTCGACTCTCTTAATAAAAACTTGGTTGCCGGGTTTTTTTCTTTTCCTGGGATTTATGTGGGTAAAGGTAGGAGACAAAAGAGGGGACAAGCATTAATTAGAGAAAGATATTATGATGAGTGGAGAAAGAGGGTAGAGAGAGAAAGAGAGACCACCATTTTCAAGACAAGATTTTGCTGGTGTCAGCAAGAAAAAGCTGATGTGACCATTAAATATTCTCCCACATAAATCCTAAGAAAAAAAAAAACCCAGCAACCAAACGGACTCAACCCTACATTCTCAAATTTTTCATAAATATATATACATATACATATACATATACATACATACATCTAGGCTGCTGAAAATATATATTTAAAATTTTAATATTAAATTTTTAAAATTTTATTTTATTTAAAAATTACTGAATCCACAAATCCTACCTTTTAGGGTTTGCCGAATCCATGTCGGATCCCGACAATCCATGCAACATAGTATCGAAGTGTGTGCAGATAGGTAACCATGTGAAACACCACACAAATAGATCTACACGCATACACCGAAGTGAAGCGCATATATGGCCTTTAGGTGTTGAATAGCTTGTAACCAGCTTTGGTTGTTAATAGAAAATACTTACCATGGAAGTAACATTATAGTCATACGTGTCGACTCTTTTATTTGTCAACCAGAAGTCCAGGAAAGGCCCTACTATCAGCAGACTTGCGGCCTGAACCGGTGCAGTGTGGCCCAAGAGATTAAATGATCCAAGTGAATACTTCCGTTGAAGGAAATGAACATACTACAAGGACGAAACCAGAAGAAAAATCAGAACAATTTTAAGCAATTGGAGAGCTTTCATTAAATTTAAAATATTGCATCATACTGGCAAACACAGTTTCTGGTAGTGTCAGATATTTGACTCATGCACTGTATCATTTTAAACATGATGCTATAAAAAGATATTAGTGAGTTTAATTACAATATCATCCATTAAATTTAAAACTATCATGATAACTGATTGAATCTATAAAATTAAAACGCTTCTTGGCTAAAATAGCTGCATATCTACTTGCAAGATTGTGACTGGGCATCGAAATAAATGCTGGTGCTAATTCAATTTGTTGCAATTTTTTAGCGAATAAAATAAATTCAAATATTCAGTTGAACATTTTCATAAAGATTTGGGGAACCTCGTAACTGCCATCGGCATTTTGAATTTCTTGCAGCATTTTAGCAATGAATGGAAAACTCATTTACAGAAGTTCAAAATGGCAACAAAAAGAAAGAATTTTGGCCGAAATTCTAGAAAATTAAAAAAAAAACTATAATCTATAACTGCTAATAGAGGCAATATAAACGAATTGAATCTGCTTTCAGAACCTATGTCACAAATATCTTTCTCGGGATATATTAAATTTTTTTATTTTTTCAGGTTTATATCGGGAAAAATGATGAAAATAAAATTATTTAAAAAATATATAAATAAATAAATTAAGAAAAAATATAAAATAAAAATATCGTAAGAACATCAGGATATTATCACGATATTTTATGATAAAATGAAAATATCGGTATATTTTAAAAATCTCAGGATTATTTTGGGATTTTGTCGTTTTATCAAAATGTCGAGATAAAAACGTGATGTTTTGAAAATATCGGAGATATTTGTGATATAGTTCGTGATGTTTTGAAAATATCGGAGATATTTGTGAGATAGTTCAGAACGTAATAACTTAAATACTGTTGGTACCATTCTCAAAAAAAAAAAAAACCAAACAAACAAGCAAACTTACATACTGTTGGAGTGCAGTACTCCAAACGGCTACGAAGGCTGCAACGAAGCCTCTAGTATTGACGCTCACATCAGTAACAGTGCACACCGCAACTCCCAAAAGAACCACACCTATGCTGAGCTTAGTGTCTCTTGAGTATCGTATTTTGTCAAAGACAACTTCCAGAAAACAGGATACAGGGATCATACTCAGCTTGGCAATCTGATATCATATAACAATGAAGGTATGTCACGCATTCCATTTTCCAAAATTTCTATGCACCAAAAAAAAAAAAAAACAAGAGCACTGAATAATATAACAGACCTGGTAGAATCCTACAGAGTTCCACATCAGACTCACATTCATCCCAACAATTGAAAAGTTTGCAAATAAGACAAATTTCAGAAGCTCGGGTAAAGGTAGATGGGAAGGCTGGATGTAGCCCAGCCACCTAAGAACTAGAGTCATCAGGGTTGTGGTAGCGAAATGCAGGCCAGTTAATGTGGTAGCTGCAGGAAATGATCATCATACAGGACGATATAAGTATTAGTAATTTATTAGAAAGCCATAATTTTACCAGATCCCATGAAGATAATATAGTAACCAAAAGCAATTCAACAGTCAGCTCTAGAATCTAGACATACAACTAAAGCGTAAATTTCAATGTAGTTCTCCCGATTTTCATAACCCGACAGTGGCTATGTTTCCAAAGAAAAATTGACTAACAGCAATAAACATGTGCAAAAGTGAATAAAGGACTTGGAAAAAATAGATGAGAAAAAAAGAGAATATCAATAATAGATTGGACAAATGGGTCCTTTTATCGAGTCCAGTATCACAGAATTCTTACCAGACCCAAGTACAGATTAGACAAATGGCAAGAGTGAAGCATTGCAGATGATTTTTAAATTTGGTGAAGTAAATATTAATGATTTATTGGACTTTCATAGAGCTAATAATCACAGGAGAAAAAAAGGTGCTGTCACAGTTCCATATAAATCTCTTTTTCTAATGGATTATAGGAACAAACATAAAAGAATTAAGTATAGAAGCAGAGATTGAGCAACTAAAAAGTACGGTACCTGAAAAACAAAAACTGTAAGTGTTAACTGATATAATTCTCCTTTTGAAGGAAAATTTAGCTCTTTTTTACCATTTGACCCTACAATAAGACAGAGGGCATTCAGTCTTTGATGATGATGACCATTTGACCCCACATTTGATGATAATGACCCTACGGTTCTTCCTAAGAGGGCGGCCCCCCTGCTCAGTATCACCGTAACACATCCTCATGCACATCATCTTCATCTATTTGAGGGGCCTCACTACCCCAAGCCTAATCCTCATCATCTTCAGCTTGTTACTCATCATCATCAAATGTGGGTAAGGGGACTTGAGCTTCTGGTAGCTCAAATATAACCTCTTTTGGTGTTTCTTCCTTACCAAAATCAGAAATCGTCTGATCTTCGCGAAAATCCACACCGCGGCTTCTATGCAACTTCTTGGCCTTGGGATCCCACAATCTGTACCCAAATTCATCATCACCATAACTCAAAAATATACATTGGGTTGCCTTATCATCAAGCTTGCTCCGATTCTCCTTAGGTACATGCACGAAGGCCTTGCATCCAAACACTCGTAACGTTTGCCTCTCAACCATAACATGAGACCTCTGAAAGATTTCAAACACTTCATCTTTGCTCTTCATAGCATAGTACCAAACTTTCCGGAATGCATTATCAATAAAAGAAACAAAATACAATGCACCACCAAGAGTCTTTACTGTCACAAGGCCACATACATTAGAATAAACTATATCAAGGATGTCAGTTTTCTGGTTAGCTTTAGAATGCGAAAAAGAAACCCTGTGTTGTTTTCCAACTAAACAATGATCACAAGGGGTTAAAGACGCACCTTTGAGTTTTGGAAGGGAATTGTTCTTCACCAAAATCTCCAAACCTTTCTCACTCAAGTGCCCAAGTCGCCGATGCCATAAGTTTTGGTTGAGATTCTTCAAGAGCATTTATCTCGCCCTTAGATAACTGACCTTCTGTCTTCTAGAGAGAGACACTTCTTGCCTCTTGCCACAACAAAAGAGCCTTTTTCTCAACTTCCACAATCCATTGCCAAACTGTGATAGATACCCTTCATCATCAAGCTTTCCCGTTAAGATGAGATTCAATCTGAGGAAGGAACATGCCTCACATCTTTAAGTATCAACTTGCAACCGACGTTGGTGGTAATGCCAACATCATCAATGCCAACAATTTTTGATACATCATCATTTCTCATCCTTACCGAACCAAAGTCGGACTTGTACATGGTAAATAAATCTCTGTGGTTTCTTGAGTTTCTTTACTTCCTTGGCCATTTTTTCCTTCCTTTTGCTCACTTTTGTATTCTTCGCAATCCTTCTTCATATGTCCATGCCTCCTCCAATAAAAAGAAATCAATCCACTTCTTGACTTGGATCTTCCTCTTGATGATTTGCTTCAGCTGTAATTTTCCCTGTCCTTTTATCTCCCCTGTTCTTCAGTGAATAATGCCTGGGAGTGGGAGGAATCTGAAGATTTTATTCTTACATCTTCATTCAACAAGCTGCTTGTAACTTGGCTCATGGTGACAATACCATCCGGCGCCGAGTTGCTAAGGGATACGACAAGAGTCTCCCAACTTTCAGGCAATGAGCTTAGCAATAACAGTGCCTAGAGCTCATCATCTAGCACCATCTTCATAGCTACAAGCTGATTCACGATGCTCTGCATCTCATTCAGGTCCCATTCGCTCTAAACTTCAAGTTCAAAAGCTTTCTAATCAAAAACGTCTTATTATCAGCCGTCTTTCTCTCATATAAATCGTGCAACTTCTTCCACAAGGAACTTGCACTAGTCTCTGTCGCTACGTGGTGGAACACAACATCATCCAACCATTGTCGGATACAAGCAATAGCTTTCTTATCCAACTTCTTCCAATCATCAGTGGTTACGAATTATGGCTTCTTCTCTATACCCTCAATCGCCAAATAAAGGTCTCATGAATAGAGTAGATCTTTCATATTGGCTTTCCAGATTAACCAATTTCCTCTGTTTAGACTAATCATCCTTGATGAGGTACTTGCCTCCATCTTTGATTCACAGATAAATAATAACCCCCAACCAAGGCTCTGATACCAGTTTGTTGGGGAAACACGGATAGACCGCAGCGGATAAACTTTCCCCCTTCTATCTATGAATCAAGAAAGTAGCTAAGAACAAGAAACCACAAAGCACAAAAATAGCAATCCACCACACAAATCAAGAACACGTGATTTTAACGTGGAAAACCCTCCGATGTGAAGGGAAAAACCACGGGAGAAACTCCGAAAGAAATCCACCAAGCTAAAGAGAAATACAAAGTCTTTCTTCTCACGTTTCCCAAAAACTTGAGGTTACAACAAGAATAGAAGATAAACAATAAAATCTTTGAGGAAATACGGGTTACCTCACAAACCCCTTGCAAGAGAATGTATTCCCCCTCAAAGAACCAAGTATGAGAGATCTTCTTCTTCTTCTCCAAGAGTGGGGTTTTGGCTTCTTTTTCTTCCCTCTTCTCCTTGTCCTTACAAAGACTTCAACCTTGGATTAGGGTTCCAAACCCTCTTTGTTGATTTTGCCCAAATCCAAACCCTAGAAGAACCACAAGAGAAACCCTTTCTTCTCTCTTTCTATTCTCCCCTCTCTCCTCTCTTTCTCCTCTCTGTTTTTTTTTTTTTTTTCACACTCCAAACCCTCTCTCACAACTCTATTTTTGAGTGAGGAGTGAGAGGGGCGGGGGCCTACTTTATGGGGTGGACCCCACAACACCGCCTGCATGCTCTAGTGGTTTGAGGAAATAATTGCCATAGTCTCTGAGGTGTAGAGTTCAAGGTTGGTGGCAGAGTGCAAAGAATCAACAATTGTATATGGACATTCACATACAAACTCCAAGACCCAACATCCCATGCAAATATCTTATAATGTGATGCGCAGCTGTGAGATGGGACGAATGAAGAGCTTAGATAAAATAACACACTGGATAGACAACATAAGCCATGTCTAGGTGTGTCATAGTCAAATGGAGCAAACTCGGCAACATAAGCTATATCTAGACGTGTCATAGTCAAATGGATCAAACTCCCAAGCAGAACACAAGTAGTAGGATCCTGAAGTGGAGTGCCATCTATCTAATGAAACTTTTCGTTAAGCTCAAGAGGGGTGTCCAGTATCTTCGTTTCCGTGAGATGTGCAAGAACAATAAAATCTTTGATATATTGTTCGAATACTAATATACCTCGATCAGGTGTCACACCTCCAAACAAAGAAAAATATGTCAAAGGTCTGAAGTCCATCTTGAATGTGGACGGAAGAGAGGACTTCAACTGATTTATAGCTCCCAAGTCATCCCCTAATATGATAATATCACCTACATAGATGAGTAAAAGATGATCCATGTTGTGTTTGTGTCTGATAAAAAGCAAATAATATAAAGCACTCTGAAGAAACTTGTTGCTCAATATAGCTGCCCTGAAATTGAAACTAGGCACAAGGGACTCATTCAAGTCCATAAAGAGACTTCTTAAGGTGGTATACCAATGAGAAATTCGAAGAAAGACAAAGTCCTAAAGGTATAACAATTTCTTGCAAGTCCCAATGCAAGAAGGCATTTTTTACTTCTATCTGGAATACTGGCCAATGATGTGTGGATGTCATGGCTATGTGTGTATGACCTATAGTCATCTTGGCTGGTGCAGCAAACATCTACTCAGTCAATCTCATACTCTTGTGTGTATCCCAGGTAACCAAACATGCCTTGTATCTATCTAGAATACAAAATTACTTAGAGTTTAATAGAATAAAGGCCCTTGCTTCCAATAACAAAGGCATCAGGACAAAAAATAGGATTCCAAGTATCAATTTCATGTGATGCCCGAAGCCTTTTTCAACAGTCCTACTCAAGTACTCATTATCTTGCTTATAGGTGGAAGCAATAAAATGTGAATTGCGGATAACAAAAAGAGCTTTAGGAGGGAAACTAAAACGATATGGAGGATTAGGACGACTTTAGGAGGGAAACTAAAACGATATGGAGGAATAGGACGACTAGTATGACGTAAACTAAAATGCTATGGAGGATTAGGACGACTAATATGACGTAAACTCGTAAAGTACATATGGAGGATGACGAACTATGATTTAGCCGAGCAACTTATTGTTAGCAGAAGTCTTAGTAGCACGTTCTTGATGAAGAGGCGCTAGCGGAAGTTTTGATGCCAACTTGTTGCCAAAGCAACTTAGGGGTTGAAGGTGGTGGGGAAGGTAAAAGATGGTAGGATAGTGGAATGCAAACGTGAAAGGTGCAAGGACGGAGTGACCCGTCTTAAGGTATTATACTTCTTGCATGCAACAAGACAAAGAGTGGTGGGGAAGAAAGTTGTAAGACCGAGAACACCGTTCAGTTTGCAACTTCAATCCAAGAAAACAAATGATTATAACTCAATCCTTAGGACATTAACACAAAACTTTTCTTTTATTTCATAAGTGGCTGCCTCTCTTCTTTTACATTCAAGTATATATAATAGTTGGTTCCTGTTACATTGGGAGTTGTAAATAGGAAAGAAACACAAAATCTACAAGAGGTCGTCCAATGCTTACATAGGTAAAAATAAGCAACTAAAAAAACAGCAAGTATAGATATAGGCAGCAAGTTGCTTGCCTTTACAATTTCATAATAGAAAGAAATCCCGGTAAATGACATGTTGATCCTGTAACTAAGATGCAATTGTCTTAATTGAGCAGCTGATGTCCTCTCCCATGTAAATTAAGGTAAGTGCCATTTTGGGCAGCTCCAAAACGTTAAGAAGGAAACGTTTTGGTTTCTGGTTCCACGTCCAAACTGATCGCAGCAAGGTACATAGGAAATTGGCAATTCCTTCCTCCACTTGGCATACTTTCAAAACGACAGTTTTGAAATAAATGAAAAGTCAGTTGATTTAGCCACTCAAAGATAGGACATTGTTGCTCAATTCAAAATGAAAAAAAAAAAAAAATAGCAACTAGTTACTTTTCTCCTCATGATTCCTATTGGAGCAAAAAGGTTGCTAATATCATTTTAGCAAGCTCCTATTAAGAAACTAACAAAAATGGCAAGTCAGGGTTGCTATTGAACCCACCTTAACAAAAATGAAGAAGTTTTTTTTTTTTTTCTTGTGAGCTACCCACCTTAACGAAAATGAACAAGTTGTTTTTTTTTTTTTTTTGTGAGCAAATTAAATTAGAAAGTGGCTAAGAGGGGTCGGAAATTTTGGGAAAGGTCCTAAACTATTCTATACTTCGAAGTGGAAATTACCAAAAATGGACGTCAAAATTCAGGTTTGGAAAGTGTTTCTAAATCTAGAACCAACGAATTTGGAAACTGACACAAATGGGAAACTGACAAAATTAGAAAGCGACAAAATTAGAAATTGGTAAAATTGGAAAGTTCCATAAACAGCAGGTATCCTGATGATGTCATTTCATAGGTCCGATAGTCGATCTGGGGCCTTTACGGGGGCAGATCAACGAGCTGAGAAATTTCAACGGGCCAATCATTGATATTAGGTTTCCGGGATATTAAGGATCCGATGAGATGCACCTGCATCAGTTCTCCTTCCATTCTTTTACTTCATTTGATTGCACAGTCCTCGATCACTTCGAAAGCTTCTTTAATGAGCAGTCTGTGGGGACAATAATGCCCATATTGAAGTTCAAGTACCCTATATGAGGAAGACAGATACCCACTCAATATGATTCGTCTTTGAAGACAGTCAACATGTCCGAAGAATGAAGATACAGACTGAAAATTCTCCATAGAGAACATGCACCACATCAGCACTTAAATAGTTAAATTCCTCCACCTAGATTTCCATCGCTTCAAACCTAATTTGCCTTCAGCATTCAGATTCTCATTCAATGATGAGAACAGTCACAACCTCCAATTTTCAATTAAAATAATATCTAAAAATGGCTAATGCATAGGTTCTTTCTCCCAAACCAGAGTAAGGTGTAACGGATATGAGACCGAAAAGAGCTTCGAATTGGCTTCAGACAACTATTTCGAGATGATTCGATCGACTAGGTAGGGGGAGCGGAACAAGCATGCTGAGATTCACTGGTTCAGTGGTTCCTCTTCGTCATACAATGCTATAATGTAGCCATATTGAGTTTATGGAACTTATTCCAATTTTATACCCTACTAAAAGTAAGCAGGTTTAATAGATGCAGATGATTATAATTTATCCCCAAAAATAGATATCATTATTAATTCATTTACAAAAAAGGTGTTTTGGCCACAATTTTCCCAACACTGCACACCTGGTCTCAAAAGTTGTTCATCTTCACTTCAGCCCTGTTCTCAAACTTATTCCTCAAGAGGTGAAGGGATTCAATACATTTCAGAAAATAAAAGATACAAAACCATGACCTAGTTTTGTAACATATCTCTAATATGATGATACTGCACTTCAATCAGCTCCAGTCGAGAATGAAATTTCAAATCTTTTATTTCAGCAAGATTATTTTAACAATGCCAGTGCAATTTACCAACTCCAAATCATAACTGATGTGCTTTGACCAGATAACCATAGAACAAATTCTAGAGATGCTTAAGATGCATGGAAGGCAAACTATGAACAAAAACCTTTAGCTGTGATGCCATTCAAAAAAAAAAAAAAAAACTTTAGCTGTGACTGATATACCCATTTGCATCCACTAAATGGGAACATGAGACACCCTGGCTAGGTGAGAGGTCAGGGTGTGGCTCCTCAGTCATTAGAAGTTTGCAAGAAATTCAAACTTGAAGCTAATGTTACAGTGGTCTAATCAAGATAAATTAGCATTTATAAAGCAATAATAACCTGTGTTGTACTAGATGAGAAAAACTTCAAGATAAACTAACAAAAGGATGGAGTGGAGAAATGAACTTACCAAAACTGAAGCCATATGTGGCCATTAAGGCTTTATTAACAATGATTATTCCAACAGAAGTAACGACATTGAACATCCAGGAGCCCACATCTAACGTTCTCTTCCTGTCCGCTTTGCTTGCAGGTGCCATTTTCTCCTACGCCTTTTAGCTTAAATTATGAGTCTCTACCTTTTGATTCACATGATAGCAAACTTTATGATTCTGTAACGAAAACCACAATTCTATTTTTATCCACCAATACTACTAAAGAAAAGAATAAGAAAATCAGCAATCCCCAAGTATGTCTAAAAGAATCCAAACTCCAAAGCTTTTGCATATTTACAGGCAGATCTTTACCAAGGAAAAATTCAAATTCAGGGCTAGTCAACTTTTCCTACCAATCACTTATGAAAAGTGATCAGAGAAAAGTCAAAAAATATATATATATACCATTACTATATGACCAAAATCACAAATACCTGAGTCCAGATCCCTAAACTCTCTCTGGTCACCACCTAATTTCTTAGAAGATGACTTGTATTAGAAACATCTTGATAAAGTTATAAAAGGTTGTGTAACTTCTTAACATGGAGAGAAACGAAGTGCAATAACACAACATTTGAGAAATATGACAAAAGCAGCAAACAAGTCTCTCAAATTGATGAAACTGGATCAATTGAAGGCATATAATAAAAACACCACTTCAATAACAAACAATAAACTCGCAACTCAAAAACTGCACAAGTTTCACTTAGAAACACCTTACATGGGCCATCAAATAGCCCTAAATCCTTTCCAACTATATGACATCCAAGTTCAACTTTTAAAAACAAGCTAAACTGCCATTCTCTAAGGCTTAGAAAATGATCTACAAAATTTGACAGTTGGATCATTACTGGAGATTTTTTTTTTTAAGTTCTGTTTGTGAGGAGCTTTGATACCTTGATCTTTACTCCTGTGGTTCCAGAAGACCATATGCAAATTCATTTTGTACAAAACACGATGAATTACAGTCAGCAAATTTGGATGATTTTTTGTTTATAAATGGGGTTGGGGGGCCTCATGTTACTCCCAATCAACTTAATTTATTTTGCAACAAATAGAAAAGGGTGAACTTTCTCATTAAAAAAAGAAAGGAAAAGATGCCAACCTTTACTTTATTTTAGAAGTCCAAGAATGTCTTTTTCTCTTCCTTGTACATTGTTAACTCATTTTTGCAGCATTTATGATCACTTCTAGCCAATTAGGCCCGCTCACCAATATGATCTTTTTTTCCTGCAGATGCTCCAATGGAAGGAGGTGGATCAAAGGTTGTCATAGAAAAAGAACACTAAGTGCAAGTGACTGCTCTTTATCTTCTCAATTATCATTTATAGTGTGATTGTTCTTTAGATTGTAGAGTTTCCATCTCCTTTCTCATTGTATATTTATTATCCTTTCCCCTTTCTTTTAATGGATACAGCGAAAAATTTTATTAATAAGAGAAAAGGATACATACAAGACAATTGGCTCATCATGGTAAATGGAAGAGACGTTCATATGCAAAAGGACAGTCTCGTGATTCAAATGGTAATCCCGAATCTCTTCCATGCATGATGCAATCTTACAGGCTTCTATAGAATGGGCCATCACTAAATCCACTACTCACCATCAGATTGTGTTAAGCAAGTATTGCTCTAAGTGGCCTAGATAAAAAACTGAAACTTTTAAATTCATCAAAAGCAAGCATCCACCATATTGGAATATCACCACACCAAAGTGTACTAACTTCACCTATCTCTATTGTTTCTAAGAATGCCCCGAAGTCATTGAAGCTAGATTGTCTAATGAGCTACCATCAAAATTGAACTTGATGAATTTGATCATTGGGCATCCACCCATCAAGAAGAAAGATGGAATGCTCTATTCATAAAACTAATACTCTCAAATCTCTTAACTAATCATCAAATATGATGCCAGGGCAAGACTTCTAGATAAGCTCCTCATAGATGCACACCTCTTGATCCTATCTATGACTTTCTCCTTGCTGCCCCCCCCTTGTAACCAAAGTCCCAACTATTCTGGCTGTCACACGGCATAAAAATATGAGAGCTAGGGTTTCTCCACACCTTTTACAAAAAGCTTCCCGATATCTCCAAGGGTGTGCTATTTGTAGAAGGAACCAACTAACGATTGTCCTAAGCTTGGGAGGGCATACATTATGGGTTTCCATAACGTTGCAGAATAAAGAGGGGAGTAACGGAACCACAAGAAATCATGTATGTAAGTGGTGATAGGGACGTTAACAAATCATCCAAGAGTAGAAATTTTCCATAAGTGGTTGCCGTGGTCCCGTGGAGCCCCCCCTTCCATCTTAATCTTCCTTTTGAAAATACGACATCGGTATCAGAGCCATCACAATCCTCTTTGCTGGAAAGAAGATCTCTGTTCACCGCACAGAACAGCAACGCAAAATCTCCAAACAGTCGCCTCATGCCTTATTTCTGTTGCTGCATGGAGAAAAACCCTTGCTAGAGATCAGTACCAACTCTGTTTTCGGCCAAAAATTTGTTTCCCGTCAACGTCATCCCGTGAGAAAACAGAAGCCAGCTTTGCACGGTCCGAGTGTGCCCGGAAATCGGTCATTACAACTGCCTCAATGGCAATTCAAGTGCTGAGAAAAGGGTTTCCAGCAGATATGTGCTCCAGGTTGTTATCCGACAATTTTCTGCAGCAAAATAAGATTCTCGAGGCGAGATTAACTTGTCACCAGATATCACAGTCCGGGTTGCTTCCTTGCCGGAAATTTGCAGCATGTTTACTGCCTTCTTCTGTTGAGTTTAGCCACACAATCATTCGATTGCAACCCACGTTGATCGCATACATCAAAGAAAGTGGTTTAAAACCAGTTAATTTCCATTTCCCTCCCTCCCTCTCTCTCACGACTATTACCTTAATCTATGTATGGAATAGGCCTGGATCCCATGAATTTTGAAGATACAATCAAATCGCAAGAGCCAGGAGAATGGCTAAATTCCATGAGAACGGGAATTGATTCTATTTAAAATGATCAGGTATAGGAGCTGTGTAACATACTGAAGGCAGAAATGACGTAGGGTATAAATGGGTGTTAAGGAAGAAATATAAGTCCGATAGGTCCATTGACAAGTTCAAGGCTACTTTAGTTGCCAAGGGGTTCACACAAAGAAAAGACAGACTATCAAGAAAACTACTCACTAGTTGTCAAGTTTTCCTAATTGTGTTGGTGGCTCATTTGGATTTAGAGCTATTCCAGATGGATGTAAATTTTGTTTTTCTCATCGAAGAGTTGAGGAAAACCGTTTACTTATACCTTGAATGGCAGCCAATTTTATTGAAAAAAACAAGGAGGAGACCGAGATGGTCGATACAAGGGAAAGCAAGCTACCACACAAAGAGCTAGATCTAACAAGATTACAAGAGATCAAGAGGGAAGAGAAACATAGAGAGTCAACACTTCCTTTGAAACTCCATCTCTAGCAAGACGGTCCGCTACCAAATTTGCCAAGCAACGCACATGCTTGAACATGACGGGTGAGGTTTACAGCCAATCAAACATTCCATCGAACAAACTATCAAATCTCCAAGGCGGTTCTTGAGATCCATTAAGCCAACAAATAACGTTGGGTGAATCTCCTTCAGCTACCACATTCTTTAGCCAATCACGCTCCACCAACCTCAACCCTTGATGAGCTGCATGCACCTCCACTGCCGTAGCATCTGCCACGCCTATGGGGCCCACATAGGCCCAAATAACCTCCCCAAGCTCGTTTCTAAGAACACCTCCTATCCTTGTCGGGCCAGGATTACCCAAGCTAGGCCTATCAAAGTTGAGCTTTAAAAAACCATGCGATTGGAGGGGGGGTCCATTCTTGAACAATTTTATGCTTCGCTTCAACACCACTGCAAGCTTCGCTCCATCTTTCCCATAGATTATAAGCGGAGATAAAATAACAATGAGGGAGGGCTTTAGCCCACGATATCGTGAGAGCAATCCTTTTTGACAAAAAGGAATGCAAGATTCTTGGAGATTCCTTTGAAGATTCTACCATTTCTTTCCTTCCAAATTGAAGAGATCTTTATACGGTCTACAACAATCTTCGTGTCGATGGTAATTGATGTTTCACAAGTTTATTCTCGAAACTTAGTTATGTAGTTAGTAAGCTAGATTATTGTGTTGTATATATGTCCAGAAAAGTGGGACCAGGTTTACAATATTGTCCTTGCATGTGGATGATATAATTATAGCAAGAAAAGACTTAGAAAAAAAAAAAAACTAAGTCGGAACTTAGCTTGAGGTTTGAGATGAAAGATGTGGAAGAAGCATTTTATGTTCTCGAGATTAAATCACTAGATATAGGAAGAATAAAATGTTATGTTTAAGCCCAGAAATATACTTGAATTTAGCACTTAAATGTTTTGGAATGCATATTGATATTGTAATCCTACATAGACACTCTTAGTTGCAGACAGGAAATTGTCTATGAGTGAGTTGAAGGACAAGAAAGACTCAATATTCTAAATAACCAAGCAGTTGGCAGCTTGATATATGCGATATTGTGCACTAGGTCACATTTGGCCTATCCGGTAGGCCTAATAACCAGATATCAAAGTAATTTCAGTACTGCTTATTGGAAAACAGTAAAAAGAACAATGAAATACATTAAAGGAACTAAGCACCTCAAATTGCGTTTCCAAGCAGAAAACCTTGAGTTTCATAGTTAAAGGAACTAAATACCTTAAATTATGTTATCAAGGAGAAAAGCTTGAGATTCATAGTTATTCTGATGTAAAACGCACGGGTGACAGAGATAACAGTATGTTCACTTCTAGACATGTGTTCATATTCGGAGGAACAGTTGTTTCTTGGTCTAGCAAAAAACAGGGTTGTGTGGAGAGATAAATACAGGAAACTAAGTATATAGCATATAGCATGGCGACTACTCATGATGTCTGGATTAGACGATTTTTATTTGCTTTGGACCTTAGTCTGTTTGATGGACCAAAAAAATTGTATTATGATAATCAGACAGCAATAAGCCTAATATAATAGAGTGAATAACTCTAAAGGAAAAAATATACGCTTTGAATATCACTATATTAGAGATATAATGATAAAAAAAAAATTGAAAGTAAGTTATATACCTACATATGATATGATTGCAGATACTTTGACGAAAGAATTTCGTGAGGAAACTTTAATCGAGCACGTGAGCTTGGTGGAACTTTGAAATATCCGAGTCCAGAAAAAACTATGCTTATGTTTTTCACAGCCTGTCCCAAGCCAGGATAAAGGAGGAGGGTAGGCGTCAAGTTGGCAGCCGACTATAAACTTTGCCACTTTTCTATAAAAAATGTCGACCCCGACTAGTTTGGGACAAAGGCTTAGTTGAGTTGAGTTGTGAGTCAAGAAAAAAAATGTCTGGGAGAAATACCCCCAAACGAAAACATAAAAGGAATTGTGGCCGTGTGGGAGATGTTATGGACTAGCCAAGGCCTCTCCAAACACTTGGGGAGGGCATAGGTTATGGATTTCCATTACATTGCTGATTAAAAAGAGGCGGTTAACGTAGCCGCAGGAAATCATGTATATAAGTGATGATATGGATGGCAACGAATCTATGTTGATCAGTACGGATACTAGTGTCAGAATCCGAGCCTCGGATCCAGCAAACCTCAAAAAGAATGATTCGTGGATTCACCAAAATATTTGAATCAATTCTCAAAAAAAAACTTACATAGTATAATTATAACAAGTAATATATTGACCATTTTAATAAGTTAAGTATATATAATATTTTATTTCCATTTAAGAAACTTGATATTAGGATAGGGTAAAACTCAAAACATATGGTAATTATAAAGTTGTGTGCTAGTAGTATTCATAAACAACAGATAAAATAGATCTAGAATTGTCTCTAACAATCTTAAAGTATTGTAATCCGAGACATGTCCAACACAGATTCTTCATCCATTTAGAAGAATCCATGTAACAGTACAACAAATCATCAAAGAGTAGAAAACTATGTCTAACCTTTAAACAGTGAGAAAAAAAATCCATAATTCGTAGTACAAAAAAGCAATTCAATCCAGAGATAGATAACATTTGAATAGAATAGAACAAAAAAAAAAAGCAGATTTCAGAACGAAACGAAGGGAAAATTTGCTTAGTTACCAGATGGAAAAGAGCTGAATCGCTAATTCTCCTACCAGATCTGAAATCGACGGCGAAAATTCCGGCAAGATCGAGAAATTCCGGCCAGATCTAATCAGAATTACTGATTCTCATACAGATCTGAAACTCGGAGTAGAGAGAAAAAGAGAGAAAGCTGAGAGTCAGAGAGGGAAAGAGTGTGATGGTATTCGTTTTAAGCGCATTTTTAGAAGGCAAAAGGGGGAAAAATAAACAGATTGGGAAAAGTCTAAAATTGAGAAAGTCGTTTCTTTGTTAATTACGAGGCCCGAATTTATCAAAATGTCTAATGCAAGTCTAAAAAAGCCTTTGTGTATTTTGTACTCTTAAGAATACATGTTCTATAAATGCCTTGTGATGTATTGTACACTCAAAGTGTAAGTTCTTAGATGAGATATATGATTTTTTTGTAAAATTGGAAAGATCATAGCCATACACGTGTATTAATTTACTTTTCTCAATGCTTTGACCTTTTAAGTACTAATCTTTTTACCATAAACTTGTGTTATTTTAGCAAAAACTTAACCTGACCAGACCCAAGTTGCCTCCCTAGTTTAGTATATGATTGGTCATGTTGGAGAACTAGCTGTGGTATCTAATTCATCGGACGGCTGAGATCTCACTAATGGTAGTGAGGTTTATATGGGTATTGTTTAGTATTTGGGTACTATGCATTATTCAAGTACATTCATTGAAATTTATTTTATTCAAGTAAAAATTCTCCACTCCTTAACTTTCTTTCGGTCTTGTATAATCAAGAGCAAGGTTTTAAATTTCGGTTTCAAGGGTAATTTCGGTCCTCACCGAAATCGAAATTTTACCCAAAATCCCAAATTTTCGGCCGAAATTCGGTAAAGGCGCTCAAAATGTCATCTTTTAGGCAAAAATTACCCCAAAACTTCAGTAATTTTGGCTGAAATTCTGTAAAGGAATAAAAAATTAATATTTTATCAAAAATTTTGGCAATTTCGGTTTCGGAACGTTTCGGTTTTGGTCCTCACCGAAATCCGAAGACCAAAATCTAAAACCTTTATCAAGTGATGGCGATATTCATTCGGAATCAAGGGTCTACTAAAGGCATGTTTGGCTAACATGATTTTTTTTTCCTTGAATATTAGCTTACCCAATGGTGGAGGGCTGGGAGAGGGATAGACACAAAAGGGACAGAGTAAGGAGAGGGTAAGGAGAGCCTGAAAAACAATGAAACAAAAATCTCTACCCAAAATGTGAACAACTTTTTCTTATTTTTTAGCCACTTCTCACCTACTCATTCGTGCCCTCTCCAGTCTCTCCTCGCACCCGCACTACTCCTCTCTCACCACTTGGAGAAATTAATTTATCATGAAAAAAATTCATGGTTGCCTAAGTAAGAATGGGTTAGAGAGAGTATTAATTGAGAAGTGATTACAGACAAAAAAGCAAAGATGAGTTACAAAGCATAGCAAGGAGACGCCACGAATGGTACAAAACAAGTACATGCTGATATGGCATATTTATGAAAATAATCGTGCTTGTGGTGGATGTAGCTTCATGCAGTCCTCTGAATGGGATTTCTATTTTATTGAAGTTCTTAGTGAGGAGGATGACGAAACCAGTGAAAGGTGAGGTTGGCAAGATAGTGAAGCCTTTCTTTGAGTTTTTTGGCCATGAAGATGATGTTGAGCTCAAATGGGTTGAAGGACCAACTGACTTTTAGGACCTTAGAATAGTACGAAAGGGTGTAATGTTGCAAGCAAAGTTCATGAACAAGCTCTGTTAGAATATGTGAGATCTCA
Source organism: Tasmannia lanceolata (assembly GCF_043159265.1). Classification (NCBI taxonomy): domain Eukaryota; kingdom Viridiplantae; phylum Streptophyta; class Magnoliopsida; order Canellales; family Winteraceae; genus Tasmannia; species Tasmannia lanceolata. The sequence goes on along the minus strand of NW_027518697.1, from coordinate 18,644,960 downwards.
CCAATAGGTTAGATTAGGCAACTATGGTTTGATTAGGTAGAATAAAATCACATCTTCCAAGTTTTGATTTGGATTAATTGGGGAAGATTGCGCAGGCAGGCTAGATTACGTATTGAGATTATCTTCTCATATCTTGTCAAATCTCTTTCCATAAATCTTGTGATACTAATTTCTATGTTTATCCTCTTGAGTGTTCTATATAAACACTCATTAGGCTTGATTGTAAGATAAGCAAAGATTAGTGAAAATCTTTAATATTTTACATGGTATCAGAGCCACCGATCTTGGAGTGACCACAAGACAAATAGCTGCTCTCTCCGGCGGACGGCCGATCTAGCCGTCCGCCCGACCACCATCGCTCCCACATTCTCTTTCTCAAATTAACACCACTAGTTATCAGGTTCATTAGTTTCAATCTCCTTGCATCCTCAGCATAATTCATTAGCATTCTTGTTCAATCTCCTCGCACTCTTTCCTCATATAATTTTCAAGACTTTCTTGGTTACCTTCAATAACCCCTCATCTTCTTGAATGCACCCCTCTTATCATCTTGTGCCAATTATACACGGTCTCCTTATTTTGCTGTCAACACCTTCACAAATTAAAAAAAAGGGATTTGCATTTTCAAAACACATATTTGATATTTGCACACATTTTTCCAATGTCCAATTTTTCGTCGATAATTATTGCCACCATTCCTAGCTGCTATTTGTCGCTTTCTCTTGTGGTGCGTGCCCGAAATAAGAGCTCTACTCAGTTGAGGGGAGTCTCTCCTTGAGGTTCATGCCTAAGAGAGCAATTTCTCTCTTTCATAAGGATCGATATCTCAAGCTGACCCGTGAAGTCTGTCAATTGAGGCTTTCTTTTAACCATAGAGGCCATTTCTTGCCCATTTCGGCATTCGTCCATTGTGACGCATTTCTTGCCCATTCCGGCATTGGTCCATAATGACCCAATGCCTAATGACTCGCCCATTCAAGCTTGAGTCTAATTCAATTCATTGAAGCTTTTTGCGGCTCACCTTTTAATGCGACACATTCTTCAACAACAAGTGGTCATCATCTTCAACAATATTGGTAACATACATCAAGCAAACATCAATCGTGACAACATGCAACAAAATTGGCAAATTTTTTACATTTTTTTTGGAATATTCGTTGTAGTCGAACGTATATCTATTTTCAATCCATATACGTTTGAGGGGGCATGTTAGAATATATGAGATCTCACCAATAGGTTAGATTAGGCAACTATGGTTTGATTAGGTAGAATAAAATCACATCTTCCAAGTTTTGATTTGGATTAATTGGGGAAGATTATGCTGGCATGCTAGATTAGGTATTGAGATTATCTTCTCATATCTTGTCAAATCTCTTTCCATAAATCTTGTGATACTAGTTTCTATGTTTATTCTCTTGAGTTTATACTCGCTCATAATTCAACAAACAGGATTTAAAAAAAAAAGAGGGTTGGAGGGGGGAGGGGGGGGATGATGGGGATTCAAACATCGTCTCATCATCATCAGTAAGCTCTAAATCATTATGTTTTATGATAGCATTTTAGGAATTTTTATTTTATTTATTGAGTAAAATTTAAGTAACTTTTAGTAGGCCATGAAGAGTTTTATATTTAAGAAAGAGGTATACTTGAGCTGGGATAAGTAAATTGTAATAGAAACAGGAGTCGTTAATTGAGAAGTAGTGTATAAGTATATTTAGATGCTCTAAGTCTTTCTACAGATAGCAACATGCAATACCCTTTTTTATTTTGGGTAGCTATAAAATAAAAATTAAGCTATAATTAAGTTAATCTAAGGGAATAACTATGGTCTTAAGAGGTTTTGGGTCTCTGGATAAATGAAGACATAATATACTTTTCAGATTTTAATGAATAATTATGAGATTTTGAATTTTGAATTTTAAGTTTTACCTTACTTTTGATCATGTTTCATCAAAGTTATTGTTGTTTGATCTATTTCTAGCATTATTTGTTAAGATTTATTGGATGTTTGTGTGTTTGTTTGATTCTCTTCCATGTTTTTACTTTTAGCGGGCCCTTAGTAGTTTACTTGCATCATATATAACCATTGTTAAGGATTGGACCATCATCACAAAACTAAATTTTAATAGAAATCATTATAGATAATCTCAACTCAACTCAACAAAGCCTTTGTCCCAAACTAGTTGGGGTCGGCTAAATGAATCCTTTTGAAAAATTTCATGAAGAAGGTAAAAGGAATCTACCCGGCTCTAATCCTGGCTCTAGTTGGGTTCGTCTACGTGAATCATTTTCTTCCATTCTATCATATCCAAGGTCATGCTCTCTGTTATGTTCTTAGCTATCAAGTCTTTCATCACTGTTTCTACCCAAGTTGTTTCGGTCTACCCCTACCTCTTTTTACTCTATCAACTTGGCACTAGTCACCTCTTCTCACTGGAGTAAGGGTGTCAATTTTGGCTCGGGCTCAGAAGCTCGCTCGAGCTCGGCTCGAATCCTTAACGAGCCGAGCCCGAGTTAGGCCAGGCTCGGCTCGGCTCGGCTCGTTAAGAATTTAATATATTTAAATATATATATTATATATTAATATATACATTAAAAGGGTTGTCCATGGAGTGAAGGGCGGGGGGGGGGGGGGGGGCAAAATATGTCACTTCATTTTTGGAACCCCATTTGTTTCTAGGACCACCCCCCACAGTGTAAAAAAAGTAGTCAAATTACACTAGTAGGGCTGTCCAGGGAAGATGAGGGGTGTGAACATAATATAACCCAAGCTCAGTAAGGCTCGCGAGCCTGGCCGAGCCTGACCGAGCCGAGCCGAGCCCAAGCCTGGTTCGAGCCCGAGCCGAGCCCGAGCCTCACTTGTGAGCTTAACGAGCCGAGCTGAGCCTGGCCAAGCTCGGCTCGTTTACACCCCTACACTGGAGCACCCAAAGGCCTACGTTGGATGTGTCCAAATCATCTTAAGTGATGCTCTCTCATCTTCTCTTCAATCGGTGCCACCTCAACCTTTTTACGAATGTCTTCATTTTTAATTCTATCTAACCTTGTGTGGCCACACATCCATCTAAGCATTCGCAAAAAATCATTATTTGAAAAATCCACAAGAAGGGAAGGAGAAATTTTTTTTTTGTTTTTTGTTTTTTAAATATTGCTTTGCAATTGAAGCACTCAATCAATCATAGATGAAAAGGCCAAACAAAACAGGTATAGAATCTGTATAAACTCTTCAGTGAAATTTATGTTGGATTACTTCTTAACTCTTGGTTCAATCTCCAACAATGTTGTTGAACTCGAAGCCATCCTTAAGGCCTTGTTTGGATTGCAGGAATTTTCTGGAAAAGTTTGGAAACGAAGAATACTTCTAAAATTTACTATTTTTTTCACGCGAAAAAAATATAATTTGAACTAACCCTATTCAAATTTTACTTAGAGGGACCTTCAATATATGATAATATCCCTCCAAATTAATCATAATCATCTCCTTTTACGCGAAAAAAAAAATAGAATTTGAACTAACCCTATTCAAATTTTACTTAGAGAGACCTTCAATATATGATAATATCCCTCCAAATTAATCATAATCATCTCCTTTTCCCCTCTAAATCTAAGGAAGAAAATATTTCCCCCAAAAAAAATTCATCAGAAATGTTCTCCATGAAAGTTTGTTGTTAATATAGAAAGAATTTTTTCTCTTCTTCTACCTATTGGTTGGCACATATCTAATATCTTTAGAGAAGGAAATCATTTTTTTTTTTCTAGTCTGCCACTAAGCTGCTCTTGTTGATTCTATGTTCTTCTTTACTATGTAGAATTCAATAGATATTTGGATGTAGATATACTTAAATTAAAAAGTTGCATAAAGTAGTGATCCAGGTGGATCTTGGCTAAGTGGGTCCAAAATATGAGACCCACTTAAGGGGGACAAAGGCCCACTTAATTGCAACGAGATATAGGGAAATTGGGTTGTTGGAACGTCCATACCATGTGTCCAATTGTACTGAGGTGGACAGAACATGTAAGAGGGATAGCAAGGTGCTGATGTGGCTGTTGGATGCCCATACACAATTTGGCCTTTGGGCGTGAGGTGTTGTTTCCATTCAAAGCACCTAGCAAATTGAGCTTCTATTGTGGGGTACGTTGGACGTTGAAGCTGCATATCATTTCATTCCTAGTAAATTTTAAGGTGGGTGGGTAACATATTATCTTGGCTAATATAGCAAGCATATTGTGTGAAAAAGGAGGATCCAATGGACTTCCGGAAACTACGTAGCTGCAAGGAAAGAAATGAATTGAAACTTGCTAATAATAGCGCTTGCTCTACATAGTTATGTTAGGAATTATATTAGGAAGGAAAAATATGTAATAGAATAGCTATAGCACTTTCCCATTTCTTATATGCTTGTTTCTATTTGTAAAAGTTAGCAAGTAGGAAAATTTCCATTAGATTAGAAGTTTTTTTCTTTTAATGTGGAAGGTCAGCCATGAGGTAAAAAGGAGAAGAGGGCAGCAGAAGGTGTAATGGAGGATCTTGGTCTTCGATGTTTGGTATTTTTACCATAGTGAAAAAAAAGGGACATCGATCCACCAATTTTTCAAATAATCTCTCTCTCAAATTCGGATCAAGTACAAGTTTTAATGATTTATTATAACACAAATAATTTCGAAAATTTAAATGTCTATATAGGCTACTGATATTGGCACTACGATGTTTTGATAGATGCACAAAGCTTGGCTTTTCTTTTCTTTTCTTTTCTTTTTTAGTTGGTCTCTGTGAGCTTTTTGGGAACTGTATTAACCTTCGATAAGCTGTATAAATACTAAAAAGACAAAATGAGTTAGTGCAATTATCTCCCCTTTAGATTTTTTTTACCATCTTTTGTTCGTCTTTCTTGAAAAGAACTACATTTCTACTTCCTTTTGTTTTGTCTTTTCAATAGGGGTGCAACTCTAGTCGTTTTTTGGGGGTTTTGGTTGATTCCAATTCATTATTTTCGCAAAAGCTCAACCTGACCCGATCCAAATTGCACCCCCACTTTTCAAGCAATTTTCTAGAAAACAAACAAACAAACAAGCAAGGCGGAAATGTCAGAAAATGTCGTGCAATTATCATTTCCCCACCCATATATTAGGGGAAATGGTGCCCATTTGTTGGAAGTGTTATGTTCACACATTGCGCATGAGGTTTGCAATCTATTAGAGAAATATCCATGAATTACTAGTGTCCATGCATCACATGGGGCCTAACAAAATCAGCCAAAATGATTCAACTCTATTTCACACATTGTGCACTTGCCTTGCATGTGGTCCCCACTAATAATTATCCATTTAGTTCAAGGGAAATGATAAATTTTGCACTTACTGGGGCCATTTGGATAGATGGATTTTATAATTTAGCTAAATTCCTGGGTTTTCCAATCCTGAAAATGTACAATCCAAGTTTAACGTATAAAATCCAGGTTGTAGCTTGTAAAATCCAGGATTTTACAATTACAACTCAACTCAACTCATTTAAGCTGTCGTCCCAAACTAGTTGGGGTCGGCTAATGAATCCTTAGAAAATTCTGGATTATAAAATATGTGTATCCAAACAGCTACTTTTTGGGGTTATGCATGCTTAGTGGATGTGATTAAATCTGTTGATTAGACTGACTAATGCCATTCCGCCCAATTTCCATAGAGAACAACTTGATCACAAGAAAATAGACCATCGATCGATGGATCTAGCCTAATCTGTGGATCAACTGATAAAATATGAACCGTTGATTTTTGTAGTGATTTGTCTTACGCATGGGATGTCTCTTCATCATGGGATTAAGAAGATCAACGGTCTAGATGGCACATGCATGTCCCCATGTGGGATCCAAATTGCTTATTAGAATTGATCCTGATTCTTCACAATCAATCTGCCTACCTGTTCTCTTTCTTTACCACTAGAAAATACTAAAAAGACAGTGTGTCCTTTTAGGCTCTTTCCTAACATATGCTTATTGGGTCCTTTATGCCACGTGGACATGATCAGATCTGTTGATTCGGCCTTGCAACCACAGGTCCAGCTACGAACCGTAGATTCCACCTTGGTAGGATGAATCCTAGACTCTTGATCCATCAAGCCTGGTTTCATATTCCACCCAGAAAAGCAAAAATGCAAATTCTTGTAGGCATGTGGGTTGCCTCATGATAATCTGCAAGATCAACGGCCAGGATTATACATGAATGTCCTCGTGTGGGTCTGAAATTGATCATTAGCATTGATCCCAAGATGACTTGTACATTTAACTGTTCTTTTACAATATTTGATGACATGCATGTCCTTGCCATTTCAGAGCGCCTAGTTAGAGAGCCACTTGGCCACTTTGACTATGTCTACTTATATTCGCACTACAAAGTTTTGATAATGAGGCGAACCCACCTTGTCTTCCCCTTTCTTAAACATTCCATCTTCTAAGTATAACTGGCTCAACAAAAGGCTTCTTCAAAGATGGTGGTCTTGTCTAAAACTAAGTCAAAGTCGTCTGAGAAGAGCATGATCGGCAATTGTGAGGGTAAGTAAAGGCTAGTGATATTGGCACTACCAAATAATTTCACATAGTAACCTTTGCCTTCTCCGCTTTAATTGGCTTCTGAGAGCTTTTGGGGGAACTGTAACAACCTTTGACAGCTATTTAAAACAGAAGAGACAAGATGAGTTAGTGCAATTATTAAAACAGGTTGTGCCAATATTGGTAGACTAAATAAATTAAGAAAAAGAAGGTTTCTAGTCAAGACTGCAGCATATACGACCTGTCTTTCTTTCTTAATTCATGCTCATTGATTCAGCGCACCAGTCTATTTAAGCTTCCACTAATCAAAAGCGAATATGCCTGAATCTGGATCATTTGATTACTATAATCACTTTTAAATGGATATTTTAGTTGAAATGGGTGAATTCTAAGATGCTTTTTTTTGGGCGCTAACGTTTTCCCACCTTTTGACCGGTCTCTCTCTCTCTCTCTCTCTCTCTCTCTCTCTCTCTCCACACACACACACACAGGAACAGTTGGTGGGCCCAACAGAAACCGTTGGTGGAATGGTGGGCCCATCTTTGAACAACGTAGGCCCCACCCATACCACACCATAGGAAAATCCAAACCGTCCATTTGATGGGCCATAAACGTAAATAGGTTGCGTCCCAAAATATTATTTTCATAGGCTGATCCTAGCCCTCCGATCTAAATAGAAACTACATCTTATGCAACCTCTATAGATTGTAGGGTTGTGATCATCCTACGGAAAATTTTTGGGGCACAACCTATTTACATTGTGGCCCATCAAATGGACGGCTCGGATCATCCTATGGTCTGGACGGTACACTTCATTTTCAAAAATATGGGGGGGCCTAAATTGGGCCTTAATATTACTGTACGAACCACACCATAGGATGATCCAAACCATGGATGGCTTGTATCATCCTATGTTGTGGACGGTACGCTTCAATTTGGAAAAATATCGGTGGGGCCTACGATTGGGCCTTAATGTTACTGTACAACCAACGCCATAGGATTATCCAAACCATGGACGGCTTGAATCATCCTATGTTGTGGACGGGCCTTAATGTTACTTTACGACCAACTCTATAGAATGATCCAAACCATTCATTTGATGGGCCATAATGTAAATAGGTTGTGCCCCAAAAATCATTTCCATAGGTTGATCACAACCCTACAATCTATAGAGGTTGCATAAGATGTAGTTTCTATTTAGATCGGAGGGCTAGGATCAGCCTATGAAAATGATATTTTGGGACGCAACCTATTTACGTTTATGGCCCATCAAATGGACGGTTTGGATTATTCTATGGTGTGGTATGGGCGGGGCCTACGTTGTTCAAAGATGGGCCCACCATTCCACCAACGGTTTCTGTTGGGCCCACCAACTGTTCCTGTGTGTGGAGAGAGAGAGAGAGACCGGTGAAATGGTGGATAAGTGACATATACGTTAAATCCTAACGTTAACCAGCCGTCAAGGGGGGGGGAGGAATATCAGGGCCCTTCTTCTTTTTTTATATATATATCATGGACGGGATCAAAAGGAAGATACAAAGAAGCTGATATATAATAATTTTCTGCATAAACACTCCATCTTCTAAGTAGAATTCTAAGCCTTCAAAACATTGTTTATTGATGAAGTCAGGAGATTATCATAACTGGTTTGAGAAAAGGGTTTTTAAGAGAGCCCACTTAATGGACAGTTTGGACATAGGGAAATTTTTTTTTTTTTTTTTCATGAATCTTTCTTTCCATGGAAAATGGATTTTTCAGTGTTTAGTTAGTAAACTCATTTTCTATGAAATGTTTTCCCAAGATCAAAAAATTTCCTTGCTTCTCAGGGAAAATACAAACTCACAAAATCCTGGAATTTTATTTTCCATAGAATGTTTTTTCCTTCAAAAATATTATTTTTCAAATACAGTATCATGTATTTTGTTAAGAGAGACAGAGGCAAAGGTAAAAACTTTAACATTGTTGTGTTGACCTAGGCTAAGTTATCAAAAATGATAAGTTTCAAATTTAATTAAAATGGAAAAAAACTTAACCTGACCCGACCCGACCCGACCCAAGTTGCACCCCTAGTTTAGATGATCAGACATATATGATTGGTCATGTTGGAGAACAAGTTGTGGTATCTATTTGATCGGAGGGCCGAGATGTCACTAATTGTTAGTGGGGTTTATATGGGTATTGTTTAGTATTTGGGTACTATGCATTATTCAAGTACATTCATTGAAATTTATTTTATTTCAATTATTGGTTGTGGAGAGGCATTGGCACTTAAAAGATTAGGTAGGTCTCTCACTTATTGTTTATTATCTTGGTATTATGCATTATTCGCTTACATGCATATTGGAATTCATTTATTTGACTTATTGTCTGTTGAGAGGCATCAGCACCCAAAAAATTAAATGTCTCAATCTATCTCTCTCACTCACCGTTTAGTATTTGGGTATCATGCATTATTCACGTACCTCTGTCTCTCTCTCTCTCTCTCCATCAAAAATTTCTCCATTCCTTAACATTATTTCGGTTTTCTATAATCAAGATGGCGATATGCATCGGGAATCAAGGGTCTGCTAAGGGAGCCTTTGGCTACCATGATTTTTCTTTCCTTGAATATTAGCATACCCAATGGTGAGGAAGGCTGGGAGAGGGATAGACACGGAAGGGACAGAGTAAGGAAAGGGTAGAAAAGCCTGAAAAAACAAGGAAACAAAAAACTCTACCAAAAATGTGATAGATTTTTTCTTATTTTTTAGCCACTTCTCACCTACCTACTCATTTGTGCCCTCTCAAGTCTCTCCTCCCACCTGCACCACCTCTCTCACCACTTGGAGAAACTAAGTTATCATGAAAAAAACTTCATGGTTGCCAGGCATGGCCTAAGTAAGAATCTGTTAGGCCTAAAATCGGTAACAGATATGACAGTGACGTAAGAGCCGAGCTGGAGGATCCGAGAAACCGAGGTGAGGGAGCTAAGTAGCTGAGCCCTGCGTAAAGAGCAAACGAGGTCAGAATGACCAACCCGGAGTGTTACTCCGGACAGGCCCTTCGACACTAAGTCAGTATGAGCAGGAGTGCAGAGCGAGTTTAAGAGTCGTGGGTGAGAAGTTATTACCCTTGTTTATGAGCTTTGGAAGCCCTTTTATAGAGGGAAAACTGGGGTAGTTGGGGAGTTATTACTCTAGGACAGGTGTCAGCCAGCTATAGGTTCGAGCTCACCTACTCTGCTGTAATTACCAAACTACCCCTGCTGACGTGGGGTCTGCAGTGGGCCAGCCTCGGGCCACGTGTCGACAGCTAATAGGCTGCTGTTTTTATACCCCATCAGTCCACGTGTCGACAGCTAATAGGCTGCTATTTTTATACCCCATCAGTTGCACCCCAGTTCTCCAAGTTATTATGGTGACTTGGGGAAGTGTGGTGAGTTTCTGATCGTTGGGAGTCTGTCCGGCCTGGGAATCAGTCCGGAAATTTGTCAGTCCGGCCCGGGAATCAGTCTGAAAATTTGTCAGTCCGGCCTGGGAATCAGTCCGGAAATTTGTCAGTCCGGCCTGCGAATCAGCCCGGAAATTTGTCAGTCCGGCCTGGGAATCAGTCCGGAAATTTGTCAGTCCGGCCCGGGAATCAGTCCGGAAATTTGTCAGTCCGGCCTGGGCTGGACTGATTTTTGTCGCGTATCGAGACGCGTCATATCCAGTCCGGACTGATTTTTGTCATGTAGCGAGACGCGTCGTATCCAGTCCAGCTTGGGCCAGACTGATTTTTGTCGTGTAGCGAGACGCGTCATATCCAGTCCGGCTTGGGCCAGACTTATTTTTGTCGTGTATCGAGACGCGTCGTATCCAGTCCGGCTTGGGCCGGACTGATTTTTGTCTTGTAGCGAGACGCGTCGTATCCAGTCCGGCTTGGGCCGGACTGATTTTTGTCGTGTAGCGAGACGTGTCATATCCGGTCCGACGGCCGGACTGATTTTTGTGCCGGACTCAATCGCTTTGAGAGCTATTCTTCACACAAGTACTTCACAGATGCCCTTAGTTTTTTGGAGATACGCGCATATTTCTTACGCCCTTGCCTCGAAGTTCGTGCCCGTCATTAATGAGAAACACGTGGCACATGCGGGCGGCCTCGACTCGCGTGCACTTCATTAAATGCGGACCCCTATCGCCAAGGTTTATAAAAGGAGGGTTTTCACCCTTCATTTCTTACCTTTACTTTTTACTCTCCTTCTACTTTTTGGTCTGCCAGTTCGGCTCAAGCCAGTCCGTCTCGCGTAGTTCGTGGTTGTGAACGGCTGAGGATTTGGGAGCTTTCAGTTCGAAACCGGGGGATTTCAGTTCTGACCGGTAATCTTCTTGAGCGTGCCTTTCATTCGTTCTTTTCCTGATTTCATGTCAAGTAGTAGCTCTAGTTCTGAGTCCGGTTCAGGGGAGTCGTCTTCTAGTAGCTCGGGGTCTAGTTCGTCGGTTAGGACCCAGAATAGGCCGATCAGGACACCAGCCCCAAAAATGGCAAGTCCTGATGTTAGTGTGGATATCGTAGGTAGCGGTGACGATGTGGTTGGGGACGAAGTGATTTTGGATTTGAACACCACTCCGCTCCCAATGGACAGTTATCTCCGAGCAGAGGGGAGTGTTGGTAGTGACGCCGCCGAGGCGTCCACAACGTTTCTCCCTGGCCAGGCCGTTGAGGTCGTAGCGAGGGCCCGGATGGACGCCAATCCTAAATACAATGTACAGGCTCTTAACGAGGAGAATTACCTTGATGAGTCCATCATGGTGGACATTAGGGATAGGTACTGTGTTCCCCCCAGGTTTGGGTTGAGGGAGGCGACAGAGGGAGATAGGGCTTGTAACGAAAGCTCCGATGTGTGTATATACGATGAGTCGTTGAGGGCTGGACTCAGGTTCCCTCTGCACCCATTCTTCGCCGCGGTGCTTCGACACTACGGACTGGCTCCGGCTCAGGTTGCGCCGAACTCACGGAGGATGCTGACGGGGTTCGTATACCTCGTCCATGGCCGGCTTCAAAGGAACTTGTCCGTGCCGTTGTTCCGCGCGTGTGCGCAATTGAAGAGGCACAGGGGCGGGGGTTGGATTTACATTAGCCAACGCCCGGAGGTGAAAATGATCACTGGCATTCCCTCTTCGATACACTTATGGAGAAACAAGTTCTTCTATGTCGAGGACAGGGAGTCCAATGAGCCCTGGGCGGTTCCTCTGAAATGGGACGCCCCGGATACAGTCGCAATGAGTCGAAGCCGTTACTTGAGGGCGAGGATGTGAGAACGTTTGCCCTAATCCGCGAGGAGCTGGACCGTGAGGGACCCATTCATTGTTCGGAATTTCACGGGGAAGAGATTCTGGTTGGGCTTGGCCTTAGTATTGCGACCCCGGCACGTATGTGGCTAGTCTTGTCTTAAGACTCCTTTTCCTCTTTTTCTTGCTTCTGACTGGTTTTGTTTGTTTATGTTGACTTTCAGAGATGCAGCAGCAGTTCATGGTAGAGAGAATGAGGCAGGGGCATTCGGGAAGGCCCAGCAGGGCTAGAAAATAAAGGCCGTAGAGATGGCGAGTCCGGCGCAAAACCAGGACACACCACCGCCTTCCAAAGCCAAGACTACAGTGAAGTTGGTGGGCGCCTATGGCCGGGGTACGGGGTCCTCGAAGTCGGGGGGACATCTGCTGGAGCCCGTCCTCCCCGGCGAGGACCAGAGACAATGTTTTTCGGCCCAATTGGGCCGTCCAAAAAAATGATACCGGCCTTGGTGAGAGCCGGGTGGCTAAGGAGCTCCTCAGTAAAGTTCTCCTCAGCAATGACAAGCATCAGGTTCTCAACGAACCTCTAGCTGCGGCTGACGAGGCCATATTTTCGTTAGTTTACCAGGTGAGATGGCCCTCGAGTCCTGGTTTATCTTTATCTCATGCCTCGATTTCCTGTGTTAACATTGGCTAGTCTGTAGGCTTTATTGTATTATAATGACCTCTGAGAGAAGAGCCAGAAGTTTTCTGAGGCCATAACAAAGTCCGAGGAGGAGAACGAGAAATTGATGCAGGAGGCCAAAGAGCTACAGAGGTCCGTTGAAAAGACGGTCGAGGAAAACAAGCGGCTCAAGGAAGAGTTTGCCGCTCAGTTGGCCGCACAGAAGGAGAAGGCAGCAGAAGCCCTAAACACTCAGAGAGAGAGAGAGAGAGAGAGAGAGAGAGCCCGAGAGAGGCAGATAGCGGCCGTTCAGAAAAAGGAGGACGAACTCTTTATTCTGTCCAGCGAGGCCTACAAGATTGGGTTCTTTGACTGCCTTGAGCAGGTTAAGGAATCCAATCCGGCCGTGGTTTTGACGGGAATGGTTCTCCCTAACCCACCGATGATTGGCGGTGACGAGCCGGCCACCACTGCTGCACCCGTGGCCCCGGAGGCAGATCCAGTGCGGGATGGTAGCCAGGGGGTGCCTTGAGCTCCCCTTCTTCCTTCTCTTTTGATGATTTCTTTTTGTAATGGTCCCTTGGAGGCCCAACTTTTGTAACAGCCGTTTGAGGCCTTATTTTTGTAATGGTCCTTCGAGGCCCTACTTCATGAATGGAAAGTAAATTTTACTGTCCACCCCTTCTCCACTTGTCTGTTTCCAGTTAATACTGTTTGGCTCTATGCTGTGTCGATAACACTCCAGACAGGCGGTTCGAGCTTAGGTTGAACCTAGTCCTGGCGGGGGCAAACCGTGGTGTTCTAACCATCGAGTACTCTAGCTTCAGCGATTAGGTTTCCTAGTAGCGAGTACCCAAGTTTTAGCGAACTGGGTTTCCAATTTGATGAGTACCCAAGTTTTAGCGAACTGGGTTTCCGAGGAGCTTTGGTTTTTTCATCCGGACTGGTCCCGGACCAGGAGTGCGCTCCCGATTTTTGCGGAGACCAGCCGTGGCGAACCAAGCGTCGAGTACCCTAGTTTTAGTGAACTGGGTTTCCAATTTGATGAGTACCCAAGTTTTAGCGAACTGGGTTTCCGAGGAGCTTTGGTTTTTGCATCCGGATTGGTCCCGGACCAGGAGTGTGCTCACGACCAGGAGTGCGCTCCTGGTCTTTGCGGAGACGAGCCGTGGCGAACCAAGCGTCGAGTACCCTAGTTTTAGTGAACTGGGTTTCCAATTTGATGAGTACCCAAGTTTTAGCGAACTGGGTTTCCGAGGAGCTTTGGTTTTTGCATCCGGACTGGTCCCGGACCACGAGTGCGCTCCAAGTCTTTGCGGAGACGAGCCGTGGCGAACCAAGCGTCGAGTACCCTAGTTTTAGTGAACTGGGTTTCCAATTTGATGAGTACCCAAGTTTTAGCGAACTGGATTTCCGATGAGCTTTGGTTTTTGCATCCGGACTGGTCCCTGACCAGGAGTGCGCTCCCGGTCTTTGCGGAGACGAGCCGTGGGTGGACTGGGTTTCCAAGAGTTCGCAGAGATCTGCAAAAGAGTCTCTATATCATTCATTTTTAACAATATTTACAAAGTCACCTTTTACGCCCGACGATTTACTATTGATAGTATTTCCGGAGATTCTTGGAGTTCCATGCATGGGGTAATAGGTGCTCCTCCAGCGTTTCCAGCCTATAATTGCTCGGGCGGATCACCCCTTTCACTCGATACGGTCCCTCCCAGGTCGGAGAAAGTTTTCCGACCTTTTTTGGCTGGGAGATAGCAGCTTTCCTTAGGACTAGATCCCCGGCTCGGAATTCTCTGGGGCGTATCTTTGAATCATGATAGTTGGACACTTTCTGCTTGTAAGCGGCGACCCTGATACGAGACTCTTCCCGAGCTTCTTCCAGCAAGTCGAGGTTCGCACGGAGCCCATCATCATTGAGCCGCTCGCTGAAGTTGGTGACTCTAGGAGACGGGGTGCCTACATCGACTGGTATTACTGCCTCCGTTCCAAAGGACAGGTTGAACGGTGATTCACCCGTTGGTGTGCGCGGAGTGGTGCGATACGCCCATAGAACGTGATAAAGCTCATCTGCCCATCGGCTAGCCTTCTCGTCCAGCCTTTTCTTTATCCCCTGCAACAGGATTCGGTTCGTCACTTCTGTCTGCCCATTGGTCTGCGGGTGCGCTACTGAAGTAAACCTCTGTTCGATTTTCAAGTCAGAGCAAAACTTTTGAAAGTTCCAGCAGTCAAACTGTTTACCGTTATCTGTTATCAAGACACGGGGGATCCCGAATCTGCAAACCACTGACTTCCAAAAGAAGTTCTGCATGTTCTGCTCTGTGATCTGGGCTAGAGGTTCAGCCTCTACCCACTTGGTAAAATAATCGATGGCCACTACTACGAACGTGCGCCTTCCGGAGGCCGATGGAAAGGGACCCAAGATGTCCATCCCCCAAACTGCGAAGGGGAGTGGGCTGATGATCGGGGCCATAGACACAGCAGGCTGGTGAATGGTGGGAGAGAACTTCTGGCATCTCTCGCACTTCTTGACTAGGGTCAGTGCGTCTTGTCTTAATGTGGGCCAGTACAGACCTCTCAGCAACACTTTAATCGCCAGGGCCTTGCCCCCTAGATGCTCCCCGCAAATACCTTCGTGTGTCTCTTGTAGGGCATACACGACATCGCTAGGCCAGAGGCACTTTAGGACGAGAGGGTGTATGACCTTTTGAACAGGTTCTCACCATCCAGGGAAAACCGGGCTGCTCTTTGTGTCACTTTGCGGGCCTCTTTCTTGGCTTCGGATAGTTTCCCACTACGTAGGTAGTCGATGATCTCGTCCATCCAGCAGGGCTCGTGCTCCACCTGCATCACTTCAGCGGCCTTATTTTCTATACTGGATTTCTGGAGAAATTCCATGCATATATTCCCGAGAGTTGTGTATCCGGATGCGGCCAGCTTAGATAGCACATCCGCTTTTGTGTTTCCTGGTCTGGGGATTCTGATGACCTCAAAACTTTTAAACTTAGTGGATAACTGACCAACTTTGGAGAGGTATTTGATCATACGCTCGTCGCGGGCCTCGTAGATTCCTTGAATCTGGTTTGCAACCAACTGGGAGTCACAGTAGTCTTTCAGTCTTTGGGCGCCGGTCTGGACTGCGAGATTCATTCCGGCGAGGAGGGCTTCATACTCAGCCTCGTTGTTGGATGCGCGGAATCCGAACCTCAAGGCATAGTCTAAAGTGAAGTTGTCCGGCCCGTTAGAACCAGACCGGCTCCACAACCACCCTTGTTCGAAGATCCGTCCACGTGCACTTCCCAGAGCGGTTCTGCATTCGATGGATCCTGTTCTGCTGGTGGTATGGGGATGACTTCTGTTTCGGTTCCATCTTCTGTTCGCTCCTCAGTTGCGATTGCCTTTCCCGCAGCTGGGGTTTGGACACTTTCGGGCTCGGTGATCTGCTGGGGGATGGTGCATTCAGCCACGAAATCCGCCAGCACTTGAGCCTTGATTGCTGGTCTTGGCATGTACAGGATGTCGAATTCACTCAGCTCCACGGCCCATTTCACGAGTCGTCCTGAGGTGTCCCGCTTATGGAGAACTTGCCTGAGCGGCTGATCAGTAAGGACCTTTATTGTGTGAGCTTGAAAGTACGGCCTCAACTTCCTGGCTGCCATGATCAGGGCGTAGGCCAACTTCTCGACCCGCTGGTATCTGACTTCGGCATCGTGCAGGACTTTGTTAACATAGTAGACCGGTTTTTGTTGGCTGTGCTCTTCACGAACTAGGACAGCTGCTAGAGCCAGGGGGCTCACGGACAGATACAAGAGTAGCTCCTCACCTGGTTCCGGCTTTGTCAGTAGTGGTGGGGAGGATAAGTACTGCTTCAGATCTTCGAATGCGGTCTGGCACTCCTTCGTCCAGGGCGCAGTCTTGAGTCCTTTGACGGGGTTGAAGAATGGCAGGCACCTCTCTGCAGACTTTGAGATGAAGCGTCCCAGCGCAGCCACCATTCCTGTTAGTCGCTACACTTCTCTGATGGTTTTTGGTGGAGTGAGCTCCACCACGGCCTTGATCTTCTCTGGATTGGCCTCTATCCCTCTTTGGCTTACCATAAACCCTAAGAATTTTCCCGAGCTGACGCCGAAGGTGCACTTGGCGGGATTGAGCTTCATCTTATGCTCTCTCAGGACTTGAAAGGTTTCTTTCATGTCGGAGACATGATCTTGCGCACTTCGGCTTTTGACTAGCATGTCGTCGACATAGACTTCCATGTTGCGGCTGATCTGATTCCGGAAGAGCTTGTTCACAAGCCTCTGATACGTGGCCTCGGCATTTTTCAGACCAAAGGGCATGACATGATAGCAGTAGGTCCCCTGGTCTGTTACAAAGGAAGTCTTCGGTATATCTGACTCATACATTCAGATCTGATTATATCCGGAGAAGGCATCCATGAAGCTCAGTAGTTCGTGACCTGGAGTGGCATCAATGAGCTGATCAATTTTTTGGAGCGGGTAGCTATCCTTAGGACAGGCTTTGTTCAGATCAGTGAAATCAACGCAGGTCCTCCACTTTCCATTTGTCTTCTTTACCAGGACCACGTTTGCCAACCAGTCCGGATATTGGATTTCTCGAATGAAGTCAGCTCTCAAGAGCCTCTCCACTTATTCTTTAATCGCCTGCCGCCTTTCGAGGGCGAAGTGTCTTCTTTTCTGCTTCACCGGCCTGCAGGTTGGGTCAACACCAAGTCTATGCGTGCTGACCTCCGGGTCTATACCGGGCATGTCCACAGGAGCCCACGCGAAGACATCTGCGTTGTCCTGAAGAAATTGGGTGAGGTTGTGCCGGGTGCCGCTGTCTAGAGAGGAGCCGATCTGAATGACTTTCTCGTTATCGTTTTTGCATAATGGGATGGAGATGAGGTCTTCGGCGGGCTGATTTCCTCGCGCTTCATCCCTCAGATCTAGCAGTTCAATCGGCAGGGATTTCACCGCATTTTTGCCCTTAAGTGCCATTGCGTAGCACTCCCTGGACTGTGGCTGATCTCCTCTGACCTCACCCACGCCGTTTGGCGTTATGAACTTCATTTTCTGGTGATATGCTGAAGCGACTGCGCGAATCAGGTTCTGGCCAGGCCGTCCTAAGATAGCGTTATAGACCGAAGTGGCCCTTACTACCAGGAAGTTAACCATGGCGAAAGCTTGGCAGGGCGGCTCTCTTACGAGGATTGGGAGTTCAATCTCCACTTTGACGACCTATCCTGAGAAACCGGATAAATCTGAGTTCGCCGGCCTGAGGCAGTCGTTTCCTATCATCATTCTCTCGAAAGCATGATAGTACAAAATATCGGCCGAACTCCCGTTGTCGACCAGGATTTTCTTCAACTCCCAGTTCGCGACGAGCATGGTTATGACCAGTGCGTCGTCGTGAGGCAGAATCAAATCGTCGAGATCCGCATCTGAAAAGGAGATCTCATTCTTCGTCCTCATCTTCTTGTTGCACGTGTGCACGGCGTTGACTCGGCGTGCATATGCTTTTCTTGCAGCTGATGATGCGCCCCCAGCGGCGGGTTCGCCCATAATCGTGCCGATGACTCCCCTTGGCTGGGATCAGTGTGCCTCTGGTGGTGGACTGGATGGTGGAGGAGATTGACCCTGGGCAGGGGGCGGCGGTGACCTCCGAGGGCTCCGGCCCTGAGGACTTTTCCCTTTGTGCTCACTTATGTGGCCGTCACTTCGGATGTATTTTTTCAAATAGCCCTGGCCAATCAACTGCTCGATTTCTTCCTTGAGCTGCCAACATTCGTCTGTGTCGTGACCGTGGTCCCTGTGGAACCGACAGTACTTCAACTTGTCTCTTCTGTTTCCCTTGGAGATCATTCGGGTCGGCCATTTTACGAACTCTTCTTTACTGATAGCGGCCAGTATGTGTCTCTGGGAGGTGTTGAGAGGGGTGAAGTTCTCCTCCCTCCTCTGGGAGGACTTTTCTCTTCTGACGGCCTTGTCATCCCTACGTTGTTTAGTAGGGTTCTTGTCCTCAGAGGTTCTCTTCCGATTTGAGTCCAAGGCAGCCAGTGTCTCTTCCACTGATATATATTCCTCTGCCTCGGCCATTAGATCTGCTAGAGAGTGCGGATTCCGGCGGGCCACTGCTCGGCGGAAATCATTAGATCTACCACCTGCGAGAAGCACGTTTGTAGCGACTGAGGGATCTAGATTCAGCACTTGGAGTGCCTCCCTTTTGAAGCGGCTGATGAAGGCTTTCAGAGGTTCATTATCCTCCTGCCGCAAGGCCATCAAGGATGCTGTTGTTTTTCTTGGCCTACGGCTGCTCATGAAGTGGCGGACCAGATCTTCCCCGAAGTCATCGAAGTTGCTGATGGAGTTCGGTTTGATCCTTGAGTACCAGTCCCTTGCCGCACCAGTCAGTGTGGTCGAGAAGGCTCTACAAAGGAAGCCGTCTGACGCACCGTGGAGGAGCATCATTATCCTGAACGTCTCCAAGTGGTCAACAGGGTTAGTGGTCCCGTCGCATTGTGGGACGGCTGGCATTTTAAATCCTCTGGGTGCTGGGGCACCCATGATGTCGTCGGTGAACGGCGTTCTGCTTGAGAACGCCCTAGAAGCGGGCCGGCTCTGATCCTTGGCTAGCTCTTCTATTCGATGATCCATTTCTTCGATCCTCGGTAGCATCGGATCAGCTCTGACGTCTGGTCGATCCAGTGACCTGTTTCTCTCCACCGATTAGCTCGCCGCAGAGTCGGACTTACTTTCCGAACTCCTACGATGAGGCCGGAATTTTTCCTGCAGCGCGCGGTCCTCTTGGGCTCGATGCTTTCGTGCAGAGCGGGACCGCGATCTCCGGCGGCGGTGAGGTTCTATGTGGGCGTGCCGGGCCCTGGAGTTTTGGACTCGCCCGGTGGAGTGGTGAGTCCGGTTTTCCTGGTGACGCGCCGACTCTCCTCCATGAGCGTGTGACCTTTCCTGTACAGGTCGTGGAGCTTCTGGAGGATGTTGGGGAGGCGCTTGGAGTAGTTGTTGGTATTGACCGCCAAGAGCAGTCATCTGTTAAAAGAGAGCTTGCACTTGATCCGGAGTGGGTGTAGGATTGAGGTGGTCTGAACGCGCCGGGCTCTGTTCGGCTGTAGCACAAGTAGCTACCACCTGTGAGGTGATTCGCTCACTCCGGGTCCTGCGAGGTAGCACGGCTCGAGTAGTCCGTGCAGTTGGTACCCGAGCGTTCCTCCGTCCTGCCATTTCGTAAAGGGATTTGAACAGCTTTTAGTTCACGGTCCCACGGATGGCGCCAATCTGTTAGGCCTAAAATCGGTAACAGATATGACAGTGACGTAAGAGCCGAGCTGGAGGACCCGAGAAACCGAGGTGAGGGAGCTGAGTAGCTGAGCCCTGCACAAAGAGCAAACGAGGTCAGAATGACCAACCCGGAGTGTTACTCCGGACAGGCCATTCGATACTCAAGTCAATATGAGCAGGAGTGCAGAGCGAGTTTAAGAGTGGTGGGTGAGAAGTTATTACCCTTGTTTATGAGCTTTGGAAGCCCTTTTATAGAGGCAAAACTGGGGTAGTTGGGGAGTTATTACTCCAGGACAGGTGTCAGCCAGCTATAGCTTCGAGCCCACCTACTCTGCTGTAATTACCAAACTACCCTTGCTGACGTGGGGTCTGCGGTGGGCCAGCCTCGGGCCACGTGTCGACAACTAATAGGCTGCTGTTTTTATACCCCATCAGTCCACGTGTCGACAGCTAATAGGCTGCTGTTTTTATACCCCATCAGAATGCATTAGAGAGCATTATTTGAGAAGTGATTACAGAAAAAAAAGCAAAGGTCAAACCATCTCCCTAGGTCCGAGTATAATGAATTGGTGGTACAAATGAAGATGAATCAATTTCAAGTAGTTACAAAGCATAGCAAGGAGACGTCGTGAATGGCATATTGATGAAAATAGTCGTGCTTGTGGGGGCTGTAGCTTTCATGCAGTCCTCTGAATGGGATTTCTATTTTTATTGAAGTTCTTTGTGCGGAGGAGGATGGAAGTGGTGAAAGGTGAGGTTGGCAAGATAATGAAGCCTTTCTTTGAATTATTTTTGTGATGGAGATGTTGTTGAGCTCAAATGGGGTGGACCAAAAGACTTTTAGGATGTTATAATAGTACAAGAGGGTGTAATGTCGGAAGCAAAGTTCATGAACAAGCTTGCTCTAAAGAGGATTTTCCGAAAAAAGGGGAGGGGGTGGTCAATAATGATAAAAAATTAAGACCGAAGGAGATTCAAACATCGTCTCATCATCAACAGTAAGCTCTAAAGAGCAACAAATTCCTTGTCAGACTAAAAAAATAACTAAATCATTATGTTTTATGATAACATTTTAGTAATTTTTATTTTATTTATTGAGTAAAATTTAAGTAATTTTTAGTGGGCCATGAAGAGTTTTATATTTAAGAAAGAGGTATACTTGAGCTGGGATAAGTAAATTGTAATAGAAAATGAAGTCCTTAATTGAGCAGTAGTTCATAAGTATATTTAGATGATCTAGGTTAGCAACATGCACTACCCTTTTATTTTATTTTGGGTAGTTATAAAATAGAAATTAAGCTATATTTAAGTTAATCTAAGGGAATAACTATGGTCTTAAGAGGTTTTGGGTCTCTGGATAAATGAAGACATAATATACTTTGGGAAATGATATATCCGCCCCTTTTGATCACCAGGAACACGCCTTGTCAGTGTATCAATGACTAAAGAGGGGATGTTGTACTTATGTCAGAAGAATTCAATGCCCCTGATTGCCACAAACAGATTTGAAATTCCACTTAGCAACCCAAGAGGGGGTGAATTGGGTTTCTTTTCAAATTTTAAGAATTTTGAAAACTTAGATTGCACTAGTTTTAGATTGAATAGGAAATCAAAAATAGTATTCAAAGCAATAGTGAAAACTTACCACACAGGAAGAGGTGAAGAGGCAAAGAAGCTTTGACACAAAGATTTTTATAGTGGTTCGGTCTTATTTCAAGACCTACTCCACTCTTCTCAAGTTACTCTCCTTGAGGATTCCACTATCTTCTCCAAGGAACTTAAATACGGCGTTCCTTCCGCCTTGTACAAATTGAGCTCTACGCTCCAAGGGTCTTCTACGGCGCCCTTTGTGCCAAATACAAAGAAGATGAAATGAAAAAGCTTGCTTGCCTCTAGATAGGCTAATTTAAGGTAAAGCTTACTCACTTTCACAAGAACAAGATGAACAAATGAAAGTCCTAAGGTCTCTCAAGAATAATCTAAGGTAAATGGCACAAGAGAGAGATGGAGAATGAAGATCTTCAAGAGAGGGAGAATAAATAGCTTTTGGAGCTGTTGAAAATATTTGTAAAATCCTTAGGGTGAAAAGCCCAAGAGTCCCTAGGTTCATATATATAGGGAGGGCAAAGAAAACATAAAATTTCGCTCCCCAACGGTCGTCTCGGACTCCGGGCTCGGAGCTTCGAGCGGCTATTTTTTTGAACCTGGAACCATTCTCGGAGTTCCGAGCTCGGAGTTCCGAGAAGCCTACGAACAGCAGAGTTTCCTTATATTTTTGCTGTTTTTTGTTTGGGCTTTTGGAACTTTGATTTTTCAAGTGAAATGGAATGTCATGAGGGTCCAACAATGTTGGGACACCACTATGATCATTCACAAACCCATTAAGTTCAAATTAGTTTGATTTTAGATCTCTTTTGTGCCATGGACCTAGATTAAACATAAGGACCATTTACATTCTAAATTTGCTTGATCTTCGATCTTGTTGGCACCTTGTAGAGGCTTTGACATGTCTTCACTCAACTCCATCGATGCTTGAGCCAAGCTTGAACTTTTAAGTTGATTTGCCATTTTTGTGCTTGAGTTGATTTGTCATTCTTGTGCTTGAGTTCACCCTTGTCATGCACTCTTGAGGATGGTACACTGTGAACATCATAACTTTGCCAATGGAAATCATTAGTATAAAAAGCCTTTCTTTTATAACAAATTTAGTTTGTTAATCATCAAAACAATTCAATGGGAGTACTTGTTGAACCCTTTGGGCTAACAATCTCCCCCTTTTTGATGATGACAAACATAATTTGTTTTAGGGTAGGAGCTCCCCCTTTAAGGATGAATAAAACAATTTGGGCTCCCCCTAAGAGTTTGATTTAATTGAACATGTAAGGCATTACTTTTAATGATTAAAATTTGATTGCAAAATTTTAAGCATAGAGCTTTGCTCCCCCTTAATATATGCATTGGGAGCTCAAATATTCTCCCCCTTTTGTCATTACCAAAAAGGTGGAACAAAAGAAGTGAGGGTAGGAGAGAGCAAATGAACAAGTAACGTGTAATTCTATACAAAGAGTAGGCAGAATACAATGTATGCAAGCAAAAAGAATGGAACGTAAAAGTACACCGCACAGAAAACAAAAGAGATAGATAGATATATATGTATATAGAGGATGTGAAATGACATACAGAAAAGTGCATACAACCAGTCAGCATATGACATATCATAATAGTGACAGATGGAGATAAACCTAATACATCCCAAAAAAAAATCCATACAACCAACGTATAGTCCAAAGACTATTGATACAAAATAGAACAGATAGATATGCCGAATAGAAAGAGAAATCTGAACAAAAACAAGAGTCAACATCAGAGAACGAGAGCCATCTAATGCTCCGGAGGAGGCGGTGGCTGATGAGAAGAACTGCCCGGCGCCTGGCCCCACTGGTCACCGGAGAGGTAGCGATAATAAGCGGCCCACTGCTCATCAACGTGGGTAGTCATGGTCTGGAAGCGAGCAGAAATCTCAGAGTCGACATGGGTAGATAGCTGCGCAAATTGTGAGGCCATGGATCGTTCAATAGCCTCCTGCATCTGAGCCAAATCCTGGCGAGTGCAGTATGAAGATGTATCCTGTGATGGCTGCGGGGCCGGTGCAGCCTGAGCCTCGGCTTCGTAGCCGCCTCCAGCGGCAGGAACAACGTCAACCGCTACTTGATTCAAAGCCATGCGGTTAAAGGTCTGCTCATCAAATGGGGCAATGGGTGTCATGGTCATTTCTCCATCCAAGGTGACGCCAAAGTGGCGGAAGACACGAGTGAGAATCATGCCATAGGGCAACGAAGAGCGGTAGCGGCCAGGTGTCTGAAACATGTAGCAAAACATGATGTATGGCAGACAAAGCTGGCGGCCCTCGAGAATGCTGTAGATAAGATATGCCTCTAAGGGTCGGAGGGCTTCACGCATCCCACCACGAGGGATGAAGATGTGGTACATGAAGTTGTGAAGCATACGCGCTACCGGAATGAGGTCGGCGGATTGGACAGGCATATCTGAGTGGTAGCGCCGCGTAATCCTACCATAGACCGTGTCATGATCGATATCATCAAGTGAATGGGTCCCATCCTCCGGCCAGAAATAGTGTGAGAGGCCATCAGAGCTAATCCCAAGAATAGCGGCAAAGGTGTGATAGTTGAGTTTGATCACTGTTTTCTTGACTTTGGATTCAATTTTGAAGAAGGAAGGGGAAATTGTGAGATTGGCGTAGAAGAGACGCACCAATCGAGGGTATACTGGTTCATTTAGGTGAAGGATGGGTGTCCAATGAAGGGCATCAAATTTGGCTTGTAAATTAAAAATTTGAAGGACAGGGGGATCAATGTACCTACCGGTGAGGATGCCCCTAGTGCCGATGTCGGCCCATAGTTTTTTGGCTTGATCCCCAGTAAAAAAGGAGTTGGGCACAACCTCGGCCGCCACAGCCTTCGCCTTCGCCTTTTTCCGAGAAGGCCCTTCTTCCTCGAGAACTTCTTCAGGAAAATATTCAGGGTCTGCAGCTTGGGAGGAGCCTCCAATGTTGAGATTTTTGATTTTAGGAGGCATGGTGAGAGGAAATGTGAGGGGAGAGATAGCCCTAAAAGAGAGAAATAACCCTAAAATGAAGGAAAATAAGAGATATAGAGAGAAATAGAGAGAAGGATAATGGTTTAAAAACAAGGAAATAGCCCTAGAATGGAAAAAAATAGAAGAAGGGGAGAAAGGAAGAAGAAGAAAAAAAAATGAAAAAGGGAGAAATTCTAGGGTTTGAAAAAAAATGGTTTGGTAGGAAGAAGAGAGTGATAGGAAATGGTTTGAAGGGGGAAAAGGGGTTGTGGAAGGAGAAAAAGGAAGAAAAAGAACGAAAATGGAGGTAGGATTTTAGGAGAAAGGGAAGGAAGAGGGAAAGTGGAGAGAAGAAAATGAAAAAAATGAACCGGATCCAGGGGTTTTAACGCTCCTGGACCAATTCTCGGAGTTCCGAGAACACACGCAATTTTTTATTTTGCTACTGTCCGATTCTCGGAGTTCCGAGAAATTTTCTCGGAGTTCCGAGAAACGCTCCAGAGCCCTCTGTTCATTTCCTCGGAGTTCCGAGACAAAATCTCGGAGTTCCGAGATTTTTTTTTTTTTTGAATGTGAGGAGAACATAGTTACATGTGATATTTTGAATGGCAACTTAACCATGATCCAATGCATGAACACACAGATGACTTTCCGAGGGTTTAGATGATGGCGCAAGGCCAGAGTTTTAGGTATCTTAATTTAGGGTGATGGTACCGACTCCCCCTTGAAATGAAGTGGGCTATGGGTACCAATTGAGTGATTTTTAGAGTTAGGGTTGGATCATCTAAAACCATGTAGTCACAATCAAAATATGAGATATATATAGACATATACAAAGATAATTATGTCTTCTATTCATGCTTCATGTGCAAACTCTTTCATTTGATTTAGACTCCAAATGTTGAGTCCACTCCTAAGGTCACAAAATCGATCCTCATTAAGGGGTTTTGTGAAGATGTCTGCCAATTGTTCATTGGTGTGGATGTATTTAATTTCAATATCCCCTTTTTGAGAATGATCTCTTAAGAAATGATGCCTTACCTCTATGTGCTTAGTCCTAGAATGTTGAATTGGATTTTTTGTCAAGTTGATGGCACTTGTATTATCACAATGGATTGGAACATTACTAAATGCAAGATTGTAGTCCATGAGAGTGTTCTTCATCCATAGGATTTGTGCACAACAAGCGCCGGCCGCAATGTATTCTGCTTCGGTTGTAGACAAGGCAACCGAGTTTTGTTTTTTGCTAAACCAAGACACTAGAGACCTTCCTAGAAATTGACAAGTGCCACTTGTGCTTTTTCTATCAATTCTACAACCGGCAAAGTCGGCATCCGAAAATCCTACTAGATTGAATTCATTCGATCGTTCATACCATAATCCTAAAGAAGGAGTTCCTTTGAGATATTTGAATATCCTCTTAACGGCACTCAAATAAGACTCTTTAGGACCCGATTGAAACCTAGCACAAATGCACACGCTAAACATTATATCCGGCCGACTAGCGGTCAAATATAATAGACTACCTATCATTCCTCTAAACTTTTTCTCATCAACCGGTTTCCCACTTTCATCCTTTTCTAATTTGGTGGAAGTGCTCATAGGAGTTGGCTTGATTTGAGAGCTATCCATGCCAAATTTCTTAAGGAGTTCCTTAGTATACTTCTCTTGGTTGATGAAAATTCCATTTTGACATTGTTTGATTTGAAGTCCTAGGAAATAGGTAAGCTCTCCCATCTACTCATCTCAAACTCTTTTTGCATGGCTTGTGCGAATTCTTCACATATCTTATCATTTGTAGCACCGAAGATTGTGTCATCTACATAGACTTGAACAATAAGCATATCTTTTCCTTTTCTTTTAATGAACAAGGTTTTATCAACCGTGCCCATTTGAAAGCCACTCTCCAATAAGAAGGAGCTAAGCCTCTCATACCAAGCTCTAGGAGCTTGCTTTAGACCATACAAGGCTTTGTCCAACCTATATACGTGATTAGGGTATTTGAAATCCTCAAAACCGGGAGATTGTTCAACATAAACTTCCTCCATAATATACCCATTTAGGAATGCACTCTTCACATCCATTTGATACAACTTGAAGTTTTTATGGGATGCAAATGCAAGTAGCATCCTTATGGCTTCCAATCTAGCAACCGGAGCAAAGGTCTCATCATAATCGATACCTTCCTCTTGGTTGTAACCTTGGGCTACCAATCTAGCTTTATTCCTTTGAATATCTCCATGCTCATCGAGTTTGTTTCTAAACACCCATTTAGTCCCAATAACAGGGTGATCACTAGGCCTAGGAACTAACCTCCATACTTGGTTTTTCTCAAATTGGTTTAGTTCCTCATTCATAGCAATCATCCAAAATTCATCATTTTCAGCTTCTTTTATGGACTTGGGTTCTATTTGGGAGATAAAGGCCATGTTGGTACAAACATTCTTATAGTGAGATCTTGTCTTAACTCCTTGTGAGGTTTCACCTATGATTTGAGTAGAGGGGTGACTAGACATGATTCTACTATGTTTAGGAAGACCTTCTACTTCAAGTTCTTCTATAGGTTGACCTTCCAGATTAAGATTGTCTAAGGGTTGGACAATGGACTCTACTTGACTATGAGGCTCTAGAAGATTGACACCATTATCATCTTCATTAATGACTTTAGGAGGTTCAAATGACTCGTCAAATTTGACATGCACGGATTCTTCCACAATTTGAGTTCTTTTGTTGTAGACTCTATAGGCTTTACTATGGGTTGAATAGCCTAAGAAGATACCTTCATCGGATTTTGAATCAAACTTATGCAAGGTGTCTTTCATGTTTAATATAAAACATTTACAACCAAAAACTTTAAAATAGCAAACTTTGGGGGGTGTTCCACTCCATAGTTCATAAGGTGTTTTGTTAAGGTGAGGTCTAATGAGCACTCTATTTAAAACATAGCAAGCCGTGTGAACGGCTTCCGCCCAAAAGTTTCTTGGAACATTGTGCTCATTTAACATGGTTCTAGCCATTTCAATAAGTGATCTATTTTTCCTTTCAACTACCCCATTTTGTTGGGGAGTTCTTGGAGCCGAGAAATTGTGCTTGATTCCATTTTCATTACAAAAGGTATCAAACTCAATGTTCTCAAACTCGGTTCCATGATCACTTCTAATTTCATTTATGAAAACCCCTTGCTCATTTTGAATTCGCTTGCACAAGTTGAGAAATTTCTTGAAGGTTTCATCTTTACTAGTTAAAAACAACACCCAAGTGAATCTAGAGTAGTCATCAACAATCACATATACATATCTACTGCCTCCTCTACTACTAGTCTTCATGGGACCAAATAGGTCCATGTGAAGGAGTTGTAGTGGACAAGAGGTAGATAATACACTTATAGGTTTAAACGAGTCTTTAGCATGTTTTCCATGAATGCAAGCATTACAAACTTTATCTCTAATGTATTTGAGTTTAGGTAACTCTCTCACAAGATTCATAGAAGATAATCTTGAAATCAAATCCATATGAGCATGACCAAGTCTCCTATGCCATAACCAAGGGTTATCATCCATGGCGGAGAGACATTGGACGTTTTGATTTTTAAGGTCTTCTAATGCTAATGAATACATATTGCCATCTCTATATGCAACAAATTCAATTATATTATTCTTAGCATTCAAAATCTTACAACTATCTTTTTCAAAAAGAACTTTGTAACCAAGATCACATAGTTGACTAATGCTTATTAAATTAAATGAAAGACCGTCGACGAGCAAAACATGTTCAACCTTAATGTCCTTAATTTTAATGGTACCTTCACCGATGATTTTGCTTCTTGTATCATCTCCAAATGTGACATTTCCTTGATGACTCATGGTGACAAAGGCGAACTTGCTTACATCTCCCGTCATGTGCCTTGAGCAACCGCTATCCAAGAACCACTTGTCCTTTGAGGGTTTTCCTTTCAAGCACACCTACAAGAAACAAAGCTCATGTTGAAGTTTTAGGTACCCACTTTTTCTTGGGTCCTTCAAGGTTAGCAACATCATAAAGCTCATTCTTTTTAACCCACATAAATTTTGTTGCTTTTGATTTCTTAACATTGCATGCAAACCTTAAGTGTCCTATTCTACCACAATAGTGACAAGTGGGAATAAAAGCACTAGTGTTAGCATGGATGTGAGAGAAATTTCCTATAACTTTATTTTTGAATGAGGCTTTTCCTTTAGAAAAGGGTTGGTAACCAAGACCATTTTTTTCTAGAGAGACAAGCTTATTTTCAAGAATTTCATCTAGTTTATTTTTGCCACATGAGAATTTTTTAAATGTTAAATCAAGTTCTTTGCATTTCAAAATAAGTTTCTCATTTTCTTCTTTTAAGCTTTTGTTTTCAAAGATTAATTTGTCTACTTCTTCATTCAAAGCTTTGTTTTCCAAAAACAATTTTTCACTTGTATTGGTTTGCAAATCGAATTCCTTTTTCATGAACCCAAAATCCCTAGTGACATTTTGTAAGGACTTTTTCATTGTTTTGTTTTTGGCGAGTTGTAAATCCAAATTTTCATGAAGTTTTTCACAAGCAAAAATTAGTTCATCATTAGAGAATTCATGAGATATATCATCAACATCATTTACCTCGGATAAGGAGATGCCTTGTGTTACATCGGCGAGTCCCATGAAGCAAAGGTCATCTTCATCCTTTCCGGATGAAGCACTCCCTTCATCCCAAGCCGCCCCACACAAGGCCTTTTTGCCATGTCTTCTATTCTTCCTATCCTTGTCATTGTTGTTGATGAGTGGGCAATTTGGCCGAATATGACCAACCTTGTTGCACTTATAGCATCTCATCTCCTCTTTGTTTGAAGGCCTATTTCTTCCTTGGCTAGAGTTGCCTCCTTTCTTGAATTTTAGAAATTTCTTGAATCTCTTGGTGAAGAGAGCAACATTATCTTGTGTGTCTTCTTCACTCTCTTCCTCTTCACTCTCAACTCTTGCTTTGAAAGCTATTCCTTTCCTTTTTGTATCTTCCTTTTGTTTGTTTAAGGTTTCTCTTCCTTTTATAACCATTTCAAAAGTTATTAAGGAACCTATTAAGTCTTCTAAGCCCATTTTTGAAACGTCTTTTGCTTCTTCAATGGCGGTGACCTTGGGATCCCAATCTTTAGGTAAAGACCTAAGTATTTTGGTAACTAAGTCCTTGCTAGACAATTGTTTACCTAAGGATCTTAACCCATTTGTTATGTTTGTGAACCTAGTATGCATTTCGGCAATGGTTTCATTTGGGTCCATCATGAATAGCTCATACTCTCTAAAGAGAAGATTCATCTTTGACTCTTTCACTTGATTTGTCCCTTCATGAGCTATCTCTAGCATATCCCAAATCTCCTTAGCGGTTTCAAGAGTAGAAACTCGATTGAACTCCTCGGGAGATAAGGCACAAATCAAGGCATTCATTGCTTTTGCATTGATAGTGGATTCTCTTCTTTCATTTTCATCCCATAGTTCCTGTAGACACCCCATTTTGACCGTACCCTAAACCCTTCCAATTTTATGCAACAACCCCATCAAACCAATGCTTTAGAATCCCAAACTTCACCTTAAGCTAGCTTAAGGTCCCATCTAGCTGCCCGTAAAATTTCGTTGAAATCCGAGTGCGTTTGCCTAGCAAACGAACCTAGGCGAAGTCGTAGTGCAAGTTCAAAAGGGGGGTGATTATATCCTGAGAGGGGGGCGAATTTATCCTGGATAGGACGAATCTGGATCAAAAGAGACGCGATTTGCGGGCGCGCCTTATCAAAATTTCCGCGCGCCCATCATTTTTGAGTGCCAATATCAATGCCAAAATAAACCTATAAAAATAAAATAAAAATTTCGTTTACAGGGGAGAGTTCATTTTCCAGATAAAAAAAAGAAAAAAATGGCAGAGAGAGAGAGGTGAGAGGGGAGGGAGCAAAGAGGGTTTTTTTTTTTTCTTCTTCTTTTTCTTCTGCTATTGATCCGATTCCATCGGAATTTCGCCCTACTCTGGCCGGCTGCACATCCTCTCACCTTCACATTTCATCGGGCCTTAGAAAATTGTCTATCATCATCAGATATGAAACCCTAACCATAACCTCCATTTTTTCCGGCAGATCTTGCCGGAATCCAGCAGGAAAGTGTCAATTTCTATCAATTATCTTCCTTTGTTTTTACTATTCTTACTACTCTGTAATTTCTTTGATTTCTGTTATTTTCTTTCTAATGTTTTAAGATCTAAAGATTAGGGGAAATTTGCACAAAGCTATAGTGAGAAATCAGATATGAGACAGAGATAGAGAGAAATCGGATCTAAATCAGAGCACAAGAGAGTAGGAAGAAACAGAGAGAGAAAGAGAGAGCCGATCGAAACCCTAACTTTCCCCATCTATTCCGGTCATCTTCTCCGGCGAGCTTTGCCGGATCCCGGCCAACTTTAGATCAGATTTTCTCGCCAAAAACCTAAAAGCGACAAAGTGTGAAGTTAGCTATGAACATTGCATGTTGTAGTGGTGGAAATCCCTCCACTGCATTGCTTTTGAGGTCTCAGCTAGAGTATTCCCGTGGTAATCATCGCAAAGCTATAAAGCTCTTGATGGCTTCCGGTAACAGGACGGACTCAGGGATGATGTCTAGTATGTTCAACAATAATCTTGGGTGTATATATCATAAACTAGGGAAACACCACGTCTCAACTGTGTTCTTTTCCAAGGCATTGAAAAGCAGCTCCTCCCTTCGATCTGAGAAGCCTATGAAGTTTTCCACTTTCTCACAGGACAAATCTCTCCTTACTGTATACAATTGTGGTTTGCAACACTTGGCACGTGGGAAACCAATTCCTGCTACCCGCTGCTTCCACAAGGCCAATTCATTTTTCTACAACAGACCCCTGTTTTGGCTCCCACTTGCTGAATGCTCTCTTTTGGCCCAAGAGAAAGGATTTATGAAATCCTGTGGGGTTTCTAAAAATGGCAAATAAGTTAAAGTTCATGTTGTCGGTAATGGTAAATGGAGGCAGGTCGTTGTCGAAGGTATGAACACAAGGAATGGGCATTTGGATTTCTTGGGAGAGGATGGTTTAGTGAGTGGAGATGATCAACACAAGCTCTCGATTCCCTATGCTCGGCAGTGTTTGCTCAATGCGCTACATCTATTGAATGCTCTCGAGTCGAATCACAAGAATTTACCCATTAGGGATTCAAAGACATCAAATGTAGCCACTGTTTCTGGATCTTTTGAACAATGAAGCAGAGTTACAGACTCTCTCCAAAGGGTTTTCAATCAATGTCACCAGATCTGGTGATATCTTGGTGTTGAATGGAATTCCGGTCATCTTTCCAGACATGTATTAAGGTGAATTGCTCGTCGTTCATGGCCTTCGCCCAGGTGCTAACAACACAGCCTAGCCCGAATCCCGAAGATCAGAAGCAAATGATAATGCAAGAGCTTCCGCAGCATCTTACACGAGGGAATGGCCATGGTGCGCCCCCTTTCAGTGGTCCGAGTACAACATTTGTTTCTCCACTAGTTCAAACATTTCCAATCCAACACCAAAATCAGCATCAAATGCCACCACACTCGCATGTCCTCAACAACCATCATTACCGTCATCTCTAAGGCACTGCACATAACCCACAGACACAAGCCCATGTGCTTCATCTGGCTAAAGGGAGACATCAGAACCAACAATGGCTCTGTCATCAGCATTAACAACAATTTGCCAACTCCAATGCTTCGATGCCCCATACCCATTTACCAGCACAACAGGCTATACCACCTCTACAAAATGGTTCTCAGATTCAACATCAGATGTCTACTCAGCCAGCATTTTTTCCCACTCCAAATTTGCAATATCCCTTACCACCACCTTCCTCTCCAATGAGTCACAAACCTTCACAATCGCAACAAAAACAGTAGCATGGGCCCAAGGTACTCATTCGAAATCCTCAAGCTGGAGGTGGCCTGCCAAATTAGATGCTAAAGCAACAACAGCGGCATCAGCTTCAGCAACAGCGACAACAATAAGAGTCTCAACAGGCTAATTTTACGGAAGGAATAGGCAGGGAGAATATGTTGATGCACCAAAATCCAGTTCCACCAGGGAAACAGTTGGTGCCTCGAACCTCAAGCCAGTGTCAACAACAACAAAAATTATTTTCTTGCCCACCTCATCCCTTACCAAATCAGCCCCTCTGATAAACGGCAATCAACGTTTTGCTGTTAACAGGGTCTCCTACATTTCCCCCGATACACCTTTGAAGCTTGCAGATTATTTTAACATCCCTGGGATATTCAGCTTTAACACTATCCAGAACCTGCCCTCTGATGGTCCAGCATTCCTTGGCACCTCTGTATTGCCAGCAAACCTCCATGACTTTCTGGAAATTGTCTTCCAAAACAATGAGAACACCATCCAATCTTGGCATCTTGATGGTTATGACTTCTGGATTGCTGGGTTGGGTAATGGGCAGTGGACACCGGCCAGCAGGAGCCAGTACAATCTAGTTGATGCAGTCACCAGACACACTACTCAGGTATACCCCAATTCTTGGACTTCGATCTTGGTATCATTGGACAACCAAGGTATGTCTATCTTCCTTTATCTTACTTTATTTGAGGATGCCATGCAATTATATAGCTTAAGCCAGTTTGGAATGTTTAGTATGTTCTTGCTATGATCAGTTGCATTCTAACAAAAGAAGACACTGGCATTAGCCTTCCCATGCTCTGTAACTACATTAAATCACCTTGTTTAGTGGTTTGGTATATACTTTAAGACATGGGGAGCACTAATGTTAGTTGCCTAAAAATGATAACAAAAAAAAAAAATGCCTCCTTTTGAATACTTCTGTTATTTCTTAGGGAAATGATATTAGGCCAGCAATGCTTTCCTAATTGTGCAGTTCTATTCAATATTCCTCTTCTATTGATTTTGAACCTAGTAGTACCCTCTTTCTTTAGATAGAGATTTTCTTAGATTTTTAGACACCCTCATGTGTTAGTTTCCCATTCATTGCAAGGGCTATGAAGGAGTCATCCCAAGCCCATTATTTTAGAGGACTTGCATAGTCCTAGTAGTGTTTTCCCTTCTAATCTTTTCTTCATTTTTTTATGAGACTGTTTAAGTCTTTCAGGGTTCTTTCCTTTGTCATTTCAAGCCCATCTCTAGGGGGACTTGCCCAGCCTTGCTAGCATTTTTCTCTATCCTCTGTGTCTAGGAGACTTACCCAGTCTCATTCTCTTGCTAAACCTCCTCTTTGTGCGTCGTTTGGTTTTGGGAGAACACCTTACTCAGCTCGGCAGCATACCCCTACCCTTATGGGTATTGGGTTGCACATTTGTTGCACCCTAAGGCTAGGTAGCTGTCCGGCCCGGCTGGGTGTTTTACCTTTGCCAAATATGCACAGGGTCTCATTTTCCTTATTACTTGTGAGCTTTATCTTGGTTTGATAGTCCACTAGCACATGAATCCGTCCTTAGTCTAGAGAGTCAG
This sequence comes from Tasmannia lanceolata, assembly GCF_043159265.1. Classification (NCBI taxonomy): domain Eukaryota; kingdom Viridiplantae; phylum Streptophyta; class Magnoliopsida; order Canellales; family Winteraceae; genus Tasmannia; species Tasmannia lanceolata. The sequence continues at coordinate 18,611,121 of NW_027518697.1, read as the reverse complement.
TCCTCTTGTTCAGGAATCAAATTCTATCATCATAGAGGTTAGGATTTTATCCAACCTTTCATCAGATCATGTTCTTCTATCCGCTCTTGCAAGGTATAGGATGCTGTCCAACCCTTGCAGAGTCGTGTTTCTGTCTTTTTCCCCCGCAAAGCATAGGATGCTGTCCAACCTTTGCGGGACATCAGGAGTCTGTCCTCCCCTTATGATGACAGGATTCAGTCCTCTCGTGTTAAAAACATCAAAAACATCTGAAAATCCAAAAATCTCAAAAATCTTGAGTCATTTAGGAGTAGTTAGGAAAATCGTTTCTGAACTACGTTGGCTTGATCCCTTTCAACAGGGTACGTAGTGCAGCTTGGGATCCACATCCCAAGTCCAGCCAAACCTTTAAAAAAAAATAAACATTTCAAACCTTTCCAAAAATACAAAAATTCTTCAAAACCTTTTTGAAAAAGATCTTCCCCTAGAGTTAGGAGTCTGTCTTAGCTATTTAGGGTGTTTTAGAGTTAGGAGTCTGTCTTGGTTTGTTGATATGGTGTGTCCTGTCGTGTGAGTGTCCCTAGAGTTAGGAGGCCTCGAGTCGATCGGTTAGACATTTAGTCGAACCGATGGCTACACTAGGAAGCATATAGTCAGCCCATGGTTTTCCTTAGGTTGCACAGCCTAGTTACACGTAGGATATAGGGCCCACTTGCATTAGCTTAAGGCTAACCAACTTGCATTAATTAGGGCATATAGAGTCCTAAAACTCACAACTCACATGAATTTAAGCAATTGTACAAAAAAGCTTTAAAAATCAGTCGAGTCTAGTGGAATCGAGTCTAGGATAGCGGTTTTAGATGGTTATGCATAGTAGTTTGGAATAGGGCATCGAACTACGTTGACTCCGATTCTTCCCGAGGCCGGGATACGTAGAGCAGCTGGGATGGACGGCCATCTTGGTCCGAGTCAGGTCACATTAGAGTTAGGACTCATTTTGTCCAGTCATGTATAGAATTGAATTGCGTTGTGTGTTTTGCTGTGTTTTCTTACTTTCATGTACAGATCCTATACCTTTAGCTGTAGCATGCTTGTGTTTGCACACCAGAACTCAGACACCAATTAGGTATGACACTCATAACCTAGTTATTCTTAGGCGACACTTCTTTCATTTCTTTATGTATGCTTATTATTCATCTCCGAGACATGCATGATTAGATAGACGTCTTCTCGGAGATATTCGTTCCCATTTCATATGACTTTTGCCTAAAACTCTTCAAAATCATTAAATAATGGCATAAGAGACCAGGTGTTTACACTTGGGCGGATGAGGTGCTCTTTAGACCTTCCAAATTCGTAACCAGGCACGGACCCTCTTTTTATAATCTCTGGTTATCCGTTGCAACAGAGCATAGTATGGGATCATTGGCCCAGTTCCTTGGATGGCGACTCTTCTTTGTTTAAGGTACGCCTCGAATCTGGGCTAGTCCCCGAATCGAGAGGTATCTCACCTTTTATATCACCAATCATGCTGTGAGAGGCACTTCTTTCGAGAGTTCCTTGGTAGAGCTCTCCATTCACGTGGATGGTCCATAGAGACTTAGCGCGTGGGGCACGTCCCCCGCTGCCTCTCTCGGATCGGGATCCACAGGCTGGCGACTCTGCTGGGGAGTTCTTGGAACATTGCCTAACTCTGTTAAAATGCCATTTGTTACTAACTTTGAAGAATTTTGGGCTAAAATCATTATAAATGGGAATTTAATCGATTAGAATCCAGGGGCACCAAATATATGTTTAAAACAAGGGATTCACGCACTGTACGGCATACATTATTTTTTTTTTAATTTTCTTTTATTGATTTTATTATTATTGGCTCCACGGGATAGATATAATGCGTGCCTCATGGGATATCACTATCCAGATGGTGCTGTTGTATCTATTTCCAAGCTATGCGCCAGTGCTGCAGTCGTAAACACTCGGTGTACTTGTGTTTACAGCAGCCGGTGAGCAATGAAGCATACTGTATATAACACTCGGTGTACTTGTGTTATATACTTAAAGTATGGATCATATGCATAGTACCTGATATATTGAGTCCGGAGCTCTACTTTCATTTTACATATATTATGTACATACATATATTTGTTGATTTAGTAAAACCCAATTAGGATCTGCATGTGCTTATATCTATATTGCTTTCATATAAGGACGAACATGTGTTCCTTACACATGTTGGAGCCTAGATTTAGGAGCCATGTCCTATCCATAGATTATTGTAGTTCACCTTATGTGGCTACAGCGCAGTCCTAGTACACTCACATGTCTGTCATGAGTCGAGACTCTCTCAACTCCATTAGATTAGAATTAGGGCTGGTGCCCCTGGTTAGGGTGTATATATGTATATATACTTATTTATTGATTATTAGATTAGGGCCTTCTTATTTAGTGGAGATTCCCTATCTAATCCAATCAATTATATCAATTCATCTTTCCGATATAAATCTGGTCTATAGCTTTTACTCGCCATCATTATGGCTATAGTCTATCCTTTGACTCCTTTTACTATACATTCGACTCGTATCTTGTATCATTGATCCATATTCCATATATTTAGATTAGGGCCTATTTCTTAGTTAGGCTTTCCTTCTTAATCTAATCAATTCTTTCTATTTATCCATTATGTGGATTATCATTAGATTATTGGTTCTTTATCCATAATCTATTCATTGATCTATTGATCTTAAAATTGATCCGTGTTTTTCATTATTAGATTAGGGTTTACTTCTTAGTTAGGTTTTCCTTCCTAATCTAATCAATTATCCCTATCTATTCATTCTTTTAGATTATGATCAGATCGATGGCTTCTAATCATCATTCTTATGGTCACGATCTATCCTTCGATTTTTGGTTGCAAATTCAACCCATCTCTAAATGTCGTCGTTCATGGTTAGTCCTTCATTTGAGTACATCTCTTTGATGACCATATGCCTCCTCTCGATTGTGAGCTTATCTTGCATCTTGCCACCATCATTTGAGTGCAAGTACCCTTGCTGAGAGTCTTACATTACCGAGTTTCAATTCATATACCCTTATAATGACTTGTGGGTCTCTTTGTGTGGCCGTTATGCTGCCGAATTTTACCCAACACATTTTCAGTGTGATCGCCATCTTTCGGGATTGTTGATGAGTCATGTGTTTATCTTACCATGACCCTTCTTACAATTGTTATGCTGTTGGTTCTTACCCAGGGAGAGATGTGTTTGTATTATCTCTTATTTCAACTTGTGTATAACATTCAACGAGATTGCCTCATACTAAAGTTAGTGTTTGTCATTTCCATGACAGGAGTTAGACCTAACTGACTTCACCTATTTGTTGAAACCAGTTTCCTTTCATTTCACCTAGCCAGGTCAACAGAACCTATACCAGGATTGGACTCCCCAGTCAGACATCACGGAGGAAGGGGTGCTACCCATAAACTTTCAGTGCCAGTGCATTACTGACGAAGAAGTGTCCTGTTTTCTTACGTTTGTCTTTCATTAAGTGTACACCAACTTTTCTCTCTCAAAGTTGGTAAGTCTCACTGTGTCGATAAAAAATGTGTGTCATGTTTGTCAGTCTTGTTCATTCAAAGTCAATGTGTTGTCTTTGTCAAGTCCAATGTAGAACCCATTGAGGTGCGTCAAAAAAAAAAAAAGAGTCATCAATGTACTTGAAATTTCTCTTGAAATAAAGATTTGATTCTAGCATTATCAGTATTCTTGTGATTCACTCTTAGATCTAATGTTTAAATGATTAAACACACCCTTCTCGGATGAGAATGCAGACGAAATTCCCCTCGAGATCTGAAACATGATCAAACGAGAGGAAAAGCGTCGAGCATAGCCACTCAAAGAAGAAATCAAAGCTGTTGATAGTGGTATTGAAATCTGAAACTCGGGAAAGATGGATTGGCAAAACTTTATCTCCCGAGAAGCGCAAAGAATTGATAAACCTATTTAGAGGGGTTTGAGGTAGTCTTGCTTGATCCTATAAGGATAAACCAAGTAAACACCCTGTTGTTGTGAAAAGCAAGATTTCATCGGCTTAGATATCAATCGAAAAAGCAAAAATTCAAGAGAGTGAAGCATCAGATATCCGGTTGAGCTGATGAGAATTTTAGCGAAGACTTTCAGAAAATGAAGTCATCAATTCGAGCCTGAAAAGTACACTTGAGTTACATGTTTTCAATGAGATTCCGATGTGGAATACTTCAAGAATAGGGATATTCCTAATGTCTAAAAGCAAAGAAATACAAGAAGGAAAAGGGAATGTGTCCCTAAGACAACCCCTTAGAAAAATCAAAGACCCAAGTGATGGAGTCCATGAGATAGATTGAATATCAGAATTGTCTCCGACATTTGGAGATTATCGAGAGCGGTATAATCTTGAGCATAAATTCAAGATATTCGAGAAGCGCACAAGTATAAGTGGAGCACCGTGGTTGAAGTCTTGCTTGCAAATACCGCCAGACTCTCGAAAAAAATAAAAAAAAAAAAAAAAAATTTCAAAGTCTTGAATCTTAAACATTTCAAAAGCTTGTACATCAAAACACCAGGAGGCCATCCTTGGACGTTTGAGCCTTTATAGCCAAAATCCCAATGTTTAAAAACATCCTTTTATGAGCCCTTTGAGCCAACATTTTAAAACCAAACAATTCTTTCAACTACATTATAAACCAGGGGCATTTTATGCACCCGAACTACGCGGACCTGATCCCCAACTCTTCGGGGGTACGTAGGCAGTCTGATTAATTCAGATTCGGTCAAAACCCTGGGAATATACTAAATCATTCCCCTTCCAAAATTTTGAAGCTAAAAAGCTAAACCATTCTTTGTTAAACCCAAAGGGAACTACGCGGATCTGATCCTCCATTTTTGGGGTACGTAGGTAGTCTGGCAAGACCAGATTCGGTCCAAATCGTTTGAACTTTTGATATCTAACCCTTTTGAACCCGAGCCTACCTATAAAGTTCTTCTGGTGAAACGAGCAAAGGTTCAAGGCAATTGAAAATAAAAACAGAAAGAAATGAAAAGAACGAGAGTCTGAAGACCCACTAGGTTGAAAACCCGAAAGGGCGGCCTAGAATCATGCTTTTGCTAAGTCGATAACCAAATGAGCCGGCTTATGCGAAAGTGAGGGTAGCGGTCTGATGGGTTGAAAATTGAAGAGGCAATCCAGTCAGAGGCAAAGACTTCCCACAAAAAGTGAGCTGATAAACATGGAAGGAGTTTCCTCGGTTATGAAGAACTCTGACGTTTGAATAATATGAGAATTCCAGGCAAAAGCTGAAGCAAATGGTTTGCTAGACCAGAAACCTGGAATGTAATAATCATGAGCTCCCACCAGAGGAAATTCGAAGAGATGGAGAAGCAATCACTACACAGGGCAGGATCTTGGAATCCAAGTAGTGTCAGTGAGATTTACTTTGACACCTTTCTAAACTAGGGGCATTGAAACTGAGCAATCCAAAGGGGTAATAACCATGACAAAAATCCCGATGGAGGAAATTAGTGCCTCTTGACATGGTTTTTTGAAATTATTCTGAGAGCGGCTAGCCTTACCATTTAAAAATACACATCAGGTCTAAGGGTGAATCAAAAGTGAGTCAAGTCCCTTGAATAATGTACATCTTCTTTGATAGAGTCTTGGAAGTCTGTCCCTCATTCTTATCCATTTTCCTTTCAAGGTCCAAAGTTGTCTGGCACTGGGAGAATGGGTGTATACTTTCCAAAGTGAAAAAAAAATTCTCAGAATAGACCCTGGTTTAGGTACCAGGGAAAAGCGAGAAATATCCTGTTCAGACATGGCGAAGATGTCAAGTTTCAAGCAGTAGGTGATGGAAAGAGTGAACCTCAAATAATAGTCAATGAAAAGAGAAATTTTCTGGCTCAACCATCATCCTATCTTTATTCCAAAGAAAGAACCCATGCAAATTCAAATTTCCCTTTACCTATCCTGGTTCCGTTCCCTTAAGACTCTTGTCATGGAATCACAATACACTGGGAGCATCTTTTATGACTTACGTCATAAAAGATATCAAGTAGAAAAGGCAATCAGTGCCAATATTTACAACAAGTTGAGATAAGAGAGATATGAGCACGTCTTAAGCCAAATATCTAAACTCCTCATATGAGTCCACTCTTCAAAAGAGAATATTTTCAAAGAAAATCAATTTCCCCAGCGGAGTCTAGAATTTGCTCCCACAACCTTTAAACCTCAGCAGAATGCTTTTCACCTGTCAAAGAAGGGCTAATATCCAAATCCCTGCAAGTTATCTGAGTCCAATTCTCAGCAAGGAACTCGTACTCCCAATTTCCTCGGCAAGAGGCAATCAGTCTAAAAAAAAAAAAATTCATTCAAAATCAATCAATTCTCAGCAATATCCTTGTCCTTCCAAGGCTCTTCGTGGTCTACTATTCAGGTATACCATGGACCCTTGCTCCCCAAGTGGCTCTTTGTGATATATCCTTTCAGATATATTATGGACCTACTATTCATGGTCATTCCATTCATATCTTTTACATGTCATTGTTTCTGTATGCTGGGCTCTTCGTGGCTTATTGTCATGGACCCCAGATTCAATGCTTGGCTCTTCATGGTTTATTACCATGGACCCTAGATTCATTGTGTGGCTCTTCACGGTTTGTCGCCGTGGACCCTTGAATATTTCTTGGCTCTTCATAGCTTATAGCTATGGACCCCTGATTTCCGTCTTTCTAAGAGAAAACAACAACAATATCTTTCTCGTGAGGCTCTTCGTGGTTTATTACCATGGACCCTCGATTCCCGTTTACCATATTTCTCCCTGAGAGCATCCACCCCGAGTGAAGAAATCATATTCTCCCTGAGAGTATCCACCCTGAGTGAAGAAACCATATTCTCCCTGAGAGCATCCACCCCGAGTGAAAATATCAAATTTTCTCCCTGAGAGTATCCACCCCGTGTGAAGAAACCATATTCTCCCAGAAAGTTTTCGCTCCAAGCGTAGAATCTGAATTCGTCCTGAAAGTATTTCGCTCCAAGCGTAGAACCCAAAATTTCTTTGAAAATCATTCGCTCCAAGCGTAGAACCCAAATTTTCTTTGAAAGTTTTCGCTCCAAGCGTAGAACCTAATTTTTCTTTGAAAGCATTCGCTCCAAGCGTAAAATCCAAATTCTTCTTGAAATCATTCGCTCTAAGCGTAAAATCAAATTTCTTCCTGAAAGCATTCGCTCCAAGCGTAAAAATCAATTTGGCTCTTTGTAAAGCATTCGCTCCAAGCGTAAAATCCAAATTCTTCCTGAAATCATTCGCTCTAAGCGTAAAATCAAATTTCTTCCAGAAAGTATTCGCTCCAAGCGTAAAATCAATTCGTCTCTTTGAAAATCTTTCGCTCCAAGCGTAAAATCAATTTCTTCTTGAAAGCATTCGCTCCGAGCGTAAAATCAATTTGTCTCTTTAAAAATCATTTGCTCCAAGCATAGAATCCAATTTCTCCTAAAAGTTTTCGTCCTGAGCGTAAAATTAAATTTCTTCTTGAGAGCATCCGCCCCGAGCGTAGAAAGAACCAAAGTCTCTCTGAGAACATCTCTGAAAGCACCAAGCAAATAATCAAAATCCTTTTCATTTTCAAACCCCTGAGGCATCCATTCCATATCACAACTCCTGAGGTATTTGATCATTCCAAAAGTCCAATATTCGCAAAATCATCTCTTTCATTCTTCTTTCCCTCCAATCATTTTTGGGCCAGTCAAAATGTGTTGTCTGTTCAGCTTTGACATTCGCGCGACAAGCACGCTCTGCCAAAGAGGGGCATCTGTAGACACCCCATTTTGACCGTACCCTAAACCCTTCCAATTTTATGCAACAACCCCATCAAACCAATGCTTTAGAATCCCAAACTTCACCTTAAGCTAGCTTAAGGTCCCATCTAGCTCCTCGTAAAATTTCGTTGAAATCCGAGTGCGTTTGCCTAGCAAACGAACCTAGGCGAAGTCGTAGTGCAAGTTAAAAAGGGGGGTGATTATATCCTGAGAGGGGGGCGAATTTATCCTGGATAGGACGAATCTGGATCAAAAGAGACGCGATTTGCGGGCGCGCCTTATCAAAATTTCCGCGCGCCCATCATTTTTGAGTGCCAATATCAATGCCAAAATAAACCTATAAAAATAAAATAAAAATTTCGTTTACAGGGGAGAGTTCATTTTCCAGATAAAAAAAAGAAAAAAATGGCAGAGAGAGAGAGGTGAGAGGGGAGGGAGCAAAGAGGGTTTTTTTTTTTTCTTCTTCTTTTTCTTCTGCTATTGATCCGATTCCATCGGAATTTCGCCCTACTCTGGCCGGCTGCACATCCTCTCACCTTCACATTTCATCGGGCCTTAGAAAATTGTCTATCATCATCAGATATGAAACCCTAACCATAACCTCCATTTTTTCCGGCAGATCTTGCTGGAATCCAGCAGGAAAGTGTCAATTTCTATCAATTATCTTCCTTTGTTTTTACTATTCTTACTACTCTGTAATTTCTTTGATTTCTGTTATTTTCTTTCTAATGTTTTAAGATCTAAAGATTAGGGGAAATTTGCACAAAGCTATAGAGAGAAATCAGATATGAGACAGAGATAGAGAGAAATCGGATCTAAATCAGAGCACAAGAGAGTAGGAAGAAACAGAGAGAGAAAGAGAGAGCCGATCGAAACCCTAACTTTCCCCATCTATTCCGGTCATCTTCTCCGGCGAGCTTTGCCGGATCCCGGCCAATTTTAGATCAGATTTTCTCGCCAAAAACCTAAAAGCGACAAAGTGTGAAGTTAGCTATGAACATTGCACGTTGTAGTGGTGGAGATCCCTCCACTGCATTGCTTTTGAGGTCTCAGCTAGAGTATTCCCGTGGTAATCATCGCAAAGCTATAAAGCTCTTGATGGCTTCCGGTAACAGGACGGACTCAGGGATGATGTCTAGTATGTTCAACAATAATCTTGGGTGTATATATCATAAACTAGGGAAACACCACGTCTCAACTGTGTTCTTTTCCAAGGCATTGAAAAGCAGCTCCTCCCTTCGATCTGAGAAGCCTATGAAGTTTTCCACTTTCTCACAGGACAAATCTCTCCTTACTGTATACAATTGTGGTTTGCAACACTTGGCACGTGGGAAACCAATTCCTGCTACCCGCTGCTTCCACAAGGCCAATTCATTTTTCTACAACAGACCCCTGTTTTGGCTCCCACTTGCTGAATGCTCTCTTTTGGCCCAAGAGAAAGGATTTATGAAATCCTGTGGGGTTTCTAAAAATGGCAAATAAGTTAAAGTTCATGTTGTCGGTAATGGTAAATGGAGGCAGGTCGTTGTCGAAGGTATGAACACAAGGAATGGGCATTTGGATTTCTTGGGAGAGGATGGTTTAGTGAGTGGAGATGATCAACAAAGCTCTCGATTCCCTATGCTCGGCAGTGTTTGCTCAATGCGCTACATCTATTGAATGCTCTCGAGTCGAATCACAAGAATTTACCCATTAGGGATTCAAAGACATCAAATGTAGCCACTGTTTCTGGATCTTTTGAACAATGAAGCAGAGTTACAGACTCTCTCCAAAGGGTTTTCAATCAATGTCACCAGATCTGGTGATATCTTGGTGTTGAATGGAATTCCGGTCATCTTTCCAGACATGTATTAAGGTGAATTGCTCGTCGTTCATGGCCTTCGCCCAGGTGCTAACAACACAGCCTAGCCCGAATCCCGAAGATCAGAAGCAAATGATAATGCAAGAGCTTCCGCAGCATCTTACACGAGGGAATGGCCATGGTGCGCCCCCTTTCAGTGGTCCGAGTACAGCATTTGTTTCTCCACTAGTTCAAACATTTCCAATCCAACACCAAAATCAGCATCAAATGCCACCACACTCGCATGTCCTCAACAACCATCATTACCGTCATCTCTAAGGCACTGCACATAACCCACAGACACAAGCCCATGTGCTTCATCTGGCTAAAGGGAGACATCAGAACCAACAATGGCTCTGTCATCAGCATTAACAACAATTTGCCAACTCCAATGCTTCGATGCCCCATACCCATTTACCAGCACAACAGGCTATACCACCTCTACAAAATGGTTCTCAGATTCAACATCAGATGTCTACTCAGCCAGCATTTTTTCCCACTCCAAATTTGCAATATCCCTTACCACCACCTTCCTCTCCAATGAGTCACAAACCTTCACAATCGCAACAAAAACAGTAGCATGGGCCCAAGGTACTCATTCGAAATCCTCAAGCTGGAGGTGGCCTGCCAAATTAGATGCTAAAGCAACAACAGCGGCATCAGCTTCAGCAACAGCGACAACAATCAGAGTCTCAACAGGCTAATTTTACGGAAGGAATAGGCAGGGAGAATATGTTGATGCACCAAAATCCAGTTCCACCAGGGAAACAGTTGGTGCCTCGAACCTCAAGCCAGTGTCAACAACAACAAAAATTATTTTCTTGCCCACCTCATCCCTTACCAAATCAGCCCCTCTGATAAACGGCAATCAACGTTTTGCTGTTAACAGGGTCTCCTACATTTCCCCCGATACACCTTTGAAGCTTGCAGATTATTTTAACATCCCTGGGATATTCAGCTTTAACACTATCCAGAACCTGCCCTCTGATGGTCCAGCATTCCTTGGCACCTCTGTATTGCCAGCAAACCTCCATGACTTTCTGGAAATTGTCTTCCAAAACAATGAGAACACCATCCAATCTTGGCATCTTGATGGTTATGACTTCTGGATTGCTGGGTTGGGTAATGGGCAGTGGACACCGGCCAGCAGGAGCCAGTACAATCTAGTTGATGCAGTCACCAGACACACTACTCAGGTATACCCCAATTCTTGGACTTCGATCTTGGTATCATTGGACAACCAAGGTATGTCTATCTTCCTTTATCTTACTTTATTTGAGGATGCCATGCAATTATATAGCTTAAGCCAGTTTGGAATGTTTAGTATGTTCTTGCTATGATCAGTTGCATTCTAACAAAAGAAGACACTGGCATTAGCCTTCCCATGCTCTGTAACTACATTAAATCACCTTGTTTAGTGGTTTGGTATATACTTTAAGACATGGGGAGCACTAATGTTAGTTGCCTAAAAATGATAACAAAAAAAAAAAATGCCTCCTTTTGAATACTTCTGTTATTTCTTAGGGAAATGATATTAGGCCAGCAATGCTTTCCTAATTGTGCAGTTCTATTCAATATTCCTCTTCTATTGATTTTGAACCTAGTAGTACCCTCTTTCTTTAGATAGAGATTTTCTTAGATTTTTAGACACCCTCATGTGTTAGTTTCCCATTCATTGCAAGGGCTATGAAGGAGTCATCCCAAGCCCATTATTTTAGAGGACTTGCATAGTCCTAGTAGTGTTTTCCCTTCTAATCTTTTCTTCATTTTTTTATGAGACTGTTTAAGTCTTTCAGGGTTCTTTCCTTTGTCATTTCAAGCCCATCTCTAGGGGGACTTGCCCAGCCTTGCTAGCATTTTTCTCTATCCTCTGTGTCTAGGAGACTTACCCAGTCTCATTCTCTTGCTAAACCTCCTCTTTGTGCGTCGTTTGGTTTTGGGAGAACACCTTACTCAGCTCGGCAGCATACCCCTACCCTTATGGGTATTGGGTTGCACATTTGTTGCACCCTAAGGCTAGGTAGCTGTCCGGCCCGGCTGGGTGTTTTACCTTTGCCAAATATGCACAGGGTCTCATTTTCCTTATTACTTGTGAGCTTTATCTTGGTTTGATAGTCCACTAGCACATGAATCCGTCCTTAGTCTAGAGAGTCAGTCCTCTTGTTCAGGAATCAAATTCTATCATCATAGAGGTTAGGATTTTATCCAACCTTTCATCAGATCATGTTCTTCTATCCGCTCTTGCAAGGTATAGGATGCTGTCCAACCCTTGCAGAGTCGTGTTTCTGTCTTTTTCCCCCGCAAAGCATAGGATGCTGTCCAACCTTTGCGGGACATCAGGAGTCTGTCCTCCCCTTATGATGACAGGATTCAGTCCTCTCGTGTTAAAAACATCAAAAACATCTGAAAATCCAAAAATCTCAAAAATCTTGAGTCATTTAGGAGTAGTTAGGAAAATCGTTTCTGAACTACGTTGGCTTGATCCCTTTCAACAGGGTACGTAGTGCAGCTTGGGATCCACATCCCAAGTCCAGCCAAACCTTTAAAAAAAAATAAACATTTCAAACCTTTCCAAAAATACAAAAATTCTTCAAAACCTTTTTGAAAAAGATCTTCCCCTAGAGTTAGGAGTCTGTCTTAGCTATTTAGGGTGTTTTAGAGTTAGGAGTCTGTCTTGGTTTGTTGATATGGTGTGTCCTGTCGTGTGAGTGTCCCTAGAGTTAGGAGGCCTCGAGTCGATCGGTTAGACATTTAGTCGAACCGATGGCTACACTAGGAAGCATATAGTCAGCCCATGGTTTTCCTTAGGTTGCACAGCCTAGTTACACGTAGGATATAGGGCCCACTTGCATTAGCTTAAGGCTAACCAACTTGCATTAATTAGGGCATATAGAGTCCTAAAACTCACAACTCACATGAATTTAAGCAATTGTACAAAAAAGCTTTAAAAATCAGTCGAGTCTAGTGGAATCGAGTCTAGGATAGCGGTTTTAGATGGTTATGCATAGTAGTTTGGAATAGGGCATCGAACTACGTTGACTCCGATTCTTCCCGAGGCCGGGATACGTAGAGCAGCTGGGATGGACGGCCATCTTGGTCCGAGTCAGGTCACATTAGAGTTAGGACTCATTTTGTCCAGTCATGTATAGAATTGAATTGCGTTGTGTGTTTTGCTGTGTTTTCTTACTTTCATGTACAGATCCTATACCTTTAGCTGTAGCATGCTTGTGTTTGCACACCAGAACTCAGACACCAATTAGGTATGACACTCATAACCTAGTTATTCTTAGGCGACACTTCTTTCATTTCTTTATGTATGCTTATTATTCATCTCCGAGACATGCATGATTAGATAGACGTCTTCTCGGAGATATTCGTTCCCATTTCATATGACTTTTGCCTAAAACTCTTCAAAATCATTAAATAAATGGCATAAGAGACCAGGTGTTTACACTTGGGCGGATGAGGTGCTCTTTAGACCTTCCAAATTCGTAACCAGGCACGGACCCTCTTTTTATAATCTCTGGTTATCCGTTGCAACAGAGCATAGTATGGGATCATTGGCCCAGTTCCTTGGATGGCGACTCTTCTTTGTTTAAGGTACGCCTCGAATCTGGGCTAATCCCCGAATCGAGAGGTATCTCACCTTTTATATCGCCACTCATGCTGTGAGAGGCACTTCTTTCGAGAGTTCCTTGGTAGAGCTCTCCATTCACGTGGATGATCCATAGAGACTTAGCGCGTGGGGCACGTCCCCCGCCGCCTCTCTCGGATCGGGGTCCACAGTTCCATATCAATATTAGGTTCATTATATCCATTTTGGATGCTTCTCCAAACATCAAAATCCAAAGATTTTAAAAACACTCTCTGTGGGACATGATCCCGCGAGAGGGGTGGGGCGCGAGCCGCCATGCACTCTCTCTTGGTCTCTCGTACCCACGCGATTGGCGTGTGCATTTTATTATTGATTCGTCTTTCCTGTGAACTTGGGATCACTAAGGCAATCCGAATTCCACACGAAAGAGACTGACAGAGTCGCCACCTAGATGTGGGATCTAGGACCCATAATTAACCAGAAATCTAGACTCGCTACCTGGTTACGAGAATGGAAGGTATGGGGAGTTATCCACCACATGCACCATTCTTGTCCGATAATCGGTCTTCGATTCCAAAAGCTAACTCTTTTAAATTTATTTTAAATGGCTCATTCAACTCTATGTTAATGTGCGAACTAAGTGACATGCATCCTAGAATCTAATTTCAATGTGAATCCTAGATGTGTATCTTGATTTATTAATTTGTCTGGATTCATTCTAAGTGAAAGTTCTCCTAGAATTCTAATTTCATGGAAAACCCTAACTGATTTGATTAAGTATTTACAAGAAAATTAATATACAAAACACCACAATTTGTTTGTGGTGCCGACTCGCGGGTGGTATGCCATCAGACATCCAAGCTGCCTACGTACCCAAGCCTTACTGGGATCAGAGTCGACGTAGTTCGGTGCACCTAAGCTAAGCTACATATGCCTAACTCAACTAGGACACCGACTTAGACGGATTTGACTGTTTCAACAGTTTTAAGAGGAATTATTTAATTCAAGTTGAGGATTTTATTATCTTAGGATTTCATCTAAGATGCTATATGATTCTTATCTGAATGCAAGTTGTCCCTTAGACTAATGCAGGTTTGCCTACATCCTAGTTTACTAGGCTTGTCTTAAGGAAAGATTGGGTGACTAGTGTAACTAGACCTATGGTACGGTTGCTATACATAGCAAGCGTCCGTGATGAGGCTGGACTCCTAACTCTAGGACTCCCTAAAATTTAGGACACGACACAACACTAGTGTTCCTAAATTGGGCTCTAATGGTTCTTAGATTGGAAACCATAATCCAATGGTTCCGAAAGACTCGAGACAAATCAATTCAAATTCTTGAAGTTAATTAATTTCAGATTTCATGGATTTTCGATTTATGGACACTTGAGGATTACCAATGGTTCTAGGGTTCACCAATTTCGGCCCAGAATAGCATCCAAGGAAGGGAATCGTGCGTTCTTTCCTTGCGCAATTTAATACTTAGGTTATAACATCTTATTGCCTGGCATATCTCAGGATTTCCGTGGACAGTAACCTCGGAGCCAACAACATGCTATAGCTTAAGTATTCAAATTGTCAAAGATCGGTTGCAATTGGGATACGATTATGGATGCACTGGCCATTTTTCCAGGAAAATCTAAAGATCCTAAAATTTCTGTTTCAATGGATTAAGGAGTGAACATGTGACAAAATTTAAGGTTCTTTGGAAATTTTCACAATGATTTTTAATTAATTTCGAATTTTCAATGGATTTTATCAATTTTAAGCATATGAGTGATTTTACCAGTGAAATTATTGCAAACAAATTCGAAATGAGTTGAAATTTCTACAGCAGCAAGATATGATGAAATGTAGCTTACGGGAAGAGTTTTACAGATTTTTACATTAAGCTCATATTTAATTTCGATTTAACAATTGATTGACCAGATTGCACAAATAACACAGAAACCACTAGAAATATGAATCTAAATTCAATGAAATTTCTACAGTAATAAGATATAAGTAAAAATAACATACTGAGAAATTTTCATGAATTTTGAAAACCATTTACTATCAGTTTCAGATTTTTTAATTTTCAGACCAGATTATGAATTAACCCTACATCCCATATGAAAACAGATCCAAATCACTTGAAACTTTTACAGTAACTAGAAATGTGAGATTGAAGACTACTGTAAAAAGTTTAAGAATTTTAGTTGTGATCTGATGTCAGTAACAATTCCTTCAAAAGCTGGTAAATTTCAAAGAAAGCATAAAATAATATACCAAACAAATTCTACAAATTCTCAAAATTTCATGGTAGAATGTACTGGTATCATATTAGTTTCCCACGAAATTTCATTAATTTTGGAATTCATTTAGTATATATTTTATTTTCGAAACACTCATGGAGATCATGATTTTGAGCATACATATTTAATTTTCAACTAAATCCAATTAAATACTAAAAATCATGCAAATATACCAAATAATTCTAGAAAAATCTAAAAATTAAGTACCTACCTGTGATCGAAATCCTCGCCGAATCCGAGAGCCGAAAAATTCGAAAATCGCACCGCCGCTTGATCTGCTTCCGCTTTCTTTCTCTTTTTCTTTGTTTTATTTTCTTTTATATTTTTTTTTATATGGAACAAGGGAGAGAGATGGGGAGAAACAAATAAGGAGAGAAAGTAGATAATGATAGTGTGAGAGTGAGAGAGTGAGAGATATTGAGGGAGGGAGATATTGAAGGAGAGAAAGAGAAAACTATCCAAAAACAATGTGTTGTTTTTCTCCTCTTTTCTTCCTCTCATCACCTCTCTTTATATAGTGAAAAACTTAGTGGAGAGGTGGAAATAAAAAATGAGAATGGTGGGTGTGGTGGAGAATAATGGAATATATAATGGTAATGGTGGGAATGGTGGTGGGGATAATGGAATATATAATGGTAATGGTGGGAATGGTGGTGGGGATAATGGAATATATAATGGTAATGGAGATAATGGTGGTGGGGATAATGGAATATATAATGGTAATGGAGATAATGGTGTTATTTTAAAGGGAAAAATGAAGTTAGTGGAAATGGTAGAGAAAGTTAAGTCATGCTAATGGTGAGTCCCACTTTGTGGGTTCCGCACAAGCGGGCCCCACATCAGCGGGCCCTACACAAGCGGGTCCCACATCAGCGGGTCCCACACAAACGGGTCCCACATCAGCGGGTCCCACATTCTCTTTTGCTCGGATTCTCATGAATAACCCTTCTCAATACTCAACGGAAAAAAAAATCAGAACATTGCAGGAATGACCAGAAAGATTTGAGAAAGCGTAAGGGACGAACACGGGAATGGAAAATACTGAAAAATTGACAGCGAAACCCTAATTTCTTTGTTGATCAAAGCAGAGCAAAATGGGGGTGTCTACAGATGCCCCTCTTTGGTAAAGATGACGTAGTCATCAAATACCAAAGTTAAAATGACAGAACCATTTTGCGTAGCTTTAATCGACAAAAGACTCTACACAAAACGGAACTTAGACGCAAACATTTACTACCTAATGCAAGACCCTAAACGAAGTCCTAGAATTGGAATGCAATAATAATAAAAAACAAAATCCCGCTGCGGTGCCGCTCGACATCACATTTATATGATGTTCAAAGAGAAAAGACCATTTTTGAATGGACTCAGAATGAAATACCATATTTTTACGGTTTCCAAGGAAATGAAACATCACATTTGTATGATGCTCAAAGAGAGTAAGAAACCATAGTTGTATGGATTTGAAGAGAATGGAATACCGTATTTTTACGGAGTTCCAAGCAAATGAGGTATCATATTTGTATGATGCTCAAAGAGAATAAGAGAACGTAGTTGTATGGACTCGAAGAGAATGGAACACCGTATTTTTACGGAGTTCCAAGGAAATGAGGTATCATATTTGTATGATGCTCAAAGGGAATAAGAGAACATTTTTGAATGGACTCAGAATGAAATACCGTATTTTTACGGCTTCAATCTTCGGTTGAGATGAATTAATGAATTTGACAATGAAGAATTTGGAGATTTTTTCATGAATTTGAATTTGACGTAGAATTGGATTTGATGAATTTGGGGAATTTGAATTTGACGTAGAATTGGATTTGATGAATTTTGGGAATTTGAATTTGACGTAGAATTGGACTTGATGAATTTTGGGAATTTGAATTTAACGTAGAATTGGACTTGATGAATTTTGGGAATTTGAATTTGACGTAGAATTGGACTTGATGAATTTTGGGAATTTGAATTTAACGTAGAATTGGATTTGATGAATTACGGAATTCCAAGGAAATGAGGTATCATATTTGTATGATGCTCAAAGAGAACATTTTTGAATGGACTCAGAAGGGAATGGAATACCGTATTTTTATGGAGTTCCAAGGAAATGAGGTATCATATTTGTATGATGCTCAAAGAGAATAAGAGAACATTTTTGAATGGACTCAGAAGATAATGGAATACCGTATTTTTACGGAGTTCCAAGGAAATGAGGTATCCTATTTGTATGATGCTCAAAGAGAATAAGAGAACATTTTTGAATGGACTCAGAATGAATGAAATAACGTATTTATACGGATTTCAAACAAATGAGACACCATATTTATATGATGCTCAAAGTTAACTCAAGGACAATGGACTATCGTATTTATACGAATTCCAAGAAATGAGACATCACATTTATATGATGCTTAAAGAGAAGAGACCATTTTCAAATGAATTCAGAGATAATTTGAGCTTTGACATAGATTATCAGAGAAAAGGAACTGAAATCTCTAATTAACAACTTTGGAAGCAAATGATTCCATACCACCATGCAGCAAAGGTCTTTCAAGGCTTGAACATGAGATGCCACTTCATTAGCAACCTGCCCCAGTTTAAGGCCTTCTAACCTTCTTCTATTCATTGACCAGAGATCATTCTTGCAACGATTTTTCACCATTCATGACAGTCGCACCTTTTCCAAGTTTCTCGGAATCTGTTAATGAACCTGCCTTCAGAGTGATTGCACCCTACAACAATTCTTTAAAATAGCATTTGTAAATTTTTCTAAAAATAGAACCACAGACATTGGTAATAAAAAGACAAAATAAGAAAGATTACTCAAGTGATCTCGTGATGCTTCTGACTTATCAGTATTTTCTTTTGGGTTAGGTTAGCTTCTTTTAAAGAATGTTTCTCCACTGATAAATATCTTAACTTATTTTTTAAGACAGTGATACTTCATATATCCTTCTATCAACTTTCGGATTGTTTTGAAATTAATGCCCTTAGTTTCGGGAATCATTGTTATTTTTGCCTGACCTACTGAGAGTTCAGAGGTCGATGTAATTCTTCTGGCGTGAACCCCATCTTACCACGACCAAGTATTCCTTTTTAGATTTTCAACTTGGCGGACCGTTCAACCTTAACTTTTGCCTGAATCGCCTTTTCAGGTTTTTGACTCAGCAGGCTACCCCCTTAACTTTTGCCTAAGCTGCCTTTTCAGGTTTTCAACTTAGCAGGGGAATGATCCTAAATTTTGCCTAGATCGCCTTTTCAGGTTTTCAATCTAGCGGATCTTCAAGCTCCATTCTCTTTTTTTTTTTTTTTTTTTTTTTTTTTTTTTTTTTTTTTACTTGAACACCAAAAGGACTTTACAGGTGAGGTAGAGCTTTTCAAAAAATGGCTTAAGGTTTTGCAAGAGTTTCAACCGAACCTGTGAACAGGTTGCCTACGTATCCCAGTGTAGGAATCAGGTCATGCGTAGTTCAGGGGAATGCCCCTAGTACATTGGGTTTTGAAGGAAAATTTTATGTAGGCTCAAAAGGGTTTGCAAAAGGTTATATATTTTTTGATTTTGGGTTATGAATTTGGGTTTTATTCGGCCAAAAGACGGCCTTCTGGTGTTCAAGCATAGAACCTCTTGAGTTGATCAAGATTTGTTGGTTCCGGCAATATTTCTCCATTTAAATTACGGAGCTTGACGGCTTTTCCAGGTAAGATTTGGTCCACGATGTATGGCCCTGACCAATTAGGCTTGAATTTGCCTCTTGGGTCAAACACTGGTGCTCGGTTTTCTTTTAGAACAAGGTTGCCTTCTTCGAGATCTCTGATTTTAACCTTTTTATTAAAAGCCCGGGCTATTCTGCGCTGATAACCCTGCACATGGTAAAGCGCTTTTAACCTCTTTTCATCTAGCATATTCAGCTCTTTATATCTGGCGTCTGCCCATTCATTTTCTGGCAACTTGACTTCAGCCAATACTCGGAGCGAAGGTACACGAATCTCTACAGGTAGCACTGCTTCCATACCATAAACAAGAGAGTAAGGGGTTGCCCCAGTTGAAGCTCTAATTGATGTTCTGTAAGCCCACAAGGCGTACGGCAACTTATTCGACCAATCCTTATAAGTTTCTGACATCTTGCTAATGATAGTCTTGACATTTTTGTTTGCAGCTTCCACTGCTCCATTTGTCTGCGGCCGATAAGGTGAGGATTTGTGATGCTTAATCTTGAACTCTTCGCAAAGAATGATAACTTCTTTCTTGAAATGAGATCCGTTATCTGAGATAAGTTCATGGGGAATCCCATATCTGCATATGATGTTGGTTCGTATGAATTTAGCAACTGATGCGGATGTAAGCTTTGCATAAGAAGCGGCCTCAACCCACTTAGTGAAGTAGTCAATTGCAACGAGTATGTACTCGTGACCACTGGATGACTTAGGGGAAATTTTGCCAATAATGTCAATTCCCCAAACCGAAAACGGCCAAGGAGAAGTAAGAGAATGCAATTCGGTAGGTGGTACATGGATGAGATTCGCATGTATCTGACATTTATAGCATTTCTTCACAAATGTGTGACAATCTGCTTCCAATGTTGGCCAATAGTACCCCAGACGTAGGATCTTCTTTGACAACATCTTCCCATTCATATGAGGTCCACACACCCCTTCATGAACATCTGCGAGAATTTCTTCTGCCTGATCTTCAGTGACACATAAGAGTTGAATTCCGTCGAAGGACCGTCGATACAGCTCTCCTCCACAAATGACAAAGTTAGCCGCCAATCTCTGCAAAGTCCTTATCTCCTTATTCGACGCCTCATTGGGATGCCCCTGGCCCGAGATGTAGTTCTTTATGTCCGTATACCATGGTTTACCATCGGGACATCTTGCAGCTATCTCTATAGCATCAACATATGCAGGAGCCCATTGCTCTTGAACCGTGATGGGCCTCATTTTCATATTGTGAGGTATGTCAATCATAGAAGCTAACGTCGCTAAGGCATCGGCGAATCTATTCTTCAACCTTGGCAAATAACTGAAAGTGATGTGCTGGAATTGCTTAGCGAGAATATCCAAGTATTCATGATATGGCAGCAACTTTTCTTCTTTGGTTCTCCATTCTCCTTGGGTTTGGCAAATGATTAACATTGAATCTCCATATACGTCAAGATTCTCTATGCCTAAGGCCAATGCTGCCTCAAGCCCAACAATGCATGCTTCATACTCTGCCATATTGTTGGTGCAATTGAATTGTAACTTAACTGCAAGGGGAACATGCTCATTTCGGGGTGACACAAGCAATGCCCCTACTCCTTGCCCTGTTTGGTTTGCTGCTCCATCAAAATAGAGGGTCCAACCAGTTTCTGGATATTCATCTTCTACCATCATGATCTCTTCATCTGGGAACATCGTCTTGAAAGGCTGATTTTCTTCTCGGGGTGCTTCTGCCAATTGTTCAGCAATGACTCGGCCCTTTACTGATTTTTGGGTTACATGGGTGATGTCATGGGGTTTCCCAGCAGAGTCGCCAGACTGTGGGACATGATCCCGCGAGAGGGGTGGGGCGCGAGCCGCCATGCACTCTCTCTTGGTCTCTCGTACCCACGCGATTGGCGTGTGCATTTTATTATTGATTCGTCTTTCCTGTGAACTTGGGATCACTAAGGCAATCCGAATTCCACACGAAAGAGACTGACAGAGTCGCCACCTAGATGTGGGATCTAGGACCCATAATTAACCAGAAATCTAGACTCGCTACCTGGTTACGAGAATGGAAGGTATGGGGAGTTATCCACCACATGCACCATTCTTGTCCGATAATCGGTCTTCGATTCCAAAAGCTAACTCTTTTAAATTTATTTTAAATGGCTCATTCAACTCTATGTTAATGTGCGAACTAAGTGACATGCATCCTAGAATCTAATTTCAATGTGAATCCTAGATGTGTATCTTGATTTATTAATTTGTCTGGATTCATTCTAAGTGAAAGTTCTCCTAGAATTCTAATTTCATGGAAAACCCTAACTGATTTGATTAAGTATTTACAAGAAAATTAATATACAAAACACCACAATTTGTTTGTGGTGCCGACTCGCGGGTGGTATGCCATCAGACATCCAAGCTGCCTACGTACCCAAGCCTTACTGGGATCAGAGTCGACGTAGTTCGGTGCACCTAAGCTAAGCTACATATGCCTAACTCAACTAGGACACCGACTTAGACGGATTTGACTGTTTCAACAGTTTTAAGAGGAATTATTTAATTCAAGTTGAGGATTTTATTATCTTAGGATTTCATCTAAGATGCTATATGATTCTTATCTGAATGCAAGTTGTCCCTTAGACTAATGCAGGTTTGCCTACATCCTAGTTTACTAGGCTTGTCTTAAGGAAAGATTGGGTGACTAGTGTAACTAGACCTATGGTACGGTTGCTATACATAGCAAGCGTCCGTGATGAGGCTGGACTCCTAACTCTAGGACTCCCTAAAATTTAGGACACGACACAACACTAGTGTTCCTAAATTGGGCTCTAATGGTTCTTAGATTGGAAACCATAATCCAATGGTTCCGAAAGACTCGAGACAAATCAATTCAAATTCTTGAAGTTAATTAATTTCAGATTTCATGGATTTTCGATTTATGGACACTTGAGGATTACCAATGGTTCTAGGGTTCACCAATTTCGGCCCAGAATAGCATCCAAGGAAGGGAATCGTGCGTTCTTTCCTTGCGCAATTTAATACTTAGGTTATAACATCTTATTGCCTGGCATATCTCAGGATTTCCGTGGACAGTAACCTCGGAGCCAACAACATGCTATAGCTTAAGTATTCAAATTGTCAAAGATCGGTTGCAATTGGGATACGATTATGGATGCACTGGCCATTTTTCCAGGAAAATCTAAAGATCCTAAAATTTCTGTTTCAATGGATTAAGGAGTGAACATGTGACAAAATTTAAGGTTCTTTGGAAATTTTCACAATGATTTTTAATTAATTTCGAATTTTCAATGGATTTTATCAATTTTAAGCATATGAGTGATTTTACCAGTGAAATTATTGCAAACAAATTCGAAATGAGTTGAAATTTCTACAGCAGCAAGATATGATGAAATGTAGCTTACGGGAAGAGTTTTACAGATTTTTACATTAAGCTCATATTTAATTTCGATTTAACAATTGATTGACCAGATTGCACAAATAACACAGAAACCACTAGAAATATGAATCTAAATTCAATGAAATTTCTACAGTAATAAGATATAAGTAAAAATAACATACTGAGAAATTTTCATGAATTTTGAAAACCATTTACTATCAGTTTCAGATTTTTTAATTTTCAGACCAGATTATGAATTAACCCTACATCCCATATGAAAACAGATCCAAATCACTTGAAACTTTTACAGTAACTAGAAATGTGAGATTGAAGACTACTGTAAAAAGTTTAAGAATTTTAGTTGTGATCTGATGTCAGTAACAATTCCTTCAAAAGCTGGTAAATTTCAAAGAAAGCATAAAATAATATACCAAACAAATTCTACAAATTCTCAAAATTTCATGGTAGAATGTACTGGTATCATATTAGTTTCCCACGAAATTTCATTAATTTTGGAATTCATTTAGTATATATTTTATTTTCGAAACACTCATGGAGATCATGATTTTGAGCATACATATTTAATTTTCAACTAAATCCAATTAAATACTAAAAATCATGCAAATATACCAAATAATTCTAGAAAAATCTAAAAATTAAGTACCTACCTGTGATCGAAATCCTCGCCGAATCCGAGAGCCGAAAAATTCGAAAATCGCACCGCCGCTTGATCTGCTTCCGCTTTCTTTCTCTTTTTCTTTGTTTTATTTTCTTTTATATTTTTTTTTATATGGAACAAGGGAGAGAGATGGGGAGAAACAAATAAGGAGAGAAAGTAGATAATGATAGTGTGAGAGTGAGAGAGTGAGAGATATTGAGGGAGGGAGATATTGAAGGAGAGAAAGAGAAAACTATCCAAAAACAATGTGTTGTTTTTCTCCTCTTTTCTTCCTCTCATCACCTCTCTTTATATAGTGAAAAACTTAGTGGAGAGGTGGAAATAAAAAATGAGAATGGTGGGTGTGGTGGAGAATAATGGAATATATAATGGTAATGGTGGGAATGGTGGTGGGGATAATGGAATATATAATGGTAATGGTGGGAATGGTGGTGGGGATAATGGAATATATAATGGTAATGGAGATAATGGTGGTGGGGATAATGGAATATATAATGGTAATGGAGATAATGGTGTTATTTTAAAGGGAAAAATGAAGTTAGTGGAAATGGTAGAGAAAGTTAAGTCATGCTAATGGTGAGTCCCACTTTGTGGGTTCCGCACAAGCGGGCCCCACATCAGCGGGCCCTACACAAGCGGGTCCCACATCAGCGGGTCCCACACAAACGGGTCCCACATCAGCGGGTCCCACATTCTCTTTTGCTCGGATTCTCATGAATAACCCTTCTCAATACTCAACGGAAAAAAAAATCAGAACATTGCAGGAATGACCAGAAAGATTTGAGAAAGCGTAAGGGACGAACACGGGAATGGAAAATACTGAAAAATTGACAGCGAAACCCTAATTTCTTTGTTGATCAAAGCAGAGCAAAATGGGGGTGTCTACACTCTCATTCTAGCTTTCCAATATGGATAGTTTGAGTCATTGAAGAAGGGAGGTCTAGTGGTGGATTGCCCCTCATTGCTATGAGAAAAGGTTGCCATTTGAATCTTTCCCTTGTAGGTTTTCAAAGAGAATTCCTATGTAAGAGCCTATGCTCTGATACCAAGTGAAATTCCACTTAGCAACCCAAGAGGGGGTGAATTGGGTTTCTTTTCAAATTTTAAGAATTTTGAAAACTTAGATTGCACTAGTTTTAGATTGAATAGGAAATCAAAAATAGTATTCAAAGCAATAGTGAAAACTTACCACACAAGAAGAGCTGAAGAGGCAAAGAAGCTTTGACACAAAGATTTTTATATTGGTTCGGTCTTATCTCAAGACCTACTCCACTCTTCTCTAGTTACTCTCCTTGAGGATTCCACTATCTTCTCCAAGGAACTTAAATACGGCGTTCCTTCCGCCTTGTACAAATTGAGCTCTACGCTCCAAGGGTCTTCTACGGCGCCCTTTGTGCCAAATACAAAGAAGATGAAATGAAAAAGCTTGCTTGCCTCTAGATAGGCTAATTTAAGGTAAAGCTTACTCACTTTCACAAGAACAAGATGAACAAATGAAAGTCCTAAGGTCTCTCAAGAATAATCTAAGGTAAATGGCACAAGAGAGAGATGGAGAATGAAGATCTTCAAGAGAGGGAGAATAAATAGCTTTTGGAGCTGTTGAAAATATTTGTAAAATCCTTAGGGTGAAAAGCCCAAGAGTCCCTAGGTTCATATATATAGGGAGGGCAAAGAAAACATAAAATTTCGCTCCCCAACGGTCGTCTCGGACTCCGGGCTCGGAGCTCCGAGCGGCTATTTTTTTGAACCTGGAACCATTCTCGGAACTCCGAGAATTTTCTCGGAGTTCCGAGAAGCCTACGAACAGCAGAGTTTCCTTATATTTTTGCTGTTTTTTGTTTGGGCTTTTGGAACTTTGATTTTTCAAGTGAAATGGAATGTCATGAGGGTCCAACAATGTTGGGACACCACTATGATCATTCACAAACCCATTAAGTTCAAATTAGTTTGATTTTAGATCTCTTTTGTGCCATGGACCTAGATTAAACATAAGGACCATTTACATTCTAAATTTGCTTGATCTTCGATCTTGTTGGCACCTTGTAGAGGCTTTGACATGTCTTCACTCAACTCCATCGATGCTTGAGCCAAGCTTGAACTTTTAAGTTGATTTGCCATTTTTGTGCTTGAGTTGATTTGTCATTCTTGTGCTTGAGTTCACCCTTGTCATGCACTCTTGAGGATGGTACACTGTGAACATCATAACTTTGCCAATGAAAATCATTAGTATAAAAAGCCTTTCTTTTATAACAAATTTAGTTTGTTAATCATCAAAACAATTCAATGGGAGTACTTGTTGAACCCTTTGGGCTAACAAACAGATTAAGCTATATTTAAGTTAATCTAAGGGAATAACTATGGTCTTAAGAGGTTTTGGGTCTCTGGATAAATGAAGACATAATATACTTTGGGAAATGATATATCCGCCCCTTTTGATCACCAGGAACACGCCTTGTCAGTGTATCAATGACTAAAGAGGGGATGTTGTACTTATGTCAGAAGAATTCAATGCCCCTGATTGCCACAAACAGATTGCCACAAACACTGACATGGTGTTCCTAGTGATCAAAAGGGGTGGAAATATGACTTCCCTGTACTTTTCAGATGTTAATGAATAATTTTGAGATTTTAAATTTTGAATTTTAAGTTTTACCTTACTTTTGATCGTGTTTTCATCAAAGTTATTGTTGTTTGAGCTCTTTCTAGCATTATTTGTTAAGATTTATTGGATGTTTGTGTGTTTGTTTGATTCTCTTGCATGTTTTTACTTTTAGTGGGCCCTTAGTAGTTTTACTTGCATCATATAGCCATTGTTGGGGATTGAACCATCATTACAAAACTGATTTTTAATACAAATCATTATAGATAATAAAAATCATTATTTAAAAAATCGACAAGAAGTGAAGGAGAAATTTTTTTTTTTGTTTTGTTTTTTTTTAATATTGCTTTGCAATTGAAGCTCTCAATCAATCATAGATGAAAAGGCCAAACAAAACGGGTATAGAATCTGTATAAACTCTTCAGTGAAATTTATGTTGGATTTCTTCTTAACTCTTGGTATAATCTCCAACAATGTTGTTGAACTCGAAGCCATCCTTAAGGCCTTGTTTTGATTGCAGGAATTTTCTGGAAAAGTTTGGAAAGGAAGAATATTTCTAAAATTTACTACTTTTGAACCAACCCTATTCAAATTTTACTTAGAGAGACCTTCAATATATGATAATATCCCCCCAATTTAATCATAATCATCTCCTTTTTTCCTCTAAATCTTAGAAAGAAAATATTTCCCCCAAAAAAAATTCCATACGAAATGTTCTCCAAGAAAGTTTGTTGTCACTATATAAAGAATTTTTTCTCTTCTTCTACCTGTGGGTTGGCACATCTCTAATATCTTTAGAGAAGGAATTTTTTTTTTTTTTCTAGTCTGCCACTAAGCTGCTCTTGTTGGTTCTATGTTCTTTACTATGTAGATTTCAATAGATATTTGGATGTAGATATACTTAAATTAAAAAGTTGCATAAAACAGTGATCCAGGTGGATCTTGGCTATGTGGGTCCAAAATATGGGACCTACTTAAGGGTGACAAAGGCCCACTTAATTGCAACGAGATATAGGGAAACTGGGCTGTTGGAACGTCCATACCATGTGTCCAATTGTGCTGGATAGCAAGGTGCAGATGTGGCTGTTGGACGGCCATACACATTTGGCCTTTGGGCGTGAGGTGTTGTTTCCATTCAGAGTACCTAGCAAATTGAGCTTCTATTGTGAAGAGCAGCAAACGCATAGCTAATTGCTATTTTGGGGTTGGAAGTTGACGCTAATATAATATCTTGGCTGAATATAGCAAGCATATTGTATGAAAATGGAGGATCCAATGGACTTCCGGAAACTACCTAGCTGCAAGTCTAGTTATTCGTTAGGTTTTAAAGGCAAAGAAAAATGTTACAGGGAGTGAATTCATCGTAAAGCAGTGAACTACTCTCACAGAAACCGTTAAAGAAATAGGGGGGGAGAGTGGGATATCAACGCCCTTTCAATAGGGGTGCAACTCAGGTCGTGTTTTGGGAGTTTTGGTTGAGCTTTTACCATAAAATTGGATCATGTTCAAGTTGATTCCAATTCATTATTTAGCAAGAGCTCAACCTGACCCGATCCAAATTGCACCCCCATTTTTCAAACAATTTTCTAGAAGAAACCAAACAAACAAACAAGGTGGAAATGTCAGAAAATGTAGTGCAATTATCATTTCCCCTCGCATATATTAGGGGAAATGGTGCCCATTTTGTTAGAAGTGTTATGTTCACACATTGCGCATGAGGTTTGCAATCTATTAGAGAAATATGCATGAATTAATTGTGTCCATGCATCACATGGGGTCCTAACAAAACAGCCAAACGACTCAACTCTATTTCATACATTGTGCACTTGCCTTGCATGTGGTCCCCACTCATAATTATCCATTTAGTTCAAAGGAAATGATATATTTTGCACTTACTGGGGCCATTTGGATATATGGATTTTATAATTTAGGATTGTAAAATCCTGGATTTTACAAGCCAAAATCCTATATTTTAAAATCCTGAAAATGTACAATCCAAGTTTAACGTATAAAATCCAGGTTGTAGCTTGTGAAATCCAGGATTTTATAATTACAACTCAACTCAACTCATTTAAGCCTTTGTCCCAAACTAGTTAGGGTCGGCTAATGAATCCTTAGAAAATTCTGGATTATAAAATCTGTGTATCCAAACAGCCACTTTTTGGGGTTATGCATGCTTAGTGGATGTGATTAAATCTGTTGATCCGACTGATGAATGCCATTCCGCCCAATTTCCATAAAGAACAACTTGATCGGAAGAAAATAGACCATCGATCGATGGATCAAGCCTAATCTATGGATCATCTGATAAAATATGAACCGTTGATTTTTGCAGTGATTTGTCTTAAGCATGGGAATATGGGATGTCCTTTCATCATGGGATTAAGAACATGTAGGTTCCCTACTGATGCTCTACAAGATCAACGGTCTAGATGGCACATGCATGTCCCCATGTGGGATCCAAATTGCTAGTTAGAATTAATCCTGATTCTTCACAATGACCATCTGCCTACTTGTTCTCCTTCTTTACGACTGGAAATACTAAAAAAACAGTGAGCTCTTTTAGGCTCTTTCCTAACATATGCTTATTGGGCCCCATTTGTGCCACGTGGACATGATCAGATCTGTTGATTCAGCCTTGCACGCAACCACAGGTCCGGCTATGAACCGTAGGTTCCACCTTGATAGGATGAATCCTAGCCTCTTGATCCATCAAGCCTGGTTTCAGATTCAGCCCAGAAAAGCAAAAATGTCCATTTTAGTAGGCTTGTGGGTTCCCTCGGGATAGTATGTAAGATCAACGGCCTGGATTATAAGTGAATGTCCTTGTGTGGGTCTGACACTGATCATTAGCATTGATCCCAATTTAATTGTTCTTTTACGATGTTGGTTTCTGCAAAATCAATATTTGATGACATGTTGAGAGAAAGCCCATTTGGATACCTCAGCTTTTGTATTTAGATTTGGAACTGAGTTAACAGTACAAAATGAATAGATCTGCCAGCTCATGTTGAGGGAGACAAAGACGGAAGGGGGTAATTCCTGTTGCAAGGGAGAGGTTGAGGAACCAAGAGGGTGAAGGAAACTGTCAATTTGTAGATTTCCAATTTCTTATTTAGAAATCTGTTTTCTTTCACTATCAGTCGCTAAATTGAAAATTCAAGGATTTGATCGGGATCCAAATGTCAACGCAAAAAGGGTTGCAAATGGGAGAATTCCAAATCAAAATCTTCTCGGCATCCAAACAGGCCCTTAAACACTTTTACCATGGCTACTTATATTAGCATTGCCATGTTTTGATAGTGGGGCGAACTCACCATGTCTTTCCCTTTTCTTAAACATTCCATTTTCTAAGTATAACTGGCTCAACAAATGGATTCTTTAAAGATAGTGGTCGTGTCCAAAACTATGTCAAACTCGTCCAAGAAGAGCATGATCGGTAATTGTGAGGGCAAAAGACGACCATAATTAAAGGCTAGTGATATTGGCACTACCAAGTTTTCATAATTTCAAGAAGTAACTTTTTTTTTTTTTGGTACCATAGGGTATCCCCACGCCACTTTGTAGGGCGGGACTATTCCCTAGGGATGCACGCAGGCACCCGGAGTCCACGCGCATCGGGTAAACAGTGGGGGATTCGAACGCTCGTCACTGGGGAGCAAACTCATGACTTTACGCCAAAGAGCCACACCCTTCCGGGTTTGCACGAAGTAACCTTTGCCTTCTCTACTTTAATTGGCTTCTGACTTCTGAGAGTTTTGGGGGAACTGTAATAACCTTTAACAGCTATTTAAAACAGAAGAGACAAGATGAGTTAGTGCAATTATTAAAACAGGTGGTGCCAATATCGGTAGACTAAATAAATTAAGAAAAAGAAGGTTTCCGGTCAAGATTCCAGCATATACAACCATTATTTCTTTCTTAATACCCTTTATTTAGTCATGCTCATTGATTCAGCGTACCAGTCTGCTTAAGCTTCTAGTAATCAAGAGCGAATATGCCTGAATCTGGACCATTTGATTACTATAATCACTTTAAAATGGATATTTTAGTTGAAATGTGTGAATTCTAAGATGCTATTTTTTTTTAATCATGGACGGGATCAAAGGAAGATACAAAGAAGCTGATATATAATAATTTTCTGCATAAACACTCTATCTTCTAAGTAGAATTATAAGCCCTCAAAACATTGTTTATTGATGAAGTCAGGGGATTATCATAATTGGTTTGAGAAAAGGGTTTTCCAGACAGCCCACCTTAATGGACCATTTGGACACAGGGAAACTTTCTTTTTCATGTATCTTTCTTTCCATGGAAAATGGATTTTTCAGTGTTTAGTAAACTCATTTTCGATGAAATGTTTTCCCAAGATTAAAAAATTTCCTTGCTTCTCAAGGAAAATACTAACCCACAAAATCCTGGAATTTTCTTTTCCATAGAATGTTTTTTCCATCAAAAATATTATTTTTCATAATTTTTTTCCTAAATCAGTAGATCCAAACACAGTTTCCAGTCCAAAAACTCATTTCCTATTTTCCATAAGGGCGATGATTTTTTTCGCTCCCTGCCCCACTGTAGGATTATGCACCCCGCTCTACCGTGATTTGAAGTAAAAAAGCGTTAAAGTCTACCCACAGTTCATGTTAACAGTGGGGCACATAATCCTACATGGGGGGGGGCGAAAAAATCATTTTCCTTTCCATAATTCCATCCTAGGAGACTTGGGAGAGGAAAGAAATCTTTCTGGGTCCATGATGATTGATGACAGTGAGAAGAACCCCCTCTTTCGCAATGTCAATCGTTCTAGCAATTGGCCAGAAATTATAATCCAATATTACACAAGAGATGTGTAATCAGATGGGAAGATTGAAGGAAATTGCCAAAACACATGAACTTGGACAAGCTCCTGTCTGAACAAGAAAAAAATACAACTCTTGAAAGAAATAGCCCAGGTCCTGTCAGGACAAACTCCCTCAAACGACACATGGAGTTCCCTCTTTGCAGAGACGCAAACCCATCTAACTTCAGCCCTAGAGTTCATCAAACTAGAGAAAAACAAAGGATATACCATCATCAAATTAGATGAAGAGGAACTTGGGGAAACACAAAGCAGGGGTATAATTGTTTAGCTTGATACGTCATAGGAAAACGACCCTATTTCCATGCTCTAAAAGAGAACCTCTCAAGGAAACAAAAGCTACTAGGAGAAGTCCAATTGTGTACCCTCAACAATAACTTCTTTTTATTCAAATTTAACTGCAAAGAAGGTTGTGACCAAGTCCTTGAAGCAGAAGATGACTCTTATGCTGGGTGTCCCCTTGTTCTACGTAAATGGTTGGTGGGATTTTCGCTAGAGAAACTAGCCCTCGCTACGATCCCCATCTAGGTAAGGATGCCAGGTCTTCCCCTGCATTGTTGGAATCGGAAAGTGTTGGAAAATATGTTGAGGGTACTGTTGATGATAGAAAACAGAAACTTGTTGCTTCAAGACGTGATATCACTTTTCTTAAGACAAGATTCGCCCCCACTAGTAGTGTGCAAAGGGGATCCGTGAATTGCCTCCAAGATACAATGAAGCCTAGTAGGGAAGCCCTACTAATGTTTGATGACGCGTAGCACTAGCGGAATCAAACCCGAAATGCCCTTCTGAAATTTCAAGCCTTAGAGAAATCTCTAGGTTCTGTTTCTGCAGAAAAACAATATCTAGAACAGTAAAGAAAAGAAAAACAGTATGTAGAAATACTTGGGGATTTTTGTAGGAGTGTAGAAGAGAGTGTAAATACTGTCAGAATTGCCAATTCGATTTCTATTTGAAATGACCGAATTCTGCACATTTTATAGACCACCTGGTGTCTTTTCAGTGTAAAAAACACCTCTACAGGGCACCTTTCCAGAATGTTTGAAATCTGACCGTTAGATCGCACTCATTGATATTGAACGGTCATGATCAATCCTAGATGTGACTGTTGGTTTGAGTAAAACCTCTCTCCAACCCAGTCATCGTTAGATCAACCATCTATGGTGTGGATCGCACCCCCTTGGCACTTGACCGTTGGGGGAAGGGACACAACCCATTTGATCACACCCTTTGACCGTTGGAGTTATGGGTCCGTTGAGCCAACCGTTAGGCCCGAACCGAAGCCCAACCCAACCGGTCGGCTTGATGGGCCTACGAACCATTTGGCCCACACCCATCCAACCGGTCCACCTTCATCTTGATCCAACGGTGCAGATCAAATCTGGAAAAATTAAAGGCTCCAATCGCTCCTTGCGCCTAAAAAAGCGCCAATAAAGCGCCACTATGCGCCCTATAGCCCATTGCCCACGCCGCGCGCGCGCATGCGCGTGCGCGTGTGCGAACGGTGTGTTGCACCGTCCCGCGGGTCCAACCATGGGTTCAACCCAATGTGCAATCAAACAAGTAATAGAAAAGTGTAGTGCTTTATAAGCACTTTTCTTTCTTTTCTCTCATCCGGTACGGGACTATCTTTTCAACTACACTTCTACATCCTTTTGTAAAAGCAAATCTTTCCAAGAAAATACTTTCTTTTTCCCAAACGCTTTTGATAAAATATTTTCCAAAACACTAAAACATGCAAAACATATGATTTTGAAAATCCAAAATCACTAACAGAAAGGACTCAATAAAATCTCAAATTACTTGGGCAAGCCCGTATACATGGATTCCCCCACATCAGAAGTTTCAAGATTGAATTTTATTTTTCGCCAGACTATGTGGAGATGGAAGCAGGCAGCAACTTCCCAGAAGCAATCACTATTCAAATACCCAATGGGGCTCATATCCAAATAGTAGAATACGAATGAAGACCTCCTTCATGCACTATTTGCAAAAAATCAGTCATTCGACTAAGTATTGCCCAAAAAAGGAGAAAACCAAAGAGATCAAACCACTCCATGAATGCGCTACCTGTAAAAAGAGCCGAAGCTCGCCTAAGATGTGTATGGAAAAAGAGGTTGCAAAACTGTTAGAGTAATTAGGTCAAGCAAGAGGTTGCTTGAAGCATTATACCCAAGGTTTCTAATTTGGAATACCAAGTTTGTTGCCTCCAGCTCCTATATATAGAGATACACTAGGGTTTTAATTGGTTAATGGACTCTAGCCCAAATAGGCCCACTACACCAGTCCATTATCTTACTGGGCTTATATTAGAACATAATAGGGTTATATTATATACCCAACAATCTCTTCCTATGTTCTACATATAGCACAATCCAATAGATAGTTAATGTGATGTCCAAACAAAATTATTGAATCATCCATATCACCATATCAATAAAGATTGTAATCCAACTGAAAACAAAAATACTTTAAAGAATAACCAAGAGTTTTAGAAATAATCTAAACTCAAACATAAGCAGTTTCACATGTAATGTAGGTGAACTATTTAATCAACTAAAAAGAAAATAATAATTCCCACTGCTCTATAAGGATTCACTCATTAAGTAAGTCATCCTCATCAAGATCCAAATTGAGGCAATCTCCTTCATTTTCGTCAATTCCTGTAAATTACCAAATATGAATTTCATTAAAAAATGAATCCAATCATTTGTGTATTTTACTAAAAGTATCTAGTTCTACCAGAAGAACTTAGTACAATTTCATAATGGCTGAAAAAACAAATATCAATATCAATAAGCATCAATGTCAAGTTTCAATCAAGAACAAGACCTAAACAGTTTCTTTTACAAATAACCATTTCATGTTTCCATTTGGAATGTTACATGCATCATATCCAAATTGAGTTAAGCTGTATCATCAAGTTTGGAATGAAACAACTTTTCCCAAGAAGGACATGTCATCAAATGTGGAATGACATAAAGACAACTGTAAACATCATTGAAACATATCAAGTGTTTATCTTGGCCAAGATAGGGAGATTCGAAAAATTCAAAATAACATGGATGTAGGTTAAGACACGTCTACACAATCTTTAACCCCATCCCCCCATAGTTTTGAATATTCGATCTTTGTTCAGTCAATTCGTAAGAGCATCGGTCATATTATCCTTCGATCTCACATCAACCAAAGTGATAATACCTTGTTCTATAAGATAATTCAGCGTGACATGGTTCAGCCTGACATGTTGTAGCTTGATTATCACAAAACAAACTTAAAGAGTTAATCTTTAAATGGGTCAATGGAATGTCTAGGATCAGATCTCTTATCCACTCTGCTTCATCTCCTGCAAAAGCTAAAGCATAAAGTTCTAATTCCATAGATGACAGAGCAATACAAGTCTGTCTCTTTGACTTCCATGCAACAGCGGCTCCACCCAGTGCAAATACATAACCACTGGTAGATTTATTGTCTCCTAATTCTGAGTCCCATGATGCATCATCATATCCTTCCAGGATATGAGGATGGCCATTATAACATAGAGCATATCCTTGAGTACTCTTAAGGTATCTCATCAGCCTCATAAGGGCATCCCAGTGCTCATGGCCAGGATTACTAGTAAAATGACTCAGCATGCCAACTGTAAATGCTATGTCTGGCCTAGTGCAACTCATAGCATACATGAGACTACCAATCAGTTTAGAATAATCTAACTGATTCACACTGTCTCCTTCATTAAATATCAGCTTCTTGGTATAATTAAATGGTGTCTCAATCGGTTTACACTCACTGTATCCCCATGTAGAAAGTAGTTTTTCAATATAATGGGCTTGGCTAATAGTATTCCCTTACCTTTCAAAACTTACTTTCATACCAAGAATGGGGTCAACCACACCAAGATCTTTCATGTCAAATTCTTTAGCCAAAGTGGATTTCACGTCACTCACTATAGAGAGATCTAAACCAAGAATCAACATATCGTCTACATACAAGCAAATAATCGCAACCTTATTCGACCCAGAACGAAAGTAAATGCATTTATCTGAGTAACTAGTCTGAAAACCAAAGGTCTTTACTACCTTGTCAAATTTTTGATGCCACAATTTAGGTGCTTGTTCTCGAAACCAAAGATCATACAAAGATTTGTGTAACTTACAAACTTTGTTCTCGAAACCTTCTATGACAAACCCTTCAGGTTGGTTCATGTAGATTTTCTATATATGGTCTCCATTAAGAAAAGCTATTTTTACATCCATTTGATGCACAACATTCTTCTCAATAGAAGCCAAAGCAAGAAGAATTCTTATCGTTGCCAAATAACAGACCGGTGAGTAAACATCAAAGTAGTCTATCTCACTTACTTGAGTATAGCCCTTAGCTACTGAACGTGCTTTATACCGAGCTATGGATCCATCAGGATTAAGTTTCTTCTTCAAAATTCACTTACAGCCCACAGTCTTAGCCCCTTTTGCCAAATCGACTAGCTACCAAGTTTAATTTTATAACAAAGAGCTCATTTCATCATCAATGGTTTCTGCCCACAACAAAGAGTCCCTAGATCTCATCGCTTCCTTATACGTTAATGGATCATTCTCTACATGGTATCACAAAGTCCTCACCAAAGTTCTTGGGTACTCTATCTCTTGTATAAACTCTTAAAGGTTCTGATTCAAAAATCAGTGTAGGATGGGTGTCAGAAATATTCGGTTCAAACTCTACATGCGATTTTGTAACCATCTCAGTATCATCAGGTATGGTTAAACCATGATCTCTGAGAAATTTATTCTCAAAGAATACTGCATCTCTAGATTCTATAACCATATTGGTAGATAGATCAAAAAATTGATCAGCAGCACTATCTTCTGCACCACCTAGATAAACACAAGTGTTGGTTCTAGGTCCTACCTTAGGTCTCCTAGGGTCTTGTATCCTCACATAAGTAATACAGCCACAAGTCTTAAGAGTGTCATATCTACAATGATGTTTAATGCCATAACTCATAAGGAGTAGAGGGCAACTTAGAGTGTGGTACTCTATTCAGGATGTGATTGCAGTTAAAGCTGCTTCTCCACAATAGCTAGTAGGCATGCCAGCTGTCAATAACATAGAGTTTAACATTTCAGTTAACGTCATGTTCTTACGTTCAGCTATGCCAATAGATTGAGGCGAGTAAGGATCAATCGTTTCAAGTATGCCCTGAGAGGCATAAAATTCCTTGAACTCTGTCAAAGTGTATTCTCCTCCTCTATCACTCTTAAATCTCTTAATTTTCAAGTTCAATTGATTTTCAACACGATTCTTAAAAATTTTAAATTTATCAAAAGCTTTATCTTTCGATTTTAGGAGATAAATATGACAATATCTAGAAAAATCATCTATAAAAGTGATTAAATACTTCCGACCACCTCTAGTAGTGAAACTTTTAAAGTCACAGAGGTCAGAATGTATTAACTTAAGAAGTTGTATGCTCCTAGAAACCGAACGAAAAGATTTTCTAGTGATCTTGGTTTGTGCACACACTTCACATCTGTCAAATCTAATCGATGTATCTAAAGGTATATTATAAGTTTTATTACATTATAAGTTTTAGCAAGTTTGACCATTTTCCTGTTGTTCACATGTCCCAATCTAGTGTGTAACAACTTAGGATCAATCAAAGTGGAACTAACCTGACTAACGATTTCATTTGCTAAACTCAATCTATACATACCATCGATTAAAAAAGCACAACCAAAATAGTAAGAGTTAACGGTTAAAGTTACTCTACCACCCAAAAAAGATGAACACATGCCAGCATTGTCTAAAAGACTAATAGAAATTAAATTCTTTTGAATAGCAGGAACTACTTTAACATTTTTTAAAGTTAGTATTTTACCTGAAGAAAGAACCAGGTCCACAGTTCCAGTGTGAGTCACTTCTGTCTCGGCTCCACTAGCCACTGTAACGGTTTCTTTCATGCCAACAGCTTCCGTAAGTAGTTTCTTCGAGTTGCAAACATGGCAGGTGGCTCCTGTATCTAACCACCAGTCTGAAGAAGTATTGGCCTTACCATTGCCTAACATGACAACAAAACTCTTAGGCTCAGCACTGCCCACCATCATATGAGCTTCCTTTTGTGGTGTGTCAGATTTAGCCTTCTTAGGTTGTTTACACTCTGCATCAAAGTGACCCCATTGCCCATACTTGTGGCACTTGCCCTTCTTTTTCTGAAAGATAGTCTTTTTGGCCTCCAACTTGGGATGTTCACTTTTAGGTGACTTGAATTTTCGAGAAAATTTCTTGGGATATATTACCACGTTAGCAGCAGACTGTTGCTGTCTAACCATCTCCAAGTTATTCCTAGCTCGATTCTCATCTTCGATTCGAATGAATCGTTTGAGATCATCTAGTCATACTTACACATTTTTTCGATACATCTCGGTTTTGAAAGACTGCCATGTAGAGGGTAACTTGTATATGATTGCACCCACAAGAAACGAATAACAGACAACTATTTTCTCATTATGCAACTTAAATATCAAATTCTCTAGATCAGTTGCTTGATGAGTGATTTTCTTGTCCTCTTGAAACTTGAAATCCATGATTTTGTCCACCAGATGGGTCTTGGACAATTTCTCCTCCTTGAATTGAGCATCTAAGTTGTCCCATATTGCTTTAGCAGTGTTATATTTACTATAGGTTTCTGCAAGACAATCTGAAAGACAATTCAACAAGTAGTCTTTGCAGAAATCCTCATCTCTAAGCCATTGAGATTCATTAACTTCTTCATCCGTCTCAGCAAAGGTACTCAAAACGGTGTAAAAATAATTCATATATTTTAGACCGAATTGACTCTTTTGCTTCCATGAATTAAACTCAGACCCAATTGAAGTTTGATCATCTCAAACGGAATAGAATTCTTTTCCATAGGAATTTTTAGATTAAATAAAAGTTGAAAAGAGTGCACCTGGATGGAGAAAATTCAACCACGAAGAATTCGACCAAAGAGAATTTGTCCACGAAATCCCGCTCCACAAGAATTTGACCAAGTTTTGGAAATCACAATCTCCAAAAGATTGTTGCAACAGCAGCTTTAATGCACAAAAGCAGGCAAATTCGGCCCCAAAAACTTGCACCGAAGTTTCGGTCACCGAAATTAGACCCAACCCAAAAAAGATGTCCTTCTTCCTCTGTTTGTGAATCGCAAAGATTCTTGATCCAACAAAACAAGAGTTCTCGGCCAAACGAACAATAGAGTGGGAGGTGGGCTTACAAGAGCCGAAACCCCAACACAATAACAAAACAGGTGGTTTGGCTGATCTCTCGCCCTTCTTTTCCTCTGTTTTTCGTTTTTCTTTTCTTTTCTTGCTAAAACAAGAATTGCCGTGAAGAACCTGAAGAAGAAGATGGTGGGTTGGATTTTGAGTGCTCTTCCTCCCTTGTGGGCTTACTTTAACAATAAAAAGAGATAGAGAGCAAATCTGCTCTGAGAAGAAGAAGGGAACAAGAACTAAGCTTCCGACTTGGGCTTTTTAGAAACCCACGTTGATGGGTACAAAACAGCAACCAATGAGCTGTCAACACGTGGCCCTGAGAGGGCCCACCACGAACCCAATTGCTGAGCAGGGGTAATCTGGTAATTACCTGAATAGTGGGTGAACCTAATCCCACAGAGGGCCCGACACCTGTCCTGGGGTAGGTAATCCAACCACCCCAGGACCCCTTCTATAAAAGGCCTTTCAAGGCTCAGATCGA
Source organism: Tasmannia lanceolata (assembly GCF_043159265.1). Lineage (NCBI taxonomy): Eukaryota > Viridiplantae > Streptophyta > Magnoliopsida > Canellales > Winteraceae > Tasmannia > Tasmannia lanceolata. The sequence continues at coordinate 18,572,609 of NW_027518697.1, read as the reverse complement.
AGGGTAATAACTTCTGAACTACAACTCTTACAAACTCGCTCTGCACTCCTACTCATACTGACTTAAGTGTCGAAGGGCCTGTCCGGAGTAACGACTCCGGGTTGGTCTTCTGACCTCGTGTGCTCATGTGCAGGACTTCAGCTCCTTCACTTCGGCTCCTCCAGCTCAGCTCTTACGTCACTGCCGTATCTGTTACCGATTTTAGGCCTAACACACGTTAATTCAAGAAACCCACGAACGAGAATTCAATCACGCCCAAATCATTTTTCAAGTGGAATTCAACCACCACATATGACAACATTGTCGGTTTCAAGGGGAATCCAACCACCACAGATGCAGCTCCAAAGAAATTCGAATGTGAGAGAGAGAGCCACAACAGGTTTAGGTCGGTTATTCTCCCTTGATTTTTTGCAGGTTTACCTGTTAAAGAAGACCTGCGATGCAGAGAACAATACCCATACGTCTGTTGGTGTTGAATAACCGAGCCGTGTATGATCGGTTCTCTGTTTAGAGAGAGAAGCAGACGATCCACGAGAGATCAAAACCCTAATGAGAGTGATCAAAACGATCACACAAGAGAGAGTTGAAGACGATCCCAAAAAAGAAATAATGCTTCAAGATTGTTAGAGTAATTAGGTCAAGCAAGATGTTGCTTGAAGCATTACACCCAAGGTATCTAATTTGGAATACCAAGTTTGTTGCCTCCAGCCCTTATATATATAGAGATACACTAGGGTTTTAATAGGTTAATAGGCTCTAGCCCAAATAGGCCCACTACACCGGTCCATTATCTTATTGGGCTTATATTAGAACATAATAGGGTTATATTATATACCCAACAAAAACTACTTGGGCCAACTCTAGAACCAGCACAATCCCAAGTCCAATGCAGCCAAGTCGGCCTAAAAAATACACTCTCTGCCCTAGACAAAGATCAAGTAGAAGACACTGGAACCGAAGATTCTAACCATACAAGCATCAAGTGATGAATCCAATTTGATATTAGAGTACAATGAAAGAGAGGGCACAGAACTGGAGGAATCCATTCCATCCCACAGGAAAAGGGCAAGGATAGGAGGAGCGAAGTCACCCTCTCAAGCAGGTCTTGAAGGGGAAACTAAGGGGAGAGAAGCCTCAGAAGCGGAATTACTGACGAACAATATAAAGTGAAGCATGAAAGAAGATCCCACAGAAGAATTGCCAAAGATGCTCCCAATGATCCCAATATGCTACCATCAAGCTAGCCAATTATGTAACTCAAGAGTGTTGAGCGGTTTGAGCTAGCAGATATTCACCATAGAATAATCTTAAAATCTTAACCCTCAGATACATGGTTTTAAATTTCGGTTTCGACTAAAATTTTGGACTTATCTGAAACCGAAATTTCATCCAACTGATGATTTGATTTTGGGGAAAAATTGATTCCAACTTAGGGCCCACTGAATGAATCTAGATCGTTGATTAAACAACTTAGATGGGTCCCCATCCTTTCAGGGCTTCACGGCCGTTACAATCCCAAAGATGCTATCAACATCCAATCATAAAAGTGTAAACCAAAGGGAGTAGTGTAATTATTAAAATATCGTTCCGTGGATATCACTCCCCACACATGGATATTGGGATATGTTTCTATCAAGAGTTTAAGGCCCAGACAACTCTGAAGTCGTCCATTAATGGTGATATAGACATTTTTTTTTGGTCATTGTGGTCCAATCCTACTTATTATATACTACTTTCTATTATCCTGGAATAACTCATCTCCTCACTCCCTTTCTTTGATAATGCCACTCCCTACGTTATTGGGAGATTATTCTGGAATAACTCTTCTCCTCCTCACTCCGTTTCTCTGATCCAAACTGTTCATTTGTTGCGCCACAGCAAAAGTAGGTCATACCCCAAAACTCATTTCCATAAGAAGATCCTAGTGCTCCTATCGATAAAGGGAATGCATATTATGGAACACTCTGAAGATCATAGGGTTAAGATCATCATATGGAAATGAATTTTGTGGCACAACCTATTTAATCTGTGGCCTAAGCCTAACAAATGAACAATTTGGATCATCCTGTGAAGTGGGTAATACTGTACTGTTTGAAAAACAATACTAGACTACATTGCCTCACATGATATAAAATCTCAAATGACATGAGGCAATTTTGATTTGGGCTTTACTCCCCCTGTGTATTACATGCACTCTCCCCTGATAACGTGATTTGACGTGAAAAGCGGGCAATTTTAACCCTTCTTGACGTCAAATCACATTATAAGGGGGCGGCGGGTGTGTACCGGGGGGAGGTGGTGTGGGCGTGGAATATCATCTCCCTTTTGATTTTTGAGGCATGGACAACAAATGAATGGTCTTGATAATTGGAAACCTTGTCCCACATCTTCTATTTTCTTCGGAAAAAGGGAGTGATTTATTCATCCCCTTTTCTTCCCCGGGACAACCCCCTCTAGTATATTTATGACTATACCCGACAAGAGGGTGGCCCGGGGAATAGTAGGAGCCAAATATATTATTTCCCTAGAAAAAGACAAATACGTGAGGACCCCAGTACCCCACATAATTGTTGCATTCCTCAACAGTTTTCTCGATATATAAAAATAGGAAGAATGATAGATACAAGGGCGCCCTTGCATAGAGAGCCTCAAAAGGGCTATTCATTGGATCCACGTCATTTTCAGTTACATTTTAAAATGATTGAAAAAGTAAAATCATTCCCATTTGATGATGTGGATCCAATGAAGAGCCCTTTTGTGGCTCTTTGTGCAAGGGCTCCCTTGTATCTATCATTCCTCATAAAAATAGTTACATTCTTAGAAAACAACATAGATTAAAAGAAAAATGAGTAGTTGACTAATTGATTAATAAAATCGGAAATAAAAAATAAAATTAATACTAGAAAAAAAAATATATGATATATGGAAATACATGGGCATCAAAAATTACAGTTGGGCCCACCTGTTTAGATGATCTAAACCATTCATTTGTTGGTCCCCATAATAGATAGACCAGTGCCCCCCAAAATTTTCTCCATATGATGATCCTGACCATCCAATTTGTGCTGATTTTTATACAGTCATTTTTAAAATTTTCTAAGCCATCCATTTTATTTCAAAGATATTGACCGGTTAGGATCATCCTATGGAGAGATGAGCCACAAGATCAATGGGATGAGCAGGTTACAGATGTGGGCCTTAGGTTATTTCAAGAATATAACAATAATGCACATTTGTGATTTACCAAAAAAGAGAGAAATGATATACTAACTTCTTTTCTTTCTTGGGACATCCCCTTGTAGTGTAAAAAGGTAGTCTCAAATGAGCATACTAGAAGCCCAGAAGGGGCTGGAACATGAAGAAAGTGGGAGACTATATCATTTCCCAAATAATGGTTTAAAATCAATGGGAAAGACAAGAAGGGATTTTTCAAAGAAGTCTTCCTACTTTGCTTTATTTGCAAAAAGATCTTCTAGTTTTACAATTTGCAAAGTTTGACGGAATTTTGCAAATCAGGCCTCGTCATAAATTTGCGATCAATATACCCATGGTATAATTTTTTTTGGGAGCTGATATTTCCGCTCCACTTTTAGACCAATCCACTCCAATTTGAGTGGATTGGTCTAAAAGTGGAGCGGAAATATCAATTCCCCTATGCTTTGGATATTTCCACTCCCCTTTTAGACCAATCCACTCACTTTGAGTGGATTGGTCTAAAAGGGGAGCGAAAATATCAATTCCCTTTTTTTTTAAAGAGTTATTACCCATGGGAAAGTTATTGGCTCATAAAAAGGCAAAATTATCCATAAATGTGTGAAAAGATGAAAGTTACCTTGTAAAAGGATCAAAAATCAAAATACCAGTGACTCTGAAAGCATGAGGTGTAAAATAGTGGGTCCTATCATGTAGATAGGCTCCGGTGATATGGTGAGACCTACTCCATCAAAAAATGAGGTAAAATGGTAAGCCACACCTGTTGGGTAGAGTTGGTGGGACCCACGCTATCAAAATATTAAACTATTAAAGGGCTCGTCCGTTAAAACATGAGGTGTAAAATGGTGGGGCTCACCCTATGCATGGTTTCAGTCGAGTTGGTAGGACCCACACCCATTTTTGGTCTCTTTCTACTGTAATTTTTATCTTTTTCCCATATGTATGGACATCATGGTCGTTTATGGGTCAAAAAAATCTACAATGGGTACACAAAATTATGTTCCGGAAGTGCAAAATTCAATCAAACGTGATGACTCTATTTGCAAGTTGTCAAAACTATGAATGTTGCTCTAAGCCAATAATATAACCCAGATCAGCTTTTCTCCAATAAATGATGATTTGGTCCCTACCTTTTCAATCATGTATTGAAATTGTCTAAGCCCGTACGTAGAGTTCATAGTAGGGGTGGCAATGGTTCGGTTTCGGTTCGGTTCGACCCCAAACCGAACCGAACCGAAATTTGAATCGGTTTGGTTTTACCAAACCAAAACTGAATTTTCGGTTCGGTTCCGCCAATTTTGCCACCCCTTACTCATAATAATTGGAAATATTCGGTTTCGGTTTGGTTTGATCCCCAAACCGAACCAAACTGAAATTTGAATCGGTTTGGTTTAACCAAACCAAAACCGAATTTTCAATTCGGTTTAGGCTCGGTTCCGGTTCGGTTCGGCCAATTTTGCCACCCCTAGTTCATAGTTGTTCAAAAAGTGCAGTATTACTTACACCATAGGATAATCCAAACCGTCCATTTGATGGGCCATAACCTAAATACTGCCCCAAAAATCATTTTCATAGGATGATCTTAGCCCTACAATCTATAGTGGAACTAGATATTTTGAAAACCTCTGGAAATCAACATTGAGTTCATCCTACGGAAATTTTTTTGGCCACAATCTATCTACGTTATTTCCCATCAAATGGACGGTTTAGATCATAGGCACAATCTATTTTTGTTGATTTCCCATCAAATGGAAGGTTTGTATTGTTTAAGCGATACAGTACTTTTTGAAAAATACATGCCAAGTAGATTCATTTTATTATTCAAACAGAAGGAGCGAGAAAGAGAGAGAGAGAGAGAGAGGCTGGTGTTCTGAACAAGCCTCTCTTTCTCTCTCCTTCAAAAAAGTCTCCTCCTTTGACCACCTCCTCTTTCTACCCTTCTTCCTCCTGCTCTTCCTTGCAATCTCTCCCTCTTATAATTTCATGATTTCCCCTTCAAATCCAATTCATTCTTTTGCCAATCATGGGAGCCTGTCTCTCCACCACAAAGGCTACCTTTTCTACCAATACCCACAACAAAAATAACAACAAAACCCAGAAAGACAACAAACCCTTAACAACACAACAAGAGAGAAATCAAAAACCTAAGGAAAAAGGACAGAACAAGCGCCCAAATGGTATTGTTCCATGTGGTAAAAGGACGGATTTTGGGTACGCAAAGGATTTTGACAAGAAGTATACGACAGGGAAGTTATTAGGGCACGGACAATTTGGTTACACGTATGTCGCCACAGACAAGGCGACTGGGGATCGCGTAGCAGTTAAAAGGATTGAGAAGAATAAGGTATTTCTGTATTGGGTTTTGAATTTTGTCTAAATTGGAGACTTCTTTGTGGGGATTTTTGTGTTTTTATGTATGAGTGGTTTTGATTGTTTGTTTTCGCCACCCATTTTTTTGTTTCTGCAATTGGGTTTTAATTGTATGTGAACGTTGTGGTTTCTTTCCCTGTGATGTGTTTGTTTTGATGGGTAGATGTTACGGTCCTGAGTGGGGGCCTGCCTAGGTATGAGACTAGATGGGGCCTAGCCGGGTATGGGACAGGTTTAAAGGGCCTAGCCTAACGCGTTCCATCAGCTCTAGAGCTTTTGGGGTATTGGGTAGGTACATAATATTTGGTATCAGAGTAGCCACCAAGTCCCATGTTCAAGTCATGGAAGGGGTGATTTGGCAAAAATCCAGAGTGAAGTTGCCACAAAGTGGGCCGCCACAGAATGGTGACATGTGCAAAGGGATACCTAGAAAAAGGCCAGAGTGAAAGTCGCCACGGAGTGGGCCTACGAGGATGAGGATGCAGGAGCTTGGTGGTATGTTACGGTCCTAAGGTATGGGATTAGGTAGCGCCTAGCCTTGTATGGGACAGGTTTAAAGGGCCTAGCCTAAGCGTTCCATCAGCTGTGGAGCTTTTGCGTATTGGTTAGGTACCTAATAGTTGCATTTTGATTGAGGTTTTTTATGGTTTACTATCTGAAACAATTTGGTTTGGAGAACTGGTTGGGTTGATTCTGTGGTAATGTTTGATGGATCTTGGAAATTCAGTCGTTTGAAGAAGCTAGAGGGTGGTTTTAGCCTTTTAGGTCTCAAATTCTCGTTGCCCTTGTAGGATTTTGAGACTTTTTTTTGAAAGATTTATAGGATTTTGAGATAGCTGAGTGGATTTATTATTTCTCTGTTTCCTTTACTTTAGACGGGTTTCCCGTCACCATTGGTTGAGTCTGATGTACACTGTTCTAAACTGAATTGCCCGGTTAAAGTTAGAGTTGTGTGCTTTATATGGTGTTTGTCTCATTGTAGTCCTTTCACTGGTAGAGGAAATGCTTTTGATTTCATATTCTGCAAGTTGAACCTACTTAGACAGTACTGAAAATGTAAACGTTAGCAGAACATCAGCAAAACTAAAGAGTTCTTACATATAATGACGGGACAATTGAGTATTTGAGTCAAATTATGCTTCCTATATGGGTTTATATTGGTCTTTAAAAGATCTTTCCTGTAATATGACATTTTTCTAATAAATTTTCTTTTTGTTGATTGATATAAAAGGAAAAAAGAAATATTGGAAAATTATAATAACTATAAAAATATCTACATCAAATAACAATGAAAAGTTGTGGCATTGTCTAGTCACAACCAACAAGGAGGACAAAGTATATGCCAGTCTAGTCAATAGGGACCTAGATAGGTCAGTCTAGTCACACCAATGTGATCTCTAATAATGCCACCAATCCCCGTTGGACCCAAGATCCCTAGCTAGAACCATCAAATATCAATTTCAAGGAATCAATAGAGGGAGGGAACCAACAAGTAGACAAATTATCCTCGTGAAGAATGCTTACTTGATAGACTTCCCAAGACTTCCTTAGCTCATCTCATGACTCACTAGCAAACTACTTAATCGCCACAACCCACTAATTATTGTTATTATTATTCTCCTTGTTGTAATAATTATTCTTATTGTTGTTATTAATATTATCATTTTTTTTTTATGAAGTGAAGATTTCCTTAGTTCACTAGCAAACAACTTACCATAACCCACAAAATCAAAATACAAAAATGCGCCATGGAGGCCCCAAACAATGATTATATCTGATCTATCTTTAGTAGCGTAGGCATGAATTCCAATGAAGTTTGAGTCATTCGATCCCCTACCTTATGATGTAAAAGAGTCCCCTGTAATTCACATTCACGAGATTAGTTATATCTTATGTATATTTAGTTGCTTAGGCATGAATTCCAAGTAAGTTTGACTCATTTGATCACCTACCTTATTATGTAAAGATAGTCCCCTGCAATTTACATTCACGAGATTCCATGTCCACCAAGAGCTTAATGCCTGTCCATAACTCAACATCCCCACTTCAGTTGCATTTTCAATTCCTGGTAGCCCAGTGTAAGAAGGATTACTTTGACCAATGCATTTTTTAAAAAAAAGCCTCCCATTTTGTCTATCTTTGTTGCTGCTGTCAAAATTGAGCTCCACCCATGCCTATGGTGGAGCACCCGACTGATAGAGAGCGACGTCACATATATCTCCGATATTTTCAAAATACAGCACTTTATCGTGATATTTTGATAAAATGGCAAAATCTCGAAATAATCCTGCTAATTTAAAAAATATAGCGATATTTTCATTTACCACGATAATGTCACAATATTTTTTTGTTTATATTTTTTCGCAATTTATGTATTTTCAAACAATTTATTTTATCATTTTCTGATATAAACCCAAAAAAATAAAAATAAAAATAAATATTTCCCGAGATTTTCCCTTGCCGAGAACGATATTTGTGACATAGATAGAGAGTGCCTTTCTTGGTCTAGCAGTTGGAGAATACCTTTTGTGGGAGTCCATCCAGTTCCTTGATAAAAATTCCCAAACATCACCAGTAAAGCATGAATGTAAGATCGCTCTCTCATCAGCTCCTGTATTATGGTTCTAACTATGTCTTGTCACACAACTGTAGAGAATTCTGGAGTTACTGTCGCATGCCCACGATTCTAGGGAAGGAGAGTCTTCCATTGTTATCTAGCCAGTGCATTTCCTATTGGACGATTCTACGTATTCTATAGCTTTGTAAAAGAGTTAGCCAACAAATAAAATTTCCATAATTAGCCTGCCCACTGACGTGGAATGGAAGTATAATAAGTTGAGTGTAGCAGAAGATTAAAATAGTACACTTTGTAAGAATTTATGAAGGTGTGTTATTTCTTACCTCGAAGAGTGTATGCAGGGCCTTCCATTCCATTGGAAAATATTACATCACCAAATTTAATTTTGTGAGGAATACTCAAAGTCCTTGTTATGTTACCCCCCTTGTTGGATAGTTACTTTAATGCCTGTCAGTGGTATTCTGGCTCAAGGAAGTGAGCTAACATGTGCTTTTGTTTCTCTTTTATACTGTCTCAAAATGCAATTTAATCGATATTGTAGACCGTGCATTCTCTATTGGACGGTTTTGAGGGAAGGAGAATCTTCTATTGCCATATAGCCTGTGCATTCATTATTTGATGTTCGATAGTTCTGTGGGAGATCTGACCACAGAAAACATCAAATATTACATTAAATAAACTAAGAAAAAATTCCTTTATTAAGTACATTTATAATAATTTAGCCTTCAGATTCTAGTTGTTATCCATTATCACTCTTGCCTGATGTGGGTCATCTATTTTAATCTTGGCCTGTTGTAAGCTGTCAAAATTTACTCAAGCTATTCTTGAGTTTTCTTGGCCTCTTTTGCTCTTTCTTACCCGAGGAGTGAATGGATTGTTTTTCTGAGCCTTCCATCCCATAAGAAAATATTGAATCACAAAATTTTATTATTTAACTCAAAATTCTATGTTAGCCCTGTTATTGACTAGTCACTTTTATATCTGTGATTGGGTTTCTGGCTCAGGGAAGTCAGCTAACTGTGCTTTCTTTTTTCTTTATTGTCCTGTCCCAAAATTCATTTTAGTTGATAATTCATGAGTTAAACTGCCTGTTTCCACAGTACAAAAAAGCTGCTGGTTTTTGTATTCTCGGTTGATACTCTATTTTATGTTCTTTTAATAAAGTGCAGATGTTAACTTTAAATACAGGTAGACATGGTGTTGCCAAATGCTATAAGAAGACCATTGTAAAAATGTAGTGGTTATTTCTCGTGATGTATTTTTTTGTTCATTTTCTGAAAAGTTTGTTTTTTTGTTTTGTTTTGCAGATGATCCTTCCTATTGCTGTTGAGGATGTTAAGCGAGAGGTCAAAATACTGCAGGCCCTGACAGGCCACGAGAATGTTGTTCAATTCCACAATGCATTTGAAGATGATTCTCATGTCTTTATAGTTATGGAGTGAGTTTTATCCTTCTAATATTCTGGTTGTTAATAAATACCTTTTATCCAATCATTCTACTGAAAATTTAATTTTGTGAACTGGATTGTTAATTCTGCTCCTTCAACCTTCACTTTCTCATAGGTGTGAGTTTGTTTTCTGTACCTTTCACACTTTATTTATTGAACACATGAAAAAAAGGGATAATTACATTTACACCCCCTCTAGTTTCTGACACATCCACTTCCACCCCTATAGTTTAAAAAGTGACAAATACACCCCTGTAGTTTCAATTTGTTTAAGGTTTGCCCCTCAGCTGAAGGTTCGTCCATAGATTGAAGGGTTAGGATGATCCGATGGAGCTGATTTTTTGGGCACACCCTATCTATGTCAGGTCCCATCAAATGAACGCTTTGGATCATCCAAATAATGTGGGCCCATACCCGAATCCAAAGCGTTTGGTAGTGTTTGGATTCGGTTATGGGCCCACATTATTTGGATGATCCAAAGCGTTCATTTGATGGGTCCTGACATAGATAGGGTGTGCCCAAAAAATCAGCTCCATCGGATCATCCTAACCCTTCAATCTATGGACAAACCTTCAGCTGAGGGGCAAACCTTAAACAAATTGAAACTAGAGGGATGTATTTGTCACTTTTTAAACTATAGGGGTGGAAGTGGATGTGTTAGAAACTAGAGGGGGTGTAAATGTAATTATCCCTAAAAAAAATCCTGATTTGTTATGTGAGAACATCTTTTACATTCTCATTCGACAAAGCTAGTAATTTTAAGTTCAATGTCATTATGCCTTCGTTCTAGTTCACTTCAAACATTATGCACTACTAGGTTGGCCTGTTGAGGTTGTAGGCACTGTATGAAAAACTCCCCAAGTCAATCGTCAACTTACGCTAGTCGACTCCCTTTTATCTGGATGAGTTCTCGCCGAGACCAAGTTTTGTCCTAACAAGGCAATCAAAACTTCTTCAACTCAGCTGAGTTAATGAAAATTGACCGCGTCAATCATTGAGTCGCTTGAGTCGACTCCCATTTACGTTGGCTGGGTTCTCGTCTGAGTCCGAGTTTTGAAACACTAGTTGTAGGCAAGATGTGGAAGTGTCAACATTAACTACTAAGGAAATGACCTAGCTAATTTTCTTGTGTGATGCTTCTTTAGAAATAATCAATCCAATTAAGGCACATATGTTATTTTTGTGAAATCTAGACTCGTGACTCGCTGAATCCGGAGGTTAGCCAACTAGTCCGAGAGCGTTTGCTTCCGGAGGAGGACATTGAAGGAAAAGAAAAAATGGTGGAAGATAGTTCAGGGTTACCAGAGGATCGAGGGTACCTATCGGAAGAGTTCGATGACATGTTATCTATTGGGGATGTTTTTAGGATAGCGTATGAGGAGAATTTGGGAGCAACAAAGGCAATGTCCGAGTCTATGACTGCAAGGGAATTGAAAGAGAAAAAGGAGAAAGAGGCTACTAAGAAGATCGGGAAGGGGACCTGGGTAATTAGGGGGTTACCTTTATGGATATGTACATGAGCTTTTAGGTCTTTTAGGTTAACTCAATTTGTAAGTCTTTTTAAACCGGTTTAATGGATCAGTACTTTTCACTAGAATTTGGGCATTCGGAGTGATTGGGATAAAAGCTTGGCGTTTGGGGAGACTACTTTAGGTGCTGATGCACAGGTAGATAGCAATCCCTGTTGTCTTGGTTGTGACCTGAGCTTGATTAGATTGTTTCACGGGTAATTCTTGGTCGTGGTACTTGCATGGGAGGAAGGTCAGGTTTTGGAAAATGACAGGATCCATTATAAGGAAAGAATTATAGACAGAAAGGGGGCCGAATGGGAGAGAAAGGAGTCATTCTAGAATTATTGTTCGCTTTCTAACAAGTGAAGTATGGGTTCGGTGAGTAGAATTTAGTTTGAAGATTGAAACAATAGCAGTAGTATTTGTCCCATGAATTGTATGTATCCAGCTGGGCTATGTATGGCTTCGACTAAATCTCGGCTTGAGAGACCATGATCTCTCGGTTAGCTTTGGTTCTCTTGTCTGGATCCTTCTACCATGCTATTAGTATAAGACCGTGGAGGTGTTGTTGCTAAGGAAGTTTTGGTTTTTTGGAGGAAGTCAACGGATGTAGGTTGGAATGATCGTAGTGTAGGGCATGGGTACGATCATGGAAAATTTTCTTCTCGAATTGATGGTAGACACAGGAAAAAGGAATCCAGATTTTCGCTTTTTTTTTGTTCAGTCTTTCTGACCCAGGGTATGCCCTGGCCAGTTTATTCAATCCTATGTAATGCCAGTAGTCGGGACTCCTAGTCCTCAATGTATTCTTCATGGTATCAATGAAAATTTTGTCACTTTTAAAAAAAAAAAAAAAGACTTCAAGTTTATACCAGGTTAGAGTTAGATACCCCTGAAATTCTCCCATGGATCTCTTGATTGTGGTTATCTCTATGGGGTTTTTAAAAAAAAAAAAACAGTAGCCATAATATTTTGATGTCAATATTAGTTAACAGCTATTGATAATGAAGTTAGTTTACTTCACCGTGGCTAAAAACTTGTAGAAATTATAGTCTTTACTTTGTATATGTTATAATCTACCCCATGGAGGGGTATACACTAATTGAGAGGTTCAAGAGAAAGAAAAAGAAGTGAACAAGTACCAAGGGAATAGTGTTCGTGTGGTTGGAAACCCCAATCCACGAACATGTTTTATTCTCTTCGTGTGAGAGAAAACCCAGAGGGGCGTTTAAGTCAGTTGAGTACACTTTATTGAAATAAGACATAATCAAAAGAAAAATACCCTTTTAAATGTAAAACCCAATAAAACCCCACGAAAATGTAAACAAGTTGTATACAATGGTGGTCCCCACTAATTCTCTTACAGTTCCCACTCAAGCTGTGCAAAGATGTCGCACACGCCCAACTTGCCTATGACATCATGAAAAGTTGCCTGCCCGACTATCACTTTTGAAAAGATAATTGAGATGAAGAACGAAGAAATGGGGTATCAATGGCCTTGGAAGTCACTTGATCCAAAAAAAAATGACAGTTGTGCTTCATCTTTTCGTGAAACAAATTGGATTAGAGGCAATGCGAATGGCAATCTGATTATCGCAATGCAGTTTCACGAGTAGATACCTCAGCACCCATCTTACTTTGGAGGAAACGCAACCACATTAACTCATTACATCCATTAGCCATGGATCTACACTCACAGCTTCAATGGATGAACGAGCCACCACAGATTGTTTCATAGTCCTCTAAATTGCTAGATTACCTCCAACAAATGTACGATAACCACTAGTTGATTTCTTGCTAATTGGAGATCTGTCCAATCAACATCACAATATCCCACGACTTCCAAGCCACTGATATTTGGAATGATCATGGAGAGGAGTTTTGGTCTTGCTGAAGAGATGCTGATTAACCTCGAGAGGGCTATGGCCAGTAAAAAAAAAAACTCAAGAAGGCTATTAGCCGGTTTTGCCCCTAATGAACCGGTGCCTATGAGAAGGTCTAAAACATACTTGCATTGAGAAATGACGATACCATGCTTGAAACAAGCAACTTCAATCCCAAGGAAGTATTTGACTAATCCCAGGTCATTGACATCAAAAATACGTTGCAAGTATTGTTTGATATTTCCAACCTTTTATAAATTTTTCACAGTGAGCACAACATCATCAACATACACAATCAATCTAGCTGTAGTTCCATTTGTCTTCTTGATGAAGACTGAATTATCATAAATACTTGTTGAAACTTGTATTAAAAAAAGAACTATGCTGAGTTGTTCAAACCACACTCATGATGATTGTGCTTCAGCCCATAGATGACCTTTTTAAGTATGCACACCTTTTCAATCTCCCCTGAGGATGGAAATCTGGAGGTTGCACCATGTAGACTTCTTCATGGAGATCACCATGATGAAATGAATCATTTACATTTAATTGATGTAAATGTCATTAGTATGTGGAAGCAATAGAGATAAGAATTCTCACAAAGTTTAGTTTTGCCACGGGAGAGAACGTCTCGTGAATCGTGATAGTCAATGCTGTTGCTCAGCTATGTTGGTGATGATCTAGTATAGACAGCACCTCGAAAAGTGAAGGGAAGCTGTGTGTGGGGATTTCGATGGGATCTTTCCAAATCCAGGCGATCAAGTAGACGTTCTCCGGCAAGAACCTCTCCGGCGAGTCAGCTGCTCCTCTGACCTGCTCCACTGACTGTGAGAGCCCAATCCCTTCTTGCTCCACCTAAGGCGATCAAGTATAAGCACGAGATAGTTGACGATCGTGTCTATCTAAGAAACTAACGAAGTATGGGAGTAAGGGATTTCTTCGGAAAACGATCGGTAAGCCCTCCGGATATTTTTTACCTTGGGAGCAATATAGCTAACGGAACTTGTAGCTGTGGCTATAGAATAGAGAGTTTTAGAAGCCACCAAAGAGGGAGAAAGAAAGAGGAAGAAGAGAGAGTGAGTTAGGGATCCTCCCCCTCACTTAGGTATTTACAGGAAAGAGAACATATAAAAGACTACTATGCCCTTATGGCTACAATACACACCCACACACACTTCTAACACTCCCCCTTGAGCTGGAATGTATATATTATACATTCCCAGCTTGTTATAGATGTCATTTAATTTTGCATTACTAAAGGATTTGGTGAAAACATCCGCTAGTTGGTCCACAGACCGAGTGAAGGAAACATGAATCTCGCCTCTATGAATTCGCTGGCGAATGAAGTGACAATCAACCTCTATGTGCTTGGTTCTCTCATGGAAGACATGATTGGTAGCTATATGAATCGCAGCCTTATTGTCGCAATAAAGCTGAGCTGGAGAAGATGGGGAGAAACCAATCTTAGATAGGAGTGAACGTAACCAAAGGAGTTCTCCACTAGTATGGGACATAGCTCGGTACTCTGCCTCGGCACTCGAGTTGGAAACAATGTCTTGTCATGACACTAAATTTCCGCCAACAAAAGTACAATATCTGGTGGTGGATCTCCTATCTGTAGGAGATCCTGTCCAGTCTGCATCACTAAATCCTTCCAGCCTGATATGCCCATGCTTCTTGAATAGGAGGCCTTTCCCTGGTGCCCCTTTCAAGTAGCGAATAATCTGAATTAGTGCTGCCAGGTGGTAAGTACGGGGTGAGCTCATATGTTGGCTAACAACACTAACAACATATGATATATCTGGACGAGTGACTGTAAGATATATGAGCTTACCCACTAGCTTCTTGTATCTGCCAGGATCATCTAACAAAGCCCCTTCTTCTAGAAGAAGTTTCACATTTGGGTCCATAGGAACTGAGGCAGGTTTCATTCCAAGGTAACCTGTCTCCTCAAGAAGATCAAACACATTTTTCTGCTGCGAGAGAGAGATACCTCTAGTAGAATGGGTAACCTCAATGCCAAGAAAGTATCTATGACGTCCCAGATCTTTGGTTGAGAACTCTTTCTGCAAGAATGTCTTCAGTTTGTGTATCTCCGCTGAATCACTGCCTGTAATGATAATGTCATCAACATACACTATCAATAGAACACAACGAGCACCCGACTGATAACTGAAGACTGAGTGATCAACAGCACATTGCTTCATGCCAAAGCGCATGATAACATCACTAAACCGGCCAAACCAAGCTCTAGGGACTGCTTCAGGCCATATATAGATCGCCGCAACCGACACGCTGAGGAGGACATCTCCCCCTGAGCAACATACCCAGGAGGTTGCTCCATATACACCTCCTCAATAAGCTCTCCATGTAAGAAGACATTCTTCACATCTAACTGATGTAGGGGCCAGCCGTTGTTAGCTGCAAGTGAGAGGAGAACCCTGACATATGGTATTTTGGCAACCAGGGAAAATGTCTCATGGTAATCAACTCCAAAGGTTTGAGTATAACCTTTGGCAACTAGGCGCGCCTTAAGGCGCTCAATTGGCCTGTCAGGTAAGTGTTTGACGGCATAATCTCAGCGGCAACCGACGGACCGAGCTCCAGGGGGAGGGGGAACCAAATCCCATATATGATTGGCCTGAAGGGCCTCCATCTCAAGGTCCATAGCCGTACGCCAACCAGGATGATCAAGAGCTGCTGGCAAGGACTGTGGCACAGAAACATAAGACAAAGAAGATACAAAACTCCGAAACAGGGGTCAGAGTCATAGGAAACAACTGAGGAAATAGGATGAACAGTACTATGAGAACGAGTACGCGAGGCAATGGGAGAAACTGCAGGTACCTGAGAAGAGGTAGTTGTGATCTCCGGCTGAGATGTCGATGGCGCAGGAGGAGGCTGATGGGCTGTAGACTTCGACTTGCGTTGATATGTCGTCGTAGGAGCTGGAGGAGGAGCCTTTGGAGCCTGTAATGAAAAGGAGGGCTCATAAACAGTGCTAGATGGAGGAACCGGCAAAGGAGGAGCCGAGGAAGGACTCAGGGACCGGCAAAGGAGGAGACGAGAAAGGAGAAGGTATGGGGTCTGGAAGAGCTAGACGAGGAAGCGGAATGTCTGAATCAAGAACTGCGGGACGATCCTCATGAGGAGTGATAAAGTAAGACTCAGACTCAAAAAAGGTGATATCAGCAGAGACAAATGACCTACGTAAGCGAGGACTGTAACACCGATAACCTTTCTGGGTCCAAGAATACTCAAGAAAGATATATCGCTCAGCGCGAGGCTCCAATATATCTAATCCAGGGCTGAGGTTGTGGACAAAGCACACACAACCAAAGACCTGAGTGGTGAGAGGAAAAAGGGTCATGCTGGGGATGTAACGGGCGAATGGGGATGAACCACCAAGGACAGAGGAAGGAAGCCTATTGGCAAGGAAGCAGGCTGTAAGGAGTGCATCACCCCAATAGGTCTTAGGGACCCGCATTTGAATGAGAAGAGTGCGGGTCCCATCCAGTAAAGATCTCAACCTACGTTCTGCCACACCATTTTGTTGGGAGGTGTGAGCACATGAAGATTGGTGGATGATGCCACGAGTAGAGAGAAATTCTTGGAAGCTATTAGATTGTGAAAAGTACTCGAGCGTTATTAGTGTGCAAACATTTGATTGAACGACCAAATTGATTTGTAACCTCGGCATGAAAGGTGTGAAAGGCAGAGAAAACCGCTAAGCGGTCTTTAAGCAGATAAAGCCAAGTCATGCGAGAAAAGTCATCAATGAAGACAATGAAATATCGGTATCCAAAAAGAGAGGTAGTCCGCCCGGGACCCCATACATCAGAGTGTACTAACTTGAAAGGCTGCGAGACTCTACTAACAAGTCTAGGAGGAAACGGCACACGACGGTGTTTGCCAAGCTCACAGGCCTCACACTGAAACGACTGAATGGGGGTAGGAACAATGGAGGTCCGCTGTAGACGCTCGAGGCAAGGATGACCAAGGTGACAGTGCCATTGATAGGCATCGATGGAGCTGTGCAAAACAGTATTGGAAGGGCCACAGTCGAGATGATAAAGCCCATCCACCTCACGTCCCGAACCAATCGTTTTTCCACTCGAGAGATCCTGAAACAAACAATAAGATGGATAAAATGAGACAGAGCAATGAAGATGTTTGGTAAGCTGACTAACTGAAAATAGGCTAAAAGGGGACTTGGGAACAAATAAGACAGAGGATAAGGTAAGGCCAGGGCGTGGAGAAATACTGCCAATACCAGTGATAGGAGTAGTACTCCCATCAGCAAGAGTAATGGTCTGCGAGGATAGGGGTCGAATGGAACTCAGAGATGAAAAAGTACCTGTCACATGGTTCAATGCCCCGGAATCAGTGATCCAGGAGTTGGAGCTAGAAAGAAAAGAGGCAAGGAAACTACTTGGCTGGGCAAAGACGGCACTTTGCGGGTAACGGGATAATCGAAGGCGTTGGAACTCATCATAGTTACCGCGAGAGACAAAGAAGCCCTCAGAAGGGGCGGCTGTACTGTGCTGTGAGGAGGAAGCCAATATAGCTGAAGGAGCAGAAGCCAAATGGTGTACATAGTGAACGATGCTAGGTTCAGGAGGCTGATGGAGCTCGGGATGAAGAGCATAACAAGTGTCAAGATAAGGTCTCTCCCGCCGATAATGAGAGCAATATGGATGGGGACGACTACCAGTAAGATCCCGGCCACCAACACGTACACTACGGCGACGACCACGGCCAAAGGTACTGCCACCACGAGTAGCACGATCACTAGTGCTATAGGCAGCAATAGTAGAGCCATCAAAGGAATCAGAATGAGTAGAGGCGCTAACGAGGCACCACTCAGCGTTCGAATAGTCCTCCATGAGAGAGGGCACTTAATGAGGTGGGAATGAACCATCCATCAATGAAGAAGAGCTAGGTAAAGAGGAAGCTGAAGATAATATAGAGGGACGAACCGAGAAGGTCAGGCTAAGAGAGGGATCCGCAATAAATGAAGGATCCATGAAGAGAAAGGCAGAAGAAGGAGCTCAAGCACTACGACTGTAGAGCCCGAAAGGACGATGGGCCACTAGATGAGCCAAGAGAGAATACCGCTGCTTCGATGACAACCACTACAACCGAGAGAGGCGAGAGGCATGATAAGGCCTCGAAGAGAGAAAGAAATAAATATACAAAGAAATCGGAGCCGCTGAAAGAGTTATAGGGATTAAAATGTTTAGGCCATGAAGGAAGGGACAAAAAGAAAGGAAAAAGGAAGAAAATGAGAAGATGACTAGGGTTTTAGAATATGTAGGGCTTCAAATGGTGGAGGTTGGGTTGGAGGAGGTTGTGGTGGCGGTGGCGGTGGAGGAGGTGGAGGGTGGTGGTGGTAGTGGTGGAACTGTAGCAGTACTGTAGCGGGTACATTAACGGGTTACTGCAGCAGGGAGTGGAGGAGAGGAGATGGGAGAGGAGATGGGAGGAGGAAGGGGGGAGGAGATGGGAGAGGAGATGGGAGGAGGAAGGGGGCTTGCAAGGTGGTCCTTAGGACCTCAAACCCTAGGGCTCTGATACCATGTTTGAAGCCACCAAAGAGGGAGAAAGAAAGAGGAAGAAGAGAAAGAGTGAGTTAGGGATCCTCCCCCTCACTTATGTATTTATAGGAAAGAGAACATACAAAAGACTATTATGCCCTTATGGCTACAATACACACCCACACACACTTCTAACAGAGAGTCTTAAGGATCTATACCAAGACATAATAGAGGCTGGTTACACGGTTTTTGAAGCCTTGCAATGGCCATAGATCACCATCCCCCCGATCAATGTCGAGAAGCTCTCGTGAATATGAACCAATTTCAGGAAGCAGAGGAGAAAGATCACCAGAACTTCCTTCGAGCCGCCGTCGACAAGCAGGAAATTGGCCTGAGGATCACCGAGTCAACTGGACTTGTGTATCCTGATTCCTGCGGGTATTACAATTTTGGATCACGTACCAGATGCCGCAGGTGCTCTAGAGACAGAGAAAAGGAGATGGAAAAGGGAGAGAGAGATGGACCAAGAATGGAGAAGGGAGAGACCTCTATTTTACCGGCATGGAAATCCTGGGGAAATTCCTAGAAATTGAAGTGGCGGGTAAAGTAGTGGAAGACCGTAAAAAGGAGCTCAAAAAATGCTTGATTGGGAGTATGAAAACCGATTCCTGGGACCTTGAAGAAATTTGACAGTGGGCTATTAAAGAATGGCACCTACCACTACTATCAAAACCACTGGTCATTAATAATCAGGAGGTGCTATTTAGATTTGATTCTGAGCAACAAGCACCGAGGATCCTACGTAAAGGAGGTGAAACCCTGGGGCCCAATATATCCTCCGTGTTTTCTTGGAACCCAGCGACACATTCTGGAGCCAAAATGGTATGCCTCAGATTCTATGATATCCCTCTCCATGCTTGATCATTATCAACTGTTGAAGCTCTTTGGGTACACGACCAAAGTGCAATTATCACGTAACCATGATTACTTTGTGGCCTTTGCCTAAGTAAAAGTCATAACAAATCTTTCCTAGTTCAAGTAAAATGCATGCCAGAGGCAGAGAATGAGGAAACATCCTCTCAATCATCTGGCCAAGTGGGAAATAAAATTACTGGTCTTCTTCCTCCGGTGCCGAAGAAAGGCCTAGCTCGGGGGGGGGGGGGGGGGGGTGGATTCTGACAGATTGAGGCAAGAACCGTTGGTTCAAAATTCAAAATTCAAATTTCCACCTAACCCTTGGGCAGCTGAGACCTCACTAGCTGGATCTCTTAAGCCAAGGATGGAGCCTATCAAGCATGCATCATTAAATGCGATATCCCCTATAGATCCTGATTAGGAGCTCCAATTCTGTGGCGGTCTCAATCGATCCTTGGCAAAACGTCAGTCACATGCTGCTCCCAATCATAAGGGAGGTAAGGACCATAGGCTAGGATTAGCCTGGAAAAAGGCGAGGGTTGTCTTTAAAAAGACCTTGCGTAATCGAGACCCTAGAAAATCTGTGGCCAGATATTCTATCTGGAAATACATAAATGAACGGAAATCAAGATTCTATGAAAACACAGTTTCCCATTTTATATGTCTCGATAAATCCAAAGTTCCGTACCCTCCAAGAGAAGGTTGGAAAATCGGGTACAAGTCTCACAAAAACCGATGGAGGAGAAGCGCATCAATCAGAAAAAGCCGAAAAAGGAAACACTTCGTTTCGAATATAATTAAAATGATAGACGACTTTGACAAGTCAGAGATTGCTTGGCACTTAGAAGATGAGGAAGGAAGGAGTTAGTATTATAGAGGAAGGGACCATCAAAAAAGAAATCGGGGTCAAAAGCATGGAAAACTTCACATTGGGTCCCCATGGAGAAGTGAAATTGCAAAGGAATTCAAGAAATTCCAGCTCTAAAAAATTATGCTGGAAACAGTGGCCTTTGAAGGTGGACCTTCAGAACGGCCGCTTCAGGAAAACGAAGGCAGTGTCCTTCCGTCCAGTGAAAAGCATGGGAAGGAATCTAAGGATTGGTCGGTGGCCAATCAGGCACAAAAAAGAGGGAAAGGAGAAGGAGATAATCCCACCGGATGAAGGTTCTAAGACAGTGAAAGATTCAATGGAAGTGGAGATTAGGGGTAAAATTAAGTCTTGTTTGGAGAGGGGCGGGGGCTTATGTCAGTAGAAAGGGGGTCGGATTCTACTGGGGATGAGTCTTCCGAAGTGGAAAGAGGAACTTCATCTGATTCAGAGGAAAGAATATCCTCTGATGAGTTCGAAAAGTTGGCTCACTTGGGAGATCATTTGGGAATAGGATATCGGGATAATATAGAAGAAGCAAAGAAGATGTTCCAAGATATAGAAAAAAGGGACTAAAAAAAAAAAAGGGAAGGAAAGACCCCGGGTAGAGGTAAAAGGGAACTCAATGCTCTCAAAAGCTAGAGACCCTAGGAACGTGTTGGGTTCGGATGAACGATAATCAGTAGAGTTAGTTGGTCTTTCTGCTTGTTGTTTTTTGGGAGCCCTTGAGGAAGATAATCTATAGTGTAGGAACTGTAGACGCTGGGACACAAAGCACCTGAGTCCCATGGGCAGCTCCAATGCTGGTTAACTTTGTTTATTACTTCTGTAATCTGTAAAGTCAAATGTAAAGATGTTTGTTGAATTCCAGGATGAAAGAGGAAAATTCTCTTGGGTGTTTCATACTATGTATATCTAGTGGGACCACTGGTCCCTATTGTATCTTTGCTAGTATGAATATATTTACCCTTTTTCAAAAAAAAAAAGAAATGCTGCTCAGCTATGTGAAACCTTTTTTCTACTAGACCGGCCTTATTTCTCTCAATACTCCCATTCACTTTATATTTTACAGTGTAAACCCACTTGCAACCCACCGCATGCTACACCTTAGGGAGTTCAACTAGATCCCAAGTTCTCTGCTTTTCAAGGTTGTTATTTTGTCAATTATAGCCTCTTTCCACTTGTGATGAGTTAGAACATCTGCAAATATGGTAGATATAGAAATAGACGAAACAAAGGCAAGCTAGACACTAAAATCGGGAGACAATATGGTGGAATACTATGAAATATGATGATTGTGGTGGTCTTCGGAATGGCCTATTTGCTAGATTTGAGACTTCCTTGAGTATAGACCTGCAAAGGTTTGTTGTGAGGAATTTGAGAGACCGAATGATAAACAAGTGGATTATCAACATAATTGGAGGCATGAGAGACTCAAAGAACGTCAAAACAATTGTGTCACCCATAGAAAAACATAGGGAATATTTTCATAAAAGGTGACATATTTAGATACAAACTGCATTCGTGTAACATGACAAAAGCATTTGTATCCTTTATGTAAACTAGGGTAGCTTAAGAAGACACATTTGACCTACTAGGAATCTAGCTTGTTAATAGTTTTACCAAGAACATGCGCAAAGTAGTCACACCTAAAGACTTTTGGCGGGAATGAAAACGGTGGATTATCAAGTTTAGGAATTTGGTACAGATACTTACACTATAAGGCAGGAGTTGACATTCTATTCATCATATAGGATGCAGTTAAATTTGCTTCATCCCATTAGATTTTCGGAATTTTATTCTCAATAAGAAAAGATTGAGTTATTTCAAGAAGGTGTCGATTCTTTTGCTCAGCCACACCATTTTGTTTTGGTGTGTAAGCAAAAGAAAGTTGAGTTTTTATACCATTTTCAAGGAAGTACTCCATAACAAAATGGCATATCCTTATCATTGCTGCTCCACAGCTATCAGATTACTCGATGGGTTATTTGTGGGCCTTGGTCTCCACTCGTTGTGGCACCTGTATGTTATGGTTGTGGACAACCAAAGAAACAGCCCCAATCACCATACATGTGGGTCCTGTGTAGTGTCTGACCGTGATTACACACTAAAATATCTCAATCACAAGATTGCATTTAGCATTTTCTTACGGTAAAACAGATTTATCAATACAAAATGCGGAAATCAAGTGGTTTTCATTTCCTACTAACCTTCACCAGCAACATCCTGCCCTGTTAGTGTAGGATTTGAGTTTCCACCAGTTGGATTGGGAAATTTTCTCTGCAATTTTTTTTTCTGAACCACAAACTGTTTTAAAGTCAAACCATTGGGTGCAGGTCATGTATTTCTCAGAAGGATCTAATTACATGGCAGTTTTCTTATACTAATATAAGTTTTTCGTGCTTGCTAACTATGATCAAACTAGTGAAATGTAGGGTGATCATGATGTTAGTGTCTGATCTGTTTTTTATGTGTTTCTTATCAGGTTATGTGAGGGTGGAGAACTACTGGACCGAATCTTAGCCAAGTAAGATGGCTTGACCCATCTTTTCTTTACTGTTGTCACCGGAGTGCAATTTTTTCCAACTTTTGCTTGTGTATCATCTTTTTAAGGAATGCTAAGCTGAGGGTTGGTTGAAAGTCACCGAAGTGCATTTAAATGCACCTTGGTGACTTTCCACCAATGGGGGCGCCCTTTTATCCTATTTTTGCAAGGGCGCCCTTCAGTCTAGCATTCCTCCATCTTTTTATAGTTATTACAGTGTGCTATGCATTTAAATCATCGTCTGCTGTATCTTCTCTTTGCTTATCTTTATTTTTGATATTTTACTAAATTACAATTTTTTACCGCCTTGAGTTCTTGTGTTTTTTAATATGTATTTTCATGCTTTCCCTTTTCTTTATCTGCTTTTGCACTTGACCATCTCGGTCTTCTCTTTTGAATGAAATTTTGGCCATTCAAAAAAAATTACTAAGTATTGCTCTTGATTCTGCAACTGGCTCCCTTTATTCAGAAAGGGCAGCCGTTATACAGAGAAAGATGCGGCAATTATAGTGCGTCAGATGCTCAAAGTTGCAGCTCAATGTCACTTAAATGGTTTGGTACATCGCGACATGAAACCTGAGGTAATAGCCATATCACAGAAAGATTTTTTAACTTTTGTCATAGAGTTTTGTTTCCCATGTATTGATTACTAGATAATATTATGATGTGTGTTTAATGTGCAGAACTTTCTTTTCAAATCAACAAAAGAGGACTCCCCTCTTAAGGCCACAGATTTTGGCCTGTCAGACTTTATAAAGCCAGGTCTGTAGAACAACCTTTCCTTTTGGTTTTTTGGTTTATATTTCTCTGTTTAATTGGCTCAGGAAAAGAAAGCAAAAATGTGCAATGGTTTTTGGGATGCAAAAGCTTTTCACGACTAGTTATATGCAAGGATATAAATTTTGGTTTCGGTTTCGGACAAAGCCGAAACCGAAATTTTGGCCGGAACCTAAACCGAAATTTCAGCCGAAATACCGAAATTTCAGCCGAAATACCGAAATCTCGAAATTTCGTCCAAATACCGAAATTTCGGCTGAAATTCCGAAATTGTGTAAAAGAAAAAGAAAATTTCATTAATGTACTGAAATTTCGGTAATTTCGGCTGAAATTTTGGAAAAAATACTTAAAAATCACCTTCTTCATGAAAATTTTCTATAGGATTCATTAGCCGATTCCAACTAGTTTGGGACAAAGGCTTAGTTGAGTTGAGTTTGGCCGAAATTTCTGAAATTTGGGACTCTGGCCGAAATTTGGCCGAAATTTTAAACCATGTTTATATGCACGACTGTTGAAAAAATGCCTGCATGATGCAGGGAGGAAGTTCCAAGATATCGTTGGTAGTGCCTATTATGTTGCACCAGAAGTACTGAAACGCAAGTCTGGTCCTGAGTCAGATGTTTGGAGTATAGGTGTGATTACATACATTTTGCTTTGTGGAAAGCGTCCATTCTGGGATAAAACGGAGGATGGGATATTCAAGGAGGTATGGTGCATTCTGACTTTGAGATAAAAAAATCCATGCCATATTTTTTGGCCAATTTTCTAGTGTACTGTTTTCCTGCTTGCTGTAATGGTGCTGCTAATTTGAAATGAAAAAGGAAGCTGAATTAAAGTCTTTTTTGCTCATTTAGGGTGGTAGTTTGTAACAGGGTTCAAAATATTTGTTAGTGTATGTATATGCCGTGCTAATTTGAGTCGCTCTGGTAGTCTCTCTTTGTTATCACAGCAACAAGGGAAGGAGTGTTGGTTTTTGTTCCGTTTCCCGTCTTCTCTCTCTCTGTAAATCTCTCTTTCCCACAGGGAAGGAGTGTTGGTTTTTGTCTCGTTCGTATCAGCCATCGACTATCGATGTCCCTTTTTCCTAGTGTATGTATTTTCTGTAGAGCTCTATGAAAAGCAAGCTGAATTAATGTCTTTTTTGCTAATTTAGAGTGGTAGTTTGTAACAAGGTTCAAAATATTTGATAGTGTATGTATATGCCTATGGGCTTATCCGTCTTTTGTACATAAGTGAGGGGGAGACTCCCAAACTCACAATTTCTTTCTCTCATTCTCTTCCTCAACATGGTATCAGAGTCCAAGGGTTTTGATTCCCTAGGGACCCCCATAGCAGCCCCTCACCCTCCCTCTTCTTTTCTCCCTTCTCCTCTAACCCTAACCATAACCCTAACCCCAACCCAACATCCCACCCCACCCCACCCCACCCCACCCCACCCCAACCCACCCCACCCTCTTCCTTTCCTTTCCCTTCCCTTCTGCCCCTCTTCCCTTTCCCCTAACTCCTCCACTCCCTGCTACAGTAACCTGCCCCACCACCACGCCCTCCCCGCTACAATACCCGCTAAAGTACCCTAAAAAAAAACCATTTCTATACCCTAGAAATCTGCTCCTACAACCTCACTTTCTCTTTGTCTTTCTTCTCATAATGGCTTAAATCTCTTTTACCTATCGTAAAAGGGGCTCTTTTACCTACTTTCGTAAAACGGAGCTCCCTCCCTCCCTCATTCCCTCTCTCTGTTGAATCCCAGAATTGTAGGGATCTCAATAATCAACTTTTGACGCTGACTTGGTTTAGATTTGGTTTATCTAATTTTGTTATTAGCTATTTGTTAAGAGTCCTAGTGTATTAGGGTAATTCCCGAGTTACTGCTAAGTTGTTGTTGGAGTCCTATTGTGTTAGGTAGGATTCTAATCAATAAATGTTAAACGTCTGAAATGAGAAGAAAAACAGAGATTTATTCAACTTGTGTATTCACACAAAAGTCATGGCTCTCCTTAACGAGTCTTTTTAACGGATTATTTTCTTCTTTTTAGCTTTCATCTTGCAGGTACCTATCAGCTGGTATCAGAGCTGTTTGATCTTGGCATGACAAAAAGGAGTCAACCTAAGATCAAATCAGCCATGGAAGAAAGAGTAGAGAAGTTGGAAGAGACTGTTAACAATCTGGCAGAGATGTTTTCCAAGTTTATGGAAAGTCAAAACCAGAAATCTGTTGAGGATGAGGTGTCTCGTGGCAAGGCTACCTCTTCCAACATGGAATTAGGAGGAAATGACGCTTCAAAGTCTGGAACAATGGGAGGATCTGTCCAAACAAGGTTCACCAGACTCGAGTTTCCTCGTTTTGATGGTTTAGAAGATCCTACGGGATGGGTATATCGCACAGAACAATTTTTCCCTTCCATCAAACTGCAGAAGACATGAAGGTACATCTTTCATCATTCCATCTAAAGATCGAAGCACCACAATGGTTCCAATGGTAAGTGAAAGTTCACAAAAATATCGAGTGGAAGGACTTGACGATAGCCTTATGTGTTCGATTTGGGCCTACTGATTTGAAGATTTCGACTCGGCCCTTAGTAAGCTATAGCAGACAAATACGATTAGAGAATATCAGAAGTAGTTCGAAAATTTGGTGGAAGGATGGACTGAGAAGGCCCTGATTAGGACTTTTGTGGGAGGCCATAAGGATGAGTTGGCGGGAGAAGTTCAATTCTTCCGTCCGAAGACATTGAATGAGGCTAATGGGTTGGCGCGGATGATGGAAGAGAAAATCCAGCATGGCCAGATACTTCAAAGTTCAAAAGGGTACAACGACTGTGCATGGGTACCCAACACCAAATCCGAAGGGTCCTCAAAGGCTTACAATAGGTGAGATGAAGGAGAGGCGTTCTAAAGGGTTCTGCTACATTTGTGACGAGCGTTTTGTTCCTGGCCACAAGTGCAAATCCCCCCAATTTCTGTTGCTTGAAGTTCTTTACAATGGTAATGAAGAAGACGAAAGAGTGCGTCCGCCTTGAGGACAAGGCAATTTTCAAGGGGAAGGGAGTGTTGAATCCCTGAATTGTAGGGATCTCAATAATCAACTTTTGATGCTGAATTGGTTTAGATTGGGTTTATCTAGTTTTGATATTAGGTATTTGTTAAGAGTCCTAGTGTATTAGGGTAATTCCTGAGTTACTGCTGAGTTGTTATTGGTGTCCTATTGTGTTAGGATTCTAATCAATAAATGTTAAACGTCTGAAATGAGAAGAGAAGCAGAGATTTATTTAGCTTGTGTATTCACACAGAAGGCATGGCTCTCCTTAACGAGCCTTTTTTACAGATTATTTTCTTCTTTTTAGCTTTCATCTTGCACGTACCTATCACTTTTTAATACACAATCATGGGGAGAAGAACACTAAAAAACAAGATAAAATTCCACTTCCAGGACGAAACCTCTATTTATTTGCATTGAGAAAAAATTACACACCTTACACACAACCTCTCCCTCCTTGTATACTTCATCCCCTGACTATAGCTACTAACTGAATCTTGCTGATTGAACTAACATAATCAACATCTAACTGAACCCTGGCAGCTAATCTTGCCAAATAACTACTTGCTTTTGCTGATTGTTCTAACAGAATTACATATACAAGTAATTTGCTGATTGTTTTAACAATTTACACACGTTACGCAGCAACCTCTCCCCTCCTTGTATTCTTCCTCCCCTGACTCTACCTACTAACTGAATCTTTCTGACTGGACTAACAGAATTAACAGCTAACTGAACCTTTCCAACTAACAACTACTTGCTGATTGTTCTAACAAAATACAGAAAGAACTAATTTACTGTTCTAACATATTAACAAAATTATAGATCTTGCCAACAGACATGTGTCACTTTTTCTTTCTCCATCCCTTTATTTTGCCTATCTCTTTTCCCTTGTTGTCCCTACCCATTCCAAGCCGAGCCTCCCTCCCCTCCTCTTTCTCTCTCCCTCACCCTCACTTCTCCTTTCTGCTTGAGGAGACAGGTTGTCTTGGAGTGAAACTTGCCTCAGTTCCCATGGGAGCAGATGTGAAGTTACTACCTAAAGAGGGAGGCTTGTTAGATGACCCAGACAGATACAGGAGGCTGGTTGGTAAACTTATCTACCTTACAGTCACACGCCCAGATATCTTCCTTTGCTGTTGGTGTTGTCAGCCAACATATGAGTTCACCTCGTACTTCACACTGGGCAGCAGTTCTTCAGATTATTCATTATTTAAAAAGTGCTCCATGTAGAGGGTTGCTATTCAAGAAACATGGACATAAGAAGATAGAAGGGGACACAGATGCAGATTGGGCAGGATCTCCAGCTGATAGGAGATCTACCACAGGATACTACACATTTGTGGGAGGTAACCTTCTGTCATGACAGAGTAAGAAACATGATGTTATCTCCAAATCTAGTGTAGAGGCGGAGTATAGAGCTATGGCACACACAAGTGGAGAGCTCATTTGGTTACGTTCTCTCTTGTCAGAGATCGGTTTCTCCCCATTATCTCCTTCTCAGTTATATTGTGACAACAAGGCAGTGATTCACATTGCCACAAATCCAATCTTTCATGAGAGAACTAAACATATCGAGGTTGATTGCCACTTCATTTGGCACCGGATTGAAAAAGGAGAAATATGCACAGTGTTCACTAGATCGGTGGACCAATTAGCGGATATGTTTACCAAGCCATTGAACAAAGCTAAATTGAGTGATAATTGTAGCAAGCTAGGAATGTTTGACATATACATTTCAGCTTGAGGGGGAGTGTTAGTGTATGTATATGCCTATGGGCATATCCGTCTTTTAAACATTTCTCATTATATTTAAATACACAAGTGAGGGGGAGACTCCCAAACTCACAATTTCTTTCTCTCATTCTCTTCCTCAACAATATTGATATCAGTTAAAGGCTAAACGATACATATCGGCCATATTTGTGACACATATGGCTGTATTTGTTACACATATCGGTCGTATTGGTGATAACTTCTCATGGTCGTGAAGACGGTGAATGCAGAGTTTTGACCACGTTTTTCTCTTCTTTTTTTAATCATTTTGGACATATTTACTTCAACTAAAACCTATGATTTGATAGTTTAACGTTATTTAGATTTGTAATGTGCTAACGGCTGTATCAGCTGCCTGTTTGTCTACTCGTCTTTCAAGGTTTTTTGGCTGCTACTTAAACTAAAAGTGTAGAAAAAATTATTTTAACTAAAAATATCAATAAACATTAAAATTAGGTAAACACTAATATTGATTCAATAAGTAGTAACTCCCATAATAGGAAAAAAATGAAAGTAATAGCAAAGAAGAATAAGTGTACGTGGATCTAGATTCTAGATCAAACATAAAAGAAAGATAAGCAATTTCAAAATCGTGAAAAATGCAAAAAGGTTGATAAAAAATGGGAATATAGATCAATATAAGGATCTAGCTCTCTAAAAATTAAAAAGCATCATATGTTAAATAAAATGGAAACTAAAGATAAAAATAAACAAAAATTTAAAAATAAACAAAAATACAAAAGTAAATAAAATAAAATGAGTCATAACTTGATAGATTGATCTAGCCTAATAGATTTATAAGACAACAAACGGCACACATAAATGTATTGTTAAAAAAATGGATTATCAAGAAAATTTTGAAAACATAAAAATAATGGACCCATTGCTATGTGTATGATGATATGGTCCATGAATTTTATAGCCCATCACAAGTCCGGCCTATTGCCCTTGTCTGGCCCTCTTCGGATGATTCTAGACCTTTGATCAAGCATGATGAAAAGCGGCCCTTAATGATGCCTTTAAGCCATTGATTTCCGTATGCCTCGATCTTGGGAATGAGATTTCTGTTCGGCATCTGACCTGGACACAATGGGCCAAAATTTGATGGCCTAGCAGATAATGCTCCCTATCACCAAATACCTATGACGTGTGCCCTAAGTCATGGTCCTTTTCACTCATCAAGGAGAGATCGTCTTGCTAGTCGATCTCTTATATGAAATAGTACTTATGAGTCCGATTAGTGTATAATTATGTGTATATATCATATTGGTTATATATATAGAGAATTGATTTCAGCACAACCATGTTTTAATAATTGTGCTAACCCATCTTGTCTTTTATTATTTAAAGAGCTGTCAAAGATTATTACAGTTCCCAAAAAGATATCACGAGCCAATTAGAATAGAAAAGACAAGCAGAGTTTGTGCATTTATTAAAACATGGTTGTGCTGATATCATTTCCCTGGTTTTATGTAGAAATTGAGAAATTGAGAAATTGTCTTACATCTGCCACCTTGTATATTTCTCAGAATAAAAATGCCACCTTATATTCTATAGCATGTTAAGAAGCTAGATATGTATATATCTATATCTATATATGCATTTGTCTCTGTGCATACCATAGTAGCTGGAAACTCCTTGGGCAGGTGGGAACTCGTTACCGAAATGCATGAGAAACATATAAGAAACTTATATGAAACACATGAGAAACGTATGGAATACCTGTAGAAAACGACAATCATTTTTTTTTTAAAAAGCACACAAAAAAATTGTGGAATAGACATTAAAAAAGAAAACAACAAAGCATACCGTAATAAAAACTAAAAGTAAGAAATATCCAAATAGAAATATGAACTAAACAAAATTTAAATCTACAAAACCATATTTTCCATGTTTTCCTTGTGTTTCACATGGGTTTTCATTTACGTTTCTCTATCGTTTCTAAAATGTTTCTAATGTGTTTCCTAAGCCGTTTCTCGTACGATTTTTTATTATTTTCACGTTTCTAGTTTCCTCTCTATTTTTTTCTTGCGTTTCTTGTTTCGCTTCCCGAATCCGTTTCCCACCCTGGCAACTATGGGTACGTACAACTTCAACATGTCATGTCTTTAACTTAGACCTATCCTGGAATATTTTATGATTTTTTATTATTAAAATTTAATGTTTGTTGTCGGTTTATCAAGCTCACTCTGACCCATCATGGACTGCAAATTTTTATCATTATAATAATCTTTTACTTTATATTTTTATTAAATAATAAAAGGGTAGACAGGGATGCAAAGGTGGAAATTCATCTGTGGAGTACAGTGTAGTCCAATAGATGTAATCAGAGCAGTTGTTCAATGCTCTGGTCAGAAAATTTTTCAGCTGTCTCATTTGCATGCGTCTTGCTTTGTTAAAGTCTTGTTTATATCATTATAGACCCTCTAATTTTTTTCTCTGTTTTTGGTTTGTAGGTATTAAAGAACAAGCCCGATTTTCGCAGGAAGCCGTGGCCAAGCATAAGTGACAGTGCTAAAGATTTTGTTAACAAGTTATTGGTGAAGGATCCTCGTGCAAGGCTGACTGCCGCACAAGCCCTTTGTATGTGTCTAAATTGGTTCTTTAAAGGATTAAACATTGCAAAGCAACTCGTTTTTGGAAAGTACGATGATCTAAGGAATACATGCTACTAGTAGTTGGATGACTTGCAACAATTGGTCTAGATAAAATTTTGAGTGTGTATATGGATAAACACTGAAACTAACCTATGTCACAAATATCATTCTCGGGAATTTCTCGGCAAGGGAAAATCGTGGGATATATTAATTTTTTTTATTTTTTTCCGGTTTATATTGGGAAAAACGATAAAAATAAAATTATTTACAAAATATATAAATAGATAAAATTTATGAAAAAATATAAAATAAAAATATCAGGATATTATCGTGATATTTTATGATAAAAATGAAAGGTCGATGACATCTTCACCCCCCTTGCAGTACGCATGCGCCCCCCTTTTAGCGTGATTTGACGTCAAAAAGCATTAAAGTTGCCCACTGTTCACGTCAAATCACGTTATAAGGGGGGCCCTGTTCCACCTTTACTCTTATAACTAAAATCTTTTTTACATAATTTACAAATACCCTTTCTTCTAAAACTCCCTAGAATCCTTCTTTTCTTCAATGATAAAGAACTTCCATACTTGTGAAATCCTACCTTTAGATGTTTTAGTAGTAGGAGCTTGACTCCCACTAGTACTACAAGGTCCTTCAGTAGGTTCAGGAGCAATTGGATATTCGGATTCTTGAGTATATGTATCATTATTCCAAGGTTCTACACAAGCCTCCAGTAATTCATCATTTCCCATGATTTCATTTGGTTGAAAATAGTGGTCACTTGAACCGGCCATTTTTATAAAATTACAAAGATGGGCTATAAGTAAATTTTAAAAAATAAATTCTAAATACCTCAACTTTGCTTGAATCGCCCACGGAGTTGTTAAGCGCCTTCTTGAATACTAATTACCGCAAGTTGTTAAGCACCCCGCATGCGTACTGCAAGCGGGGTGAAAATATCATCTCCCAAAATGAAAATGTTGCTATATTTTTAAAAGGGAAGTAATAAATCTACGCTTTTTGATTACTTGGGACACCCAGCAACAGTGTATCAATGACTGCAGAGGGGCTGATGTACTTCACGTCAGAAGGATTCAGAGGGGCTGATTGCCACGTACACTGCTGCTGGGTGTCCCAAGTAATCAAAAGGGGCTGATTTATCACTTTCCTTTAAGTCTCGGGATTATTTCGTGATTTTGTCGTTTTATCAAAATGTCGCGATAAAAACGTGATATTTTGAAAATATCAGAGATATTTTTGACATAGAAACTAACTAGTTTGTGCACTTGCATCTCTATTCTTTTTGTGAACCACATATGTTGCCACTTGCCAATAACATGTTTTAGTTAAGTGAAAGTCAAGTCTTGACTTGTAGTGTTGGAGCACTTTATGGCTGTGGTTCCACTCTTTTAAGTTGCTATAGAGTATCTTCTGATTGATGCTTATTTTTACAGCACATCGATGGGTGAGAGAAGGTGGAGATGCATCAGAAATCCCTATTGATATATCTGTTCTATCCAACATGCGTCAATTTGTTAGATACAGCCGTTTGAAGCAATTTGCACTAAGGGTATACAATTTATGTTTGATTGCAGTTCATTCTGTGAGACGTGAACATGGTTCTGATTATCTTAACTTCTCTTAAGTGGGTCTGGTGTAACTTATATTTAAATAGGTCTTTTTTTAATGGATCTTGTGGATTCTAATTTGTATGTTTCTTGCATTTTGTAAAGGCATTAGCAACTACACTTGACGACGAGGAAATAGCTGATCTCCGTGATCAATTTGATGCAATTGATGTGGATAGAAGTGGCAGTATAAGTCTTGAAGAAATGAGACAAGTATGTCATCCTTCATAATCTCCTTGTGGAACATTGTGATTTTCATATTAATTTATCAATAAGTTATATCAGTCCTTTCATAAAGTTCATTTGTTTTGTGGCTGTTTTGAATTGGATTACTGTTGTAGCATTGACTTCCGGGGTATTTTCCTTTTCTTTTTTATTTTTTATTAAGTTCATGCTGCATATTGTTATTGGTCGTGACCAGTGACTTTACGTTTAGTGTATCACTGTTAGACTAATGTTTGTTTAGTTTTTTGTTTGATCTAACCAAAGTACATCCAGGAGAGTCTCAAGCATATTTAGTTCGATTCCACCACACCCTACTAAAGAACAAGAAGGCTTTTCCTAAAGGACATGAATATGCTTGTAAAATATAGCCTTATGCACACAAAACATTGTGAATGCACCCTGCAGAAAGAGATGGAATCTAAGTGTTGAGTGGAAGGTCTATCGATGTTATGATTTTTTCTGTTTTGTGAATGTTTGATGAGTAAATGAGGAATAAGGTCTCAGGAAAATCCTTTTTCAGTATTAGGATATTTTTATCATTTAGAATCGAGTACTGGCTGATCTCTTTTCCCTTTTATATTTTTAGATTAGATGCAATTATGGAGAAATTGTAGAATTAGATGCTAGTAGGATTTCCCAGTGACTATTATCTCAAAGTAATACATAACTACCATTAATAAAAAGGAGATTTTATCTGACATGTGAATGCGTATTTTGGTGTAAATACATGCACACAAAACAATAAAGTGGGGCACCGATATTTAGATGATATAAACTGTTCATTTGTTGATCCCCTCCAAAGATAGGCCTTGCACCAAAATTATTCTCCATAGGATGACTGTAACCCTTCAATTTGTGGATGTTCTTTTACTGTCATTTTTTAACTTTCTGAGCTGTCTATTTTACCCCAAATATCTCCTAGGGCACGGCCTATCTAGGACGGGGACCAACAAATATGTGGTTTAGATCATCTAAATAGGTGTATAGCATACACCGCTTTATTTTTTGTGAGAATTTGTGGCACAGCCTATCTATGGAGAGGACCAACAAATATGCGGTTTAGATCATCTAAATAAGTGTAGCCCCACTTTATTTTGTGTGTTTACAGTGTGTTTACAGTGAAATGCATGCCCACATATCATATAAAATTTATGATAAAAGATGGTCTATTTTGTCACGTAGTTGGAAATTTCTACTCTAAAAATGCTTTGATAGGGTCCCTCTTCACATAAATTTATGATTAAAAGATTCCTTTTGGTTGATTTCACCTGCATTTAGGATTAGTTTTTTACACTGTTCTAACCAAGTATGAATTGAGAACATAAGTAATTAGCTTATGTTTCTGACTGCATTTTGGGCCTACTGTCGTCCACCATTTATATCATGGAGTATTACTTTTCTCACCATCATAATTGTGTTGACCACTGTGCAGGCTCTTGCTAAAGATCTTCCTTGGAAAATGAAGGAGCCACGTGTTCTGGAGATTCTTCATGCGGTAGGTCAATATCCCTAAACCTAATCTCATTTTTGTTTTATGTTTTCCCCTGGGCCCATTTCATATTGTCAGCACTTCCTGAACATATGTCCACGTGCAAATATTGGTTTGCTTATGCCTGCAATCTGCTTGTCATCGTCTACATATATGCTAAATCTATTCCAAGTTGCTGAGTCACAATTGACAAGGTCAAGACTCAAGACACAAAATATTTAGTCCTAGTCCTCCCTTATACTTGGCTAGAATGCCCAAATTCATGTACCTTCAGATTTATATGATGTTGTGTATTTCTATAAAATTGTATAACATGCTCGACAATCCACTCATATGCATGGCTGAAGGAGCTCTGTGGCACAGCAGACTCCTGAGATCAAGGCGCTGGACCCACATCACCATAGACTTTGCCATCCTTAACCATAGTTTGCCCATCCTAAAAGGAATTTCTACGTCTTTGAGGGATGAATATGTTAATATACTAGTACATGAATATGGTACACTATGATAGAAACAAGTTTTCTATTAAAATGCCCGGGTCAAAGACTTTGCGGTCATTTTATAAAAACAAGGTCTTCTTTGTGGTCTTTGCATTTTCCAACTAAAGGTGTCGAACGACTGTTGAAGTCCATCATTTTCCAACACGGCAATAAAACTGTGTCGTGAGATTGTTATCGTGTTTTCCCCACCCACCACCTGCCTTTACTTGTATACCACATTCATTGCATATTCAACATTCTTATTCTGGAGGAGACCCTTTGGCATGGTTTTAAATTTCGGCCGAAATCCAAAATTTAAAACCGAAACCGAAATTTAAAAATTTTGGCCAAAATTATAAGATTTACACCGAAACCGAAATTTCAAACCTTGCCCTCTGGATATCTTTCCACTATATATAAATTTGATACTATCCTCACCAGAAAAAAGAATAAATATTTTTACTCCCTCGTCTGCCATTTGCCCGTTACAAGCACTGCTGTAGATTCTATATTTTCATGTTTTAAGGAGTAAACTCACATAGATGTTTCAAACAATCCTCAATCTCTAGTGCACATGATGTATAAAGATTGTGTTTATGACGGGTTTAATGTACATATTGCATGCTGGTCATTGCCTCACTTTTGTCATAGGTGTGCAACTCGAGTCGATTTTTGGGAATTTGAGTTGAGCTTTTACCATAAAATCGGGTCAGATTCGGGTTGATTCCAATTCATTTTTTAGCAAAAGGTCAACCTAACCCAACTCAAATTGCACCCCTGCTTTGTGAGCCGAAGAACATAGATTTTTCATTATGCCTTCAAGTTTTGACATCAGCACTACCTGTTTTATTGAGGCAGATGGATAGCAACACAGATGGGCTTGTGGACTTCGAAGAATTTGTTGCGGCAACTTTACATGTACATCAGTTGCAAGAGCATGACTCTGAAAGGTGGCAGCTGCGGTCTCAGGCCGCTTTTGAGAAATTCGACGTGGATAGAGATGGATATATCACACCCGAGGAACTGAGAATGGTATTCCTGGAC
Source organism: Tasmannia lanceolata (assembly GCF_043159265.1). NCBI lineage: Eukaryota > Viridiplantae > Streptophyta > Magnoliopsida > Canellales > Winteraceae > Tasmannia > Tasmannia lanceolata. The sequence goes on along the minus strand of NW_027518697.1, from coordinate 18,536,690 downwards.
TCTGACTACGAATTTATGTTCATTTAATTTTTGTGATCTCCTAAAACCCGTGGCATCTCGATGCAGAATGGGTATGTCACAAATATCTCCGATATTTTCAAAATATAGCAATTTTATCGTGACATTTTGATTAAACAACAAAATCCCAAAATAATCCTGAGATTTTTAAAATTTAGCGATGCCTTCATTTTAATCATTTACCGTGAAAAATATCATGATACTATTGTAACATTTTTACATGAATTTTATTTTATATTTTTCTTAAATTGTTTATTTTTAAATAATTTTATTTTTCCATATATATACCTGGAAAAATAAATTAAAATTAATGTATCCCAAGATTTTCCTTTACCGAGAAATTTCCTAGAACGATATTTGTGACTTAGATTGTAAGAAACATTACAATGCTATAAATTACATGCTTACAGTATATTGGTATTTTTTTGCAGCATACGGGGTTGAAGGGCTCGATAGACCCACTTCTCGAGGAAGCAGACATTGATAAAGATGGGAAGATAAGCTTGCCGGAATTTCGTCGACTTCTTAGAACGGCAAGCATGAGCTCACACAATGTACCCAGCCCCTCTGGCTATCGAAATTCTCAGAAGCCGTAGATCATAAATGGATGATTTAAAGAGACAGATTGAGGATATTGGCGAAGGGGGAACGAGGTAAAGCTGATATTCCTCTTGATCCTGCGCACTTCTGTTTGTGTTTCCATTGTTGACTAAGAAAGTTGTTTGGAAAGGAGATGGCGATTTTCCATTGATCAGAACTCCACGTGCTTGTGAGAACACTAGGCAAAAAAAAAAAAAAAGTGTTCTCAATCAACAATCAGTCCAGCTTTACAAGATCAGGGTTTGTGGTAAATTTTCTTTCCATGCTTCTGTAAATCCTTTGGCATTATGGGGCTGATGCTTCAGTCTTTCTCAGCAAATGTAATGCGTGATTATATAAATATTTAATGCAAAAATGGTGTGTAGATTTAACATCTCATGCTTGTGTACTTTTAACATTTTTGTATTCTATTTATTATTTTGGATTGTTCTTGGAATGCAAAATATTTTTTAGTGTCAAGAACCATGCATTTCCAGTGAGAAGACTTCAAATAGGATCTGAACACCATTTTGTTTTATATCTGAGTACTGAATCAGGGTCTTTTTGGATGCTACCAGAGTTGGCTCTTAATTTGTAAATAAGATAATTCTAATTTAATTTTATTTGCAAATGGGTCTTTAATTTCCATTTGAAAACCATTAAGAATATCATTTCTAAAACTAGTACAAACATTATTTGTAAATACTCTTAGGCCATGTTTGGATACCCACAAGATTTAGATTTGGATTTCTCACATTTGCAGTTGAGATTTGGAACTCGATCGGATCCTTCGATTTCTAAATCAGCGACAACTGTTAAAAAAAATAATCTGATTTTCAAATCTTTTCTGAGACATTATTTGGAAATCCATATTTGTGTGAATTACTTTCACCCTCATTGCTCCTCGACCTTACGGCAACAACAGCAAGACGTCCCTCCCTCCCTTGTACAACATGCGCATGAGGATGATTGATGTATTTTGTATCCAAAACTCAAATCCAAATACAAAAACATGAGGTATCCAAACGCGGCCTTATTTAACTTCAAAATCTACATACATGAGATTAACAGAAAATAAAATTTTAAGGTACCCAAGGACGCCATCAACTAGACAACTAGGCACATTCGCAACTAGATCTATTTGAATGTACGTAATGTAAAAGTAGAAGGAAAGGAAAACAGATTCCCATTGCTTTATTTTCCTTTTTGTCTTGATTTGAGAGGAAAGTCGAGAAGAAAAAGGCATGCATTTGAAAAAAATTCGCAGCCAAGCTTTTGGTGTAATTGATTGTTTCACATAGCTTCTCTAGAGCTATTGCCTCAAGGCAGGTCTGAGTTCAAAACCCAAAAACTCCTTGATATTAAAAATTCATGTGTACCACTCCATTCTACAACAGCCTAACAATCACCTTACCTCGCACGACCTCACAGTACATTCAAGTTCAAATGGGTTGGTATGAGGAGGTGAACAGCCCAACAGCCTAGGCAATTTTTGGCTCACTTTTGCAGGAGAGAACATCCCCTCGTAGCAGATTTTGTCTTATTCATTTAATTAATCTGATGTGGCTGTTATCTCCTGCAAAAGTGAGCCGCAAAATGGCTTTCCACAATTGCCTAGAAAATCCCATGTGACTATCTAATAATTAGTTGAAAGTCCTCAAATGTACAGTTTTATAAGACATCATCTTATTCTTAGAGCACTTTTAAGAGATTTCGCCTTAAGTTTATTCTCGTTCCTGTTTTATTCCAATTCCTTGGTTTGATCCATGGGTTAATATAATATGAAATTGAGGACCTATAGCGAAAGAAAACAAGCAGAGCAACTGCACTTCCTTCCAAAAAAAATCTGATTTTATAGCCACCATTAGCCAGTGATTTGTAGAAACGGGCGGAGCAAGCTGAGTTTGGTGAACTCCATTCTTTGGAATTTTTAAACTTTTTTCATCCTCCACAATGAAAAAAAGCAGAAGGGTATGAGAACATATGGGTTGAGCCACTTCACCACCAAATTCACTAGATATAGGTCTGAGAACGTAAGATTCAGACCGCAACAATCTAAAAGAAACCAAGATCAATACATATAATACAATAAAAAAACTTATACGACTTCACTCCAAAATGGTATTGTCACGCCCCAAGCCACTCACAAACATATTAATTTATAATCACAAGGCTTAGGAGTGCGACATCCCCACATACCTGTAAAGTTGCCTTCACAGGCATGCAAGGCTAGCAATAAATATAATCATGCTCAACAAACTAAATCCAAATAACCATTCAACCTCAAAATAAATAAATCCATTACAATCCATATTCAATTTCTCTCATCCCCATGCTAAAGAAAATAAAGCAAATGAGTCTAAAGCTCTCTGATGCTCACTAGTAACCTAAGAAAGCAAATAATGAAATCTTCAGATGATCCTCCCTCGCTGCTCCAACGTCAAGCTGGAATCACGGTTCAGGATCTGAAATTGTTAAATAAGGGTGCGCTAAACGCGCTCGTGTGATGTAATAAGAAACTACACTAACAGATATGGCATCAAAAGCAAAAGCAATCCAAAGACGGTAAGGCATTCAATGAATCCATTACAATCCATATTCAATTTCTCTCATCCCCATGCTAAAGAAAATAAAGCAAATGAGTCTAAAGCTCTCTGATGCTCACTAGTAACCTAAGAAAGCAAATAATGAAATCTTCAGATGATCCTCCCTCGCTGCTCCAACGTCAAGCTGGAATCACGGTTCAGGATCTGAAATTGTTAAATAAGGGTGTGCTAAACACTCTCGTGTGATGTAATAAGAAACTACACTAACAGATATGGCATCAAAAGCAAAAGCAATCCAAAGACGGTACGGCATTCAATGAATCCATTACAATCCAAATTCAATTTCTCTCATCCCCATGCTAAAGAAAATAAAGCAAATGAGTCTAAAGCTCTCTGATGCTCACTAGTAACCTAAGAAAGCAAATAATGAAATCTTCAGATGATCCTCCCTCGCTGCTCCAACGTCAAGCTGGAATCACGGTTCAGGATCTGAAATTGTTAAATAAGGGTGTGCTAAACGCGCTCGTGTGATGTAATAAGAAACTACACTAACAGATATGGCATCAAAAGCAAAAGCAATCCAAAGACGGTAAGGCATTCAATGAATCCATTACAATCCATATTCAATTTCTCTCATCCCCATGCTAAAGAAAATAAAGCAAATGAGTCTAAAGCTCTCTGATGCTCACTAGTAACCTAAGAAAGCAAATAATGAAATTTTCAGATGATCCTCCCTCGCTGCTCCAACGTCAAGCTGGAATCACGGTTCAGGATCTGAAATTGTTAAATAAGGGTGTGCTAAACGCGCTCGTGTGATGTAATAAGAAACTACACTAACAGATATGGCATCAAAAGCAAAAGCAATCCAAAGACGGTAAGGCATTCAATGAATCCATTACAATCCAAATTCAATTTCTCTCATCCCCATGCTAAAGAAAATAAAGCAAATGAGTCTAAAGCTCTCTGATGCTCACTAGTAACCTAAGAAAGCAAATAATGAAATCTTCAGATGATCCTCCCTCGCTGCTCCAACGTCAAGCTGGAATCACGGTTCAGGATCTGAAATTGTTAAATAAGGGTGTGCTAAACGCGCTCGTGTGATGTAATAAGAAACTACACTAACAGATATGGCATCAAAAGCAAAAGCAATCCAAAGACGGTAAGGCATTCAATGAATCCATTACAATCCATATTCAATTTCTCTCATCCCCATGCTAAAGAAAATAAAGCAAATGAGTCTAAAGCTCTCTGATGCTCACTAGTAACCTAAGAAAGCAAATAATGAAATCTTCAGATGATCCTCCCTCGCTGCTCCAACGTCAAGCTGGAATCACGGTTCAGGATCTGAAATTGTTAAATAAGGGTGTGCTAAACGCGCTCGTGTGATGTAATAAGAAACTACACTAACAGATATGGCATCAAAAGCAAAAGCAATCCAAAGACGGTAAGGCATTCAATGGTAACAGTAATTGGTAGTTCATTGGGCATCAATTTCAGAAATAAGGCATCATTCAATTTCAATATTCGATATGGGTGTCAAATTCGATCAGTCAAAGTTTCTTGAGATATCGATAGTGCTATTTTATTGATTCCATGTCTGTCTACTATATGACAGTAGTTACATTGGCCAATGGTATCTAAGTGCCAAAGGTATTATGCATTGCCCCATTGGCTAAGGGTCCAGAAATAAACTAGCATCTCAAGAAAAATCGATTCGATATTCAGAAGGTTGGGTATTCATTAACATGTGGTTCAAAAAGGTTCATAATGGGTGTACAGTCTCAATCTATAAGGTATCATAGTTTTCAATATTCAATAGGGTGCAATAATCAATAATCTGAATTGGTTTTCAAACAGTATAGCATGTGAACAAAGAGAATATTGTCAAAAAGGGTTTGGGATAACCCATCAGTATTACTCACCCCGATTGTAGTTCAAAATCATTTTCACAGAACACCCTGGTTCCCTATAATCAATATTATGAACATTCCCCATGAGTTCCATTATTAATTTCAGTTCTATGGTTCTTTTTACTATTTTAGAATTATCATTATTATAAAATTTTCAAAACTTCTTGAAAACTATTTTTAACAGAAGGAACTCGTTTCTGGCATGTCCGTGGAGTACAAGAGCGTCGAAAACGGACAAGAAATGAATAAATTATGAATTTCCAAAGTTTTCACAAATTCCTGCGTTCGGACGCCCGAACAGACCTTTAGACGCCTCTAAGATTTTTCAGAAACAACCCTCTTGGGTTCCTGTGTTCGGACGCCTGCTCAAAATCTTCGGCCGCCCGCTTACACAGACTAGTTTTTTTCCCAATAATTCCATATTCGTCCGCGATTTTTCTAAAACTTCAAGGGACCATAACTTTTTTATTTTAGCTCTGATTCGCGCGTGGTCAGATCCGTTGGATTTGTATCGACGAGAGGAATTCATCAAACCCAATTTCACACTAAAAATTCTCAGACCTAATTACCAAAAAATTATCAAAGATTTTACGGTATAAGTCCAAAACTCTATTCTTAGGGTTCTATACACGTTCTTAATCTCTTAGACCTATAGATTCATCCCCTAAATTATCGTATATCATCCCGACATCTTAACCTTATTTTCAATCCTTCGATTTCTTGTTTTAGTTTTCTTTAATCACATCTACGAATTATAAACGTGGGTTTAATTTCTTACCTCGATTCATGTCTCCGATTTCTTGGCCTCGATTTTCGTCTCCTTCGATTTGCTTCTCTCTCTCTTCTATGGCTGCACAAACGATTAGGGTTGGAGTTATGTTCTGCAAAACCCTAAAGGATGTATTTATAGTTTTCTATAAAAGTTCTAACCCTAATGGGTTTCCAAAAGACAAAAACACCCTCGCCTTTCAAAGGGGTACAAAATTTTAAGTAGGGGTATTTTTGGAAAGAAATTTTCGGGCGTTCACATTCTATCCCCCTTACAAAAATAGGGCGATGATATTGTCACCCCCCCCTAAATTACGCATTCGCTCCCCTTTTGGCTTGATTTGACGTCAAAAAGCATTAATAAGGGGGGCGAATGCGTACGCAGGGGGGGTGACAATATCATCGCCCCAAAAATATCGTCCCTGAAATTTAACTTGTAACGCACCTGAGTCATTGAATAGAAAAGGATATTTGTCTTTCATTTTGTCCTCCAATTCCCAGGTGGCCTTACGTTCCGAGTGATTCTGCCAATGCACTTTGACATAAGTAATTGTACGTCGCCTGAGAACCTGATCCTTACAATCTTCTATTTAGATATGTTGTTCTTCAAAAGACACATCGTCTCACAGATGTATTGTGTAATGTTCCTTTTTAGGAACATTGAACGAGTATTACGGATCGGATGGAAGTGCAGGGATTGGGCCGTGTGTGACCGCTTTCTGTGTGTTTTGGCATCATCTGTGGGGTTAGATCGGGTGGAGATGGTCCACTTGTGGGGCCATTGGAGTGGGAGTCTTTGGAGCATTGGTTGGAGAGCCATCTAGAGTCCAAAGGGTATGAGAGGTGGCCATATTTTGTACTATTTTGCACCATTTCTGCCTGGGGGATTAAATGAGATTGGCACCCATGTACGGGTGAGTGGAACTTTTGGTGGGTTTGGGCCAAGAAATACACGATTATGCAAGGGCCCCTTTTGGCAATCTCTTCATGGTGCTGAAATGATAGGGGCACCCCTTCTGTGTGCATTGGGCAAAAGCCACTCTCTTTGACATTTTTGCTTAGGCATTGATTTGATATGGGCACCTTGTTTTGTATTGGTTATAAGTAGGTTGGATAGGTAAGGAAATGGCTTATGCTTGCTTATTATCTCCTTGTCTCGAAGAGAAGTTGGCTAGTGTAGCCGATCAGCCGTGGTAGTGAGATAGTGCATCTCTTACATGGTGAAGATGCAGTGAGCACCCCATCTATCCTCCATCCTCCTTGCAGCAGTGTGCACTTGGAGATCGCCCATCTTCCACAATCATTCAAGAGAACACCCCCTCCATGAACAGTGCGCCCTTGGATGCGGCAACCATCTATCCTTCCCCATCTACTCTTCTCCTTCCCTACATATTCTCCACAACATCCCTCCATGTAATGCCCCCAATCTTTTGTATGTGACTGAATTGATACATGAAGAGATTAACTTCAGATTGCCCATCTTCCACCTATCTTTATATTGAGTTTTTGCACATAGTATATTAAATGGAGTGCTGCCATTAGTGCTATATGAATGCAATGCAGTCTTTTTCTTGAGTGTTTAATGTTCTTTATAGAGGTTGAAGAAAAGGGTCATTACAAGTGGTATCAAAGCTGCGTCCTGCCATCCTTTGTAGCCCCAAGAAGTCACGAAGAAGCTGCGAAGAATTCGAGCCACTTCTCATATGTTTTTTTGTTGTTGTAGAGACTTGCCCAAGGACGTCTCCAAGTGTTTGAAGAAATGCCTCAATGAGATGGGCTAGCTGGGAGTTTTAGGGTCGTTCTATCATTGGCACACCAACTGTTTGAAGAAAGACCCAAGTGTATACACGAATTTGGCCAAATTTTGGATGCAGAAATGCCCATCCAAGGACGCCCTCCGTAGCTGCGATGAAAATGGAGCAATGTTTGGTCCGCATTGGGTGACCGGATTGCTCTAGCTACAACACTCTCCAACTGTTTGAGGAAATTCTCCAGTGAAGGGCACGGTTCTAGGCAGTTTAAAGTTGCAGAAATACTCTTGCAATGACGCCTCCTTGATGTTTGATGAAATGCCTCAGAGAGACTTGCAAACTATTGTTTGCAGGGACATTCCAGCAGTGATGCCCACTAGGTGTTTGAAGAAACGTCTATGCGAACCATATTGCGAAGGGGCATAGCGTAAACCTACATACCTTATTCAACACAACTTGTTTGCTCGAACCTGCACACCAACCATTTGTTGGGTGCCCTGTGAGACGTTAGAAAGGCATGCACAACAAGTGCTTATTGTTTGGTCTGTGACACATCTGTAGTTGTTGAAAGTGCTGTTATTAGGTGGGTTGTGTTGTGTCAATGTTTGCCCACGAGGCCGCATGCACCAAGTTGAAGCTTGAAGTTGTACACCTATTGCTTGTGAGAGGGGCATGTATAGTTGAATGTGTAGTTGGCACATCTATACTCCATCTTTGTTGAGTGGTCTGATTGGAGCACTTGGCATGCCACCCCTCTTATGAGGCATCAAGCATTGGCCCTAGAAGCAGTTGGGACTGGATCTTAGAAATGCAAGCGTTGTACATGATCTTCTACAAGGGATAGCAAGGCCTTCTAGTCTGCACACCAACTGCTTGTCGAGTGGGCTGTGTGGGACTGTACATCCAATATATGGCTGCACACAAAGTATCCGTTATGTGGTCTGTGAGACGCCACAACTAGAGTTATTCGAAGCACTTCCTACACATTAGGTGGACTTATTTGGAAAGACCTCATGGAGTCAATTTGGAGGAGGTCTAGGGATGACACTACAGAGGCACTGTTGGTAGCACGCTTCGTCGAGGCTATTGACAACCGCTTTGCCCATCTTGAGCGCACCCTACTAGAGGCTATAGAGAGGCTGGCGGCTGAGTCCAAGAGGGGTTTTGAGTTCATGGCAGTGATAGAGCCTCCTGATTTGGAAAGATCCATTTCTTCATCCCTTACCATAGACATACCAATGCAGCATCCATACCGACCAATAGCTCAGATTGTTACTAATACATCGGTCAATAGCTATGTGAGTGCCATGGTGACTTGCACTCCTACATAGCCACTACAGTCGCCAACACAACAGAGTCCAATAGACATTGAGACCATTGGGGCTGATTTAGAGGTCAAGAGTGAAGAGGTCCTTGAGGAATGTGGTGAGAGCGTGGGTGACGACAAGGACGAGGCACGCATACCTCAGGTTGAGATCATTAATGTTTCTCTGTATAAAGAGGAGGCAATCAAGGTGTATGGTTCATTCTGTGATGGGGATTTTGTTTCGCACACTCCTTGCTCATCAACCCACTCAATGGAAGGAGTTTTTGTGGGCATGCCATCTAGAGGATCTCGATTGGTAATTCTTCTTGGTCTAGAGGAAATGTCATGGGACCGTTTGGGCCCCAACATCGATCAACAATGTTGCATTCGATTCTTGTTCCATTCTCATAGACGACATCAAGCAGATGATCCCGACGTACCACCCAGGTTCCCATTTGATCGTGGACGATACACTCACATGGTAGTACCATCCCTCTTGCAATTGCTTGGGGGCAAGCAATTTGAGAGGGGGAGATTTGTAATGTTCCTTTTTAGGAACATTGAACGAGTATTACGGATCGGATGGAAGTGCAGGAATTGGGCCGTGTGTGACCGCTTTCTGTGTTTTGGCATCATCTGTGGGGTTAGATCGGGTGGAGATGGTCCACTTGTGGGGCCATTGGAGTGGGAGTCTTTGGAGCATTGGTCGGAGAGCCATCTAGAGTCCAAAGGGTATGAGAGGTGGTCATATTTTGTACTATTTTGCACTATTTCCGCCTGGGGGATTAAATGATATTGGCACCCATGTACGGGTGAGTGGAACTTTTGGTGGGTTTGGGCCAAGAAATACACGATTATGCAAGGGCCCCTTTTGGCAATCTCTTCATGGTGCTGAAATGATAGGGGCACCCCTTCTGTGTGCATTGGGCAAAAGCCACTCTCTTTGACATTTTTGCTTAGGCATTGATTTGATATGGGCACCTTGTTTTGTATTGGTTATAAGTAGGTTGGATAGGTAAGGAAAGGGCTTATGCTTGCTTATTATCTCCTTGTCTCGAAGTGAAGTTGGCTAGTGTAGCCGATCAGCCGTGGTAGTGAGATAGTGCATCTCCTACATGGTGAAGATGCAGTGAGTACCCCATCTATCCTCCATCCCCCATCCTCCATCCTCCTCGCAGCAGTGTGCACTTGGAGATCGCCCATCTTCCACAATCATTCAAGAGAACACCCCCTCCATGAACAGTGCTCCCTTGGATGCGGCAACCATCTATCCTTCCCCATCTACTCTTCTCCTTCCCTACATATTCTCCACAACATCCCTCCATGTAATGCCCCAATCTTTTGTATGTGACTGAATTGATACATGAAGAGATTAACTTCAGATTGCCCATCTTCCACCTATCTTTATATTGTGTTTTTGCACGTGGTATATTAAATGGAGTGCTGCCATTAGTGCTATATGAATGCAATGCAATCTTTTTCTTGAGTGTTTAATGTTCTTTATAGAGGTTGAAGAAAAGGGTCATTACATATTATCGATAGCTCAACAACATGATTTGGATCTGGCAAATATTTCCACAGCATAGATACGTGAAACACATTGTGAACATTCGACAATGCCGGTGACAAGGCCAGTCTGTAAGCCACTGTTCCCACTTTACCTAAAATTTCATAAGGACCAATAAACCATGGACTCAGGTTTCCTCGAATTCCGAATTGCATCAGCCCTTTTGTAGGTGACACTTAAAAAAACACTTTATCCCCAACTTGAAATTCCAACTCTGTTCTTCTGTTATCGGCATAGCTTTTCTGTCGGCTTTGAGCGGTCTTAAGGTGTTCTCGGATTGTTCGAATCTTCTCTTCTGCTTGTAGAGCTAATTCCGGACCCAAAATTTTCCTTTCACCCACATCGTCCCAACAAATAGGTGTTCTGCATTTTCTACCATACAAGGCTTCAAACGGTGCCATTTGGATGTTGGATTGGTAACTGTTGTTATATGAAAATTCCACCAAGGGTAAATCGAGATCCCAAGAACCTTTCATATCAATGGCACATGCTCGTAGCATGTCTTCTAACATTTGGTTGTCCTTTCTGACTGTCCATCTATCTGAGGGTGGAATGCCGTGCTGAAGTCTAATGATGTCCCCATCGCCTTATGTAGGCTTCCCCAAAATTGAGAAATGAAACGGCTATCTCGGTCTGACACAATAGATATTGTTGTCCCGTGCAATTTCACAATCTCTTCAACATACAATTTGGCTAACTCATCAAGAGTCATGCCGGTCTTAATAGGTAGAAAATGGGCTGACTTGGTCAGTCTATCAACAATTACCCATACAGTATCATTGCCCCTTTGTGTCTTTGGAAGTCCGGACACAAAGTCCATGGTAACCCTTTCCCATTTCCACTCTGGAATGAGCAAAGGTTTCAAAGTTCCTCCTGGTTTCTGATGTTCTCATTTTACTTGCTGACAAGTCAAACACTGGGACACATATGTGGCTATCTCTCATTTCATGTTGTTCCACCAAAAGTTCCTTTTTAGGTCTCGATACATTTTAGTTCTTCCAGGAGGAATCGAATAGCCTGAACTGTGAGCTTCTTTCAAGATTTCCAACTTCAATTCAGAATTGTTGGGTACACAAATCCGACTACCAAATTGAAGGGAGCCATCATCATGAATCTGGAATTTTGACTCCGCTTTGATTCCCTACCCATCTCTAATTTTCTGCAATTGAGGATCATCCCTTTGAGCAGTTCTAATTCTTTCCAGTAATGTAGGTTGCACTTGAAAGGAGGAAATAAGTGCTAACCTATCATAGCGAAAGACTTCAATCTCCGATCGCCTCAATTCTTCCAGTATGTGTGGCTGTGAGGTAATAAGAGTTGCCACATTCCCTGAGGATTTTCTACTTAAGGCATCTGCAACAACATTGGCTTTCCTAGGATGATAGCTAGTGGTCAAATCATAGTCTTTCAGAAGTTCCAACCATCTACGCTACCTCATATTCAACTCCCTTTGAGTGAACAAATACTTCAAACTCTTATGGTCTGTAAAGATCTCACAAGTTTCACCATAGAGGTAATGCCTCCAAATTTTTAACTCAAAAACAACCGCTTCCAATTCTAAATCATGGGTGGGATAATTTTCTTCATAAGGTCTAAACTGTCGTGAGGCATAAGCAATAACTTTACCATCTTGCATTAATACACATCCCAACCCCTACATAGAGGCATCACTATACATCGTAAATCCCTTGCCACTGACTGGTAGGGTAAGAATATGTGTAGTCACTAGTCGGTGTTTCAGCTCTTGGAAACTCTTCTCACATTCATTTGTCCATGACAAGCGAACTTCTTTTTGAGTCAATCAGGATAGAGGGGCAGCAAGGCGGGAATAGTCTTCTACAAATCTTCTATAATATCTTGCTAGTCCCAGAAAACTTCTAATCCAAGCCACATTGTTCGGTCTTTCCCACTTTACAACTGCCTCTATCTTCTTTGGATCAACTGTAATACCATCCTTCGACACTATGTGGCCCAGAAAAGATATAGTGTCTAACCAAAATTCACATTTCTTCAATTTGCCAAACAGTTTCTCCTGCCTTAACACTTGCAACACTAACCTTAAATGTTGCTCGATTTCTTTCCAACTTTTGGAATACACCAAAATGTCGTCTATAAATACTACAACGAACTTATCCAAGAAGGGTCTAAATACTCAGTTCATTAAATCCATGAATGCTGAAGGAGCGTTTGTCAGACCGAATGGCATTACGAGGAATTCGTAGTGCCCATACCGAGTACGAAATGCTGTCTTAGGTATCATTTGGCTTTATTTTCAATTGGTGATACCCTGATCTCAAATCTTTCTTGGAAAACACACAAGCTCCCTGAAGCTGGTCAAACATGTCATCTATTCGAGGTAAGGGGTACTTATTTTTAACAGGTACTTGGTTCAGCTCTCGATAGTCAATACATAGTCTCATACTCCCGTCCTTCTTCTTTACGAATAAGACGGGAGCTCCCCATGGAGACACACTGGGTCTAATAAAACCCTTTTCAAGCAACTCTTCTAATTGTTCTTTCAATTCTTTCATTTCAGTTGGGGCTGTTCCAGCTGTCAAATCAATAGAAAACTCTAGCTCTCTATCAGGAGGTAGATAAAAAAGGTCTTCAGGGAAGATGTCAGAAAATTCTCTTACTGTGGGTATATCTTCGATGTTCAGATCCTTGCTTGAGGTCTCAATCACAGCCGCCAAATAAACTTCGCACCCTTGCCTTAACAAATGACCCAAATGCATAGTAGACACAAATTTGGGAGTGGGTCTAGCACCTCTCCCTTCAAAACTAAATCTTTCCTCACTGGGAATCTGAAAGACCACGGTCTTTTCACGACACATCACAATAGCATAATGGGAGGACAACCAGTCCATCCCTAAGATCACATCAAAGTCATGCATCGGCAAGACTATCAACTCAGCCAATAGCTCTCTTTCTCCTATTCTGATTGGGCACATTCTACATATCTTATCTGACATCATACTTCCTCCCACAGGAGTACTAACACTCAACTCGGACTCCATAGGCATAGTAATAATTTCATGAATGTCAACATATCTAGCTGAAATGAAGGAATGGGTGGCACCAGAATCAAATAAAACATGAGCAAAAGAGGAAGCAACAGGTAAAATAGGTGCCAATTGCACATCCTGCTATGTAAGGGTAAACAAACGAGCTGGGGCTTGCTGTCCACCTGTCTTCTGTTGCTCGGTAGAAGGTGCGGGTACATATCGGCTCTGGATGGTCTGAACTGGCTGCATCAGCGCTTTCGTAGTCCGAGGCCCCTGAACAGTCTGAGCCTCATCTACCGGAATCAGACACTATGCAATTTTGTGGCCTTTCTCACCACATCTAAAACAAGCCCCAAGGTTCCATTTGCACTGAGCATTTGTATTCGCACCACCACAGCGAGTACACTTTGGTTTGTCATTCTGATTTATCTCCGTATTAGCACGACATGCTCTAAAATTTCCTTGATTCTTAATCCTTGCACCTGTCCCTGACTGTGCAACTTGGCCACCATATATCGGTTTTGGGGTGCAAACCCGCTGTTCTGGGTGTTTTGGTTTCTATTTTCTCTTCCCCTCTTTTTCTTATTTCGTAGGAAACTCTCTCTAGATTCTTTACTGATCATCTCAAACCATCTTGCCCGATCCACCAAGTCATTATAATCTTTAAAACGTGGTCCTATGATCCCCTTCCGGATATACAAGGCAAGTCCCTGTTCAAACTTGTTTATCTTAATGGCTTCAGTAGGGACAAGCTCAGGAACATACCTTGACAGTCTGTCAAACTCAATCTCATATTCTTCCATAGTCCTCTCACCCTGAGATAGTTGAATGAAGTCCATCTGCATCTGATAAAGTGTACTGTGAGGGAAATATCTATCTAGAAAGTCTACCCTGAAATCTGCCCAAGTATAGGGCTCTTCTATATCTTCATTCAACTGTACTACCCCTTCCCACCAGTGAAGGGCATTTCCTTCCAACATGTACACAGCATATCAAATTTTCTCCACATCCCTTACACAGTTCATGGCTCTGAAAGCTTTCTCCACTCCAGAAAGCCATAGTTCAGCATCTTGCACATTTGTGGCACCCATAAAGATCCTGGGTGCCAATCTCATGAACTCAATGATCCCCTGTGTCTGATGAGGGCGATTGTTTGCAAGGTGCTGATGCTGAACAGGAGGGGGTTGTTGTTGCCCCTGACGATCTATCAATCCTACCACAACGCGCATAAGATTCTAAACCTCTCCTTGTTCAATATTCAGATTTTCTCCCTGATGGTTTGCAGCTTGATTCACTACTGGTGGCTGATTCTGAGCTCCCTGATCCAGCTACTCATTTCTTTGTCCTCGTTGAGGATTCTGAACTCCTTGATCCTGATTTACTATTGGTGGCTTTTGATCATTCTGTTGTTCATTCTGTTGAGGTTGTGGTGCCTAATTAATATGAGGTCCTTCCTGGATTGGTTCATTCATACTGCCATTTTGTACCGCCATCCACTGGAGGGCTCTAGCGTTGGGTCCACGCTTTCTGCGGTTCCCAAGTCCAGTTTGAAATCCTCTAGCACTTTAAATTGCCATCATATCATCCAGTAATAACTCTGATCAGTAATAGTATACACATTAAAGATTTACTATATTTCGATCAAATCTAATCCTCCCATGGAGCTCTACTTTGTTTTCTCATTTCTTTATCCTGCCACAAAATCCGTTGCCTCTTAGGCGTCCCCAGTGCACCAAAGCCTATGACAGGGTCCTCCTCGCACGACAAACTCATGATTAATCAAGCGTCCCCGATACACATAAGTTCGTCAAGCACTTCCTAAGTTGCTCCTTAACTAACCAATCTCACTCTTATGATCTTATTCAATTTGACCTAGGACCTAAAGCCTAGGCTCTGATACCACTTTTCTGTCATGCCCCAAGCCACTCACAAACATATTAATTTATAATCAAAAGGCTTAGGAGTGCGACAACCCCACATACCTATAAAGTTGCCTTCACAAGCATGCAAGGCTAGCAATAAACAGAACCATGCTCAACAAACTAAAACCAAATAACTATTCAACCTCAAAATAAATAAATCCATTACAATCCATATTCAATTTCTCTCATCCCCATGCTAAAGAAAATAAAGTAAATGAGTCTAAAGCTCTCTAATACTCACTAGTAACCTAAGAAAGCAAATAATGAAATCTTCAGATGATTCTCCCTCGTTGCTCCAATGTCAAGCTGGAATCACGCCCCAGGATGTGAAATTGTTAAATAAGGGTGAGCTAAACACGCTCATGCAATGTAATAAGAAACTACACTAACAGATATGGCATCAAAAGCAAAAACAATCCAAAGACGGTAAGGCATTCAATGGTAACAGTAATTGGTAGTTCATTGGGCATCAATTTCAGAAATAAGGCATCATTCAATTTCAGTATTTGATATGGGTGTCCAATTCAATAAGTCGGAGTTCCTTGAGATATCGATAATGCTATGTTTATTGATTCGATATCTGTCTACTATATGACAGTAATTACACTGGCTAGTGGTATCTAAGTGCCAAAGGTATTATGCATTCCCCCAGTGGCTAAGGGTCCAGAAATAAACTAGATTCTCAAGAAAAACTGATTCGATATTCAGAAGGTTAGGTATTCAATAGCATGTGGTTCAAAGAGGTTAATAATGGGTGTACAATCTCTTAGAGACCTATAGATTCATTTTCAATCCTTCGATTTCTTGTTTTAGTTTTCTTTAATTAAACCTACGAATTATAAACGTGGGTTTAATTTCTTACCTCGATTCGTGTCTCCAATTTCTTGGCCTCAATCTTCGTCTCCTTCGATTTGCTTCTCTCTCTCTTCTATGGTTGCAGAAACGATTACGGTTGGAGTTATATTCTGCAGAACTCTAAATGATGTATTTATAGTTTTCTATTAAAAGTTCTAACCCTAATGGGTTTCCAAAAGACAAAAACACCCTCGCCTTTCAAAGGGGTACGAAATTTTAAGGAGTGGTATTTTTGGAAAAAAAATTTCGGGCGTTCATAGGTATGATCTGACTTTAGTTCAAGGTTATTTTAGTTCTTACAGTGTCACAAAACATAAAACCCGACCAAATTCAAAGGAACTCCAGGAAAACACCCTCCAAGCTCAATATATAAAACTCCACATTTCACAAGTTAGGATTTCTGCTAGAGTTTTTACACATGATGCATGCACATATTTTGGGCTAAAAAGGTACAAGTGAGGACTATTTGTTCAATGATCCAATCCATTTATCTTGGTAAGCCATGTTCTGAATGGGTCATACACTGTAATTCTCCCTCGTCTACCAATCCTAACCATTTGATCCGTGGGGCCTCTTCTGATGGATCTGTTTTCACAAATTGAGGGCTTACGATCCGTTCGGTGGGAGAACAGGGTGTGATAGGGCCCCCCAATTCTCGTTCCTGTTCACGATTGGCCAGCTTCCGTTCTTTGATTGTCTAGTATGCGTTTGGTAGGAAGCATCCTCAATAGCCATAAGGAGCTGATGTTGCTTTCACTTGGTAATCTGTAGGCAATTTGCAAGTAAAAAAATCTATGGTTTAGGCGTGGTAGTTTCCATATTTTATGCCAGCAGAAATGAGGATCTATGGTAGAATTGATTATGCCATAAAAGAGTTGCAATAGATAGAATTGGAACTCAATTGTCATGAATGGCTGAACAGATCTCATATATTCCTCTAGCAGTGGAAATAGATAAAGCCAATATTAAATTCCAATTCATCACAAGATTTATACCATCTATTCAAGTTCATAGCAGTGGAAATAGGTACAAAACCACAACTCATTTGAGTACAAACCCAATATAACCGCAATTGGATTCTTAACATGTATACAGTATAGTACTTGCTACGTGCCTAGTTAGTAGTCAATAATTAGCCCTTGTGGAATAGGACTGTTTAGTATTTATTTTCTAAGAGTCCAGTAGAAATAAGTCTTGTGGATAGGTTAGGACTTGGCATTCCTACTATTTTGCAGCCAGTTAGTTTAGTCTCCCTTTATAATTGGTAGCTGATATTTGTTTCCTTTTGTTTAGCAATTTGTTAGCTATTTACCTATTTCTTGGGATGTAACCGTTGCAATCAAAACTATATTTAAAAGAGTCCAAGTAATGAATGAAAGGCATCCATCAATTATCTCACATTTTGTGTTGCTTTGGAAGCTTGGGTTTCCTCGAACTAACCCTCTATTCTTCTTAATTTCTGGTTTCGTTTATCTACTTTCACAATAGGAAAGGAGTAGTACGCAAGAACACCATAATATAACCAAAGATCAAATACAATTTTGCCTTTTAATCGTGATTTACTATACATTATTCTCTTAATTTGTCCGTTTTAATTGTGAATTACTATACATTATGCCTTGCGAAACACATGCTGACTCCCATCCAGAGGATTAATTTACTTTCAGTCCCTCCTCATTTACCCTATATTACATGTGTTTCTATTAATTCAGGCCAGAACTCAATGTGACTCCAATGACAGAGGTTTGAATCCACGACCATATCATTAACCAGCACAAAAGCCAACACCATGCAATATAAATAGGGAGAAATTATGTGTCCCTATAAATCCGTATTTTACAAAAAAGTACGGTACGTCCCCAGGGGCGATGCCAGAAATTTTGCACAAGGGGGGCAAAAATTATAGTAATTTTTTATCTATCTTAAAATTAAGATAGAAAAAATTTCTATCTGAAATTTTGCAAAGGGGGGCAAAAATTATAGTAAATCTTGCACAAAGAAAGGAGATAAAGATGGTAAAATTAAAATTTTAAACTTATTTTCTATCTTAGGAATGATTGGAAAGGGGGGCATATTTTTAAAAAAAGGGGTAAGTATAAAAAAAAATTAAAAAATAAAGGTATATATTTTTTTTTTCCAAAAAATTAAGGGGGGCAATTGTCCCCCTTTCCTTTCAAGTGGCATCGCCCCTGTACGTCCCAATCCATAGGATGATCCAAACCGTCCATTTGTTGGGCCACAATGTAAATAGGTTGTAGTCCAAAAATTATTTCCATAGAATGATCCTAGCCCTCAGATCTAGAGGGACCCCAAAAATCACTCTCATGCAACAACCGGCCCGCAAAATGCCTATGGCAATGGTCTCTAGCAAATCCCTAATCTTTAATTTATAGAAGGGATTTTGCTAGGGACTTTCGTAGTAAGGAATTTCGCGGATGGCTGTTGCATGAGAGAGCAGCCACCTAGTCTCACTTTTCAGAAGATTTTGGCTTATGAGAAATTATATGGTGGCCGCCCTTTACATATAAAGGGCGGTCAGAGAAAAAATCAACCACGTTGATTTTTTAGAAAGGTAATAGTAAAAAAAAGGAGTTTGACCGAGATCAAAAATCAAAGGGGAGGGTTTTTTGTCTCCATGTTGTTTGACGGTCGGCCACCATATAAAACTCTTGTCTTATTGGCTTCTTTCCTCATATGTACGGGCCTTCACATAAAATCACATTTTCACCCCCTTTGTTTTCCTTATTTCTATTTCCCACCCCTTTGGCTGTATTTTTACGACAATAGAAAATGGCACGTGCTAAACACCTAACAAAGGAAAAGGGTGATTCTACCTAATGCTCCAGTTGTTGCCAAGGTAGAAGATCAATGTGGTATTACACGGAGGAATTATACAACCCCTCGTCTAGGAAACCATGCTTAACTGGTCTGCCCAAAGAACTTCTTAAGTGAGTGTGGACCCCGATCCGAGAGAGGCGATGAGACGAGCCCCCCAGAAAGTCTCTAGATCATCAACGTGAAGGAGAGCTCCACCAAGGAACTCTCGAAAGAGTGCCCCTCACAACATGAGTGGCGATGAAAAGTGAGATACCTCTCGATTCGGGGACTAGCCCGGATTCGAGGCGTATCTTAAACAAAGAAAGAGTCGCCATCCAAGGAAGTAGGCACTGCATCCCATGCTGTGCTCTGTCGCAACAGATAACCAGAGATACAAAAGGTCCATGCTTGATGACAAATGGAGAAGGTGTTAGGCGCCCCCAATTCGCCCAAGTGCAAGCACCTGGTCTCTTATGCCATTTATTATTAACTTTGAAGAGTTTTGGGCGAAAATCATGCGAAATGGGAACGAATATCCCCGAGATAACGTCTAGCTAATCATGCATGTCTCGGAGATGAATAAGAAGCACACACAAAAGAAATGAAAGACATGTCACCTAAGAATAGCTATGTTATGAGTGTCATGCCTAATTGGTGTCTAAATTCTGATGGGCGAACACATGCATGCTAAAGCTAAAGGTATAGGGCCTGTACATGAAAGTAAGAAAACACAGCAAAACATACAATATGACAAACCCTAGACTCTATGTGATGTTATAAATATGGATACTTGTCATCTACTATTGGGGAGGCCTTGGCAATTTTACAAGGATTCCATTCATAAGCGAAAGGATAGTACCTTCGTTGTTTGTTAGAACAATAAAAGTTAAACCCTTTAACTTTTGATGGATGAGGAGAACGCAAAAGCTTCCCAATCGGAGGGCTACTCATGTTCAACTCTAAAGGAATCCCTTGCCAAATCCAAGGAGAATGAGAGATGCATTATTTGTCAGATATCTAAAGGGCGGCTTCAGCATACTCTAGATTTGGTCCCAATATCAAGTTATATAGGCAAGAGCAAACATGTAGGTGATATGGTGGAACATATGAAACATATAGTAAAAAAGAAGCTCGCCAAGTCTAATGCTAAGTATAAGGTCATGAAGGACAAACTTAGTTGTATCAAGGCCTTTGAATTGGGGACGAGGTGATGGTTTCTTGAGGAATGAACGGTTTCCAGTTAGTACGTATAACAAGCTCAAGGTTAGGAAGATAGAGTCTTATAAGATTCTAAAGAGGATTAATGATAATATATACATCATGGATTTAGTAAAGGAGTTGGGAATATCTAAGCCTTTTAATATTTCATACCTCTAATAGTTTCATGATACACCTATTGGAGATGCTATATTGACATCACCAATGAACTCAAGGTCAAGTTCTCTTCAAATGGAGGGGACTGACGTTGCCTAATAGCCCGAGTCTCTCTACAATTTATGGGGATGAGGTTTTAAAAATCCATGAATGCCACACAAAACACATCTATGACTACACATTTTTTCCGTGATAGGAAAGTTCATGTAGGCTCTAATTTAGGATTGTTAAGAGTTAAATAGGGTACAATAATCCATGATAGGTACTATTATTAGGAATAGGATAGTTGATTTAATAATGTGTTTTTTATATGTAAAAGTACCTATGTGCTATGGGTTTTGGTACTTGGAATTTTTTGAAATATATTGAAATTTTCTTTTGCTTTGAATAATGATTTTATGTTGTGCGTCGTCGATTTGGTGAGCACCCTTCATGGATTCTAAGGCATATCAAATGAAGGTCAATGGTGATCAACCCCCGACCCGTACGGGTGGGGTCCGGCTTCACCAAATTATGACCCGGCCCGTACCACCCGGACCAGTACGGGTTGGGTGAAACCCGGCCCGGCCCACCTGTTTACCAGGTCTAGACCGAAGGGATTCGGAAAGGATCATGACCGAAATATATGTGGGTCCGATTTGGATAGGATCAGATGAGACCCATATTTGGAAACTTTTTTATAGTTAGGTCTTTTATTAGATTTTTGAATTTATGTAGGAAACAAACACCCACAAGCCAAAGGAGTCTTTTATCTCTCTCCCCGTCTCAACATCCCTATTAAAAAAAACCCACCCCTCCTTTCCATTACCCACACACTCTTTCTCTTCTAAAACTTGTTCTTCAATCCACTTTCCCTCTCTGCTTTTCTTTCTTCATCATCTTCAAATCCATATTTCTATATCTCGTTTTTCTTCATATACGATCGAACCTCTCTTTCGATCCCCACAAAGAAAAAACAAATCCCAATTTAGGATTTTCTTTTGCCATGGATAACGCCAAAGAAGCTTGTGAAGGAGACAAAACCAACGATGAAAACCCTAACCCTAACCCTAATCCCGAATTGCATGAGGAAATTGCACCGAATTCTCCATCTCAGCCACCTAGCAGAACCCCCTTCACGAGCCTCAGCCAGGTGGAGTCTGACCTAGCCCTCGCCCGCAGGCTACAAGAACAGGTAACACCCCTAGGGTTTTTTATTTCTTGTTCGATCTTGTTTATTTGAAACACCCAATTAGTT
This sequence comes from Tasmannia lanceolata, assembly GCF_043159265.1. Taxonomy (NCBI): domain Eukaryota; kingdom Viridiplantae; phylum Streptophyta; class Magnoliopsida; order Canellales; family Winteraceae; genus Tasmannia; species Tasmannia lanceolata. The sequence goes on along the minus strand of NW_027518697.1, from coordinate 18,515,035 downwards.
TAAAAGCTTAAGCTATTAGAGGCTTGTGTTATTTATATGTGACCCTTTTTTTTGTTGGTCTTACTTACATGGGGCACATGTGGCCCCTCTTTTGAGGGATTTGAATTTTTAATATCAAGGAGTTGTTAGGTTTTGAACTAGGACTAGTCCTGTGGCAATAACTCATACCATGTGAAACAATCAATTACTTGAAAAGCTTAAGCTACTAGAGCCTGTATGAGCCCCTTTTTTTTCGGTTGATTGATTTGAATTTTTAATATGAGTTGTTGGGTTCTGAACCAAGACATGGCGTGGCAATAGCTCTGATACAATGTGAAACAACCAATTACTCCAAGAGCTTAAGCTATTAGAGATGTGTTATTTATATGTGACCCCTCTTTTTTTGGTTGGTTGTACATGTGGCCCTTCTTTTGGGTTGGTTGTACGCGTGGATTTTTAATATCAAGGAGTTGTTGGGTTTTGAATCAAGAGGTTTGATACCATATTAAACAACCAATTACTCTAAAAGCTTTCGGCCAGTTCGTTTGAGATTATGACAACTGATGGTGAGCCCACAAACCGGTTCTTGGACTCTCAAAATTAAATAACTTTGAGAGTCCAATAATCGGTTTGGGGTGATTTAATTTTGAGAATCCAATAATCGGTTTGGGGGCTCACCATCGGTTGTCATAATTTCAAACGAACTATTAGAGTTGGTAATTTTATCATTTATGCTTAAACAATTTATATTGGTTGAAATTTGTGAATTCCGATTCGATGAGAATTATGATGGGAGTTGATGGAATTAGGGATTTTTTATTGTGGGTTTTGTTTGTATGTGGACCAGGAAAGGGCGTATTTGATGCTGACGATGAACAATTTACCCGGTGCGTACAGCAGTTCCGAAAGTGGGAGCTCGGTGCATAGTGCGCAAGGCGATGATGATCTGAATGAGGATGAGAGTGCTGATGGGGACGATGATCTGAATGAGGATGAGAATGCTGATGGGGACGGTGATCTGAATGAGGATGGGGATTCTGAGGCCGTTGGCACAGATAGTGTTGGCATTGATATTGATCCGTCGGCATACGACAATGATGAGGACTATGCGAGAGCACTTCAAGATGCTGAAGCACAAGCTGCTATTCATATGATGGCGCTTGGGATAAATGATTGTGAGCAGCTCGAACATGATCCTTCAAAAGTTGAATTTTTGGTTTTGTTTGAGTAGATTTTTGTTCTTGCAAAGTTGAGAATTAGAATATTTATTGAATTTGGCTTGGTGTGATTAGGGGAATCGGAGGAGGAGGATCTTGAGGACAATGACAGTAACTCTCAGGTATCCATGTTCATCATTTTATTCATGTAACTGTCAGTCTTTTTCAGTTTAATTTCTGTGTTTCAATGTTTGTGTAGCTATAAAGTGTTATTCATCTTTATCTTTTATCACCATTGATAGCATTTTATGTATTTGAAGTATCAACCTTGATTGGTTGATGGATATCCCTGTGGTTGTTGTTATGATTTCAATGCAAGCTATTGAAAGAATACTTCTTTTTTTGAATGATTGGTCTGTTTTGTTATGATAGCTGTTAAAATTCTAAGCTAATTTCATGATTAGGTAGGATGATTTTAAATCATGTGATATGATTAATGTCTCTTGCAAGTTCTTTTATGCCTAGCATCTTTGACATAGGGCTATTTGTATTACACTTATCTCATTTTTTGCTCTATTCATTTGACTCTTCCAACCTAGTCTCAGTGTACACTGTACACCCTAATGAAAACATCCTTATGAGGACATTAGGATATGAGGGATGAATAATCACTTGATATTGGAAGTTTGTTTTGAGATTTCCCTTTATGCTTATTCATGGGTAAGCAGGAATCAAACTCAAAACTTGAAGGTTGCAATGCAGAGCACTATCCAACTGTGCTATAGATAGACCCCACTGAGAGTCTGTGATTCAAATTCTTACTATTCTAGATTCTTTGGGTTGCTGGTTTAGTGGAATTGCAAATCAATCTTTTTTTTTGTGCATATGAATTTAATGTTTTCAATTCTTATTGAGGCACTCCACAGTTAAGGGAATAAACAAATGTTTATGGACCTTTTAATTTGGATGTTTTTGCAATAAATGGATGGAGATTGGATGGAAAGGTAATGCATGCTTGAATAGTCCATAGCCGATTCTTAAAGGGATTTCTAGAAGATGGAAGCCTAAACTTATTTTCATCTTAAATAAAATTATATGCATCACAAACTTATATTTGATTGTTCTGTTTTTTGAATATTGTTGTTTGAGAATCTGAAAGAAAAGGTCATGCATATTAGTAGGCAATGCATTAGGAGAGAAAAGGTCATGCATATTTAGTATGAATTAGAAGATTGATTTTCTTCCATATCCATATCCATCGCCACGCTAATTCCTTTTTCAAAAATCCTACTGAAAATAACTGAAAAGTCAGATTTCAAAGGGTTTTCACCACACCATAAATGCACCCAAAATCTAATATTCTCTCCCCTACCTACTTTGTATCGGATGCCTTCTTGATAAAAGGGATCTGTATTTCTAGATATTGCGACAAATCGAGGAATTCCAGGTGATGAAAACATCTAAAGAATACCATCCCCCTAAACTAGACTATTTAGCCTCTATAGCTGATCTCCATAGCGTATCACTATCTTCTCCGAATTTTCACAACCATTTTTTGAGGAGAGCCTTATTCAGCAAATTCAGCTTTTTAATTCCAAGGTCACCCATCTTTTGAGGTTTGCACCCCTCTTCCCATCTACCCAAATGATATTTCACTATTTCCCACTACATCCCAACAACCCTAAATGTTTTACTCAGTGACCAATTGTGTTGGATTCACTCTTAGTGCTCCACTCTTTGTTGCATATACTTCTGAGTAACTTCAGGTCTGAGTGTTTTCAGGCAATAAGGTTTGTGCAACCTTGCATTTTCCTGTGATGTTGTGGTGTAAAAAGTTGAGGATGGGGCTACTAGTTGTGCTAAAGAGAGGACAAACATAAATGATGTGATCCAGGGAAGGGAAATAGAAGATAGAGGGGAAAAGAGAAGAAAAAGGGGAAGAAAATAAGAGTAAAAGAAGGGAAGACAAGAAATTTGAGGTGAGAAACAGGGGAAGAAGAATAAGAGAAGAAGAGAAAGGGAAGAAGAAGGATAGGGGAGAATATCTTTTCTCAATTCATTACTTCATCATCAAAATCTGAAAATCTCTAATACATGTGGCCTATATATAGGCAATGAAAGTAAAAATTCCACGGAAAATAAAAGCCTTAGAAACTAAACTATGGAAATAATAATCCTAGAAAATAAATGACATGGAAATAAAAATCCTAGACATGGAAATAAAAATCCTAAAACTTTTACTCCGCAAATATGACGCTTATTGGCCCTACAATTTGCATCATTCTCCCCTTATTGAAAAGAACTCGCCTCGAGTTCTAGACCGCCTGGATCAAATATATAAATGACCCATTCACACAATAAGAGTAGAAGGTCGTCGAAGTCACATATGATATAGGCCATCAGAAGCGGTCCATCCAAGTAAGTGCGACGGACTGGAAAAATTGTAACCCGGATGAGGCCAGTCTGTAAATGGTCACTCGTGGTAACTGCATAAAAGATCTCGGCCATGTCAAATGTAAAATCCACAGGCATCACCATATCCACATGAACAACGTCTGCCAAAATCTCCTCTGGAATAGTGTGACCATCTACAACATCGGTATCCCCATGCACCTCACATGTACCTATATGTGTCAAGCCATCACCTGCATCCTCATGATGATCGTCATGTGCACTGAAATCCTCAATCTCAGCCTCCACAATCATCTCGATTGGAGCATCGGCTATAGAGTCAGTACTGTCATTGTGCTCATCTACTGTAGAATCAGCATCCTCAGTTACAATGCTCATCATGGCCTTGGTGTCTGCAATCTCTGCAATAGGCTCAGACTCAATACGCCCAGCAACTGGATCATCAGTGTTAACCTCATCATCAAGAACAATTGGACCATCACTAGTATCAACTGCATCTGGCATATCGTGGGAGTCAGTAACATCGGTCATGCTAGTCGTGGCCTCCCTAGGAGCCTTAAGCCCAAGATGCTTGCTAATTCGATTCAAGGTTACCTTCATATCAGCCATCATGTCTAAGTGCTGATCCAAAGTAGCTTGAATGTGTCGTTCCCAGTCTCCTCGGGGTTGGACCTGTCTTTGCCTTTGATGATATCGATAATAAGCAGTACCCAAGAGCACCCGCACCCGCACCCGATACGCACCCGACACGGGTGCGTGGGCCTCCGGAGAGTACCCGTGCTTCTTAGCATATACCTTCACGAACTCATCACGGACATCTTGCCATTGACTAAAATAAGGCATGCCTAATTCACTGCGCTCTCACAAGAACTGTCTCCATTTCACCTTGGCATCTCTGCATACTGTATCCTTGACTCGACGAATGGTCATTTGATGATTATAACCATAATACTAAACTAAAATAAGGCATGCCTAATTCACTGCGCTCTCACAAGAACTGTCTCCATTTCACCTTGGCATCTCTGCATACTGTATCCTTGACTCGACGAATGGTCATTTGATGATTATAACCATAATACTAAACTAAAATAAGGCATGCCTAATTCACTGCGCTCTCACAAGAACTGTCTCCATTTCACCTTGGCATCTCTGCATACTGTATCCTTGACTCGATGAATGGTCATTTGATGATTATAACCATAATACTAATGGTATGCATCAAGAGCCTTGATCCATTGTAGGCACGCAACATCGTAATCTCCATAGGAATAGTAGCCGGCATCGGAACCATAGAAATACTGAACCCATGGTGTAGTCATTGTGGGGCGAATCAATGATGCATGACCCCCAAATGGAATCTGAGTTATGAGAAAGTGACGGTGAAGAGATCGATGTTCTGATCTATTAGATTTGGAGAGCCCTCAATATTTGCGGTATGATCTGATGTTTTGATTAGATTCTCAAATCCAATTTGATGTGTGCGATGAATTCTGCCTTGATCCGATGGAGATCAACACTCGATCTAAATTGACGGTTGAGATCAATCCTTGATCTAAAGGCGGAGGCGTGGAGCACACACAATCTGATCAGAGAGCTATAAGTGTTATGTGGTATGATCAGATCGTTTTAATTCGAATTCCTGAGTCAAAAGCTGTTTGCAACAGACCCCACCTCAATTTCCACTTGATCCTAATAGAGGGCTGAGATCAATCTATCCAATGAAGTTTCCCACTTGATCCTAATAGACGGCTGAGATCGATCTTCAATCCGATGTCTGGCTGGCTTCAAGGGTCCATATAGGCTTTTTGTTTTTTCTTGTCTCCTTGGGTGACACGTACAACACATAAAGGTATCTTTTGTTTCCCCAAAAGTAGCTTTCACATAAAGGTAACTTCTTTCTTGGTTTGTGGAAACTTATTGTGCAAGTTAACTAAATCTGCAAATCACTATATAAGTGGTAAGAGTGATATGTTTACCACTAGCCTTGCCCACACGTCTCCTACTTGCCTTCAATAAAGGTAACTGTCCTTTTCTTGAGAAAGTAAATAAGTTGCCTTTCCTTTCTTTTGGCCTCACAAATATTTACTGGAAAGTAAAAAGGAAAGCCAAGCATGTACCTCTCTGCCTTGATGTGGAAATTTGCTATATAATATATAATATATATTTGCAATCTTTCCTTTCTCTGTGGATTTCAAAATCTTCCCTCGATTCAAGTCTGCAGAAACCTGCTAGACAGGTTATGTAACCTGCTATGCAGGTCGATTGTCTTTTGGAAAATTATTGTTCCTGAGATAAACCCTTCTTTTGAAACTTGCTGTATTGCAACTGGATGTTGGAGTCACGGGAAAGAATGGGTCAAGGATTGTATAATGTTCAAGAAATCTGCAAGTGGTGTAGAGGGATTGGCATATTTTCGGGTTGATGTTGATGAGGTGACATTCAAGGCGGTTCTATGAAGCACGAAGGGACTTGGGCAGCAAAGCTAAGGGGAAAAGGTGCTGGTCAACTAGACTCTAAGAGTTGTTAACAAAGGTTGGGAAGAGGCACAGGTTTGGTGATAAAAGGGTAGGTAAAACAGTGCACAAGGATGACTATCAAGGAGGTGGGTCTGCGGGTATCACAAGTGGGATGGTGGAGTTGTGATTGAACGGAGGTCGGAGGGTGCTGACATGGGATGAGAATGAAGGGATGGTGCTGAAATAGGGACTGATTTTAGGAGAAAGGCTGCTGGTTTTGTGGGTAAATCTGAGGGCTGTTATGTGTCCCAAAGCCAATGCTGAAACTTGAAGGTGTTCTTGAGGGTAAAACTCGCAGGGCTTCGCGGTGCTGTTTGTTCGGATGGGGTGTCGAGGTGTGTTGACGGAGGAGAAATAAAAAGAGATGGTGAAGAGAAGGAAAGAGATAATAGAGAGACAGAGAGACAAGGGGAGAGAGAATAGGGAGAGGAAAAGAGAGCTTGGATCTTTGGCTCTGATACCAAATTGATGTGGCCCAAGGAAGGAGAAGTAGAAGATAGAGGGGAAAAGAGAAGAAGAAGGGGAAGAGAATAAGAGAAAGAAGGGAAGACAAGAAATTAGAGGTGAGAAATAGGAGAAGAATAAGAGAAGAAGAGAAAGGGAAGAAGAAGGATAGGGGAGAACATATTTTCTCAATTCATTACTTCATCATCAAAATCTGAAAATCTCTAATACATGTGGCCTATATATAGGCAATGAAAGTAAAAATTCCACGGAAAATAAAAGCCTTAAAAACTAAACTATGGAAATAATAATCCTAGAAAATAAATGACATGGAAATAAAAATCCTAAAACTTTTACTGTGCAAATATGACGCTTATTGGCCCTACAATTTGCATCAATAAATCAATGTAATAATTTAAATTATTAAAATTATGGCCATAATTGCATGATTCCAAATAGGTTGACTTAGGTGGCTGTTATCAAACATTTGCTTAGTGTAGTTCAATTGGCAGCTTAAAATTTTCAATTTCCATGCTTGCACATAAATTACGAGCACACATATGCTCAAACAGGATAACTAATGAGTTTTAATCAGACAACGTATGCAGGGCATTTAGTTTTTATTTATTACCATCATAAAGTGTGTTTTACTTCAGAACTAAATGTAAAGAACTCTCACTGTCCTAATGATAGCATTCTTCTTTGCCTACTGATATGAATTATGGCTCTTTAGCATTAAAGTGTAACCATTATTTGTAAACATTATAATGAAACACACTATCATGTAAACGTAAATATGCAGGTGAACAAAAAAAATTAAAATGGATTTCCAGCGTTCAATAAAAACCTAGCATAAGCTCACCTTATTAAACTGAAAGTCTGCATGCCTATATATATTGATATGTCCATGATTTTAAATTTTGGCCGAAACACCGAAATCCGCCGGACCGAAATTTAAAACCGAAACCGAACTTTAAAAATTTCGGCCGAAATTATAAGATTTTCACCGAAATTTCTGTCGGCTATGGCCGAAACTGAAACTGAAATTTCAATCTTTGGTTATGTCTAGGTTCCTTTTTTTCTGAAAGGTGTTTTGTCTAGGTTATGTGTGCATTATCCTACTGTTAGTTCAATGATTCAACCCAATGGACGGGAGCAACAGGAGAGTGTCTTGGAGTTTGAACTTCATCTATAGAGTAGTACACATTTAATTCTGATTTTAAGTTTTTTTTACCTATAATTATGCATCACTCAGCCATTTCAAACAAAAAAAAAATTATGTATCACTAACCTTCTTTCATTTTCATTTATTCAGGATCCATGGCAAGAGGTTGATCCAGATGAATTATCTTATGAGGTAGTCTAACATCTTTTCAAATCTGGCATCTCATATTGAAGCTTGATGCCTCTATCTTGACTATATTTTGAGAATTTTTTTTGGTTCAGGAATTGCTTGCATTGGGTGAAGTAGTTGGAACTGAGAGCAGGGGACTTTCTCCTGATACAATTGCCTCGTTGCCTTCAGTAAATTACAAAGCACAAAGTTCACAGGACGGGAACACTGATCAGTAAGCACATGACTCTTAAATTATATCATTTTTATTTTTCTAGTGATTTATGGTATTAGTGTGATGATGGAATTTTGTATGGTCATATTGCAGATGTGTCATTTGCCGATTGGACTTTGAGGATGGTGACACCGTTATTGTGCTTTCATGCAAGCACTCATACCACCCTGAGTGCATAAATAATTGGCTTCAAATAAGTAAGGTATGCTCCTCTTTGATAGGCTTGGAACCTCTATTTAATTTCTCATCTCATGGTTTATGGTCTTCGTACATATTCCTTGAAAGTTTGATCTCTTTACTTTCTGCTGCTTTTAAGACATTGTTCCAAGTTGTCTACATTTCTTTATTGCTTGGGTGTTTGGAAGAGTTTTAGAATCTCGTTTAGTTTGAAATAGCCCTTAACATCTGAACAATTTTATGTGATTTTAGGTTTGAGGAGAAGACTATTATACTTTATGTTAGCTCTGTTCTGGGTTAGTATTCTTTCCAGGTTCTTGGGATCCAAGAATTTGGTAGGCATAGTTTTTGTGAAGGTTCGCAGTTACAAAAAGAAAGTTTCGTTTTTTGGTATTATTTTAGTTGCTTTTAGAATTCTCTTTTAGGTTTTTTCCTGGTTTATAGATCTCGATGAGGTTTAGATTTAAGTATAACAGTTGTCCCACTCAATTAGCGTATAGCAAAGACAGTGCCTCCCAATATTTACAGATCAACCCCCTCTTCCTCAGCGCAAAACATAACAGTCTCCACTTCATCCTCGGCTAGCTTAGCCGCTTTATCATTGGTCGATCCGAACATATGCTGAGACTTCGGTTTGTTTATCTTGACAAGATCTATGATTTCAGATATGACACCTGCTAGCTTCCAATGACTATTTGCTCTATTTGTGGCCCATACTAAAACGCTGGATGAATCTCCTTCAATGATTAAGGGTCCTCGCCCATCCTTCATGTACCATCTAAGTCTACAAAGTAAAGCTCGGGCCTTAGCTTCATTGGCGCCACGCGTTCCTGCTGGTCCCGAAAAGGTAGGGGTGCAACTCGGGTCTGGTTGGGTCGGGTGGAAGCCAACTCGAATCCAATCCGAAACTCTAAACCGTTAACCTGAACTTGAACCCGACCCGACTCTCAACCCAATGAAGACTAACCCAACCCAACCCGAAAAATTAATATCTCAACCCGAACCCGACCCAATTTCCCAATTCGGGTCGGGTTGACCCGGTTATGGTGATATCTTTCCCCTTTAGGTTTTTTTGTTCTAAAAGAAACAAAACAGAAAAATGTTAATTTTTTTTTTTTTTAAATGTCGGGTTTCGATGCGAGTTGGGTCAACCTGACACTTCAACCCGAACCCGAACCCGAACCTGAACCGCAACCCGACCCAACTTGGGTTCAACTTCCTCAACCCAAACCTGAACCCGACCCAACTCGGGTTCAGCTTCCTCAACCCGAACCCAAACCCGACCTTTGATTTTTTCAGGTTGAACCCGACCCGAGTTGCACCCCTACGAAAAGGTCATCAATGATCTTTCATTGGTCTCACGAAGAATGCCACCAATACCCTCTTGCCCTAGGTTCCCGTGTTCCCTCTCGAGCTACCATCAAAATTTAATTTCAGCCAACCTGGGGGATGGGGGTTTCAACTTGGTGTGGCTTTTTCCTTCCCTTTTCTTTCCGTCATAACTGTTTTTCAATTCCTTTAAGATATCTCCTTTAGTGTGACTTTCCGCTATTCTTATCTCTTCCCCAAAATATGGGATCGATCTTGATATCTAAAGCTACTCTTCCCCAACTCCTATCTTTCTCTTTGAAAATTCTGTTATTTCTCTCCTTCCATAGATGCCAAACTGTAGCAGAAGGTGCCAATTTCCACATCTTTTGAATCGCTTCACCAAAAGGCCTGCCATTCCAGTAAAGTAATACCTTCTTTATGGAGTTTTGAAACACCGATAGACTTCTATGGCTTCTAATGATGCTCTGCCAAAGTCTGTAATCGAATTGGAAAATGGGCATTGTATCATTAGATGGTCTAGTGATTCCTCCTCGGTTTGCAAAAAATGCACCTGCTGACAAAGCGCATTTCCATAGTTTTGGTTAAACAACTTTATTATTTAGAAAATAATAAAAAGTTCTTTAATATAGAAAATAAAAAGCTCAACAATAAAAAGTTCGTTAATATAGAAAATAGTGATGATAGGTTCAGAGGGTATAGAAGTTTAGTCCTTACAATTTTCATAGTTTGCTGGATGACTGGCATAGCATATGGTTCAAGGTTTAAAGTCTAAACTACTGGTATCAGTATTTGATGACTCACAGGGTTGTTCCAACTCGGGTTTATGCTGGTTCCTTGAGTTCCTTATTGAAACTTGGTCGGGGAGCTAACTTGGTCGGGGAGCTAACATGACCAAGTCACCAGTCAGATGTATTTGTTATCTTGAGTTCCTTTGTGGAACTGGTATGAGTTAGCAGTTGGTATGGAATGGCCGAGATTTAAGGCTTCATATGGTTGCATATAATTATATAAATAGTACTGAGTGCAACAAGTGATCACAGATCTTGTCAAGATATGGAGGGGATTTATGCCTTATCAACCAAATTTATTCATGGCTTTCATTCTGTTCTTCTAAGATGAGCACAGAATTTTGTTTTGTAAACTTGCTTGGTCATGTTGTCATTCTCGAGTTTCAATTCTTAACTCCCTCTCAATCTACAAAGATGAAGGTTAAAATGTTGAAGTGATAACATGACCCTTTGTGTCATGGAAGAATGGGTTCTAAAGAAGATTTCCATTCAAAAAGCAGCAGTTGGGAACTTATACTTGTAGCTAAATCTATATGGTACATCTTGTTATTGACCAACTTATCCCTTGGGGTTTTGGGATTGATTTGTGGAACTCAATGTAAGTTTGGTAGTATGACAATTAGCTCCACTGTATCTAGAACATGGAGAAGACGAAGACAACCCATGGCATTGCTGCCCATAAGTTTGAAATGCAATAGCTTGTCATTAAAGGACTCCCACTTGGATCTTCCTTTAAGAGATTGAATCTGTTGGGTTTACCAAGTAATTATCATCCCGAAAAATTCAATTTTATCGTATAATAGTCTCATATTCAAAGAAATTATGACGACGATTTCCCAATACACAGGGTTTATTGTGAGTTTTACGATAATTGATTTTAGTTACATATAAATACATAAAAAATCTTTTTTTATATTTTATTTATTTTAACTATTAATATACAATAATTTTTTATTTTCTGCAATAATGTGCCGTTAAGTTTTGAAATCACCCCTACAACAGACATTAATTTTGAGAAAAAATTTGTTTCTATTTCTTTTTTAATGAGGTGAAAAATAGAGCCAACTATTTAAAATGTAAGAGATAAAAAAGCGACAAAGAAATTTACATCTATAAGGTATTTAATAATTATAGAGAAATTTACATTTATAAAATATTTAATAGCTATAAATGAATTTACATTTATATGGTATTTAACTGTTAAAGGAAATTTTACATTTATATAGTTTTAAATAACTTCATGAGCGATTGAGTGCCTTATTTTCTCATTATGTATAGTATGGATGGATAGATAGATAGTGTTAACTTACCAACTTGTCCAAAACTTAAGCCGGAGAAAGGTGTTATTTATCTTTTATACTTTTAACACTCCCCCACAAAAGGCCCACTTGGCAAACATGTGGCACATGTGGTCCCACTTTGGGCCGACCATCGCATGTGGATTTTTGCTATCCGGGAGGTTTGAACTCAAGACCTTTGGCTCTGATACCATGTTAACTAACCAACTCCTCCAAAAGCTTAACCTGTTTGAGAAATGCGTTATTTATCTTTTATACTTTAACAGATAGATAGATGTATTTATTAATAAGGTATTTAAGAGTTCTAAAGGAAACTTTATAAATACTTGAGCTGATAAATTGTCAACAACAGATAATTTTCAGGAGAAAAATGAGAATTTTCTTATTAGATATGTTCTTGTTTCTAACAAGCACATTATAAATTTGTCTATATAATCTTATTATATATGTGTGCATTCATCCTGATCTTATTTGATCACCTGTTGTGGTACATTGTAGTTTTGTTGAATCTGATGTTTTACATGTTGTTGTGCAGTCGTGCCCTGTTTGCTGTGCTGAGGTCTCCACATCAGAAAACGAGCAGAGATGAGCCATCCTTTTCTAAGTTTGTTTTTTCTTTTGTTCTCATAAATAATATATGTGATAAGCTGCTCTGCAAGGGATTAAATTGGATTTATTTTATTTGTGTGCCTCAATTTGTCTTACATCTTCTCTATATTGTTTGTTTTGTCATCCTTCTAAACCCCAATTCAGTACTCTCTCTCTCTCTCTCTCTCTCTCTCTCTCTCTCTCTCTCTGGAAATGCTGAGAAATATCATTTCGAATTGATAAAAGCACTCCCTTGCTTCAATAATGGCACTCCATTCATTTCTACTTTTCTACTTTGAATGGCTGTTACAATTTACAACTCAACAACCAATTGCAATAGGATGTTGATAAAGAATGGGTGCCATTATCAAAACAAGGGATGCTCTTGAAAACTAAGGGTTCAAGTTGTAGTTCACCCTGATTTTGGATCGGGTTGGGAAAAGTCAATCTATTTAATTTTGGGTTGGGTTAGTGTTGAAGCCTTTGGCAAAAGTACTCGTCCTAACTTTTTGAGTGATTTTATCATAATTTTCAAAATATTAGGAGTATGATTTTATATATGAGGAAAATGATTGTGAGCTTGAAGCTCAAATAGCTTATATGAGCTTGAGGGCCCAAACACATGGGTCCTGAATTATTTGTGGTGATCCAAACCATTCATTTGCAAGGCCCCATCATAGATAAGGTTTGTACCAAAAATCAGCTCCATTGGATCATCCTAACCCCTCCAAAAGCGGAGGGCAAAAGTGGGCAGATTTGTGGCAAACGGATGATCCTATGGAGCTGATTTTTTGTACCAACCTATCTATGTAAGGGCCTTTCAAATGAATGCTTTGGATCATCCTAACAATGTGGGCCCACATGTGTTTGGGCCCTTGAGCTCATATAAGCTATATGAGCTTCAGGCTCACAATCATTTTCCTCTTTATTTGAAAGGCCCTTACATAGATAGGTAGGTACAAAAAATTAGCTTCATAGGATCATCCTAACCCATTCAAAAGTGGATGGCAAAATGGACAGACACCGTTTGTCACAAATATGCCCATTTTTGCCCATTACAAACTGAACGTAACCCGACCTACCTTGGTCCAATTTGGAAAATTGGGTTAGGCGGGGTTGGGTTGGGTTATGTGGTTAGGGTTGAGAGATGTAGAGTGCTACGCCTCGGGTTGGTCACTGACTCACTGATGTTGGCACTAGCATGTTTTGATAATTGCACAAACACAGTTTGTCTTTTTTAATTAGCTTATGACAGCGTTTTGGGAACTGTTGTAATAATCTTTGACAACTGTTTAAAAAATAAAAACACTGCTTAAATAATAAAAACAAGCTGAGTTATCAAAACATGGTAGTGCCTACCAGTTCCTTTTTAGTTATCTACTACTATAAGCTGGGAGGAAAAGAAGAGAGTTTTTTTATTTTTTTGAAAATTATATGAGAATTACACATCACTTTTTTTTAACTTTTTTTAACAAATGCACCCATTCAACTCCCATATTTTCAATCCTATGCCCTCCTTTATGCTTTTAACAAAGGCACCCATTAAAGCCATATAATTTCAATCTTACCCCCCTCCTTTATGGTTTTTTAATAAAAAATCTATAGGGTGATCTTAACCATCCGATTAAGAGGAATTATGGAAACATCTATAGATTGGAGGGTTAGGATCAGCCTATGGAAATGATTTTTGGGGCACAACCTATTTATGTTGTGTTCCATCACATGGACGGTTTGGATCATGGAAATGATTTTTGGGGCACAACTTATTTATATTGTGTTCCATCACATGGACGGTTTGGATCAACCTATGACGTGGTCCGTACAGTTCTTTGTCGGCCCGTGCATCGCACAGGTTTTTTACTAGTATGGTATATTGCATTTTAAACATGGCACTTACGTGGTCTACTAGATCAACATATATAACATAGTAAAATATCTTGGGTGAGGTATGTCCAATTAACAGAGGGATTTGAAGCTAATTATCAGCTCGCTTTTGCATGAGTAGAGGTGTAAACGGATCGAATTCGAATCGGATATGGCTATATCCGAATTTGATTACAGTATACAATATACGAATTCGGATTCGAATTTGAAGGATATTTAATATCTATTACCGAATTCATATCCATCGGATATTGTTCGAATTCGGATATTATCCGTATCTGTTTATCCGGTAAATTCGAACATTTTATTGTATCACTTTATCTTTCTTCTCCTTCTTACTCCTCGAATAAATTTTCCAATACCAGACCTCTACCATCTCTTCACAAAATTAACTCTCAAATCATAAAATATATGGGATCCTCTTCTTCCTTTTAAAACAAGGCAGATAGAGAGAGGCGGTGGGGATGGATGATGGTGTTGGTAGTGGTCTTTGGGTTTTTTTTTTTTTTTTATGTATATGATGGAATGGGTTTGGGTTATTTTGAACAGGGGAAGTAGGAGTGCTGATTATGGAAGATGAAGAGAAATGGGGATGGAGATAGGGATTGGGTTAGAGATGGAGGTGACTGGTGGTGATGGAGGTGGAGGTGGTTGTGAGAAGGTGCAGAGGGGCGGCGGTGGATTTTGGTGGGGTTGGAGGCACCAAGGAATGCTGAAGATGGTGTCTCAACCTCCACCTTTCTCCTCTCTCTCTTGCTTCTCCTTGCAAACCTTAGAAGTCCCCTCTTTTAATTGCATTTTGGGTTTTTATATGACCTAACCCTAAGTTGAAAAATTGATCTGAGCCGTTCATTTACCATCAATGACTATGGCCTTTTTGCTCTAGAATTCTCTAAAAACTATGATATCTTCTTTCAATCAACATCATCCATTTGTCTCTTTCACCCTACAGCCCACATTTGTTGATTCATACAAAAGCCATGTCAAACTCCAAGAATGCCCTTAAAATGAGAGATTACTTCATTTCCTACCCAAAACACTTTTTGTTTTTGTTTTTTTCTAAGAAGAAAATTCACTTTTCTTTTAGAAACAAAAGATAGTGTGTCATTACTAAAAATAAATATTAATGATATTATTAATAATAAATAAAAATGATTTACTTCTCGGATTCAGATGTTAAACGGATCGATATACCATTTACCATATTTGCATCCGCTAAGAGCCGGATATCTCATAAACGGATTCGGATAATATCCGCTTGAAACAGATCCGGATAATATTCGCTTTAAACGGATTCAGATGCGGACGGTAATCTAATTTTTGATTATCCATTTACACCCCTACATGAGAGAACCACTACATCATATGAATTAAATGAATAAGACAAAATCTAGTATGAGGTGGCTATTCTCTCCTATAAAACTGAGCCGCAAAACAGCTTTCCTTGAAATTACCTAGCAAATCCTAAGATACCTAACTATTGGGCTCATCAACCTTATGTCAAACTATTTTGAAATCATGCATCCGAACCATAATTAAGTTACTATATTCTAACCTAACAATAGTTTATGCCTAACAAAAGGTAAAATGGAGATAAAATTAAGAGGAAAGTGTTTCTGAGCTTGTCTGTGCTCTAGCTCAAAAACACACGTGGACCCACATTTTTTGGGGCATCAAAGCATTCATTTGGAAGGTCCTTCCCTCGATAAGGTGTGTACCAAAAATCAGATCGATAGGATCATCCTAATCCAATCAAAGGTAAAGAGGAAAATGGATAGACACTGTGTGTCCATGTTACTATAGGGCTGGCTTTTGGTACACACCCTATACATGGAAGGGTCTTCCAAATGAATGCTTTGGATCACCCCAAAAATGTAGGGCTACATGTGTTTTTGAGCTATCTGAGCTAGAGCTCGGGAACACTTTCCTCTAAAATTAAAGTCAATTTTGGGCAAATTATTAGTCATTTTAGTAACTATCTAAGTTTTGGGAGTTCCATGAGAAACTTTAGTCAAGGTTGTTTTTCATAATTTTTTTCCAAGTTTTTTTTGGCAAATGTAAGTCATGGCTGGTATACTCTTTCATATCACACTTTTTAGGCCTCTCTTGTGCCACGTGTACATGATAAAATCCATTGGTCTGATTTGGGCCCCACGAGGAAGCATTTATGTAAAAGCTACACCGTTGATCTTTTTCGTTCTATGGTAAAAATTGGGTCCCACGGTGAGGCATTTATGTAAAGGATACACCGTTGATCTCGTAGAAAGTAACGTAGTACTGCTGTTGTTGGATCAAATTTCAAGGGCTCGAGAACCTTCCAACCCAAAATCAACCCTAACCCTAGGTTTCTCTACACACCTATATATAAAGTCCGTTGAGACCTCTGATTTGCATCTGGGTTTCTTTGTGGCGCATCTTTCTCTTCCTTCATAAGGATTTTTTTTTTTGAATGGTATTCATAAGGATTTTTTATTCTCTGTTTATATTATACATATTTTATCCTCCAAATAGAGATTTTATATGGTTTCTCTCTCTCTCTCTCTCTCTCTCTCTCTCTCATATATAGAGAAGGGGGTTTTATTTTATTAAGGCATGCTGTGACGACGATTATCTTGAACAAAAGAAGCTCGGTTATCCAAGCGAGCAGTGTTGTTCATCTTCCATGACTCTGATGCATGCATGCTCCCTTTCTTTTTCTTTTTTTGTTTCTCCTTTTTTAATATTCTTCAGATATCCCAATACCCATTTTGATATTTTATTTTTTTAATTTTTAGGGTTTTTTTAATTGTTTGATTAAATTGTAGCTACTGTTCCCTTTCGATTTAATAAGGATTTGTGTAAACTGTGTTTGAAGTTATGAGATTTTACATGGTGTAAGTAGGGGTATCAACGGATCCACCTATGTCAGATCCATTCAAATTACTTATCGGTCGGATCGGATTCAGATCGTTCTTCGGATCCTATTTCCCAAGTCATGATCACGATCCATTTTAAATCGGACTCTCCTATTATGTCCTACTAAACTTAGTACACAATTAATTTTTTTAAAAAAGAAATAGAATGTCAGTCCACTATAATGAGAAGTAGTGATCGACTTCAAAGAAGTGACTAAAAACAGGGAAAAATATGTATCCACTATCCAGTATTCTAAGAAGATAATAAGAAACCAAAAACTTAGCAGGGGTTTTCCGTGCTTACTGCTCGGATGCTGGGAAGGCAAGGGTGCTACGATGGCGAGGGTGAGAGCAATGACTAGCGATAGTGAGGGTGAGAGCAATGACTAGGGCCAGAACATTAATTAATGTCAATGGAGTAGATGGATTATGGTTACCAATAGGAAGATGAGATGTTCGTTCCACAAATGGGGAGGGAATACTTACACGGGAAGGAAGAAGAGATTTATTTCGAAAATGAAATTTCATTCAATAAAGATGGAAACCGCTAACTACTAAAAGAATATGACTATTTTGACGAGAATACCCCCACTTAACATTGATGTTGTAATGATTTTGAGGGTATTTCTGCAAGATGATTTCAGATCGTGACTGTCCCTAAGGAGTTTCGTAGCATGCCTGGATCCGATCCAAAAATTTTCGGATCATATGATTGGGAATCCGAAATATGCCCATGGACCCTCTTGGTATGCTTATATCCTGTTCATTAAAGTTCCGATTTGGATGGTCCTTCGGACCGTCTGGATCCATTGACACCCCAAGGTGTAAGCCCTCATCTATCTATATCTATACTATCTATATAAAGCTGGATGTGGTATGCTGAGGTTGTGCCACGTGACACTCCTCTGCAAATCGCATTCAGCCCTTTTTTCTCACACATCTATTCATTTCTATTTTTTTTACGCATCTATTCATTTCTAATAATGCATCTTTTGTTGACTTTCCATTTGTGACTTTTCATAAATATCCTCACTTCCACCGAATTAACGCATATATACTAGTAGGTTTTGATGGGTATATTCTGCCTCTAGAATTTTTATTTTTTTATTCCTTTTGTTTCATGTTTTTGTATTTTAGAGATGGGTTTGTGTTGTTTTAGGATGGTGAATGCTATGTTCATGGCTTTATTTTTTTTATTTCTTCTGTTTGGGTAGTTTCTGATCAACTCCTTTGCTTTTCAGATGCCTTCGATGGGTTAGCTTAAATTTTTTGCCATTGTTTTCTTCATTGTTTTTTGTTGCAGATTCTGGTAAGACAGTGAGATAGTTCCTTTCCAAAATTTATGGCATTTTTTTATTCTTATTTTTCTATTACAAAAGGCAACCAAATCTAATATCTAATAATATTTTTAGTATTCCGTGCATTGTTTTTTCCTTTAACAGATTTCTTTTGTTTGTTTCCGGTGGGTTCAAAAATCTAATTTCTCTTTTCAAAAAATTCAACGGGGCATAGCTAATTCCTAATCTTCTTTACAAAAACATCTTCTCTTTTAAAAAAAAAAACAAATTCTAGATAAAGTAGATCATCCTAAAATCTCTCTCTATTATCTTCTAAACTTTACAATGCACCATATGAAAATCTCTCTCAAACTTTTTGCCACCGATTTACTACGAATTTCCTAATAACAATGAATAAAATTTTCAACTTATTCAAAGCTGCAATTTAAAAAGAGAATTTATTAGAAATTCCCATGCAATCTATACCCCTTATTCTAGAATAAGGGGTATATTCCATAATATATACTAGAATCCTCGCCCCTAGAAAATTGGGCTGTTTCTTTTTCTTTGCTTGCTATCAGTCTAATCTAATCTAATATATCTACTCCTTAACGTTGGGTATTCTACACCTATAAAAAAGGAATTCTACAGCATACCGTTTGGTATTCTACACCTACAAAAAAAAAATTTTATCTTTTAAAGTTAGATTTTACCACGTCTCTCCCCCGAACTATTCCTTTATATTTGAAGTCATGTTATTGCTTGCAAAATTATTGGGGTTATCACGATTTTAGCACATCTCCATAACCATCACGATTTCATCAAGAACATAATTTTTTCTTTGCCTGTGCATCGCACGCGACTGCAACTATTCCTATATATATATATATATATATATATAAGTAAAGTGGAATCCTCTAAGCCGTGGTGGTGCCACATGTCAGCCCATCTCCATCCCGCATATTACAAAGGTTTCTAAAATCGCAATTAGGGGAGTCTTTGGCAACGTTTCTCATTCTCGCCTACTTAATACTTAAACATATTCTTTCCTATATACCAAAAAACGGAATTCTAAAAGCCATGCTAATTTTTAGGGATTTGTGGTAGGGGATGTTTATCACGAAATGATTCGTTTCCAAATCGCATTCAACTAACTTGCCATAAGTATAGAACGTTTCCCATTAACTATTGAATGCTGCCGATAATTCCAAAATGCCCCCATTAAAACCTATTCTCTCTTGCTTCACTATTTAGGGCTTTTACTTGGCCGAAGAGATGCCTTATGTAAAGCTGCCTTCTCCGTTGTCCGATTCAAATAAGCTACCTGTTCTTCTCCGGGGCGATGGATCTTGCCCCACTCACCGCCCATCTCCTCTATTCCAGCGGCTCCGCTTCCTACACCTCCATTCACTGCTGGGTTTAAGCCCTTAACGACGCACAGAAGACCTTCGGGGCTGAATCCCGACTAGCCCAATGAGGGTTTTTATTATCTTATATTTAACTTTTTTTTTGTTGGTCTTCTTCAATCCCACAAGAAAACTTATTCCGGCATTCCCAAGCTCAACCTCGGGCTCAACTTCTTCGTTCATATTTCTTTAGTCGGCAAGTTGGATGAGAGTGTTGCCTTCCTATTTCATTGGCATCGATATGTGTTCTTTCTTGTAACTATGAAACTTCTATTTCTGTACACTTGCAGGTTTTGGAAATTGTTTCCATAATTCTTTTCAGTTAGTATATAATAGGCTATTGGAAACCTTGCAGGTTGTTTACACTTCTTACGATTCCTTGCACCGAAATCTATGAACATCCAAGAAAATTTCCGAGGCCTTAAAAAGATGGCTATTAGTTTTTTTTTTACATTTTACATTTTACATTTTACATTTTTTTCCCTTCCTTCTAATTTGTACCGCAAATATTTGTAATTTGTTTAAGCTTTGATTTTTTTAATTGTCTTGAATGTTTCATGTCAATGTTGAAATTACTGTTCATGCTTCCCTTACCGGTCATATATTATTTTTACATGTTCGGAAAGTCCATTGCATAATCCGATACATACATTAGCAGAAAATTTTATTTATCCAATGAGAGTTTCTTATAGCATAAAAGTGTTAGTGGATGTTCTAATAAGCATTTATATGATTAGATATTATGCTATCAGGTATGGTTTATGGTTTATGGCTTCTGGTGGTGTAGATTGTTAGATTGTTGACTCTTTTCTGGTACTGGTATTTGCTTATTGTTTTGTCTTGGAGACACTAATTTGTCATGAAGAAAATATCCTATTGCCAGAGATGGCCTAAGAGTGTCAATGGGTTCCCTTATAATCGCTTATGAGTCCGAATTTTCGGATTCTTTTTCATGGTCCCTACGCAAGAGTAAAAGGTAATTTATTCCGAAGCAAAACCTGTAGCTCTTTATTAAGTACAGCTCTTTGATTTGATAAAAAGAAAAAAGGCACTGATAAGTGGTATGTCTTTCTTTTTTGTATCCTTTCATTGTAGTTTCATTTCCACAATCAGCAGATTTCTGGTTCTTTGCGTGTATCTTAGCACAAACTGGTATAAGGGATTGTCGGATTAGATGTAAAAGAACTTTAGAAGGTAATGAATTAGTGAGTGTAATTATCATGCCTGTGTTTTTCAAGACTTCAAGCAGGTTCTGCTCTTTTTGTTAAGGAGATAAATGACATGAGAACTGAAAATATAACCAATAAGTAAACCCTACAATCCATAATCGCCATGTGTATTGAAGAAAGACTTCTCCTGGTTATCATTTATAACTATTCAATTGTTAAAATTAATACATTATAGGTGTTAAGATTGTATCATTTTTAGTTTGTAGGAGATCTCAAGCAAGGCATATTAGATGGACGGTTCAGATCAGTCAATAATGTGCTCTCATTTTTTTTTCCTCATATTCGTTTTTAAAAGAAAAAAAGTAACGAAAACAAGAGAAATTACATGATAGGTGGTTGTACAAACCTGAATCTGTCAATAAAGTATGGTAAGGCCCACTCCATAAGATTCTTTTTTAGCAAGAGGCTAAAAGGAAAGCTACTTTTTTAGGTTTTGGGGAAAACCTAAATACCAAAAGATAATGGGTTTTCTCTTGTGGGAAGGACGGCAAGAGAGGACGAGCGAGAGGCTTGGGGTGTGACGGCTACCCTAACGGAGAAAGAGAGATAAGAAGAAGGAAGAAAAGGGTTTTTTCTTAGGTTTCTTCTTGAGTTTTCTTTCGGGTTTTCTCGTGTTACTCTTGGGTACAATCTTGGGTTTGAGAAGCAAGGAAAGGATTGCGGGTTTTGGGTTTTGGTTTAAATCCATTGTAATCCTTGTATATTGCGTTTCTCATAGTGGAAGATTGTGTTTCTCGTCCATGGAGTAGGCTTTGCCGAACCACGTAAAATCTTGGTGTTCATCTTGTGGCCTGCTTGATTTATTACTTTTCTTTTCCGTTTAAATTGTGCACGGTCGGATTGTTTTATCTGGCAGATTTTCTCAACAAGTGGTATCAGAGCTCAAGTGGAGCGATCGTCGAGGCCGGGTGGAGTGATCGTGGGTATTGTGGTTGGATCGCAATTAGAGCGATTTTTTTGGGTGGAAAGATTGTCAAAAATGATTCTTGTTCAAGGTGGAGCGCTACACCGAGAAATGCGAAGTAATATGAGATGGCGGTAAAATCGAGTTCTACCCAGTTCAACATCGACAGATTTGCCAGAAATGGCAGTTTCACCCTATGACAGATGGGGGTGAAGGACATCCTACTTCAACAGGGCTTGGCGAAGGCGTTGAAGGGAAAGGATGGGAAGCCGGAGATGATAACGGGTGTCGAGTGAGAAGACATAGAGTCGAAGGCGGTCAACACGATTCGACCATATCTTGCAGATAGTGTTGTGTTTAACGTTATGGAAGAGGAAGATGCGCCTAAATTATGGGAGAAGTTGTGAAAGCTTTATATGTCAAAAAGCTTGGCCAACCGATTGTATCTGAAGCGGCAATTATACGGGTTGAAGATGCAGGAAGGCGGGGATCTTCTGGAACACATTACGGTGTTCAACGAGCTTGTGGATCAGCTCCACAAGGTTGATGAAAAGTTGAAGGAAGAAGACAAGGCCCTTTTGCTTCTTACTTCACTTCCTGATTCGTATGAGAACCTGGTGACTACTTTACTGTATGGCAAGGATACAATAAAGTTAGAGGAAGTCACGACATCGCTTCTATCAAATGAGATGCAAAAGAAACTTGTTCTTGGTGTAAATGAAGAGCACGGGTAGGTTGTTCATGGTGGGAATTAAAGAGGAAGGTCATCTGACAGGGGATCTGGAAAAGGCAGGTCAAGATCCAGGGTCGGCGGAAAGGGCGTGCAATGTTACCGTTGCAAGGAATATGACAATGGTGCTACGAATGCTGTGGCGGTGGTAACGGATAAGCAGAGCAAAGAGTTTGGAGACGTTCTCACAGTTTCCACGGGTAATCACGCTTCTCCTCATGATGAGTGGATTTTAGATTCAGGGTGCTCTGTTCATGTCTGCTCTAGGAGGGAATATTTTGATACGTTCCAGGAGACAAGGGCGGGTGTAGTGTCCTTGGGTGACGGGTCTACTTGTGAAGTCACAGGAGTTGGAATAGTGAAGATCAAGATGTTCGATGGAGTGGTTCGTACTTTGGGTGGTGTGGCGTATGTCCCAAAGCTACAGAAGAATTTAGTGTCTCTTGGCCGGTTGGACCCTAGGGTTTGCAGGTTTTCAGCTGCAGGTGTAGCCATGAAAAGCACACGCGGCTGTATGGTTCTGATGAAAGGAGAGAAGTGTGGTGGATTATATCGTCTGGTCAGAGACACGGTGACTAGTGTTCCTAAAATCTCGATGGTTAGTTGGAAACGAAGTGGTAGCGCGTGCACGCGTAGGGTCTATTTCGCAGTTGGGGCAGAGACTAGTTTCCAGGTTGCAGACGATGTGGAGAAGGTGGCAGTACCTGTGTTGGGGAGGATGGATCGAGATCCCTCTCCAAAGTTGACTAGGTGAGTCAACAAGTTGGCAGCTACACACATACATTGGCCGTGTTGATCGAATCGGGAGGAGTCAGAACCAAGGTGATTCGAGGGTGTGTAGTTGGTACTTTAGAAGGCCAATGGTAGTTTGTGGTAATAGCAGACCGGTGACAGCATCAACGAAAAATCTTCATGTGGCTGGGAAATAAGCCATGGTGGAGATTGTTGGAAAGGTTCCTTATTTCCCACCCACCGTGGCTTGCTTGGGTGGGAAGGCAAGAGGCAAAAAGGAAAGCTACTTTTTTAGGTTTTCGGGAAAACCTAAATACCAAAAGAGAGTGGGTTTTCTCTTGTGGGATGGCGGTAAGAGAGGACGAGCTAGAGGCTTGGGGTGTGACGGCTACCCTAAGGGAGAAAGAGAAAAAAAGAGATAAGAAGGAAGAAAAGGGTTTTTTCTTAGGTTCCTCTTGGGTTTTCTTTCGGGTTTTCAAGGGTTACTCTTGGGTATGGTCTTGGGTTTGAGAAGCAAGGAAAGGGTTGCGGGTTTTGGTTTAAATCCATTGTAATCCTTGTATATTGCGTTTCTCATAGTGGAAGATCGTGTTTCTCGCCCGTGGAGTAGGCTTTTGCCAAACCACGTAAAATCTTAGTGTTCATCTTGTGGCTTGCTTGATTTATTACTTTTCTTTTCCGTTTAATTTGTGCACGATCGGATTGTTTTACCCGGCGGATTTTCTCAACAATATATATAGATCGCACGGGGCAAGGAAAAAGAATGTTCTAAAAAAAATTCTTTGAAAAAAAAAAAGACATCAAGAACTCAATTGACTACTCAAAAGACTTGATCAAATACTTGCAAAGAGTAGCCCAGACACATGCTTCTAAACATCTGAAGACTCAATTGAGTACTTTGACTGAGTTTTGAGTTGAGTCAGCTTTTCGAGATTTATAAAACTTGTTTCTTGTCCACTACAGCCAATGGAAATGATATGTTTTTATTTCATTTTCTTCTTCTTTTTTATGTCTAGCTTTAGATTGTTGCACTTTTGCTAGTACAATCATGCAGATTAGGTTGGAGAGCATGGGTAGTGTACGAATTAATACTACAATATATATGACTTACGACATGCCCAGAGCAGTGATTGGTAAAATCTGTTGTGGGCTTTCCTGACTAACAAAAGACACATCTCCGAGAAACCATAAATACCAAAAAAACCCATAAAAAAGGAAAGGGAAGCACATAAACTAAAGTACCACTTGGCTGTCTTGTTGGTAAAAAGTGATGTCTTTAGACCTTTAGATAGGAGCTTCGGGGATTAAACCTTACAAGTTACAATTGATCAGATCAAATGAGCAAATATTATAGTATTCGAAATCGTAAACCTAAAAGAAAACAAATCCAAATCCTCATGATCCATGGGCAGAAACAATGAACGAGAGAAATTGGAGGTTAATAAAAATGCATGCCTTTCTCTTTTATATTTGGTTTTCTGGATTTTGCTCAATAACATCGTCATTGCTGCATAACCTCTTTGAACTGTCTCAGCATTGACTAAAGAAATTGCAGTCCAAGCCTCTGAACAAATTTAGAAGCATTCACTTAAGAGTTACGACATTGCATTATGATAAAGATCTTCAAACATTACTTCAAATCAAGAACAGTAGATCCAAAATTAAATGCATCTCCAAATAAATAGAACATGAATTCACCATGAAATGCAATAAAGAGATACATAACATTGAAGTACCAAAAAAAAAAACAGAAAGGCAACAGATACACATTAACTCAAAACCCATTGCATCATTTGAAGAAGCAAAAAAAAAAGAAGAAGAAGAGTTCAATCATTTGAAAAAAAAGAAAAAGAAGAGTTCACTTAATAAAGAAGGAATAAAGGCGAAAAAATTACTTTATAGCATTTAGTAAGAAGGCAGGTAACTGTAAATCCAATCAACACAATAAGCAGATTAGATCAAGGTCAGATCTCTAATAAGCTACAGATGAATTTTGTAGGAATTAACAAAAAAAAAATGCCCTCACCCTGTCTGCCAAAAACCCAAACACAGAAAAGCTCCATCTCAAATGAAATCCCTGAGACATTATACCAATTTAAAAGAAGCACATGTGTAAACAGAGGCCGTGGTGCTGTAGTACCAAAGTGAAAAGAGGAATCTGTTGATGCTTGTGAAACAGTAGTAATAAATGTTGGTGTATGATATAACCCATGTATGTTCTAATATAAGCCCAATAAGATAATGGGCCGGTGTAGTGGGCCTACATGGGCTAGAGTCCATTAACCAGTCAATAACCCTAGTGTATCTCTATATATAAGGGCTGGAGGCAACAAACTAGGTATTTCAAACTAGGTACCTACGGTATAATGCTTCAAGCAACCTTTTGCTTGACTCTAACAATAAATAGGGTCGGATGGTTGATGAATTTGATCGTGTTGGAGGAAGGAACGGTGGCTTTGTAATGGAAAAGATAGAGAAGAAAAACAAACAGACAGCAATGATGGTTTCTTCAAGGAAGTCTCTTTCAGAAGAGAAGGGCACAGGTGAAAAGAGGGATCGAAAGGATGGGAAATAGCTATATAAATAATGGCCAAAAAGAGAAGTTATATGTAGAAATTGTTATTTTTCAAAACTGCAAGAGTTACAAATACAAATGGGTTTTACCTCCATTTGAGACAATTCTGGAAGGAAATCTATTATAGTAGGTCACGTAAATCTTAGAAAATCTATTATAGCAGGTCACGCAAATCTCAGAATCAAATTTAGCAGTTCACGTATATCTGTTGCCAAATTTCTTGAGAGAGAGAAAGCAGCTATCCCAAATCTAGTTCTTGCCTATCTTGCCTATATTTACGATTATTAAAAAAACTAATTCCAAGTAGGATTATAGCTCAATGGGGGACTGTCCACGTGGGCGAAATAAATGACCGTTTCAAATTTCAGAAAAACCGAAATTCCGAAATTTCGGCCCAAATAAACGACCGTTTCGGTTTTTATCGATTCGGTGTCGGTCTCCACCGAAATCCGAAATTTTGGTCCGAAATTTAAAACCACGGTTGTTGATCAACTCGGAGAATTTTGTAAAAGGGATAAGTTTTCACCCATCTCTGAAACTGACCAACCTAAAAATCAAGTGACTTTTGTTGATCAACAGGTGAGGGCACAGCTCCTCCATAGGCATTTATCAATCATGCATTCTTCCGAAATGAAAAGAAAAAAAAAAAAAAAAACTAAGACCCTGCTTCGAATTTTTGTCACTTACTTGGGTGCAAATTCGGCAATTGAATGTAAACAGCCAAATTTTCAAAAGTTGGGACGTTGATGTTTAGATGCCAAATTTATGAGCAGTGTTATTAGGTATACTAAAAGGAGAATTGAGAAAAAGATGGGGAAGATGCAGTTGGAAGCCTGCAGCATTGAATGAAGAAAATGTTGTTTGATCAGAAAATTCGGTGGTATTTGGTTTACCTTAAAACATTAATGTGGCCTCACCGAATATGAGGCTTTTAAGAGCCATGTCTGCAACTCCTTTGTGCTATGTATATATAGGGGTGAAGGAAATTTCAAGCCTTAATCCTAGCAAAAGCTTCTTCTTCTTCTTCATAGTGTGTTTTTGGTTCAGTTTTTTTCTTTTTGGGTTGGGTTCCCTCATAGCAATGCGGGCTCTCCCGGCCATTTTGGCCTTATGGGCTCTCCTGTTGGTGGGTTTTTGCTGTGATGCTGCTGAACACAAGAATGAGAAGTCTGTGATTGTGGTGGGTTTTGGAGAGTGTAAGGATTGTGTTGAAAGGAATATTGAGATAAGCAATGCAGTTTCAGGTATGAAATGACTCTGTTTTGCAGGTTTGTTTTGTTGTAATAGTGGTGGGTTTTACTGTAATGGTGACAGGTTTTGCCAGTTATCCACAAATGTTCAGTATAAATGATTAAATAACACCAACTCTAACAGCTTAAGCTTTTGGAGTAATGTGTTGTTTCACATGGTATTAGAGCTATTGCTTCACCGTAGATATGGGTTCAAAACCCAACAACTCCTTAATATTAAAAATCCACGTGTACAGCCAACCCATAAAAAGAGAGGGACCAACAACTCGATATTAAAAAGCAGAGTATACGCCCAACCCAAAAAGAGAGAGGGACCATTCGTGAGGGGGAGTGTTAAATATAAATGATTAAATAATACCAACTCCTTAAGCTGTGGGAGTAATTGGTTGTTTCACAACAAATTCACTGAAAGCTTGTTGGGTTTAGCTCGTTATTTACAAATTCACAGAAATCTTGTTGGGTTTTACTGTTTTTTTTCTTGGTCTTATGTTTTGTTGTATTTTTTACAACTTTGTGTTTTGGTCTGTGGGGAGATGGTAGAGATGTATTAAAAGAAAAAGCAGTTCCTTGCTTCTTTGGGAACAGGATTGAGGCCATTTTGATCTTTCTAAATAGGTTTTATACTGGGGAAAAGATATTTCCACCCCTTCAACAGCATTTCCATGCTCTTATTGTTTGCTTTTCTTCCGGAAAATGAAGGCATTTTCAGGTGGCTTTGCTACTATGGTTTTTCTTCTTTCTAGTAGAAATAATAGATTACCTAACCATGACACATGAATTGTTAAATTTTCTTGAACAGGGCTCCACGTTACAATTGATTGCAAGGTTCCTAATGGCAAATTCAATACAAGAGGCTCTAGTGAACTCGACAAGGATGGAAAATTCTACGTTAAACTTCCGAACGAGATTGTTGATGGTGAAGGCAAACTCATCGAACAATGCTACGCACAGCTCCATAGTGCCTCACACAATCCTTGCCCAGCTCAGAATGGACTAGAGCCCTCCAAATTAGTCCTCAAATCCAAGGCCGGCCAGAAGCACACATTCGGCACAGCCGGAAAATTAGAATTCGCCCCAGAAACATGCACTTCTAAGTTCCTATGGCCCATCTTCAAGTTCCCTCCACTGCCCAAACTACCTCCATTCCCTCCAAAACTCCCAATGTATAAGTACCCACCTATTCCTTTCTACAAGAAGCCTCTCCCACCTCCAATTCCAATCTATAAGCCTCCATCAGTTCCAACCTACAAGCCCCCACCAGTTCCAATCTACAAACCCAAACCTCCAATCTACAAGCCCAAACCACCCCAAGTGCCAATTTACAAGCCCGCTCCAGTTCCAATCTACAAGCCTTCACCGGTCTACAAAAAACCATATCCTCCAATCTATAAAAAACCATGTCCTCCTTTGCCTGACCTTCCTCCTTTCCCCAAAAAGCCCTTTCCCCCATTGCCCAAGCTTCCTCCTTTCCCAAAAAAACCTCTCCCTCCGTTACCTATGCCTCCTCCTTTCCCCCAAAAGCCTCTTCCTCCATTCACTAACCTTCCTTCTTTCACTCAAAAACCTTTCTCACCATTACCTAAGCTTCCTCCTTTCCCTCAAACGCCTCTTTCTCCTTTTCCTAAGCTTCCTCCTTACCCCAAGATGCCTCTCCCTCCATTTCATAAGCTTCATCCAAAGCATCATCCTTTCCATGGTTGGCCTCCTCTTGCTCCCTTTTCACCCCATCTTTTCTACAAGCCCAAGTATCCATTCTCCCCTCCAAGCAAAGTGGCAACCCAAAATCCCTAGATGTAAGAACACTAAGAACTCTTTGTGACATCCTCCATTCTCTATATTTATGTTCTCCACTTTTATTTTTCTTAAGATTTCTGTTGTTTTTTCTCTTTTTTATATTCTCCTTGTTAATTTAGCAGTGTAATAAAGCATGTGAGAGAGTGTTGTTTTACCTGTTGTATTGGATATGTGAGTTCTAATATTGAGTAGATGTGCTGATACACAGCATAATACAAGTATTTCTTTTCTATGCACTTGAAAAAAAAAAACAGAGATTGTCTATAGTGTAAAAAACAGATGCGCTTCTATACCATGGGGAATTGAGTTGAATGCACTTTAAGAGTTACCTACCATGGCAGAGTTGATTATTGTTGAAAAAATCTAAAGATCTAATTAAAGCAGATTGAATGAGAGAAAAATCTTCAATAACACGCATGCTCCCATGGTGATGACTGATGAGAGTAGCGCAGCGGTCGCAAAGCAACAATCCAAGTAGTAGGAAAAATAATACACAAATAAATATAACTAGAAATAAAAGAAAGCAGTAGAAAACACGATAGTCCAACCAATTGAGGGATTTTAATGAATAATGACTAAGACATAGATGGATCTGAAACCTTCAACAGATTTACAGGCTGTCGTTTTTTACCACTCGGCCACTCTCCCCTGCCTGTTGAAGTGCATCTGTTGGAACCCGTACTCATGGTTTTAAATTTCGACCGATCGGTGGAGACCGACACCGAAACCACCAAAAACCGAAACGGTCATTTATTTCGGAATTTCGGTCGAAATTTCGGTTTTTCCAAAATTTGACCCAAAAAATCTGTTTTTTTTAATTAATTTAATATTTCACAGAAATTTCGACCGAAATTTAATATTGAATAAAATATTAGTTTCGACTTTTGTACCAGATTTCGACCGAAATTTCAAATTTTCAGGGTCCGAAACTGGTACCGAAACCGAAATTTTAAACCTTGCCCATACTCCAATGTGTATGGTTTCATCAGATTTCAACCAAAGTTTCGGTTTCGGTGAGGGCCGAAACGCATTCCGAAACCGAAATTTAAAACCGCGAATATGGATGTAAAATTTGTTTTATGTTCATTTTTACAACATAAAACAAATTTTGCCTACATTTTTTCTGTTGATAGAAAGATACGGAGCCTCATTTATAAAATGGAGTAAATTTTGATTTTACAACTGTTTTTACATCCAAAGTAGTGGAGCGTTGGGAAAATATGAACATCCATCGAATAAGAACCTATAACCATGGTTTTAAATTTCGACCGAAATCCGAAATTTCATAACCAGATTTTGGATTTCGGTGGGGACCGAAACTGAAAATTTCCAAAATTCAATTTTTCGCCATTTACCAAATTTCGGATTTAATGACATTATTTAATAATAATAATAAAGTGTTACAAATTTTCGGACCGATTTCAGAATTTGGGTCCGGAATTTGGAACCAAATTTCCAAATTTCGACCGAAATTTCGGTTATCCGGAAGTCCGAAACCGGTACCGAAATCGAAATTTAAACCTTGCCTATAACTATTAGCCTAACAAAACACTTAACACACTTTAGATGACTTCTACATATTTCAGACCCCTCATCTTAGGGGCCCACCATGTAGGTGCCATAGTTTAAAATCTCTCCAACAGGAAAATGGTAGCCATTCTATCAAAATTATTGAAAATGGACAGCTTTTAAATTAATGAGAAAAATTGAACTCATCTAATCCAACGGCTTAAGATTGCTTGATCATTAGGCCTCTAAACAAGTAAATGATCCCATGAATGCTCCAAACCATGATCCAAGCCGTTCATTTGTAGGGCCACAACGCAAATAGCATGTGGACCGTAAATCATCTCCATAGGTTGATCCTAACCTTCCAATATGTGGAGGGGACTGCACATTATTGAAACCTTTGTAGATCGTTGGGTTAGGATCATCCTATGTAGATGCCCAACAAATGAACGGCATAGATGGCGCACAGTACTTTTTTTTTAATAAAGGGATTTTGTCTTATTCATGAGGTGGCTGCTCTCACATGCAACAGTCCATCCACGAAATGCCTTCTTCCATGGCCGCTTGCAAGTTCCTTTTCTAAAATACTGAACTTCACGGGGCAAACAGCAAATCAAATATATTCCAGTACATGAAAAT
Organism: Tasmannia lanceolata; assembly: GCF_043159265.1. NCBI lineage: Eukaryota > Viridiplantae > Streptophyta > Magnoliopsida > Canellales > Winteraceae > Tasmannia > Tasmannia lanceolata. The sequence continues at coordinate 18,483,953 of NW_027518697.1, read as the reverse complement.
CTTACGGGATACGCTCAATAAATTGCGTGGGAAGTGATATATGCTTTACCTTTTCTTCCTCGGGCCACCTCCTTTAGTGCATTTATGGCAGATCATTTTCACCAAAGGGGGTGGTCACGGGAAGAAAAGGGGGCATTTCCCAATTAGGTGTTCAGGTGGGGCTCACCCACCTCAACGTGGCCCCCCTTCCCCCGGGAAAAATGGGAAAATAAAATCTCCGCTTGCACACAAAATTGTCACGAGATCCTGTCATGAAGTGGCGTAGGAAGTGATATTTTCCCACGCTTTTCTTCCTCAGGCCACCCCTTTAGTCTATTTATGACTACTCTTTTACAATACTAGAGAGTGGCCCATGAAAGAAAAGGGTCGTATATAATAAATTGGCACCCACAGTAGGATAATTCGCTCAAATCAAGTTATAAGGGGAGCGAATTATCCTACAAAAGGTGCGAATTTATCAGTACCCTATAACATTTCCCAATTGGGTGTTCACGTGGGGCTCACCACGCTCAACGTGGGCCCCACCTCCGGTATTCCCGCTGTCTCTCACTTCAAAATAACGCCGCTCTCTATTATTTCCAGATTTCTTACACTCTTGTCTCCCCACCGTACCCATAAATACCAAACCCTACCCATTCCCTCTATCCATCATCTCTCCTCTTCCCCAAACCAGAAACCCTAACCTAACCCTAGATCTGAAAAAAAATGCGAGAAATCCTTCACGTTCAAGGTGGCCAATGCGGGAACCAAATCGGAGCCAAATTTTGGGAAGTGATTTGTGGCGAGCACGGCATAGATCCGACCGGGAGATACAAAGGAGGACCGTCCGATCTGCAACTTGAGAGGATTAATGTGTATTATAATGAAGCTTCAGGTGGAAGATATGTTCCTAGAGCAGTTCTTATGGATCTGGAGCCTGGAACTATGGATAGTATCAGATCTGGACCTTACGGTCAGATCTTTCGGCCCGATAATTTTGTTTTCGGACAGTCTGGTGCTGGAAATAATTGGGCGAAAGGTCATTATACTGAAGGAGCTGAGTTGATTGATTCGGTTCTTGATGTTGTGAGAAAAGAGGCGGAGAATTGTGATTGTCTGCAAGGTATCTCTCTCTCTCTCTCTCTCTCTCTCTCTCTCTCTCTCTCTCTCTCTCTCTCTCGGATCTCTCGTACGGATCTTTTTTGTTGGTTTTTTTTTTTTTCGTATTTTGAGATTTTAGTGTGTGATATTTATTGGAATGTGAGAACCTTGGTGGATTTATGTTATAGGAGATAGATATTTGTTATTGAGGTTTGTGGATCTGTATATATGAGTTTGGATCTGTGATTTTGATTAAAATGTCAGATCTCCGCATTACGCGACGAGATCTTTACTATGGATCTGTGCATATGACTTTGGATCTGTGATTTTGATTAAGATCTCAGATCTTTGTATTATGCCACGAGATCTTTACTAATGTAGCATGATCTACCCGTCTATCTTCAATTTTTGTTGTGGATCTGTATATATGACTCTGGATCTGTGATTTTGATTAAAATGTCAAATCTCTGTATTATGCCACGAGATCTTTACTAATGTGGCATGATCTATCCGTCTTACTTCAATTTTTATTGTGGATCTGTATATATGACTTTGGATCTGCGATTTTGATTAAAATATCAGATCTCCGTATTGTGCAATGAGATCTTTACTAATGAGCATGATCTATCCGTCTAAATTCCAATTTTTATTCTGGATCTCTATATATGACTTTGGATCTGTGATTTTGATAAAAAATGTCAGCTCTCCGTGTTATACCATGAGATCTTTACTAATGTAGCATGATCTATCTGTCTAAATTCCAATTTTTATTGTGGATCTGTATACATGACTTTGGATCTGTGATTTTGATTAAAATGTCAGATCTCTGTATTATGCCACGAGATCTTTACTAATATAGCATGATTTATCCGTCTAAATTCCATTTTTTACTGTGGATCTGTATATATGATTCTGGATCTGTGATTTTGATTAAAATGTCAGATCTCGGTATAATGCAACTAGATCTTTACTAATGTAGCATGATCTATCCTTCTAACTTCCAATTTTTATTAGATTTTCTGAACTTTAGAACGGAGGATGTTTTCTTTCTACTGATCTTGATTGAAATGATGAGATATTGGAGTTTTAGTATCGTCTTTCTGAGTGCATGAATTTCCTAATGTTTCAAGATCTTATTGTAGGATATGTTTTTCCTGTACTTTTTTTATCTATCTTGAGGCAAAGTGGATGGATCATGCCGTAGTAAATTGATATTTCCTTTCTGATATGTAATTCTGATTTACATATTGGTTGATCCATTTGACTAGAAGGATTCTTTCCTTTCCGAAGGATTCTTTCTTTGTGCGGATTCTGGTTTATTTTAAATTTCCTTTATTTCAGAGTTGCAGAAGGTCCTCTTTCTAATATGTGTTGTTGATTGAAATTCTTAGATTTCTGCTTTTTATATTTAAAGATGCAATTTTAGAGCAGTTTAATGATTTTTTTATATCGATTTTGGAATGAAATATTGAAATCCTACTCTGGAGTCAGGTTTCCCTTCATTTTCTTTTCTGGAAATGATAAATTCGCCCATTTTCTTCACATGGGACAGCCAGCTCCAGTGTGCTTGCCAATCAAGCCTGTTGAATCCTTCCCACGTGAAGTACATCAGCCCCTCTCCAGTCATAGATACACTGGAGCTGGCTGTCCCAAGTAAAAAAAGGGGTGGATATATCACTTCCCTTCTTTTATTGTATAAAGTTCTGGTGTGTAATGAGAATACCTGCCTCCCCCCTTCCCCCCCTCATTTGTTTTCCTAAATATGACTTTTCTTAAAATGCTGAATTAGTGCATTGGAGGTCCTACTTATCTACTCAATTTGTGGGTTTAGGGAACTTGGATGGACTATTCAAAGTCTACTATTTTCATTAAATTACTAGAATCTCATTTTGTAAGTAATTTGTCTCCAATTTAAGGATTTTGCCTGAGTTGGAAATCATGTGATAGTAAGATTCTTTGATCTAGATTTTGTTTATTTAAATACTAATATCTGATAATGGCAATTTGTGTCTTTCTGATTCTGTCCATCTTGTAGTGAGATTCTGCATGGAGAATTAGAAATCACATGATTTTTTTTTTGAATTGTAATTAGAAATCACTTGATAGTATGATCTTCATTCCAGATTCTTTTTTAATGCTAAAGATCTAACGAATGGCAATTTGTGTCTTTCTGGTTTTGTTCATCTTGGAGAAGATGTGACTCCATATTTGCATAGTGACTCTGCTTCCATTTCCAGAACTCATAGAAGTAATTCATTTTTGTCTCTTGATCTAATTTTGCACCATGTGTCAGATCTTTGTCGACTTTCTGAGAGAGTTAAGTGGCCCATTTCGTTAATCACAACCCGAACTGTTTCTATGGTTTTGTATGCTTTGTTGGTCATGCCTCTCTGTCTTAGGATTCATTTCCAAGATTAGCAAGTTATAATTTCCAAGCATGCTCCTGTCCTATCTGTGATTTTGAATCACACATCATAAGTTTCATGTCTGCCCGACCCCTTGATGAAGCCTTTAGCATTCCAACCTATAGTTTAGAGGCTACTTTCTGATATGTATCTACATCTGCTAAAGTCATCAGACAGACACACATGGCTGCCCTGTGATTGGTGCTCTAGGTAGAATTTGACTCACTGCGATGCTGTCTGGTGTAGATTTTCTCTTAGAAGGGCCTGTATGTTGCCAATGTCAACTATTGATGTGATTCTGATTGTGATTGCTGAACAAAATCACATCTCACTCCACCAGCTTTCTTTTTTATCTGCTTGAAAAGTTACACGGATCCTTCTGAATGGATGAAGTACCCTGTCAGACATGTGTCGGATTCCAATACCTAAGGATTCACCGTGACACTGTTAGATCTCTTGTATCTATTTTTTTCTATATACTACTACCACAACTTTACAAATACTGCATGCCTTGAATTTTTATCCATCATAATAATTTGAAAATATAGCATTATATTTACTTTACCCTATTAAAATTTTCAATGCATTGCTTATTACAACCATATTATTATATAAAAAATTAAAATTTGGGAGTTGATTAAAATATTTTGGCCAATCCATGAATCTTTCTTTTTTGAGGTTCGTACAAATCCGACACTCAATACTCATGCTGGATTCGTACCTTAGTTGTAAATTCTGTTTCGGTCGCCATTTCGTTTTGGCCACCGAAACGAAATTTCGGTGGGATTTCGGTCATTTCGGTGCATTTCGGTCGAAACTTTTTGTTCACACAAAAAATATATTAAAAAATATGAGAAAAATCCAAAAAAATAAAAAATCAATAGAGAAAGATGAAAAACTAATAAATAGTCCAAAATATGTGTCCCAAAAGGCATATTCATTACTTAAACACATAAATTCTTGCACAAGTCCAACTGATAGTCTGATACATAGAAAAACAAAAAAAACCAAAAAGAGCCGTTCCAGGCTATGAAGCACGGGTACGGGTGCGGGTACGACACGACACGGGTACGTGGGTACGTGATTTGCCAAAAAAGCGGGTGCGGGTACGTTCAGGTACGCCGAATATAATAATATATTTTCATATTTTATTATATATTTATAAAAATTAAAAAATAATAATTGTAGAGCAATCAAATAACAATAACATCACCAAAATGGAAAATTCTAATATTTCTCTTCATTTCATAAGTGATTAAGTTCCATATTTCATAACATGAGGCATCATTACATCATTCATTAGAAAAAAAAGCCTGTCACTAATGTGTTGACCAGTGCCTGACAAGATGAATAATTTTTAGAGACTAAATTATGTGATTTTTTTTACAGGACTTTTGGGATTTAATAATGTTTGGACAAAATAGATTTTATGAATTTTTAAAATTTGAAAAATACCCCACCGTTTGGAAGTTAAGAAAGTTAAAATTTTGACCCGACCATTTTTCTTTGGATTTTGTACTAGAACTGGAGTGTTGACTTTTTTTCCTTTTAGATTTGGATGTTGAAACTATTTTTAATAAATCCAAAAGAGGGGTATTCCGTTATTTACATGTAAATCTTAAGTAAATGGACAATAAAGTTTACGTGTAAATACCGAGTACAAGAAAGTAGAGAGAAGTACAGGAGAGGAAAGAGAAGCAAAAGGAAGAAGCACGACGTGTCGGGTACGCGTGGTGCGCACCAGGTTCCAGGGGCATTGTTGTAAAATCTTCAAAATCCAGGCAAACTAGCTGTTATGCACGATTCCGGCTAGAATGGAGAATTTCGTCCATTCCAGACGAAATTCCAGATTTCGGAAAATTTCCACCGGAACGAAATTTTTGGAATTTCGTTCCGGAATTGTAACAAAACCGGTTCGTTTCATCCATTCCGGACGAAACGAAATGGAATTTACAACAATGATTCGTACCCATATTGATGCAAGTATGCAACATAGTTGAAAAGCAAAGTTAGGTTGTGCGAAATTATGAACTGTTTACTCTAATAGGAATGATGCAGGAGTAATGTAGGAATGAAATAAAAGTCCAGTGCCTTGGCTCTGTACAGCAGACCCCACAGTCAAGGAAACAAAAAGTTGACATCATGTGGGTGGGCCCTGTTTCAAATTGTTGATAAGGGAAGCAGATTTTTTGGTTCCTGCATTTATCCCACATGATTTCTCTTGTAATTACATTATCTTTTATGCTTCGTTTGGTTGCACAAAAGCTCGGCAGCCGTCGGAATTTGGTTTGGATTTGGCATGGATTCCACGTTTGGTTGCCAAAATGCATTGGACTCCCATTGATTCCCTTGGATTTCTCGCATGTAATGATTGCTTTTCTCTTTCTTGTCCCCTTATTCCAAGAGCAAAGAATTATGGTTGAACTTTCTAGGGAATGATGCTCTCTCTCTACTCTCTCCATATATTGGTCATGACACCCCCTACTTTTTCTCCTACTCTCCCATTATTTGCCGCGCAACCAAATACTACTACACAATTTTCCGAGGTAATTCTAGACAAATCAAAATTCTTGTCTCTTGACTTCCTATTCCACTACTCTCCGAGCCGGTCCAAGCAACCAAACATAGCATTACTGTTTTATAACAGTTACCCAGAACCCAAAGTAGAAAAGTTTCATTCATCCTTGTTACTCAAATTTCCATTTCAAATCTCTCTGGCTACATGCTGGATATCAAGTCCACAGCTTTCTGTCTTGAAAATTACTTGTTTTTATTTAAGTCCTAAAAATCATGTTCATTAAACTGTTAGTTACCTGTCCTCAGAATTTGATTTGTATGTCATATTCTTAATTAGTAGCTACCCGAGCAACAAAGATGGCAGCATGTCCTTGTAATTCAGCTATTTTGGAGTGTACTGCACAATTTCGTTAACTACCAAACTGTCAAAAAAAAAAAAAAAGTTACCACCACATAACTTAAAGGTGAGAAATGCCCCTTTGTAAAAGATCCTTGGGTCATTCGTAGGCGTCCATTTTATTTTCATCCGACCACCACACTCACAAAAAGGTTAAGTCCATCCTTCCTGAAGTCTGTGTGGCAAATTAATCCATTTGTCAAAGGTGAACATCAAGGTTGAATTACTGATTACATGATATGTAAAGCTTAAGAATTGTTTGAGAGAGTGAAAGAACTTGTTGGCTTCATGCAATGCTTCAAAACTTATTTGGTCAATCTTGGACTCGCGTGATTTGACTCGGATTGGGCTATACTGCATTGATTAAAAAAAAAACTCATTTGAGATGAGTCAACCCAGTTCTGCCCGGGATTAATTCTTGACTAAGTACAAGTTCTTAAACATTAATCTTGATGCCTTTATATCATTACTTGATAATGTATTTGTGTTTGCTCAGTATCATAAATCACTGAGTGGAGGCTTAATATCATCGGTCTTATCTATAATTGGCAGGTGTGATAAATGTGGGCCAATATCATATACCAGTATTTGTTGTTGATATTATAAACACAAGTCCTGCAATCTAACATATTCCATCTGTTTTAAATTATTTTTCAATCAGGTTTTCAGGTATGCCATTCACTTGGAGGAGGGACGGGGTCCGGCATGGGAACACTCCTCATATCAAAGATGCGAGAAGAGTACCCCGACAGGATGATGCTTACATTCTCGGTTTTCCCTTCTCCCAAAGTCTCTGATACAGTCGTGGAGCCCTACAATGCCACCCTTTCGGTGCACCAGCTGGTGGAGAATGCGGATGAATGCATGGTCCTTGACAATGAGGCACTCTACGACATCTGCTTTAGGACCTTGAAGCTCAGCACCCCAAGCTGTAAGTATCATCCCAATAGTTCATAAAACCTTCACATTATGATTTAGATCTCAATAAGTAGGAGCTTTTTTCAGAGTTGAAAGCAATTGGATTGTTTTCTTTCAACATATCATGGGCATAAATATGAATTCAAGGAAGTAAAAGACAAAAAGTTGGATTATTAGCTATGTCACTAGCATCTCTAATATTTTAAAAAAATAGCAATTTTATCTTGATATTTTGATAAGAGGAAAAGTTCCAAAATAATCCCCAGAATTTAAAAATAGTGATATTTTCATTTACCGTGGTATTAATATTATCATGATATTTTTACGATACCATAATATTTTTACGATGTTTTTATGATATTTTATATTTTTTTCAATTTCCATAATTTAATTTTTTAAATAAATTTTTTTTATTGTTTTTTTCCTGGAGGGATGCTATACTCACAGGAGCCCTTGTAGAAAACGGCTAAAGGGCAGCACCATTGGATACACGTCATTTGCTTCTAACGTTATCAGTGTCATCATAAATGCACTTAGGATGAATTGGGATCCAATGGTACTGCCCTTGTAGCCGTTTATAAACCTGAAAAGATAAAAAAATATATATATATATCATGAGATTTTTTTCTTGCCAAGAAATTCCTGAGAACGATATTTGTGACATAGAATATTAGAACTAAAGGGCTCATGTTGTATGTGATCTACTACTATCTTTGCAGTTGGAGACCTGAATCACCTCATTTCAGCAACCATGAGCGGGGTGACATGCTGCCTGAGGTTCCCAGGTCAGCTAAACTCAGACCTACGAAAGCTGGCTGTAAATCTCATCCCCTTCCCCCGCCTCCACTTTTTCATGGTTGGCTTCGCCCCACTCACCTCTCGTGGGTCCCAGCATTATATTTCCCTCACTGTCCCAGAGCTCACCCAACAGATGTGGGATGCCAAGAACATGATGTGTGCTGCGGACCCACGCCACGGTCGATACCTTACTGCCTCTGCCATGTTCCGTGGCAAAATGAGCACAAAAGAGGTGGACGAGCAAATGATCAATGTTCAGAACAAGAACTCGTCCTACTTTGTGGAGTGGATCCCTAACAATGTTAAGTCAAGCGTTTGTGACATCCCCCCCATAGGTCTCCAAATGGCATCAACATTCATTGGTAACTCCACCTCGATTCAAGAGATGTTCCGTAGGGTGAGCGAGCAGTTCACTGTTATGTTCAGACGCAAAGCCTTTTTGCATTGGTACACTGGGGAAGGAATGGATGAAATGGAATTTACTGAGGCTGAGAGCAACATGAATGACTTGGTGTCGGAGTACCAGCAGTACCAGGATGCCACTGTTGAGGAGGATGAGGAAGGGGAGTACGAGGAGGACGCCGAAGGCAACTACGAGAACTAAAAGTACCAAAGAAGATTTTGCCTTCAGAATTAAGGAATTTGGTGAGAGTTCTATCTTCTACGTTTCTGTCTCTTAGTTCTTTTCCTTGTTGTTTTTTATGTTAATTGTACTGTAATCTTTTCTTCGATACAGTACAACTGAAAGTGCTAAAGAAGCTGAAGGCAAGTGTGAGAACTGAAAGTGCCAAAGAAGTTTTTCGCCTTTGGAATTAAGGAATTCGGTGAGAATTCTCTCTTTTGCAATTCTGCCTCTTAGTTCTTTTCCTTGTTGTTGTAGTTAATTGTACTGTACTGTTTTCTTCTTTGTTGTTTTATATTGCTGGTCTCATGGCTGCAAGATATTGCTTGTTGATATCTATGAATTCTCTACATGAAAGTAGTGAATAAAATTCATTTGGTCTTGGCCAAGATACTATTATTTGTCGTTGATTCCATGCATTCTATTAGTAGTAGTGGTAGTAGTGGTGAATATAAGCTGTTGTTTCCTGAATATATATTTGTTTTTTATCAGGTTGAAGCACCTCTATGATTTTCACACGCATAATTCATACATTGATCACAGCCTATAAATGTGGATGATCGACTTTCAAGAGCCAAAATCTTAAAATATGCTCTGCGCATAACCTGTGTGGTGCTTCTGAGCCATGTACGGTTGTGATCGCCCATCAGATTTTTTTTTAATGATGAAAATGATCTCATTAATCAAAATCAAAAGAACAAAAACAAACAAAAAGATCGTAGTAGTAGAGGAGATTTTATCTTATGTACAAGAACACTGGTTTTTCTAGAGTGCTTGCATTTTTTTTATGGCATTTACAGTGAAAGTCCAGATAGCAGAAGAGGGTTACTTTTGAGAATAGCAACAAGTATTGCTTCTGAGTTAGAGGCAGGACCAAGGAAATAATTGTAGCCATGAAGAAATTAGGCGTCTGAATCCCGAATCAGACTGCCCGTACATACCCAGCACGATAAACCATCCACATTGAGCTTAAATCAATTGATTAGGGGAGGCATTCAGTGGGCATTGCTGATTTTAGCACTGCAAGCATTTTGGCCTATGACAAGACATGGAATTTCAAAGTGATATTTTTTAGAAAGTCAGAATCCTTTCAGGGCCCGTTTGGATGCCAAGAAGATTTTGATTTGGAATTCTCACATTTGCAGCCCATTTTGTGTTGACATTTGGATCCCGATCAAATCCTTGAATTTCCAATTCAGTGACTGACAGTTAAAAAAAATCAGATTTCCAAATAAGCTGTGGAAATAAGAAATTGGAAATCCACAGATCTGGCAGTTTCCTTCACCCTCTTGGCTCCTCAACCTCTCTCCTCTGCAGGAATTACCGCCTTCCCTCTCTGTCTCCCTCAACATGAGCTGGCAGTTCTATTCATTTTGTATTGAAAACTCAATTCCAAATCCAAATACAAGATCTGAGGTATCCAAACGGGCCCTAACTGATTTTTACATCCATCAAACGATAATGCAGATAAGTGGATTTACAATCAAATAGCATTATTAAGAATTCCATAAAGATTGCTTGTGTTGGTAACTTACATATAAGCTTATGACGTGGTTCCATTTAATCAGTTTTGGACTCACAATCAGTAATGTCATATATCCATGTGATTTTAGAAAACTCATATTTCAAAGTTAATGAAACAGTTCATGGTTTTGTATTCATACAAGATTTGATATAAATTAAGAGGGTTATCTATTTGTAATTGTAGAAGCCAGAGGTAAGAAGTTAGAATTCATATGAATGAAAGAGGGTTTCCATTTGGAAGTGGAGGAACAAAGGAGGTAAGAGGTAAGAGGTAAGTTGGTTGAAATGTGGATTTCTCAAAAATCTTCACAATACTTAGTCTTTAATCAATGGATTATCTAGAAATAAGTGGAGCTGTTATGGAAGTGATCAAAAGTAAAAGCTGCCCATTTTTTCTATGATCCAAATTAAAATGGAGACATTTCTCGTAAAGACCAGATATGAAACCGTGCGTTGCCTGATTCCTCCAAGTCCTGTAACCAGATCAGTACCAAACCTGGAATTCTTAGATCACTCACGATCAGATTCATCATAAGGGCCTTGGAACCCTAAATTTCTTGGGGACGACTCTAAATAAGATTTTGTTCAAGGGAAATGCTATATTCACCCTTTGTTTTTATTTGGGACGACAGCTCCCTCAGGTGTAAAAGAGTAGTCATAAATACACTGAATCGGGCTGTCACAAGCCAAAAAAGGGAGGCTATATCGCTTCTCTTCTTGTTCAAATGTCCTTACTATTTATTGCATCTTCCTACTTAAAACCATGGTTTTAAATTTCGGCCGAAATTACCAAAACGTTCCAAAATTGAAATTTGCCGAAATTTACAAAATTTTGGTCGAACATTTCTAGCGCATCACCGAAATTTTTGAATTTTGGCCAAAATTTCGGTTTAAGTGAGGACTGAATTAATTACATGTAATAACTTTCAAAAGAAGTAGCCAAAGGAGCGGGAGGTCTTGGGCACATGGAAGCACAATAAGAGAGGAAAAGCATAGCATAGTTGTTCGGGAAAGACTTTACAAAGTCCGGTTTCAGTTCCGAAGTTATGACTTATTATTATGACTTTTGAATTATATAGTAGGTATTATACTTAAGACTGATAGTACTCGCCGAAGGAGCAGGGAAGAAAGGAAAATTACGTATGATTTGGCCAAAATTTTGGTTTAGGTGAGAATCGAAATTTCCCCGAAACCGAAATTTAAAAGCTTGCTTAAAACCAGAATACTAGTTATCTTTCAAATCATTTTTCATTTTTGCTGACTATGACAACCGATTGTGAGTGCTAAACCAATTATTGGACTCAAATTTAAAGGTAATATTCTCTTTTTTTTCGTATTTTTTCTTAGTGACAAAACAGTAGTCCCACATTGACTGTACACAAACTTTTTCATGGAATATATAGAGAAGTCGGTTCCGAATCACACTTGTAAACTCATACCATAGATAGGCTCAGAATCTTTTTCATTAAAAATAAATAAAGAAATTGTACTCATGTTCATGGTTTTAAATTTCGGATTTCGGTGGAGACCGACACTGAAATCAATAAAAACTGAAATGGTATTTTATTTCGTCTGAAATTTCGGAATTTCGGTCGAAATTTTGGTTTTTCCGAAATTTGAGCCAAAAAATCTGTTTTTTTTTAATTAATTAAATATTTCACCGAAATTTCAGAGTCCGAAACCGGTACCGAAACCGAAATTTTAAACCTTGCTCATGTTTATCCTTTCAATGAGAATAAATAAATAAAGGGGAATGATATCCACATTGACCATAGCCATAGGACTCTGTTTTAAATGAAAACAACAAGGGCTGCAACAGGGTCGGGTTGGGTCGGGTTTTTTTAAACCCTAGCCCAACCCTGGAACCCATTATCTCGGCCCTGACCCTGAGTCAGGGCCGGAAAACCTCAACCCATTACCCACCCTATAGGGTATTGTGCTAGCCCTGGCCTTCCCTGATTGGCCTTGATTGGGAAGGGCCGGGGCGGCCCTAATTGACCCTAGTGCAAATACCTATTAAGAGTGCCAAAAATAAAGCAACCACTTATCATATGGAACAAAATGATCAATAAACAGAGAAAGAGAACAAAATAAGACAATATGAATTCAACAACATGCTGGCAACAGAGACAATTAATAATAATAATCTAAAGAGACATCAATCCAAAATAATAGAAAACATTAGCAAAAGAAACATGCACAGATGGTTCAATTCTATAATAGCAAACTCAGGGTTGGGCCGGGTCAGGGTACCCGAGGCATTAACCCAAAACCGCCCGACCTGAGTCAGGGTAAAAAAAATGAACCCTGACCCGCCCTCAGGGTTAGAAAATCCAGCCTTGACCCTGTTCGGGCTCAGGGCTGACAGGGCCAAACTTGCACCCCTAGAAACAACGATTGCAAATGACCAAAATACCCTAGGTTAAGGGTGAACTTTTAAAATAATGCCACACCAACTAAACTTGTCATTTGTTACTGCGAACGACAAACAGCCAATATGATTTCAGAGGAAAAATTCGGTCGACGAAATGTGTTTTGTTGGCCATCGAAAACCCGATCTAAAAAGAGAAAATAATTACTAAATCTTAAGGCTCTGTTCACTTCCTTCTTGAGAAAGGAAAGGAGAAGAAAGAAAGCCAAATTTTCCCGTGATTGGACATGATTTGACATTTTCCGCCGTTCACTTGTTCTCTCGGGAAAGCATAATTACACAGGTGGAAAATATAAATAATGACGTGGAAAACGAACTTTCTTGCACTTTCCCTCTAAATTTTCTCACCAAAAAGGGTGAGAAAATCACTTTCCTGAGAAAACCACTTTGCCTGCATACTTTCTTTTCCTTTCTCGGCCAAGTGAACAACGGAGTTTTCTCACAAATTGAATTTTATCACAGTTTCTTTTCCTTTCTTTTCCAGTTTTCCACGTCAGATTCTTTTCCTGCCGCTAGAAAACAAGTGAACAGAGCCTAAGACTAGTAAGCACATTTTCTTGGGGGACAAAAGTCATGACATATAGGCGAACAATGGAGAGACAAGTCAAGTAGTCTCATGATAGTTTGAAGAGGCCTGCTAGTAAAACTTGATTTCGTTTGGAAGATATAGATGAAATCCCATGTTGTGACAAATGCCCAAAAGATAAGGAAATGAGCTTGTATCCCCGCGAAATGCAAGAAACTTGTGGAATCGATCAAATTGTCCGTCAATTTCACTTTCGTCTTTATTTTCAGAACGAAACTTGTTTTAGAAGTATTTTCCTAGTTCGAAACTTTATTTTCCTATTTTCCTACGATGCAACTGTAATGCCACATCTTTAACTCAGTCCATCCGGATAGTAATTTGGTAGCTTGGCCCCACTTGACCGATTGTGGTTAAAGATTAGTACAATTAGGAAAGAACCTCTAACAAATGTCTAATCCTTTTAACCCCCAAAGTGTTTACATATAACTCCACTGACTTGGTTCAACGAGTTGCCACTAGTTGATTTCGTCTTTCATGACCGATTACGCCCAAAAATTGATGTAAACACATGAAAGATGGGGATTACGCCCACTTCGCAGAAAGCACCTTCACGCCCGTCCTTTGCATGTAATGACAGGCACAACAGTGAATAAGACAAAATCTGTCAAAAGTCAACATAGATGGTTGTCATCAAATGCACAGGACGGGTGCGAAGGTGCTTTCTGCGAAGGAGCTAGCAAATCCCTTAAAGATATGGTGATGTTGGAGCAGCTTCTATTGTTAAACTAATTATCAATTTTGTGGTTTTGTTCCAAAAGCCGAAAATAATGTATTTTTTTTACCAAATATGACTGATTCCTCGAAATTAAAAATCAAAATCAAAATCAAAATGCAGAAGCAGAATCAGAATTATAGCCAAATGCACCTTATGCACTTTGAACGCCTCTTATGACACTCCAGATGTCTATTGGGATAGCCCGCTCCGGTGTATGACTGCAGAGGGGCTAATGTGCTTCACGTGGGAAGGATTCACCGGACCTTGTTGCAACACACATTGCAGCTGGCTATCCCATGTGAAGATAGGGGGCGAATATATAATTTTCATAGGGAAATGTTATCAGCACTACTGTATTTTGATTAGGGCACTCCTCGCTTTATTAAAATTACTGTATGGCCCGCACTATAGGATGACCCAAACTGTCCATTAGATGGGCCACACCCTAAATGTTAGATGGGTCAACCCTCTAACATTCAGATCGAAGGGTTAGGATCAACCTACGGAAATGATTTTGTACTTGGCATGGTTGCTGGAGTTACTAAAAAAGATATTGTACCTATCCTGCTAGAGTTGAATTATGAACATGAAAGCTATAACTGTTAAAGTATAAAATATCAATTAACTCCTCCTCCAACAGCTTAAGCTTTTGGAGCAATTGGTAGTTTTGAATTGTATCAGAGTTGGGACGTGTTAACCCGTGTGCCTCCGATGATGGAAAAATCCCTCGGGAAGATCTCGGCAAGCCTGGTAAGCCTCCGAGGAGGGTGAAATTCTCTTGGGGAAGATCTCATAGTTCCCACATTCCTGCCACGTGGAGGGGCGAGATTGTTCACGTTGCTAACGCGTGGAGGGGGAGATTGTTGGGGGTTCCATGCAAAAGCAATAATCTCACATCTTTAATAATAACAGATGTGGACAGGCTTTTAAGGACAGTCTCCTCTTAACGGCTAGCTTTTGAGGGTGAGTCCTACCCTAGTCCCTACGATAACTTCACTAAGGTCAGAATTATGGATCAGATCTCTAATCTGTCTCAAATTTATTAGAGAGAATAAGCTTTTAGTCATACTCTTGAGCTCTGTTCAAGTGCTATGAAGGAAGTGGATTCTCAAATTGGGTTAGCTTCTTAAGCTTACACATTAGAGAGGCTTAGAATTTATTCCTTAAAAAATAAAATAAAAAACAATTTATTCTCACCATTTTCCATTAAATCTAAAAAATAAATAATGGGTACTAAACTACTAATATCCAATATATATTATATTTTGATAAGGACACTACTACCTCCATACTATAACTTTTTTTAATTAACTTCTTAGTGGTCCTCGTGAGGCTATCAATGTCCAATATAAAACAAACTGTGGAGTGCCATTATCAAACTGCCAATGCCAAGCATACCCAACTCGAATATTTGAAACGCATATTCCCCCATTTCCAACCCTAGTTAACTCTAACCTCAACCAAAGTTAAAAACCCTAACCACACTTAATCCACCAACCAACCCTTAACCCAAAACAATCCAATCCCTCCACGTGTAAACAAACCAACGGCCAAGATCAACCACACCACCCAACACAACTATATAAAAACCTCCTCCCCCAAACCCTAGCAAATCCTTATCAAACCCTCCTCTGCACAAAGGAAAAATGGCCTCAAACCCTAAAGTTTTCTTTGACATGTCAGTAGGCGGAGCTCCGGCCGGCCGGATCGTGATGGAACTCTACGCCGACACAACTCCCCGCACCGCCGAGAACTTCCGAGCACTTTGCACCGGCGAGAAAGGTTCCGGCCGGAGTGGAAAACCTCTTCACTACAAAGGATCAGCATTCCACCGTGTAATCCCTAATTTCATGTGTCAGGGAGGTGATTTCACGGCCGGAAATGGTACCGGCGGGGAATCGATCTACGGCGCAAAGTTTGCTGATGAGAATTTTATTAAGAAGCACACGGGGCCGGGGATTTTATCGATGGCGAATGCGGGGCCGGGGACTAATGGATCTCAGTTTTTTGTTTGTACTGCTAAGACTGAGTGGCTTGATGGGAAACATGTTGTGTTTGGACAGGTTGTTGAAGGGCTTGATGTTGTTAAGGCGATTGAGAAGGTTGGATCTAGTACTGGAAGGACTTCTAAGCAGGTTGTGATTGCTGATTGTGGTCAGCTTTCTTGAAGGAGTGATTGTTGAGATCTGGATCTGGATTATGGTTTCTTGCTTTGTCTTTCGTTTTGTTATGGTTAGGGTTTGATGTAGATCTGGTTTTGTTCTTGTTCTTGCTCTGGTTTGGTTATGTGAAGAAGACTAAGACTTTTATGTGTCTTTTATTCGAATAAGATTTAAGGTTTACAAATAAGATTATGGTTTACAGAAATTATTGCGATCTGATCTTTTTATATTTGTTATCTTTAGGGTTTCATTTTGGTTATGCTGGTTTTGTATTAGGGTTTCATCTTATTTCTTTGGTCGATGATCTGACCGTTAAAAAATATTAGGATGAGTGCGATTTGAGGCAGCATATGAACAAAAGTGGTATTGGCACTCCCGTTTAGGTATTTGTTTTCTCTGATACAAGCCACCATTTAGGGTGTGGCAATATCATTTCCCTCTTCTATATATTTTCGCCAGATGGGTTGTATATTCTTTTACTCTGGGTGCGATTGTCAAACCTTGGGGTCAAGTCTTGTGGTGATCTGAGCCGTAGAGTAAAAGAGGTTTGTTGCACGTGTCAGTGATCCACGTGATAAACGTTATGGATAAGCTTTGCATTTTTTTTTAAATTAATTAATAATAAGTGGATAAGATTTCGTTATCCTATCTTTTAGTTTACCCACCCTCTCGGTTTAATAATGGCACCTCCTATTTGATAGAAAAAACGAGGTAACTCGCAGGTCTTAATTGACAAAAACCCAAACGAAAGTTAACGTGAAATGAGTATTGGGAAAGAGGGGTGTGAACAGAAGATCGAGGCTGTTCGATGGTTGCATTGATCCATAATTTCTCCCGTAAAATGATATGTATATGTGGGCCATCCGTTGTACTTTTAAAAAAGTAGTGTTAAAAGAGTTGTTATAAACTTATAATTATATAAATGTGCACTGCTAGAAGGAAGGGCCAAATACACCGCTTCAGTATGCCAAGCACCCTCTTTAGTGTGGAGGAGGGTATACCAAAGTCATAGTTTTCATACAATTAGAAAATTTATATTTGTCGCCTTAACATTTTTTAAGTAGAAAATCAAGTCAAATGTGTAGAGTCTGCAAAAGGTGAGTGATCCACACCATGGACAAGCTTAAACAAACCGAAATGCCTTAGAACCATTCAATACCCGATCATCCAAATCCAATATCAACTTCTCAGACAGTTTTAATTCAACCCTGCAGCCGAACCCGAGGGGCATTACCTCAACCCAAACCCAATCCAGTCCATAACTTTAACTCAACCTACCTAACCTGAATTTTCAAATTGGGTGGGGCTAAGTTTGGGTTAGCCTTGGGCAAAAAAATACAAAAAACTCCTAATTTTAAGATTTTGAAAATCATGAAAAAGTAAGGACGGGTTGGGTTTGTGTCTAGTTGCGTTGCCCAAGCCCCAAGGCCTCAACCCTAACTCGGGCCCAACCCAAGATTCACCCCTACTCATGGACGATTCTAGCCATCAGGACTTTGGATCTTGAAGAAGTAGGCCCCACTTATACTTCAACCTTCATATTTTTCTTTGGAGAATGAGAGATACAAAATACTTGAGTGAAATTCTATACGGTTTTCGCCTTGAAGCTGAAAGCAATTTTTTTTTTTTTTTTTAAATACAGTGGGCCCACATGGTTTAACGCTCCAAACAATTTATTTGTCCAGCCGCGACTTAGACAAGTAATACCCCTGGAAATCATTTTTATTGGATGATCATAACCCTTCGATCTATTCTAGAATGGCACATTATTGAAATATCAACAGAGTGGAGGGTTAAGATTATCTCCGGAGATGAATTTAATGGCATGGCCTCCCTAAGTCGGGGCCCAACTAATGAATGATTTGGATATCCACGTGGGTCCACTATATTTTCTTACTAAAAACTCCCACACCGCGACCAGCCACAGCCTCACAAACTCAAAACCCACAAGGGTATTTCCGTCATGTCATCCAAGCATACGGCCGCCTAGGGAAATGGTTCGGTTCGGTTCGGTTCGGTTCTGGAGTATACTAAGAACCGAACCATTTATCTTTGGAACCGAACCAGAACCAGAACCGAACTTGATCAATTCGGTTCGGTTCGGTTCGGTTCGGTTCTGGGTTTACCCAACCTTTGACCAAATGGAGATATTTTGCCTAATCTAATATTTTGCCTAATCTTCTCAAAAGAGAAAGTTTTCGTGTGGTTTCTGCTCCATAAACTACAAACAGTTATATTAGTTTTCTATCAAATATTCATCATTGTGTCCACATCAAATTGGCATAAGAGCCTCCACAATCTATGATTTTGCAAGATTTATCATGGTTGGCCGTGGGAGAAGATCGAATCCAGATGATATGTTGGGACATTTGGAGGGTGCAAATTATCAAGGGTTCATGGGAAAGGGGGGATGATTTTATCCGTTAGATGGCGCATCACGCTCGGTTTGCGGTTCTCGGTTCCAGGAACCCAAACCCAAAACCGAACCATATATAATCGGTTCCCAAAAATCTGCACCGGAACCGAACCAATTAAAATTGGAACCAAACCTAACCGAACCAAAGTGACCGGTTCAGCTCGGTTCCTCGGGTTGGACCCGAACCATGTCCACCCCTACGGCCGCTTCGCTGTAAATCCAGGAAAATGTGGCAAAATCTATAGGAAATAATAAATTCGCACCCCCTGTAAGATAATTCGCACCCTTCAAGGTGAATTGAATTTATCATCGCCCAAATCTAACTATTTATAGCCACAGATGCTCTTTCGCTACTCCTTCCTTAGTTGTCAACTCATCTCAAAATTACTCACGCGTTTCGCTAAAATAACCATCGTGCCCCATTGTCAGGCCAGAGGCAAGTAGGACGGTTGATGGCATTCCCGTTCTGTATAACAAAACAAAGCCTATTTCTAGCCACCGAAGAAAATACACACGCTACATAGCCGTTTCTCAACAAAAACAACAAGAAAAAAAGAAGAGAAAACGGTTTCTAACCACTGGCTTAAAATACAGTGGATGGCATATTGTTTGGGTGATCCAAACCATTCATTTGATAGGGCCCTCACATAGATAGGGTGTCCACAAAAAATCAGCTCCATAAGATCATCCCAACACTACGATTTGTGGAGGTAAAATGGACATGTCCATATTTTACCTCCACGGTTCGAAAGGTTAGGATGATCCGATGAAGCTAATTTTTTAGGCACACCCTTGCTATGTGAGGGCCCATCAAATGAATAGAGCATTAGATGTCTATTCATTAAGGGAAACAACCCTTCAAGACATCTCTTGGATTAGTTTGAATAATGATCATTCGATCACATCTTTTTGTGATTCAAGTGTTTTGGATCATCCACAAAGTATCCCTTGTGTTTGAAAAACATCCATGACTGTTGGGAAGCAAAAGACATGAAGAAAGATTAAAAACGGAAGTGAAAAGTTATGTCTATTTTCTCCCAACAGATAATTTTTCGAACATCCACGGTCTACCGGACTACCGCGGTCGCCCACCGACATGTTTCCATTCATTTTATTTTTTACGATCCAAAGAACCGCGGTCGACCAGGCTACCCCGGTCGCCGGCCCACACCTTTCTGGAAATGGTCTCTGTTTCCAGAAACCAATCCGCCGTCGCCCGGGAACACCCAGTCGACCGGCCCTGTCTGAAATTTGTTTTTATCTTTAAAATATAACTTGATAAAATCACTTTAATTTTACAATACCATTTTGAAAATCTATAACATTAATAGTGTTAAGAATTAACAACGCGGCAGAATAATGATATACAAAAAATAAACGAAAATTCACATACACGCACGCGCGCGAGCACACACAGAGAACACACAGATTTACGTGGTTCACTCACCCAGTATGGTATGGGCTACGTCCACGGCAGATTGACAAGCCAACGATTCCACTATTCTGAAGAAGAGATTGCAAATCCCTCACAACTCTCTCAAGGGCAGCTCCTGATATCACACCCTACATATGGCGTTCTGAGACGCATTACAATAAAGGGAAAAACCCTAATTCATGAATGTACAAAACTACCCCTAGTATAAAAATACCTTAAAAAATTCAGGTCGGGAGCTACTGCCCCCGAACCCCCCGCCTTCAAGCAGGGGGCTGGAGCCCCCCCCTGCAACCCCCCCGGGCCACTCAGCAGCGAGCGGGACCACCACAGTTAGGGAAAAGTGTACTGTACTTTCCAGATTAGACTGAGATCAGGCTTCACCAATAACAATTAGCATGCCAGTTAATCTTCCATGCAAAAGGAGAGGAAAAGAAATAAATCCCCCAATATAAAAGGAAGGAAATCTTTTTCAATTTCTCTTCTTTGACTGAATCCATTTTGATATGATCTATTTATAACATAAAATCCATTTTTGATAGGATTTATTTATAGCTTGAAACAGGTTAGGAAAGAAATATGGTACAAAAGGAATGTATAGATATTTATAGATAGATAGAGATATCAATGTAGAAAATACCATTGCATCTGATTTTGCATAGACAATGTCAGCTGCCCAAAATAGGAAGCCTGTTCAGCGAGTTTTCCTAAAATATCTAAAAGAAAAAAGTAATTGTGGTAATATTTTTGTAATACTGGAGATTTTGGTTGAGAATTATGATTTCATGATATTTTTCAAAATAATTATTACAGAAAGGGAAATGTTACCAGTACTACTGTATTTTGATGAGGGCACTCCTCACTTTATTAAAAGTACGGTATGACCAGCACCATAGGATGATACAAACCGTCCATTAGATGGGCCACAGCCTAAATAGGTTGTACCCCAAAAATTATTTCTATAGGTTGATTCTAACCCTCCGATCTATTGAATCTTGAAATGGCTAAGGCTGGCAGATCGTTATGCGGTTTTTCACCTGGCCTACCGGACTGAATTTGGAAATGGCTAAGGATGGCAACAGACGACCGCAAATGCCTTTCTGCGAGAGTCCCTAGCAAATCCACTCATGCGCGCACACACTGATATTTGCACTACCACGTTTTAATAATTGCACAATCTTTTTTTTCTTTAATTTGATGGATTTTAGAAGGCAATTTTGATGATTTCATTGGTTGATAGATCAATTTTTTGCTCACCTCGTGTAAAATTTAGCTGAGCTCTCTGGCACCTAATGTCAAGTTGATCAATGGAATCCTGTTCACAAAATTTGATTCTAGTGATGACAATGCGTTTAATCACAGTCATGATGAGTTCATAACCATTTTCTTCTGAAGTGTTTTGAGTCTGTGTGGCATAGACCAAACCCCTATGCAGTTTCAAGCAGCAGTTTCCATGGTGAACATTTCTGTAGCACCAGTAATGTTTGTTGGCCGTGAACTGTCTTACACAGAACTCACAAGTTTAATGTGAAATCCATTCTTAGAACTCATCCTTAAATGAGAATGTGATTGGCTCGGAGGTGAATCAATTCTCCCACCACCACCCCCCAACACACACACCCACCCACCCACCAACCAAGGCACCTCATTACTGGACATCAGAGGTGAATCAATTGATTATGGTTGAAATTATAAAACAGAATATATGCTGTTCTCATTTAGATTGTCTTTGATTTTCTTCATATGGACATTAGCATTTTTATTGACCTTTTAAAAGGGGCTCTTGCTGTGGAAAGTGTTTCTTCCAATATGTCTCATGGGCAACAGGGAAAGGGGAATGGGCCTGGAAGCTTGCCTAGTACATATGATGGCATTATTGACTCATGTAGGCAAGAACTTTTGTTTGCATATTCCTAGAAGCGCCAATGACTAATCCAATCGCCTGACTTAGTCAAGTGCTTCCAGATATTTTTAGTATTCCAGCCTATCCTTGTCCTTTTTGTGTAATTTTAATCTTTTATTGTAATTAATCAGATATCTTTAAAAAATAATAATAATTTCTTAGTCTGAACTCTAGTAGTTACAATGAAGACGGAAGCACTCACCAAAACAAAAGGACATCCACTATATAGCATGTTTAAAGCATATCTATTGTTTGCATCACTGAACATTCTGCTGGTGATTTCCTTACAAAGCCTTCAGGTATTACTCCACTAGCTCCAGGAACAAGCTTGCTCTAGGATGGAGTCCAGCATCTTTGAGAGTCATCCCCATATTCTCTAAGCCATAAACTTTCCTTGGGAAGTTGGATATTAGTTGATAGCTTCCTATTCCAGGTAAGTCAAGCGAGTCGATGAATCTGTATAATGACTGGATCTTGTCGGAGCAAAGGAAGCTCCGTTCTTTCCTTGTCCCGTTCGGAAATCGTATCTGTATCTGCAAATCCATTGGTCATGCGTCAGATCTGTTTGTTGATAATTGCTTTTGAAGTTGATTTCCTCATCTAGACACATACCTGGAACTACAAACAATCTAGTGGATACTTAAGCTAGGGAATGAATTAACATAAAATGCAGTTTTTGCATAGGAGTGTCCTGTCCCTCTTTTATGCCTGAGTGATATTCGTAGTGTGTGTGTGTGTGTTTCTGTAATGTGACTTCGAGGTAGTGTGTGGCTGTTTTTCTATCTTTTGGTTTGGAGTGTTTTTGTAGTGTGTGGGTGTTTCTGTGATCCAACTCTTTCTTGCAGTGTGTGTGGCTGTTTTTGTATCTTTCAGTGTGGGGTCATCTCTACCTGGGTCTTATAGCTTAATGAATCAATTCTCCCAATACCTGTGTAATAGACAGATCCTTCTTGGGATTAGTGGTTTCCTTCTGCTGTGCTTCCTTTGCAGTGCTAATTGTTTTACCGCCTGATTGTTTTATGGTAGCGTGATTTCTCTTTGGCTTTTCGATATCAGCCTTCCATTCTTTGGCTGGCTTCTGAATTTGAACTGCTGTGGCTGTTTCCATCTCCCGGATTCTGTCTTTTTCCTAGAAACCATAAACTTCGTTAACACATTACTGTTATGTGATCTAATTAAGATTCCTTTTCTTGATAGCCATAAAATTTGGCATATCTCAGTGATATCAGATTGAGTTCTATCTGCAGGTATTGGCAGAGGTACCTTATCCATTTGAAGTGCAGCATGATATGCGGCATCTTGTTCCTGCCTTAGCTGATGGTATGTGCCTCTCATCTCACTTTCCGCTGCCGTTGCAGTCCTGAAAGCAAACCCTTGCTCCTCAATTGTCCTCTGTAACATCTCCACCAGTTCAGCAGGTGACACCGGCCCCTCTACCTGATTACAAGCAGGAAAATGAGAGCTTTATGTCATTTGTTGGAGAATGTTAAGAAGAGAAGGGAGTCATGAGGCAATTCACCTGCCGCAGGACTGCTATGCTATCACCGTCAGAAGGAACAATAATTGCGCAGAATGGGAAACTGGCTGCTCGCAGTGCCGCTGTCATCTGCCATCCTTCTCCTATGCTTGCAATAGCGCCCCAAGAAACAAAGTTTGCATCCAGAAACTGTACTACCAGCTCTGAGCAGATAGTCTTTCTACAGAATTGAGCCGTGTAGGGATGTTCTGGTGAGTGAAGATAGATAAACAAAAACTTTGATTCCTCTTTTGCTATATTCAGAGCTTTAACAAATGGGCAGGCATAGAAGAATGGATGGGAGAAACCATACTGCTGCTCAAAGCTTGTGAGGAAAACCCATTCCTCTGGAGCTAGTGGAGCTTCTCTGGACTGTTGGAACTGCACCTTTTGGTTTCTCCTTCCGACGCCAATTAGAGTCATTCCCTGACCCATTGCTCTTGAGACGCCATCTATTATGCTGGTTGGGAGATTTACAATCCTTCGAACGAACCTGTTTCGGGGAGAACCCTCTTCTGCTCTCATATTTTCTTGTGTTGTCATCTTTGGAAAGCTGGCTTGATGCTTGCAAACTTTTATAGCTCTGGTTTTATTTTATAAACCTTTGGAAGTCAGGAAGGTATGAAGATCACTCCATTTCAAGGCTTAGAGTATAGAGCATTGCCTAGACGTGGGCTTCTTTATAATCTTGCCTCCATCAAACGAGGAGTTGATTGCTGGAACATTGCCTTAACCAAGGATTTGTGGTACTGCTTTCTTAGTGGTCATGGGCCAAAACGAAAAGTTGGTGTCATTATGAAGCTTATGCTTTCCTTTTGAGAAAGATTGAACTGATATGGTATCTACCACTTTTGCTTTTGCTTTACCAGCAGTGATTTCTGCATTTCATTAGCAAGTGATGTGCCAGTTTATTCCTTGCATTGTTTTTTTAAGTTTCAAATTTAAGCTCTTTTTCTTCCACCATAGAAAATGAAAATCTATTCCCTTTCAATTTATTCCTTGCATTTCTTTTTTTAACTCAGTGCTTTCCTTAGTTTTTAGTATTCTTTTTTATTTTTGAAATTGCTCTGATATCATTTCTGAATCATTCTCAAATTTCTCCTTTTCCTATGTCGAATTTTATCCCAATCCAAACTTTGTAACTATATGGTGGGTATCAATGCTCATTCCCTAGACAAAAGATGAAAAGGGAGGTTTTATTTTATTTTTTTGTGGGTAGAAAGCAAAATAAGTGCATCCTTGGAGTAACCAAAGCAAAAAGAAGAAACAAAGAAAAAGAATAGATCTCTCTTTCTCTAGAAGTAGAGAAGCATCTCGTTCTGCAATTTGGATTCATTATCCTCTTTTCTTATTGGCACAGTAGAGTGTGGGAAGACAAAAAAATAAAATAAGACGTGCAATAATGCGTCGTGGGAATAAAGAAATTTCAAGCATAGTGTCACGTGGCCATTTCGTCCAGCGCTGTTCGCATGGCCTATGGCCCGTGACTTGGTCTATCAATGTAATATGTAAGGCTCATGCCTATGTACATTTTGTAGTGAGGACGTAGTTGGTATTAAAATCCATCTCGTCTCGTCTCGTTGCGTCTTGGAAATGCGTTGTTTATAGCACCTTTGGTCGCCACTGGTGGTAAAGGGGGTTGGTAGCTAAAGCTCTTTACCCTGAGATCTTGGTTGGCCATTGAGTGGTGCATTGCTAGTGCATATCCTAGCAGGGATTCCATTCTAGTCAACGGGTGATCGGGGACCCTCAGGAGTTGTAGACCTTTTGGCATGATCCTATTATAACTTGTCCTAGAATCATCAATAAAGCTTAACATTTTGCCTACGCGTGTGCCCTATTGCTTTGTGTGTGTTTGGAAACTTAGCACTCCATTTGTGTTTGTTTTGTAGGTTTGATCCTCATAACTTTGTTAGGCTTACTTGCTTGTTGTGAGGCAACGCAAGTGCCGCACGGACCTCAATCCCAAACCAAAGGTCCGTGACAGTTGGTATCAGAGCCGAAGTTCCTACCTACATTCAGAAATGGCGAAGAAGAATGCTACCCAAATACTCCCTCCGGAGTCTAGTCAGGTCCGTGATGATCAAGAACCAATACCGGTGCGAGGTACAAGAGAACGGATTGCTGGTGTTGAGGAAAGGGTGACAGCGGTAGAGCAACAACAGTTTAATCTTGCCGAGTTGACAGAAGGCCTTGGTGTGGAGACCAAGGGCATGATAGAAGAGGTGGAAGAGCGAGTCCATGCTCTTGCTGAGTTATTGAATCAGGCCGCGATGGAGGATCTTCGAAAGCAAGTTGAGACCCTCACTGGCCAAGTGAATTTACTCATGAGGACCATCGGTAATGGCATAGGTGGTCACAGTGATGGACAGGGTAGCAGGGTACGAGTGCCTGAGCCACGATGCTACGCCGGTGCCCGTGATGCTAAGGAGTTACAGAACTTCTTGTTCGATATGGAACAATTTTTTCGTGCAACACATCTTGATGAGGAGGCCAAAGTCACTACGGCCAGCATGTACCTCAGTGATGATGCCAAATTGTGGTGGCGAACCCGTTATGAAGAGATTGAAGCGGGACGATGTATTATTGACAGTTGGGAAGACATGAAGCGAGAACTTAAGGCACAATTCATGCCTGAGAATGTGGAGTTCATTGCTCGAAAGAACCTACGGCGCCTTCAACAAACCGGGTCGATTCGAGAATATGTGAAGAAATTTTCGGCTCTCATGCTTGATATAAAGAGCATGTCAGAGGAGGACAAGCTATTTCAATTCATGGAGGGACTAAAGCCTTGGTCCCAGACAGAGCTCCGAAGAAGAGGAGTTCAGAACCTTGCTACGGCAATGAGCGAAGCAGAAAAGTTGTTTGATCATGTGGGGGATGACGCAACAAACAGGAAGAAAGACTTCAACAACAAGCCATCTAGCAACTTCAACAGGCCTCCCAGCAACATGAATACCTCTAATCGGTCTTTTAGTAGCACAAAAGGAAGAATCCAGGGTTCAGGGGGTGATAGGAGAACCTATCCTAGAGAAGGGTCCAGACAATACAATGAGGCACCAACTCCTGCGTCACAGGGGCCGTGCTTCATATGCACCGGTCCACACTACACTCGGTTTTGCCCAAAGAAGGGGTCTGTCAATGCTTTGCTAGCTTCAACTTCCTCACCCCATGCTCAGAACGAAGAGGAAGAAGATGAGGAGGAACCCAAGATAACAGCTCTAAGCCTGTGCAGTGCTATCAAGGGACAAGGTGCCAAGAAAATTCTTTCTAAGGGAGTCCCATCCAAAGGCTTGATGTATATTGAAGCATGCATCAATGGAAAGATGACACGGGCCATGATCGATACAGGTGCTACACACAACTTTGTCTCGGAACAAGAGGCAAAACGTTTGGCGTTGAAGCTCAAAAAAGATGACTGGAAAATGAAGGCAGTAAACTCAGAGGCCCGCCCCGTCACTGGGAAAGCAAGGAGTGTACCAATCAAGATTGGGGAATGGTCTGGAACAACCAATCTCATGGCAGTACCCTTAGATGATTTTTGTGTCATCTTGGGGATAGAGTTCTTGAACCAGGCCAAAGCAGTTCCAATGCCCTACTTAAACTCCTTATGTATGTTTGGAGAAGAAGCACCTTGTATGATTCCTGCCAGTAGACAAGAGAGGAAGGACGTCGAACACTTGACGGCCCTTCAACTGAAGAAGGGTTTAAAGAAAGGGGAACCCACCTTCGTGGCAACCTTAAAGATGGGAGAGGCACTGGTGGGGGAGATCATCATTCCCCCGAGCATCAAAGATGTTATAGAAGAATTTAAAGACGTCATGCCTGAGAAGCTACCCAAGAAGCTGCCGCCAAGGAGGGCAGTGGACCATAAAATCGAGCTAGAGCCTAGCAGCATACCCCCAGCCCGTGCCCCTTACAGAATGGCCCCTCCAGAGTTAGCAGAGCTTAGGAGGCAACTCAATGAGCTACTAGAAGCAGGATTTCTTAGGCCTTCAAAGGCCCCCTTTGGTGCCCCAGTTCTATTCCAAAAGAAGCATGATGGGAGTCTACGATTGTGTATTGACTACAGGGCCCTCAACAAGCTGACTGTGAAGAATAAGTATCCTATCCCCCTAATTGCTGACTTGTTTGACCAACTGGGAGGAGCCAGATACTTCTCCAAGCTGGATTTGCGATCCGGCTATTACCAAGTGCGAATTGCAGAAGGAGATGAGGCCAAGACAACCTGCGTAACAAGGTATGGTGCATTTGAATTCTTGGTGATGCCATTTGGTCTTACTAATGCCCCTGCAACCTTTTGTACTTTGATGAATGGGTTGTTTCATGAGTTTCTAGATAAGTTTGTAGTGGTCTACCTCGATGACATTGTGGTATATAGCAACAC
This sequence comes from Tasmannia lanceolata, assembly GCF_043159265.1. Lineage (NCBI taxonomy): Eukaryota > Viridiplantae > Streptophyta > Magnoliopsida > Canellales > Winteraceae > Tasmannia > Tasmannia lanceolata. The sequence goes on along the minus strand of NW_027518697.1, from coordinate 18,456,144 downwards.
TCTCGAAGAACACGGCGATCATTTAAAGAAGGTCCTTGGGGTACTCAGAAATAACCAACTCTATGTGAAGCTAGAGAAGTGCTCATTTGCTCAGGAGCGTATTATGTTCTTGGGTCACGAAGTGGGTGGAGGAGAAATTCGCATGGACAATGAGAAGGTTCGTGCCATCCAAGAGTGGCAAATTCCAACCAAGGTGGGAGAACTCCGGTCATTCCTCGGGCTTGTTAACTACTATCGGCGGTTCATATCAGGATACTCAAATCGAGCGGCTCCTTTGACAGACTTATTGAAGAAAGATCGCCCGTGGTTATGGTCCGAAAAATGTAATACTGCCTTTCAGAATCTCAAGGATGTTGTCATGGTGGAGCCAGTGCTACAGCTGCCAAACCATTCATTGCCATTTGAAGTTCAGACTGATGCCTCAGACTATGCTATTGGCGGTGTGCTTATGCAAGAAGGGCACCCGATTGCTTATGAGAGCCGCAAACTCAATGACACTGAACGAAGGTACACCGTGCAAGAAAAGGAGATGACCGCAATAGTACACTGCTTGCGAGTTTGGAGACATTACCTTCTTGGCTCCAAGTTTGTTGTCAAGACCGATAATGTAGCCACAAGCTATTTCCAAACCCAGAGAAAGTTGTCACCAAAACAAGCTCGATGGCAAGATTTCCTTGCAGAATTTGACATGGTTCTAGAATACAAGCCGGGCCGATCGAACCAAGTAGCCGACGCACTCAGTCGAAAGGCTGAGTTGGCCACCTTGAAATTGGATGAAAACGCCTCCATGTGTCAAATAAAGAGCAACCTTCAAGACCGTATTCGTGAAGGGCTTGAGAAAGATCCATTCGCCCAAACTATCATGCAGCTTGTGAAGGCAGGGAAATCACGACGGTTTTGGACCCAAAATGGTCTCCTACTGACCAAGCGGTGTCGAATATACATTCCGCAATCAGGTGACCTAAGGAAGGAGCTTTTGAGAGAGTGCCATGATACTCTGTGGGCAGGGCACCCTGGGATTCATCGCACTCTCGCCCTGGTTGAACGTAATTACTACTGGCCCCGAATGAGCGATGATGTGGAAGAGTATGTTCGGACGTGCCTCACTTGCCAGCAAGATAAGGTGGAAAGGGACAAGCCCCTGGGACTCTTAGACCCGTTACCAGTGCCGAAGGGACCTTGGGAGAGTATCTCCCTAGACTTTATTGTGAGCTTACCCAAAGTTGGGGAGTTTGGCTCTATCATAGTGGTTGTGGACAGGTTCTCAAAGTATGCAACCTTCATACCAGCGCCATTATATTGCAGTGCAGAAGAGGCAGCTAGACTATTCTTCCGCCATGTTGTGAAGTATTGGGGCCTTCCTCAGAATATTGTCAGTGACAGGGACCCAAGATTCACTGGCCGCTTGTGGACCGAATTGTTTAAGTTGTTGGGCACAAAGTTGAACTTCTCCTCGAGCCTACACCCCCAAGCTGACGGACAGACAGAAAGGATCAATGCCCTACTTGAAGAATACTTGAGGCACTTTGTTAGCGCCAACCAACGAAATTGGGTTCACCTGCTCGATGTAGCGCAGTTTTGCTACAACTTACAAAAGAGCTCTGCATCTAATCAAAGCCCCTTCGAGCTAGCGACTGGCCGGCAACCTTCCACCCCCCATTCCATCGCTGCTGGTTATATCGGCAATAGCCCCCCTGCTTACCATATGACAAAAGAGTGGCACACAAATGTAGACATCGCCAGAGCGTATCTGGAGAAAGCTTCAAGGAGGATGAAGAAGTGGGCAGATCAGGATAGAAGACCAGATGACTTCAAAGTTGGTGACTTGGTGTTAGTCAAATTGAACTCTAGCCAGCTCAAGTTTACCCGCAAAGTGCATAAAGGCTTGGTTCGAAAATACGAAGGACCCCTTCCCATCATTGAGCGTGTTGGTAACGTCTCCTTCCGGGTCCAACTCCCTTCATGGCTCAGAATCCATCCTGTCTTTCATGCCAGTTGCTTGAAGCCCTATCGAGCCGATAAGGAAGACGACACCAGAAACACATCAATTCGAGAGGAACCACACGCAACTTCCTTCACACCTGAAGTTGAGGGTATCATGGCTGAACGCACCAAGCCGCGAGGAACTTCTCGAAGACCGACACTAGAATACCTCATCAAGTGGAAAGGCCTACCAGACTCAGAAGCTAGCTGGGAACCAAGGGAAAAGCTCCACCTCACTGAAGATGAAATACGTACCTACACGGACGCAATGTCGATGAGGGCGTCGACATGATTGGGTGGGGGAGTGTCACGTGGCCATTTCGTCCAGCGCTGTTCGCATGGCCTATGGCCCGTGACTTGGTCTATCAATGTAATATGTAAGGCTCATGCCTATGTACATTTTGTAGTGAGGACGTAGTTGGTATTAAAATCCATCTCGTCTCGTCTCGTTGCGTCTTGGAAATGCGTTGTTTATAGCACCTTTGGTCGCCACTGGTGGTAAAGGGGGTTGGTAGCTAAAGCTCTTTACCCTGAGATCTTGGTTGGCCATTGAGTGGTGCATTGCTAGTGCATATCCTAGCAGGGATTCCATTCTAGTCAACGGGTGATCGGGGACCCTTAGGAGTTGTAGACCTTTTGGCATGATCCTATTGTAACTTGTCCTAGAATCATCAATAAAGCTTAACATTTTGCCTACGCGTGTGCCCTATTGCTTTGTGTGTGTTTGGAAACTTAGCACTCCATTTGTGTTTGTTTTGTAGGTTTGATCCTCATAACTTTGTTAGGCTTACTTGCTTGTTGTGAGGCAACGCAAGTGCCGCACGGACCTCAATCCCAAACCAAAGGTCCGTGACAGTAGGCTTGCAGCCTTGCGCTTGGAATGCTTCAACTGATCCAAGTAAAGCCAACACTGCCGTCAAATCACGTTATAAGGGGAGCGTGGGCAGCGTACTGGGAGTGAAAATATCATCTCCCAAATTTTATTATTAGCCTTTCTTTCATGGGTGATGTTCTCTTGTTCACAGAATTTGGATTGAGCACAACTTGGGTCTTTTTCAATCACAGTTTTTGTGAACTTTTTTGTTTTCATCAACCGTCAATTGGGTTAGACTGCTGATTTTGTAGCAAATCAACGGCATATATCACCCCATCAGCACTGGTGCCATGAACTTCATGCCATGGTGCACCCTACTACCAACCAAAGCAACATGGCTTTTGGTTGTGATGGCCAAAATGGGGAAAGAAAAAACACATTTCACGTTCGGTAATTCAGATACATAACAAAATAAAATGTAATTGCAGGTCAGATAATGCTTTCTAGGCAATGCATTTGCATCATAGGTAGAGAAAATGGTGGAGGAAAACTCTAACTCTGTGTAGATTAAACAGAGAAAGGATCCGCGAATAGGCTGTTATCGAATTGACAAATAAACAAGACTAAAATCAAACAAGAACATATGACAAGTTAAAAACATGAGACATCTTTTTTCACCTCTTAAGCTTTTTTCGTTCGGCAGAATCGTCCCAATTGAACTCTCTCTCCGTTCACTATATATAGGTGTTGGACATAAGAAATTAGGGTTTCTTTAGAAGCTAGGGTTTCGATTCTGAAATTACTCAAACGTCCCTGGTTTTTCTACCCTGAATAATGATACGAACACACGCTTGAATGTCCAAAACTTCCACCTAAATCATCCCACGTCTGCCAAGTAGCGATATAGAGACTCCATCATAATAGAGACTCCAACAGGGACTCACATCCAATTGGTGGAATATGATTGGAAGCCTTCGGCTGGTAAAAACTGCAGACTTTAGGCATGGGACCGATAAATGCAATTACATTTCTGATTCTCAGAACATTTCACATATCCCTCCAAGGCAAGTTTGGAAACCCAAGTCAATAGCCAATGATGTCCCAAGAATTCAGTTAGGAGGAGCTGGATTGTCTAATAATGGCTCTAATGAGGGGGTTGCCTCAGTTGCTCATCAGCCCAAGACCAATCCTCAGATCTTAAAGGATCTTGTTTCTTCCCAGAAGAAAGCCCAAATTGTCAGCAGCGAAATCACTAAGGAAAACGATGCGAAGCCAGCCCCCAAATCCGTTCTCATATCAACAAATTTTTGGCCCTGCAAGATTTGGATCTCTCTCCATCCACCTTTGATGATCTCCCTCAACCCGAGAAGTCTGGGATCCATGGCACGGCTTCTGATCCAGGACCCTGGCATTTTGTCCAAAAAAGGAAAACCAAGAGCCCCTCCTTGCTCCTCTTAGCATCTTCTTCTAGCAGGCTCCCCTTCTCTCCGAAGTGATCTTAGAGTCCTCTCTTTGATCCCCCGGGTTTCCATGGTCGGTCATTAGCTTTCGTTGGGATTGGTCCCTCTTGCTGCGAATTGTTGGTGCCTTTATTTTCTTTGGATGATTAGTTGTCTCTTTGGTTTTTGTTGTTTGGCTCATCTTTGAGTCTCTTCTCTTTTGTTGTTCCCCCTTCATATATGTTAGGGGTTGTTTTCCTTGCTCTTCATGTTGTATCTTTTTCTCTATTTTAATATATCTGGTAGGGGTCTGCCTAACCCCAGCTTACCCATCAAAAAGAAAAAGAAAAAGTAGCGATATATTTTTATGGGTTGGATTTTAGGGGTGCAGCTCGAGTCGACCCAATTTCCTACCCGATGAGGTCGACCCGACCCGAGGAACCCTTTTTCCAACTCAAACCCAACCCAACCCAACTTTTAAAGCCTAAAAAAAAGTTGATAAGAAAAAAGTAGGATTTCACTCGGTCGGGTTGCCCAAAGCCTCAACCCGAACCCAAACCGACTTTTTTTTTTTTTTTTTTTTTTCGGGTTGAACCCAACCCGAGTTGGACCCGCTCCGTTTGGTTGCCAGTAAAATTTTTGTCCTAGGAAGTTTTAGTAAAATTTTCGTCCAATCCCATGTTTAGTTGCTTTTTAGCACTAGAATTTCTTTAATCCCACTCTTGTAATGATTGCTTCTGTGGTGAATTTTTTTAATCCCACTCTTGTAATGATTGGCTTTTCATCCCATCCCAAAATAATCCCAGAAACCAAAAATAAGCTTGGGAAGAATTTGTTTTTCTTCCCAATAGTTCAAGCAACCAAACACAGTTTTTTTTTTTCCCACCTCAGTCTGGTCAACCAAACATGGGATTTTTATTTTACCGGAATACCTCTAGGACTTTTTTTTCCCCACCAATCTCCTTGAATTTTTTTTTCTCCCACATAAATCCCAGGAACCAAAAAAAACCTGGGTGGAGCCCACTTGTACTTCTACGAGCTTTTATTTTTCTTTGACCTTCCATCATTAAGCCTACTAATTTCCATCCAATCTCAAAAAACCAGGAGCGAGTGCACTCACCTCTACCTTTGGGGAATAAGCATTAAAATAGGAGTAAGCATAACTGAGATTTTATATGGTGTAAGCCCTTATAGTCCCTTATTTTTCAAAAAGTACGGTACGGACCACACTATAGGATGATCCAAACCGTCCATGTCATGGGCCATAACGTAAATAGGTTGTGCGCAAAAATCATTTCCATAAGATGATCCTAGCCCTCCGATCTATAGAGGTTTTCATAATATGCAGTTCCTATATAGATCGAGGGTTGGGATCATCCTATATAAATGATTTTTTTGGCACAACCTATTTACATATGGTTTGGATCAGTGGTCCGTACCGTACTTTTTGAAAAATAAAGGACTATAAGGACTTTCACCATATAAAATCTCAGCACAACTAAACACTTTTGTTAGGGGTAAATTCGGTATACCCGGTACCGACCATCACACCAAACCCTAGCACACAACCGGTTCAATGTAAAATATATGATGAATTATCGCTGCCGAGCCAACTGTGTCTCACCCAACCCACACTTCAACAAGCCATTCATACAATTTTCTCCAAGATCGGAACCGACTATCAAAGGGAATTAGACACAATCGCGGAAATCCCACCGTCAAATGGCTAATCCGGGTAACTGTTACGCCCTAGTTACGCCCAAGACACCCTGTACGAATTCAAAAGTTCTCGCCAAGACCACAACGCCCCATCTCCGCCCAGAATTCCAGGGAATCAAGTATCGACGATTATAACCGCCACCCATCACGCACCATTCCAGGGAATCACGTCTCCACGATTATAAAATCAAGGGCACAATTGGCGCCATGGACATCATGGGTCTCCTCCTGCACAGTCAAACAAAGTGATTGAATTCAATTCTCTCTCTCCCCCTCCGGTCTGGTAACTTGTCTTGGCCCTCGTCCCATTCATCGTCCATTGCGTGTGTTGCCCATCTCTGACTTGGGCGTCATAGTGGCCACCCGGAGCCACAACTCCGGGCCCACCGACTCTTTTTCTGTGAGCGCAGAGCACAGACTCAACTAGGCTACTAAGTGAAGTCGGATTTTGGGCACTTGATATGCAAGACTCCATATTATGTGCTGCTTTCGTTTTCATGTGGCGTCCGCACTTAAAATCTCCGTTTTTTGCGACCTTGCATCACTGACAGATTCATCTTTTATTCCTTGATGGTCACGCCAACGAAAGACCCCTTATCTTTTGTTAGGCACACCCCCTTTTACTTGTGGCCTTTTAGGATCTTAAGAACCGATTATGGCTCGAACCAATGACATCACCGCACACGTCTTACGATTTATGCCCGTATCTCTCTGCCTCTCTCTATATAAACTCATTTTCACCACCTCAAATTCATCGAGAGAGAGAAAAGGAGAGAGAGAGAGAGATGTGTCCTTCTGGCAGAGAGTCAATGCCGGAAACGGCCGGAATGTCAGATTTCCGGCAGGCATTCGAAGTCCTGGACACAGACCAAGATGGTAAGATAAGCGAGAAGGATCTCCGGAGTTTCTACTCTACCTTCTCCGGCTCCAACGCCACCCAAGAAGACATCGATGCCATGATCTCCATTGCTGACTCCAACAATGATGGTTTTGTCGAGTTCGATGAGTTTCAGAAAGTCTTGGGCTGTAGGCCCACAAATAGTTTGATCATGGAACAAGTCTTTGGGGTGATGGACAGAGATGGAGATGGCAAGGTTGGTTTTCATGATCTCAGGACTCATATGAATTGGGCTGGTGTTCCTACAACCGAGGAAGAAATTAGGGCTATGATTAGAATGGACGGTGGGGATGAAAAGGAGGGTGTCTGTTACGAGGGCATGATGAAGATCTTGGCTGTTGATTTTCTTGGAGGGACTCATCACCTCTAGATTTTTGTTGGGTAACTGGCACATGTTACCCACATATTTGGAATCCATAGCAGAATGACTTTGTATTTTTGTTTTTGGGTGGCTGAAAAAGATTCAAGATTCCAACAACTCTTTTTTTTATCTTCTTGTCTCGACTGTATTTATTTCTCATATAATGGGTATGGAAAAGGAGATATAACATTTTTCAAACCACACAGAAAAGGAAAATGATATTTCCACCCCTTGTGATTGTCTTTTCATGAAAATGTGTTAGTTTTTAATGAAAAGACAAACAAAAGGAGGTCAATCACATCTCAATTCTAACCAATTGAGTGGACAATTCTAACCATTAAACATTAAATGCTTTGTCATGTATCCATGTTTTAGGCTCTGCGTGGATCGAAAGAAAAACATTTCTCACAGAAATTGGAAAAATTTCTACTTTCCTCAATTTAGAGAGAACTAAGAGTTTTTATATGACGCCCGACGTGAGAATCACAAGGGCTAGGTGGTTGCTTTGACGGTTGGGCATCATATAAATTCTCGGGATATAATATGATTATGATTAATTTAAGGAAATGATTTCAGCAAAACTATGTTTTGATACAAGACGGTCATGTTTCTTGTCTTTTAGTATTTAATTGTCATGTAAGTGCTTTTTGGGAACCGTAAAACTAGGGCTGCAACTTGGGTCGGGTTTTACCCGACCCGAAAATAGCTTGGGTTGGGTTCATGTTTCTCGGGTTTCGGGTCGAGCTAGGTCTACGATCCAAAAGCCCGCATGAATCTCAGGTCGAGCCGGGTTTGAAGGGGCCCGACCCGACCCGAGTTACTTGAGTTATATAGTATGTATATTTTTTTTCTAAAACCTTGTTACTTTAAAAGTGGAAACTTAAAAGTAAAACTCACGCACGCACGCACAGGGACTCTTTCCATCTTATGTTCGTTTCCCCCATTTAGCTCTAGGATTTTAAGTTTCAACTAAATAGTTAACGCACTAAATAGTTTGTTATTTATCTCATATGAATATAATCATTTTCATTTGGTATAATGCATCAATTTATTATCTTTGGACTGGTTATTAGTTAATGCACTAAAGAGTTTGCCATGCTTGAGTTTTTCTACTTATATGAGTTGAGTTGCCTTGCCAAACAAGAGTTTTCCTTAAAAATTTACATCAACATAAAAAAACTTGACTGACCCGACTCGACCCGAGATTTATCATGGGTAGGGTCAAGTTTGGGAATCGTGGGTTTTCCGGAAAAAATCTTGACCCGACCCGAGATATTTGTTGTGTAGGGTTGGGTTCTTCAAAACCCGACCCGAGTCGCAGCCCTACGTAAAACCCGTTTACACCTCTTTAAATACAAAAAAGACAAGAAACATGAGCGTCTTGTATTAAAAATGTCTATGTTGAAATCATTTCCCTTAATTTAGAGGGATATTAACATAAATTGAAGGTCCCATTGCCTCTGAATAAAAATGGAATAGGGTTGGTCCCAGTTATGTTTTTTCTTCTGTTAAAAAAAAGTAGGAAATTTTAGAAATATTTTTCCTCTCCAAAATTTTACAAAAAATTCTTGCAATCCAAACAGGGTCTAAGAAAATTCTCTCTTTGATTCATGTTCAGGAACGAGGTTGGTCAATGTCGATCACCATATATGTATAGAACAGTTGGTGAAGTGGAGGGAGGTCAAATTTGTTGTTTTCTGTACCTCTCCAATTAAGCATATTCAACTTGTTTTCAGAATCTTCGAGGAAAGAACAGCCTTACATTTGAAAGACTTAAAGCACCATACAATCTCATAATTTGAAAAACATAAAGCACCATACAATCTAATGGAGAAAACGGCAATATCTGAGGCTTTCAACACAGATAAGCATGCATTGCACATGAAAGTGTATAATGCTAAGGCAACCAAGGAGGTGTTCGGATATCTTCTTCACCACCAATGAGACTGTGCCATGCTGCAGTGGTGACAAATAATCATGGCTGCAGCAAGTTAAACAAGGTCGATTCGCCCGTTTTCTAGCAGTCCTTTAATCGACTTATAACGGACGACATAGAGATCATCAGCAACTAGGTCCACGATCTCGGCACCGCTGCGAGGTGGCACAAAAATATTGGTATGAGAAAAAAAAAATGAAACTCCTAAAAAAAGAACATAGTGCTATAAAAAATTACACGTCGTCCAGCTGGAATGCTCCAACAGAGCCCTTGCTTTTGCAGAAGACAAAGGTGTCTAAATGAGGCTCTGGAACTGCAAGACCAAAGCAGGGGAAATCAAAGAGTGAAAATGTAAAGGAAAAAGACCATAAAATTTGGAGCACAGTAGACGTATGCACTGACTAAAACCAGGCAAACCTGAGCCACGAGATGCGATTCATGGGTTGAACAAATAGATTATAAATCACAGCTCAGATTATGATCAAAATTACAAAATCATAAGAATCTGGTCCAGAGGGGCAGTTTTATTTTGGCCAACTTTCATTTTGGAGTTCACCAACCCATGCTAGATTATGATCAAAATCTAGTTTCACCAGATTATTAGAAGCAATTTAACCCTCCCGACACGAATAAACAATGGATTCATGGGATATTTAATACCCTTTGATAGGTTGGGCACCAATTCATGCCAGATTATGACAGTTGAGTCTAGTTTTAATAGGTATTAACTGGCTTGTCATGAATAAATAATGGAGTCCTGGAACATTTAATAGCCTCCAAGGTTGTTGCATGAAGTGTGTGCACGCATGTGTCAGAAAAAAGTTGATCAGGATGCATTATAAATTTAAATACTTTGTTTTCCAATGCCGGTCTTACGAAAATTGAGAAACATACTGGTCTAACCAAAGCTTGAAAGATAATGGCACTTAAATCTTTTAAAGCTTTAACCTACGACCACTAATTATGAGTCTTTTACTAGTCTTTCATTTTTTTTCCTATCTTTTCTTTTTTCAAATAATATTGACTGATGGAAAGAGTTAAAAAAAAAAAAAGGTATAGCTCCAAGATGATACATCGGATTAGAAGAGAAGAAATACCAAATGTTAGAATCACCATTTTCATTTGCAACTGTGTACATATTGATAAGAGATGACATGGCAAGGAAGATCACAGGTTGCGTCAGTGTCCGAGTCCCCATAATAATGGTCTACCCAAGAAACCCATCTGATGAGCCGCCTTCGCAATTAAAGGTCGGCACGAAGATACGAAAAGATTTTAAGGCCCCTTGATGTAGGCTAGGAAGACAGAATAGGAAGAAGAAACGAAAATGAAGAAGAGAAGAAACATAAGTAGAAGAAAAGAAAGGAGAACTCAAATCTGTAATAAACTCGATTAATCATCCTAAGTAACAAAAATCTGTAAATTGGCCTATAAATAGACATCCAGCATTCATTAAAAGATTAAAATATCTCTATCCCTACAAACAATAAAAAGATCCCTACAGGGGCCCTGAGTGCGGCCCCACCTAGAATAAATCCGCAACGAACGGTCTACAATCCCCATCAACTCCCCCCGCTGAAAAGAACTCTCCTCCGGAGTCCAGAACGTGAAGAGTGGTATTGCTCCAAGATGACAGTGTCCAAACAGCGAAGCTCCTCCTCTGTAAGCCAAGTAGTGTCAGAATCTAGTCGATGACGCCACTTGACAAGATAATGTTGAAATTCACCCTTGCGTGATGTAACGATTTTATCGGCAACTATAGCATCGATCTGGTAGGCAGGAAGTGGAAGAACCGGTTGAACCATAGGCATTGGGGCTAGAACAAAAGAGCTGGCAGTTTGACTTGTAGAAATATTGTTGGCATAGTAGGAGGCTCGAACACACCTCTATATGGGATAAGATCTTTGATATTAAAGACGTGACTAATATTCATATCAGCAGATAAGTCTATTAAATATGCATTAGGGATGTACTGATAAAAAAGTCCAATGGCTCGAGCATATAACTTTTTGAATGAGTGACGAGGATAACGTTCAAGACGTAAACAAACCATAACATAATCTCCTTCATTAAATTCATGAATCCTACGATGTATAGCAGCAGCTAGTTTGTAGTCAACATTACTCATAGCAATCCTACGACGTATATCAGCATGTAGGTCACGGATGTGCTAGGCAAAGGAATTGGCTGACTCAGATGGACGGGCATCAGGGGATAATTGTATAAGAGGGCTGACGAGGGTTAATGCCATGAACACTCTCGAAGGGGATCTTTCTAGTAGTCCGATAAACAGAACTATTATACGCGAACTTGGCAGTCGATAACAAAAGATCCCACGTACCTGGACGGTCACCTACCAGACATCTCAACAAATCACCCAGGCTACGGTTAACGACCTTAGTCTGACCATTGATCTGTGGATGAACTGCTGAGGAAAACTTCAATTGGGTCCCAAAGAGCTTCCAAAGTGCCTTCCAAAAATAACTGACGAATTTGACATCTTAGATACAATGGAAAAAGGTAGCCTGTGAAGTTTGACGACCTCCTTAAATAACAGCTTAGCAACTTGTGTGGAGTCAGCTATCTTGCTACATGGAATAGAGAGAGCCATCCGTGAGAATCGATCTACCACTACCAAGATGAAGTTATGTCCTCTGGCAGTCCAAGGACAAAGTCCATGCTTACATCTTGCCATGGAGAGTGGGGAATAGGCAATGGCGTGTATAATCCAGTGTTTTGCTTCTTAGCCTTCCCCAATTAGCAAGTGCGACAATGTGACACAATGTCCACTGTCTTTCTTTAAGGATGACCAGTAAAATCAATCCTCGACTAACGCGATTGTCTTATCTCTGCCAAAATGTCTGAGAGAGGTGTGGTGCCTTGTTTGTCATCGTTTTTCATTACAAGTCAATACCTTCAACTTGAGGGGGAGTGTTGCCATATTTTCCTTAGAGTTATTATTTTCTCTTGATGCTCTCTTTTTCTTCGTATTCTCTTCTTGGGGGAGTGTTGTCATGTCGTTGTGTGTTCTTTTCTTGAGGGAGAGTGTTATTGTCTTCTCTTTATGATCTTCGTTTTCTAATTGACCACTCTTTTCCAGGCGATGGTGTTCCCATCATTGGTTCCCACTCTTACTGGCGACAACTTAATTTTCCCGTTGACCTTTCTTTTCCGGGCGATAGTGTCCCTATCGTTGGTCATCTCTCTAACAAGGACGGCTTTGTTTCCCGTCGACCTTCTTTTCTAGGCGATGGTGTCCCCATCATTAGTCGGTTCTCTTACTGGCGACGGCTTTGTTTTCCCGTCGACCTTCTTTCCGGGCGGTGGTTTCCCCACTGTTTGTCGGCTCTGTTCAGGCGACAGTTTCCCCCTTGACCTCTCTTTAGGCGACGATGTTCATGTCGTCGACCTTGTCACCAGACGATGGTTTCCCCATCATTGGTTGGTTATCTTTCTCCTTCTTGTCTTCTTCTCTCCAGGCGAATGTTTCCCCGTCGACCTTATCTCCGATGGTTTCCCCATCGGTGGTTATCTTCTATTGGCGTGGTGCTACTTAGCTGGTGTTCCTACTCATGGTGCTTCGCCATTGCTCATGTGCGCACTTATTTTGCTCGATGGATCGCTACTATTTCCCCGTCGAGGTGTCACCGTTTGATCCTTCGTGGTTTGCACATGTATTTGACGGGCTCTCATTAAGGAGAGAGGCCCTGTTTTTTATTGCTCTCGTCGTCATGCTGATTCAGGGGGAGCTGCTCTGTTTTTATGGCCGTTGATCTCGCTGTTGTACTCTTGGTTGTTGTCTTTTTGTTTGTTTTCATTATGAATTTACCACACCGGCTTGAGGATGAGTGTTATACCGTGAGTGTGTATGAGCTTATTGTACTTTTTGATGTATGGTCTTTTTTGTTGTATTTTTAGTTGTTTATTGTAGTTCTTTGTAGCAAGCTGGAGTTTCATAGTATATACACTCCAGCTTGAGGGGGAGTGTTGAATAACATGTAAGGGTAGTTTAGGTATTACTTATAATGTTAGGGGTATTGTAATAATGTATCTTATGCATGGGATGTTAGATCGGCATGGGACCCATAATACCTCATAACTCTATGTAGTATTGACATAGACTTGGGTCCTTAGAGGGGAAGATTGACCATTGTACTTTCTTATACTTCATTACATTGTCCTTCATTATTTACTTTACTGTTCCAGACATGTGCACATGTGCGGCAATGCAAGTCACTAGGTGTCCGATGTGATTAAGCCATTATGGATGGCTTTCTTGCTTAGGTGAAGATTTTTAAGTCTGCCTTTCACCAAAAAAAAGGTGAAGATTTCTAAGTACGTATTTGTGCTTATTCTAGTATTTCCCAAAGTTTCATCTTAAAATTTCATCATTTGCATATTTTTTTATGTTTTTTTTTTAAGATTAAAAAATTTCATCATTTACGTATGTTTCCATATGTTTCTGTGATTTTACAAGATTTACACCGAAACCGAAATGTTTCCATTTCCGTGCCGACCAAAACCAAGTTTTAAAACAATTTTCATGAAAAAGCAAATAACATCGAGGCGGATTGTAATTTTGTAAGAGGGAAAAAATAGAGGCAAAGAGTAATCTTTTCGCCATATGCTAAAACTCGAGACCAACCTGTTGGCAACCTTGCCAAAAAAATGGGAAGAATTAGACCTAGTGGTATTCATAGCAAGCTAACATGATTGACGTCTATGATCCAGGTTGAAGGGGGGAGTGTTGCAGAAGTGTAAACAAAAATAATGTTCATTTCATATTTTATTTGTAGAGAGAGTGGGTATTATTGTTTTTACATAGGGATATTTATGTCATTTTTGTAAAATTTCACCTAAGAGATCAGTAATAAAATAATGTAAGTGAATAGTAACTTGCTCTCATACGATTTCTTCTCCACCTTTTTTCATCCTATTCTCTTATTCTTCATTAATCTTTATCAGTCGCATGTGAGAGACCTGCTAAGGAGCTTGCAGGTTGAGTTATTATTGCACAGGGACCATGTCTCCTGAGAAATCCTTTCCAATGAAGCATCCTATCTCAATGGAAACTTCCGTAAGAACTCCCATATTAAGGGCCAATCACACAAATCTCCCCAAAAATGGGTTGATGCTGCAAGAATTATTCTCTTTCTAAAAAATCGAGTGACATCTGGATGCCCATCTTCTTATCAAATACTTTGAAGTTCAAAGGTAGAAACTTAGAAGCACGAAGCGGGTGAGAGGACGGGAGAGGGAGAGGGAGCAGGGGCGGGGAAGCGTGGGGTCTAGAAGTGTCTAAGTTTGGGAGCGCCATGAGAGCGTGTATGTAATATTTTCTTTATATATCGTTCAAAATTCAAGTACATAAAAAAATAATAGTTTCTAACCATTTTAATATGTATCTTTCAAATTTTAAGTACATCTAAAAGCTAATCTCTAACCAGCTTCACCATCTTCATTTGCGTGCACTCCTTCCTCGTGCCTTCTGAAGATGCACAAGCTTTCGTGTTTGCTCCAATGAAGTACTTTGAAGAGTTTGAGGAGTTTGATGTAAGGAGGTTGATGATGGTGGGACTTATAGAGTAATAGAAGCAGGTTGGGAGGGCCATGAGAACGGTTCCCGTCTCTTTGGGGTCGCGCTCCTTGGAAGCTCCTTCGTAAAGAGCGTCGAATCGAGGTTCCGAGGTGGGAGCGGCACCCTGAGGAAGATTCCTGCTTCTAAGGGTAGAAATAAGAAGAGCATATGTTATGATTGTGTGGATCAGTGTTTAAAAACGTGAGTGCGGCGCAGAACGTGGCCGAAGAAAATCCTAATCGACTCGGCACGACACGGTCGAGTACTCGGTTGACGCGGCAGACTACTAGATTGACGTGGTAATAATTCGAGAGAGTCGAGGTAGTTTTTATTGACTCCGTTGGGCAAAACACGGAACGCGGCCAAGGTAAAAGGGAATCAACTCAGGGGAATCGACGCGGATGCGGGGGAGTTTTAAAACTATGGTGGGGATAGCAAGCTTTGTTGGTATTTTCTCATGGTAATGTTGGCATCAATGTTTGCCTATGCGGGTCTGATGGGGACTTCAAATGCCACAGAAATATGGAAGCTAAGGTGATGGCTTGTCTGCAAGGGATTTAATTGCTCTTGGAGTTAGCCAATCAATGATTTGGATTGGTGTGAATTTCTTAATGGGAACAGATGGTCTCCTCCGCTGTATCATCTCATCCTAAGTTCCAAGAGATGAAGCATACACCATCAAATTATGATGGTGGCTGTATTCCTCAAACTTAGTCCAACATAACTCACTGGGAAATGAGACTGAAAATTATGGTGTTGATTGTTCTTCAATAAGTACCTAACACGGCATATTTGACTTGTAATTTGTTTACTTCAACCTTGTAGGGGTTTTCTTATTTTTTTTCTTTAAAAACTTTGAATATATAACTACTTTTATCACTTGTCTAAAAATCACAATAAGAGATGACCAATTAAGCATAATATAACCCTAATAGAAAAAACATAAAAGGTAGAAATAAAAAGGTACCCATGTCATCCTCTTCACTTGATATGGATTGCTTCAGAATGGACTGATAACCATAGGGGAGTCGTACTAGCACCGATTGCTCAAGATGCTTTTCCATAATATCAGTACACCTGCCTCAACCAAATCCATCTTTAGAATGTCTTAAGTTAACAAGCCATTTCAACATATACTTCTAAATAAAAAATATCAAGAATCATAGTTGTCACCTTTTAGCAAACTTCTGTTCTTGTTCAGAAAGGCGGTTCCAAAGTTGGGTTTTTGAGATGTGGATAACATACTTCTCAATCTGCACATTTAAGTTATTAAAAGACAATCACATGACCCTAATTTCATAATAAAAAGAAAAAGCAATGAGAACCTCAGCCAATGATCACCTTTTGGAGGCGGATCCGAAGATATGATCTCAATAGGAAGAGTGTTCTGTCCAAGTCCATCTGGTAAAGGGATACAATGAGCTCATCGCTGGCATTCCCTGAGAACTCCTCTACGGTCTCTTCCTATGAGATCACAAGCAACAAGTTCAACAAAACAAAGTTAAATGAAAAAACAGTGAGTACAAAACCCCAGTTCATCCAAAAATAAACAACAACTGTTTGATTACAGGCTGCAAAGGATTGCTGTACAGCTATCACAGTTTATCAGCAATCAGAATTCCACACTGTTTTAAGTTTTTCTCACGTGAATTCAATCAAGGAATGAGAGGAATGGACTGGCGAATGATCTTGTCACCACTCATTCAAACGAACCCATTTACTGAAAAATCTCAATTCGGAAAGGATAAGAAATATGAATTGATCTAGAGACCCAGATTTAACCAATTTGTCGGAAAAAATAAGAATAGAAAAAATTCAGCGGAATAGTTGCAGAATTGTTTGGCCTCAAACAATTACAACACCGAATTTTTACGATATTTCGCATTTTCCAAACGATCCCCAAGTACAACTCTAAACGCCTGTCTTTAGAGAAGGAAGAGAAAGATAAAGTATTATTATAAAACCTCATATCTGATACTAATATTTCTGCGAAATTCCAATCAGCCTACCAAATGCCTCTGAATCTTACAATTGGGACACCAATTTGTGATTTTCAGAAGATTATATATGGATCTCAACAACGTGTAGGTTTAGGGTTTGGAAGTTACCAGCAATTGGATCTGTTCCCTGGATCTCTGGACCAAACTCTGTTGGAAAGGAAGGATTTCAGGGGCGGCCTTCTCGTTCCGCCATGCCCGTTTCAAGAGCTCTACGTCTGTCGTCGCCGCAATCTCTTCTTCTTCGCTCCAAAACACATCTTCAGAACCAGACGCCATTTGATAATAAAGCACGAAGTTCACGAAGAACAGAGTAAAAAAACCCACTCCTGATATACAGAACTCAAGAAACAACAACTAAACTTAAGAACACAAAATCCAAGAAAAGGAAAAAATTGAATAGAGCAAAATCCAGGCAGATCTTATATTCGAGATAGGTAATATTTAAAAGAAATAACAGATTAAAACAAAACCCACTTTTGATGTGCAGGAAAAAAGGGAAAAAACCTAAAATGGAGAACAGAACACGAAATCCAGGAAGATCAGAAATTTTATACCTTGGTTGGGATCGGATCTGGAGAGAAGGTCGGAGATTTTCTACCTTGCTTCGCGAACAGTCTTACGGGTCGTATCTGCAAAGAAGAACAGAGTTACGTTTTCAACTTTCCTTTGGTAGGATCTGAAAGATTAGAGAGAGAGAGAGAGAGAGAGAGAGAGAGGGGGGGGGGGTCGAGAAGACTTCTGAAGCTGGATTGAGGGATCGAGACGAATGTCGAGGGTTCGTTCTGTTCGAGCCACTGTCTTGACAATTGGTGGGTAGAAGAAATTGCACATGTTAGTCAAAAGCCAAAGAAAGGCACGCTCCAACTGGAAGTTAGATGAGGTTATGTCACAGGTTCAGATATTGGACCCACCACATGATTTGGCATGATCTGAACTGTCCATTCGGGTAGGAGACTCTACCTGGATTGAAGTATCATGGACTAAAATCCCTCCAATCAATTAAAAACTTGAGAGGTGGTATATACTTATGTCATTGAACAGATGGTTGGGAACTTACAATCTATGCATAGCCTCTTCCATCGGTCTAATGAAATGACCAGAATACCTTAATTTAGAGGTGAAATTCTAAAGGAACGTGATATATTCACCTTCCTCGGGCCGACCAGCCTATCCGTCAGATAATACATAGCCATGGGACGGAAGTTCGGCTGGCAAAATGCTGGAGTGGTGCTGAAAAAAACTGAGGTCGGAGGTTCAATCCCAACTTACCTGAGGTCGGAGGTTCAATCCCAACTTACCTATAAATAAAATAAAATAAACTGTATCTGGATTTAAACTTTGGGCAAGTTTGGGCACGTTTGGCTACCATGGAATTTTTTGCATGATAAGTCCGCGTCTCCAAGTGTCGACGTGAGTGAAGTGGTTAAAAATCGAGAAACAAAAATTAGGAAACTATTATCTCCGAGTAGTGAGAAGTGGCAAAAAACCACGAAACACTCTAAATGAAACGAATTTAGAAGAGCCCAAGCTTCTTCATTATAAAGCTCATATACAAACTCCTAGAACTAAAATCATGCTCAAATATACACTCTATACCTAACCTCGGGTTTGCACTAATTAAATGATTGTCCTAAGAATTAAAGAACCAAGGATGAACTGAAACCGAGGACTGATCCCATCATTGCACTTCTCGAATGCCTACAAGACTCTCCTATGCTCATGGAGAATCAAAGCTAGTAGTAAAATACTACATAAAGATAGTATACTCTGCCCATGTACATCGTACTCTCCTTGGGATTGAGCTAAACTGGAGTGAGACCAAGACCTTATCACCCACGCTCAAGCAGAATAGGAAATACAAATAGGGTTCATATCAATAGCAAGAAAAAATGAGAATGGCTTTGATGGTTTACATTCTGACAGCCAACACCTTGTCCCTCCCAAAATTGTCAGATATCTCTCATGACTTCCATTGTAAATTACCATCAATTATATGACCTTAAGGTTTACAAGAATCCTAACAGAGATGGTTATACTTAAAAACATGTAATGAAGGCTCTTCTTATTGGAAATATTCACGGGAGAATCTAAATATCAGCAGATGACAAAATTCCAAGTCAAAATAATTGAAGTGCCATTGTTAGCACTTGAGCAGCATAAAGCTATTGAAATTCAGATCAAAGCTGATAAGCTATGAAAATAGTACTTGAGTAGCATGAGGAATTCAAATTTAATTATTCAAAACAAGTTGAAGTTCTTACAGAATAAGCTCAGAAAATCTTTGATAAATTTCTCGATGAATTCCTTTGACTATTCAGCCGTTTCGTCTCACCAAAACTTCACTTACAACTCAAGGTTTGCAACCATGAACCAAAACCTCAAATCATTATCTTTTCCCAAAAGGCTCTCCATGGTCTAAAACAATCTCTTAGAGCTTGGGTTCAACTGTTTAGTTATGCTACGATGAAAGTGAGGAATGTTCAAAATCAGACTGATCACACACTGTTTTTGAATGGCTAACGAAACTTTATTATGAAAAAAGGCCCACGACCAAGATGGTCGAGGCTACAAGGAGAAGGAAAATAACAACAAAAGAAAACACAATAAAGATGACACTACAGCTACTATTCTTGTTGTGTACATTGATGATATAGTCACTTTGTTGAAATACTTTTTTGGGATTTGAAGTGGCAAGATCAAAAGGTGTCTTCATTTCACAACGAAAATACATCTTGGATCTTCTCAAGAAAGCACGAAAGTTAGGTTGTATACCAGCTGATACACCTTTGAACAAAATCACCGATTTGATGATAAGGATGGGGAACACCTTATCGATGTGGAAAGATATCAGAGTTTGGTTAGCAAGTTAATATACTTATCTCTTACACGACCTGATATAGATGCTTTGAGCATTGTGAGGCAGTTTATGGTTGCTCTAATAACAATTCATTTGGAGGCACCACTCAGAATACTCAGGAGTCTCATGGTGTGTCTCAGAAGAGGATTACTATTCAAAGCACATGGTCACATGAGAGTGGAATCTTGGACTGATGCAGATTGTGCATGCTTAGTATCTGATAGATGGTCTACTTAAAGCTACTGTCCTTTGATGGGAGGAAATTTAGTAAATTGGCGAAGCAAGAAACAATCTGTTGTGGCAAGGTCTAGTTTAAAAGCAAAGTTTCAATCCATAGCTCATGGTGTATGTGAGCTACTGTGGTTAAGACAATTGTTACAGTTGTGGTGTCTAGTTCACGTTCCTATGGACTCGTATTGTGACAATGAAGCCACTATTCATGGTAGGGCCAAACATATTAAAGTGGAAAACACTTCATAAGTGAGAAGCTGGCCTCTAGAGTGATTTGTACTCCTTACGCTACACACATCAATAACTGACAGATATCTCAACTAAGTTGAGTATGAGTGGTACCTACTTACCAACTTCATGGCAGTGTTGAGATGATACATCGTAATAAGCTCGTTAGGCATACGGGTATTTTTGTCTATTTGTCTCATATATATAACACATAATAGGGATCATGGGACACACAAGAATCCCCTTTTCCCAGCTCTTTCTTCTCTTCTCCCGTCTCTTCTGTCTTCTTTTCTTTGTTTCTTCTCTTCCCTTCTCTACCCCCTCTCTATTCATTCTTATTATTTTCTACTCAGGAAGCAAGGAAAAGGATACATTAAAGTTTATTCATGAGTTCCATGTCAACATGATTCCATCTTAGTGATTCTGACGTGCCTATCTGGTATCTTAAAAAAAATTAAGCATCTTTGGTGCATCATGTCATTCTGTGATAGTTACTCTATTGTTTATGCGTTCAGGATGATGTATATTTTCTTTTTTTTTTAAATGATTGTATTTGCTTAAATGGTTTCCATAATGTGCTGCTTGCAGATGTATTGCAGTAACAACTACATTATCAGTGACGACTCTTCATCAGGCTGGTCCATCACTTATCAGAAAGGAAATAGGAAATGTTTCACTTACCGACATTCTTTCTGGCGGTAGTTCTGGTCCCCGTGGTATGTAGTTCTGAAAGTGATAGGCTCTGAAACTACAGTTTCTGCAAATATTTAAGGAACTGTCAGTAAGACTTGTTTGTGATTAACTTGTAATGGAATTCATAATTTTTTTTATCATGAAGTATTTCTTTCAGTCAAGATGAACTATTATACATCATTTCTAATGATTGAATCATTCCCATTTTTCTAGCTTAAGAGGGTTGCACCATGCCCATAATGACACTTTAGTTTTCTGCTGACTTTTCTTTGTTTGTAAAAAAGACAAGGGCATTTATTTTTCTCACAATGAGGTCAAATGAAGAGAAACTGTTGCAGATGAGAAGATGCAGGGGACCCACAACATTTCTTCTTTGGTACAAAGCCTTTTGGAGCTTCTCAATGAAAAAACAAATGGTAGATTAAATCAAGACATGCACTCCAACGAAAGGTTCTAACTTGCTGGAGGGTAAGATGGGTTCTACTAGGAAAACTTTGAAAGTATTGTGTCTATGCTATGCTGCTATTGTAAATACTTTATCTTATTATTATCCATAGCCCATGAATGGGAGACTTTTGTACGATTATCCTTCTTCTTAGTTTGGTCTGGATCATATATCTTGGCTGAAGGATAACTCATGCCACTTATTACTATTATCATTTCTCCACGGTCATGCTTTATAGTCTGGACTCTTGAGAGCTATTTTCTTTAAATGGGGAACTTTAAATAAGTACGAACAGTTTAAACAGAAAGTAGAACTTGGAATCAAAGAATTAGATTGTTATTAAGCAAACAGTAATCCTTATATTTTACATATAAACCTTTCTTTTTCTCTTGTACATGAATATATTTGACATATAAATCTTTATTTTTAACCACATGAATCATTGTGGATCAATACCACTTCCTCCCACATTCATGCAGCTTCTCTACTCTTCTCCTCCATTCAGTCATTAATTCATCATGGAATATAGATTTAACAAGAAGTCTGTAATTAAATTTTCTACCCTGTTAAAAATAATTCTGTAGAGAAGAAAAGCTGACGACAAGTATGCATATCAAGTGTTTGAACATGCTGTATGAGTTCTTATCAACTTACATAATTTACAATCTGATATGATTCGACCCCTATTACGATTCCACTCCGATTTTCAAAACATTGGTAAGGTCCATTCTAAACTGAAAATCCATGCAACACACACATATAGGCCATTGATATCCGCATGACCATGTTTCGATAATGGGACAGCTCACTTTGTTTTCCATTTCACTGATTGGCTGCAGACAGTTTTTTCTGGAAATGTAATAGCCTTTAATAGTTGGTTAAAAAATGTAAAACTAGGCGAGTTTGACCATTTATCAAAACATGGTCGTACAGTTTTATATATATATATATATATATATATATATATATATATAGAGAGAGAGAGAGAGAGAGAAAACGGTTCCTACACATGTGTAGATAAGTTATCTACACACTAGCTTAAAATACAGTGGCCCCCACTGTATATATATCATATATATGCATCAAAGAAACACAAAATGTAGCAAAAAAGCCACCACATTCATTAATCTCACAAATAAAATACAATATATGGAGTACAATATAATGATGCAAATTTAAGTGATTTTATAATTAAAAATATTAAATAAGTACTTACCTAGCAAAAATGTAAAGAACCGATTTCTCTATGGCCCTGTTTGGATTGCAAGATAAATTTTTTTTTTATTCCCACTATTTAGAGGAAATGTTATGATCAAAGTTTTAAATTTCGACCGAAATCTGAAATTTCGGGTTTCGGGGGAGAACGAAACCGAAATCGTGTAAACTCGAAACGTTACAAAATTTTGACCAAAATTTCGGTTTTAGGAAAATCCCAAAAAATCTGGAATTTTAATATTTTTTAATATTCTCCCAAAATTTTGGGCGAAATTTCGGGGACAAGATAAAATACTGATTTATTGGTTTCGTCTGATTTCGTCCGAAATTTCGGTTTCGATGAGGACCAAAACGCATTCCGAAACAGAAATTTAAAACCTTGGTTATGATTATGGTTAATTTGAGGTATACCATAGTAAATTGAAGGGTTTCTAAATAAAAATTAAATTGGGTTGGTTCAACTTATATTTTTCCTTTTTAAAATGAACGTAGTAAATTTTAGAAATATTTTTCCTTTCCAAACTTTTCGAGAAAAATTCTGCAATCCAAACAGGGCCTAAAGGCATGATATAATGATACAAATTTAAATTATTTTATAATAAAAATAATTATAATAATTACCTTTTGAATTGATTTTTTGACTCTGTATATAGTTTTCTTATTTTAAAGGATTTTCGAACAAAAATAAATAAAAGAACTAATTTTAAAGTTTAAAAATCAGTTTCCATCAGTTGGTAGATCGGTTTAGAATAACTCACATATAATAAAATCAGAAGCTAACTTGCATATATGATTAGTTTTTATTCGAAAATATACTTTTACCCAATTTGCAAAACCATAAATCCATGAAAAATAAATTCATGCACTAATCCTTGTGCAAATCAATAATTAGTTGATGCATTTGCACCATAATTAAAAAACACGTAAAAAAAATATTAATAAGCATTTTACCAAGTAAAAATGTAAAAACCCAAGTTTCTCTATGTACTTTGGTTGAAATTTCGACACGTAGACCGAATTTCTCTAATTATGTACTAAAGTGGTAGCATTTCGGTCGACATGACCGGAACGTTACTGAGTTCTATACATGTTGACCAAAGGATTTCATTTTGGTGGGGATGAAAACGGAAATGTCGGCTATTTCATGACAGATTTGGTCGACATTTAGAACCATGGTTTTATATTGCTTATGCTGATTCTTGGTTGTTGAATGTGTCATGTGCCCTTCTGTCTTCCAGCAATACTCTGCATTAATTGCTGCTGGTTCTTAGTTCTTCCCAACCGCATTGATATTTGAAGCAGTATCTCAAGAAATTTAGGCAAGTAGGCAATCCGTAGTTGGATTGCAGAAATAATTTATTGACAGGTTGCAGTGTTCTCAAAGAGATATTTTGAGATATGGAAGTTTGGGCGTTGCGATCTCCTGTTTCCTTTTCACAGTCACCAATTGGAAGGTATAACTGATGGAATGGAGGAAAACAAACTTAGAACTATACATTTGATGTATCTCAATTGAATCTTATTTAATCTTGTGATGGATCATATGCCCATTTCAATATAAAATCTTGGAAGCATATTTACTTACTTCGAACCTTTGATAAAACATTTTAATATTAGATTCACTATTTGGGTACTAGTTGAACTTGGAAGCCGATATGGTTCTGCAGGCAATGCAATATGCGTCTCCAAAAGGTTTCCTGCATATGCTACTTGGAGTCACCCAGCCTGTCCTTGAACAAAAGGATGGTATGGTATATTTTTGCAGGAACCTCGCTTTTCTTATTTCTATTTATTATTTTGAAGGGTGGTGGATGGTTGCAATGTTACTTTTCAAGTTCTCCCTCCATACGCTCTCACATAATTCATGTTTTATAGGAAATCCTATTTGACACCGTGCAGTTATGCAATTGAAACGGAAATCCTAACTAAGTTATAGGAAATCTAATTCAAGTTTTATAAATGCTTTGGAAACATCATGACATCACGTCATAGGATTCTGTAGGAAGTAACAATCATTTGTTAAATCATGAAGACAATTTTTGGAAGAGTTTGCCCTGCTAACCGGTTGACCATGAAGCAAACTGACATCTTATTGGAATTTCTATGTCCACAATGTTAACTTGGTGTTGTTTAAGTAATGGCAAAAGCGCTCAAGCTCGGGGTGGAAAGGTAAAATTGTGGTGCTTAATTACATTCTTACTCTTCCTTTGCTGTAGATCAGCATTTATTCACTTTCTTTACATGGTATGTGCTAATTTATGTAAGTATTAGTTGCATCTAAAATCAAAGAGTTGATAGCTGCGAGACTAAGTTTCCTTACATCCATCTTTGGGCAGTTACTCATGTAGTTCACTGAAGTGTTAGTGGTGGAAACCTCAGGGTAAGAAACCTCCATGTTGCTAACATTGGTCTGTTCTTTGTCAAGAGTTAATCCATCAGCGCATTGGTGTCCTTCCCAATGCTGGAGACTGCTGGTAGTGATGCCGCGAGCATAGACGACCAGGTGGTTCACTGAAAGCCCATCTTTCTGCAATTTCATGGAGGGAGGGTCCATGGACATTTTCAATTCGTCCAGTTTTAAATTTTGAGTCGAAATTCAATGGCAATAACCAAATGTTATTAAACCTATGTTATGAGAAGCATCAGGAAGCAGGAGTGGTAAGCGCTCATGAATAGTGTTAAAGTGTAAAAGATAAATAACGTCTTTCTCCAACAGCTTAAGCTTTTGGAGAAGTTGGTTAGTTAACATGGTATCAGAGCCAAAGGTCTCGAGTTCAAGCCTCCCGGATAGCAAAAAATCCACATGCGGTGGTCGGCCCAAAGTGGGACCACCTGTGCCACGTGTTTTCCAAGTGGGCCACACGTGAGGGGGAGTGTTAAAGTATAAAAGATAAATAACGCCTTTCTCCCACAGCCTAAGCTTTTGGAGAAGTTGGTAAGTTAACAAAAAGAATATGCTATTTAATTCATGAACCACCTAGGAATCACAACATTCCAACGTGGCACAATGGCTAAGTAATAACCCCTGCAATTATGAGTTAACTCACTATGGGTCATGTCTTTTTTGTAGTTCCTAAGGTGGATAGAGTCTTATCTCCAAGGGCAAGAGTTATGGGAAATAGTGAACGGTACAGAAACCACTTCTCCCATTGGAGGTTGCCGAAACATCAGACACTTTGAGAAAGTGGAAGATCAAAGCTGGTAAAGCTATGTTCGTGTTGAAGGCTATCATTCAGAGAGATGTTCTCGATTATATTAGAGATACCAAGACTCCAAAGGAAGCATGGGATGTCTTTGCCACTTTGTTCTCAAAGACAAATGACGCTAGACTCCAGATGCTTGAGAATGAGATAGGCTCCGTATCTCAAGGGAATATGACGATTCCCGAGTATTTCATGAAAGTGAAGAAGAGAGAACTAAAAACGTCAATAGAGTGGAGAATAGAGAAGTGGTGTACGGTGCAATTTTTAATAAAATATTCATAGTGAATTTTTTCTTTCTCTCTCCCTCCCTCTCTCTCTCTCCTTTGGTTTGTGTATGTGGGTTTGCTTCTTAATTTGTTATCTTTGTGAACAAGTGTATCAAAGCTAGATGCTTTTGATCTCTTGATTTTCTACAATATGTTTGATGATCTCTTGGAGGAGCTTATGATTGCTTGAAGGAACACTTGAAGGACAAATAAGTAGATTCACACACTGCTCCAGTATACTTTCATGGCCATGGTTTTAAATTTCCATTAAAACTGACACAAAATGACCGAAATGTTTCGGTTTCCATCCCCACCGAAATGGAAAAGACCGAAATGCATAAACCAAAATTGTAAGTATACTAGTGGTATACTATATCAGTATGTATTGCATAATTATATTATATGAATTGCATGAGAAATATGGTATATGTATTATGTATAAACATTTATATAAATTACATGTGAAATTTAGTATGTTCTAAATTATTAGACATGTGCGACAGTGCATGTCACTTGGTGTTGGACGTTTTTAAACCACTACAGATGGTTGTCTTGCTTATTTGATGGTTTCTAAGTAGGTATTTGTGCTTATTCTAGCATTTCTTGATGTTTCATCTTTAAATTCTATCATTTGTACGGTTCAAAAAAGAATTCAATCATTTGCATATGTTTCCATATGTTTCCGTGATTTTATAGGATTTCAACCGAAACCGAAACATTTCCGTTTCCATGGCTACAAAAACCAGAACTGAAATTTAAAACCTTGCTCGTGTCAAGCACAGTTCATGCTCGAAGGACTTCTTCTCCTCTTTGTTTTTCACCCTCATTGGTAACATTGTTGTGGTCATTTGCTTGAATCAATTTTTAGATGTGAATGAACTTTGGCATGTGGGGCTAGAGGATTTTAGCTACCCTATGAAAGATTCAAACTGGCTTTGATTTGTTTCAACATAGCATAGGAACCAAAATTGGGAGGTTGTCCAATGACTCCAGTGATGAGGTTGTCTAATGACCTTAGTAATTTTGAGTAGGGATTTGCTAGCATCCATCGCATAAGGCATTTGGCGGGATGGCCTGTTGCATGTGAGAGCGGCCACCTCGTGAATGAAGATAAAATCGGCTGAAAAGTGAGCCTCTGTGGCCGCTCTCACATGCAACAGGCCATCCGCGAAATGCCTTCTGCGATGGACGCTAGCAAAACCCTTTTGAGAATGTGCTTTAAGAAGTCAGCTTTGAGGCACATCTAAATCAAACCATGGAATGAAAATTGTCGGAGCTTTGAAGCATTCCTTGAAGCGAAAAATGGGATACACACTCAAGTGTAGCATATGAATGTCTGTTGTATTCTATATTTATGCATGATTCAATTTATTGCACATTGCTTGAACAATGCGCCTCTTTCATTCTGATGTGGACGGCATAAAGTTTACAATCTTAATTTTTAAAGTAGAAAAGATTAAATAACGCCTTCTCCAACGGCTTAAGCTTTTGGAGTAATTGGTTGTTTCACATGGTATCAGAGCCAATGGTCCCGAGTTCAAACCAAAAGAGGGGCCACATGTGCCACGTGTAGGCCAACCCTAGAAAGAGGGGCCACATGTGAGGGGGAGTGTTAAAGTACCAAAGATTAAATAACGCCTTCTCTAATGGCTGAAGCTTTTGGAGTAACTAATTGTTTAACATTAATAATTAAAATTTCACAATCTCAATCCAAACATGTGGACCATCAAATATTTTGAAACATGGTTACTGCATGACCAGTCTTCACAACCACTGGATTTTTGGCTTCAACTATTCTTAGAAGAAATGTTGTCTTAGATCTTCTAATACTTGTATGAGCCTAAATAGTTACGTAATAAGTTACCAACATTTTCATTGCCAATGATGATTGAACTGGTTTGTGATTTTACTTGTCTGTGTGGAGCCCGAGTCTTCAAACTTTTTGGGGAAGTGCTATATTATCACTGGATTTCTGGCTTCAACTATTCTTAGAAGAAATGTTGTCTTAGATCTTCTAATACTTGTATGAGTCTAAATAGTTACGTAATAAGTTACCAACATTTTCATTGCCAGTGATGATTGAACTGGTATGTGATTTTACTTGTCTGTGTGGAGCCCGAGTCTTGAAACTTTCTGGGGAAGTGCTATACTTTCAAAATTATTTGGATTTGTACGTGAAAGCCTTATCAAGGTATCCATTCCATCCAAACTCGTGGTCAGTCCTTTTAAGAATTTCTTGCGATATTCTAACTAATTAATTACTTGTTGCTAAGGAAACTGAAGCCCTAAGCAAAGTTGTAAAACTCTTACAAGTCGTACGAGTCAACTCTCGAGTCGAGTCGAGTCGATGGGCTTTCAAGTAGAGTCGCATGGGTGACTCACCTGTGTTAAAGACTCTTATGAGTCGTTTGGTGACTCTTACGAGTTGCTGCGAGTTGAGTAAAAAAAATAAGACTGTTACGAGTCAAAGTTGAGTCGGTAGGAGCTTTCTTTTTTTGATAGTTGAATACTTTGAAGTTGGAACTTAGAACTTAATTTTTATTTTTTTGGAAATGATAAATGCGCCCCTTTTCATTACTGCACTTTATCTATGACTGCAAAAGGCTTATGTACATCACATGCGATGGATTTAAGGGACCTGATTGCCATCGTACACTGCTGCTAGGTGTCCCAAGTATTGAAAAGGGGCACATTTATTATTTTCCATTTTTTTGAATGCTGGGCAATTGCATTAAATGCAAAAAAAACCAAGGAGGTCTATACAAATAAAGAGACAAGAAAAGAAAAAGAAAGACAAGAACAAGCCCTATTGTAAGGGTCAAGGAGGAACAAATTCAAATCGCTCAACTCTCTCCCTATAGACACCATCTCTAGCTAAACTGTCCGCCACACCATTAGTTGACCGCCTAACATTATGGAAATAAATTGACGCATGTACAACCCTGTCTTGGTTCTCATCGAAGAAAGAGGCAAATTTCCAAGGAAAGGAATGCGACACACTAAGCCACCATATCACATTGAGCGAGTCTCATTTTGTCACTACCTTATTCAAATCTTCATTCCCATGATACCTTATTCCTTGGTAGATAGCATGCACTTCAGCTTCATTAGCGTTTGTGACTTCAATGGGACCCACAAAAGCTCATTTCATACCTCCAAATTCATCCCTCAAGACTCCCCCAATTCCTGTAGGATCAGGGTTCCCTATGCTAGACCCGCCAAAGTTTAGCTTCAAAAAACCATGTGCGGGAGGCTCCCAGTCTTGGGCAATCTTGGATTCTTGGTCTAAACCACCACAAACCTCCTTCTAACCATACCATAAATCATGGGTGGTGTTAGAGAAGAAAGAGATGAGAGAAGAGAATGAGTTAGGGTCTTTCCCCTTCACTCATGTATTTATATTAAAGAGGGAAAAAGAGAAAAGACTACAATGTCCTTATGGCATTACATACACTCAAAACATATATCCAACACTCCCCCTCAAACTGGAATATGTGTATTACACATTCCTAGCTTGTTACAAATATCAATAAACTTAGCTTTGCTCAATGGTTTGGTGAAGGTGGGAAGGGTTACAGGGAGGCGGGAGCGGGAGAGGGAGGCGTGAGAGAGAGAGAGAGAGAGAGAGAGAGAGAGAGAGAGGCAAGAGTGGGGTTGGGTTTGGGGGAAGGGTTTTGGTCTAGGGTACATGGGACGTGGAGTGGAGGTGGAGTTAGGTCATGGGGTGGGGGAAGAAGAAGAAGAAGAAGAGGAAGAAGAAGGGAATGGGGAGAAGCTTCAATTTGGTCCTTTGGGCACACTAACCCTAGAGCTCTGATACTAGGTTAGAGAAGAGAATGAGTTAGGGTCTTTCCCCTTCACTCATGTATTTATATAAAATAGGGAAAAAGAGAAAAGACTACAATGCCCTTTATGGCATTACATACACTCAAAACATATATCCAACAGGCGGAAACAAATCTAAAGCAAGGAAGGGTTTTCACCCGTGATTAAGTTCCAACAAAAACTTAATTATTTATATTTTTGGTTTATTGCTTTATTTATGTGCTATTGGGTTATATTTTTTACATGCTTCGTCTTTTGATATATAACTATATTTTTTAACTAAATTTCTATTCTTGTTAAAAACTCTTACGAGTCACAAGTTGAGTCAAGTCACAAGTTGAGTCGAGTCACGGGTTGACATAGGGGCGGACATGGTTCGGTTCGGTTCGGTTTTGGGGCATACCCAAAACCGAACGATATATAATCGGTTCCTAAACTTGGAACCATAACCGAACCAAACCAGAGCCATATATAATTGGTTCGGTTCGGTTCGGTTATGGGTTTACCCAACCGAACTACAAACAACCAAACAGGTATATATGGACTACAAACAGGTCCTATCAAATAGGCCTTATCAAATTATATGTGAACAGGTATATATGGACTACAAAAATGTATATATATACCTGCATATCAAAGTTTTGGGCAATTCCTAATATACATTATCCAATGCATATCAAAGTTGGGATAACATTTATATATGGACTACAAACATGCCCTATCAAATTATATATGAAGTTATGAACTACAAATTTGGGCAATTCCTAATATCCATTATCAATCCATTATCAAATTTGGCATTACATTTTTATATGGACTACAAACTGGCTCTAATATCCATTATCCAATGCAAAAATCAAATTAAACCAATTCCTCAAGTAAGTAGGGTCGGTTCTAGGTTCCGGGATCCCAAACCCAGAACCGAACCGAATATCCACCGGTTCCAAATTTTTTGAACCGGAACCGAACCATATATAGCTGGAACTGAACCAAACCAAATGTGCCGGTTCGGTTCGGTTCCCCGGTTCGAACCTGAACTATGTCCACCCCTTGGTTGACAACTATGACTCTAAGAATAGTGCATGATATGTGCTAACATGGTGGTTCTGGGTCTCGTAAATTCCAAACTATGCCCCCCAGTATTTGCTTGTTGTTTCTTAATCTTTTGCTTACATTGCTTTTCATGTATTGAACTTTCCTAACATGGTTTTTCTGCCACTAAACTAGTTATTCTGAAGTTTATGATAACCCTGTTTCAGGCATTGGATACCTTCAACACGGCAATTGTTTCACCTAAATATTATGTATTGTTTACAACTTTAACTATAGTTGCGAGTGCAATAATGTTCAAGGCAAACATCAATTGATTAGATCTATATTCAAAGCTTTTTTGGGGTTTTCCTATAAGAGGAAGTGTGAGCTTACATCTTGTGGTTTTCTGACTCCCATGCATTATTGTTGAAGGATTGGTCTGGTCAAGATGTGAGCAGTATAGCTTCAGAGTTGTGCGGAATCATTACTGTTCTTTCTGGGACAATCATATTGCATTCCACGAGAGAACAGGAAGTAGCTCCTTCGGCAGGTACCCGCATGGGAATTTTTCATGTGTTTTAGTATCAAAACTAATATCTATCTAATTTTAAAGCTTCTCCATAATTTTGCCAAATTCAAAGATGCCCCTTATTTTATAGAAATATCAACGCCACTTCTATATGCAGTAGACCAAAATCTTCATAAGGCACTTGACCCTGTACTAGATACCCTGAAATGGCACATAAAAGTAGGCATGATTGGTATCATAAACTTTAGGTTGGTCCTTGTTTCCGTACCACAAATATTTGCAAGCAAATGTGCGACCTGTCTTGCATTCAGTTTGCGCTAAATCACATGGCAAATGAAATTAAAATATAAACTTGACATGGGAGCTCATTTCCAAGTTTTTGCGACAGGTCAGAAAGTTGATTAGGCTCTGGTTTGTTTTGGATTTTGAGAACCAATTATGACCCCAAAACTGATTATTAGACTAATTTTGAGTACAATAATCAGTTTTGGGCTCACAATCGGTACTCAAAATCCAAAACAGATAGGGCCTCAGAGATTATTCCAGAGAATCCAGGTGATTGGCCATCAACGCCATTATCATGTTTTGGGTCACTCCAAATTTTGATTGCCAGTTCGCTTAACTGTTCTAAATATATTATTCTCCATTGTTTTTGCAAACTAGTGACCTTGATATATTTAGGCGTCCAAAACCGATTATTGGACTCACTCAGTTGTCAAAATCTAAAACAAACAGGGCCTTACTATTGACTATATCATCTATGTTGATCTTATGTGTTTCTTTGCAACTCAATGCAGCGTCTATATCATGGTACATCTGTAGTGGCACTGGGGATTCAATGAAGAACATTGAAGACGATCATTTCATCAAGTTACACCATTCAGACTATTTCTCATAGTTTCTTAGCTGGATATAACTGTAGAACCAAGATCCCAAACAAAGAACACAGATACCCCAGTTCGGCCGGATGTGTAAGAGAGAGGCACCAATTTTGACATAATTTTACAGCTACGTCTGATTGGCTTGGAGTGTTAGTTTGAAGCAGTTCCATCTCATTCATTTTTCAGGCGTAAGCCGATGGTGCTGGACCAAGTTAGAAATGTGACAGAATACTAAAACAGCCAACTAAAGTTAGAAATGTGAGAGAATACTAAACAGCCAAGTAGGCAACCAATGTTTTTATGGCAATTTCATGATGTGGGACATGTTTTGTACATGTTATTTACACCTTGTGTATGTTCATTTTTTTTAAAAATGCGCACCTTGTGTATGTGAAATTTTATGGCATGCATATTTGAGTTGGTTAACTGATGATTTGGTTGACTTCATTTTGCCGAAGGCTCTGTTTCTTTTGACATAAAATGGGTGTAAAACATATTTTATGCATACTTTTCGGTGGAAAAATGGGCGTAAAATATGTTTTACACCCGTTTTACATTGAAAGAAACGGAGCTGAAATAAAATTTCTTAGCGAACTCGGCCAAATTTTTGTTGGCGTTCTCTCCAATGTAATAAAAAACTATGCTGCATTTGGGATTCCATAGTCTGGTAACATTATTTCCGTAGTGCGATAAGTGCGAGGGTGAGAGCAATGAAAATTTGCATTGATATGGAACTTATTAGATGATATCCATTGCAACTCTTACGCCTTGTTTGGCAACAATGATTCTTTTTTTTTCAGGGAATATTAGCTAGGGGGAGGAGGGGATTGAGAAGACATGAGTGAGGAGATGATAAGAAGTGGCAAAAAAAATTGGGGAAAAATACACTTACACCCCCTGTGGTTTCTGACACATTCAACTTAAAAGTTACCAGTAGACTCCTTGTTGTTTCAATTTGTGTAAGGTAGACCCCCACAGTTGACGGTTCGTCCACAGATTGAAGGGTTAGGATGATCCTATGGAGCTGATTTTTGGGCACACCCTATCTATGTCAGGGCCTATCAAATGAACGATTTGGATCATCCAAACAATGTGAGCCCACTACGTTCAGGGGGCCTACCTTATACAAATTGAAACCACAGGGGGTCTACTTGTAACTTTTTAAACATTAGGGGTTAAGTTGAATGTGTCAGAAACCACAGGGGGGTCTAAGTGTATTTTTTCCAAAAAAATAAAAATAAAAAGGAAAAATATGTCTTTTTTAATAGAGTTTTTCTTTTCCCTATTATTTTCAGCCACTTCTCGTCCTCTCTCTCCACTTATGCCCTCTCAAATCTCTCTGTCTCCACCCTCCTGTCCCTTGAGCTAAAACATTCCTCTAAAAATAACTTTAGATAGAACAAGATCCTCCGAGCCAGTGTCACTTATTCAATCAACAAAACAATACCAACCTACCAGAAAGAATAAAGTAAAAAAGTAACGAATATTGGTAGATCCTCCAAAAGGGATGATGATACAATAAGAAGCCCTTAACAACATGAAAGGTGCATCGTACACTTCATCTCGGCAGTGGGCCCACTAACGTCGTTTTTAAACCGTTGATTTTTACACGCTTCAATCTTACCAATAAGAAATATCTGAAAGTACAGTAAGGCCCACTTCTTTGGACGATCCAAACCGTTCAATTGATTGCCACAACGTAAATAGGCCATACCCATAAATCATCTCTATAAGATGAGATCCTAACCCTCTGATCTGAAAACGGACCATTTGTAGAAACCTCTACAAATCAGAGGGTTAGGATCATCTTATGGTGCCTATTTACGTTGTGGCCCATCAAATGAACGGTTTCGATCATCCTATGTACCTAAGATGATCCTAACCCTCCGATCTGTAGAAGTTTCTAGAAATGGTCATGGAGATGATTCACGGTTTGGATCATCCAAAGAGTTGGGCCCACTGTACTTTTCTAAGTTTCTAAAAATACCGGACATCAAGTGCAAAATTAGTAACATATATCTACGTTCATACACCTAATTAAAGTGTATACACCCAAGCGTTTCCATATATGTACCACCGTGTTTGTTCAGACACACACAGGGAAGAAAAATATGGCAACAGAGGTTTCGGCGTGGGCAAAACCAGGTTCATGGGCTCTCGATTCAGAACAGCAAGAACCCTTAGAAATTCTCCAAAAAGACAACGAACGATTCGACTCGGACTTGACTCAGCAGAAACCCCTTTCTGATTTCCCTTCTCTCTCTGCAGCCACCATCAAACCTACAAAAAAGAAGAAATCTCAACCGGTCTCTCTGGCCGAGTTCACTACAGGAAAAATCGTCACCCATGGCGGATCCAAAGCCCAGGCCCAAACCCGGCCCGTCGGACTCACCCAAGAGGAACTCACCTTCCTCCCAACGGGCCCACGCGAGCGCTCCGCGGAAGAGCTCGAACGCTCCTCCTCCCGTCTCGGCGGCGGATTCCGTAATTACGGCTCCGGGGAGGAGGCGAATTCGGCGCGCTGGGGTTCGTCTAGGGTTTCGGATGAGCCCCGGCGAAATGGAGGGTTAGGGTTTAATAGGGAGTCGGCGCCGTCTCGTGCTGATGAGATTGATGACTGGGGCGCCGGGAAGAAATCGGCCCCACCCGCGTTCGAGAGGAGAGATAGAGGGGAGAGAGGGGGTTTCTTTGATTCACAATCTAGGGCTGATGAATCTGAGAGTTGGGTTTCAAATAAGAGCTT
Organism: Tasmannia lanceolata; assembly: GCF_043159265.1. Classification (NCBI taxonomy): domain Eukaryota; kingdom Viridiplantae; phylum Streptophyta; class Magnoliopsida; order Canellales; family Winteraceae; genus Tasmannia; species Tasmannia lanceolata. The sequence continues at coordinate 18,421,268 of NW_027518697.1, read as the reverse complement.
TGTGACTTCTGAAACCCGAAGAGGCGGGTTAGGGTTTGATGGTTACAAGGAGAAGAGAGGTGGTGGGTTTGAGATGTTTCAGAAGGAGGGATTGAATGGTGGGGATTCGGATTCGTGGGGCAGGAAGAAGGAAGAAGGGAGTGGGAGGCCGCGGATTGTGTTGCAGCCTCGGACGGTGCCGGTGAGTAATGGGGAGGGGCTGGCGAGAGCGAAGGGTTCGAACCCGTTTGGGGAAGCTCGGCCGAGGGAGGAGGTTTTGGCGGAGAAAGGGCAGGATTGGAAGATGATCGATGAGAAGATTGAGTCGATGAAGATTAAGGAGCTGGGTTCTGGTGGATTGGATGGGCCGTCCTTTGGGAAGAAGAGTTTTGGGAGTGGGAATGGGCGGGGTGGTCTGTCTGAGGATCGGACGGAGATGAATTGGAGGAAGACTGATTCCGCTGATGTTAGTCCAAGGTCTGTTATTGTATTCTCTTCCCTCAGTTGACTGCTTTGATTGATCAAAACTGATTATTCGACTCAAAATTGGGTTTAATTTTAGTATGTTTTGAGTTTCTAAGTATGTTTGATTGAACTGTGTATAGTTTGAGTTTCTTAGTATGTTTAATTTTAGTATGTTTGAGTTTCTTAGTGTGTTTGATTGAATTGTGTATATAGTTTGATATGTTTGATTTAATTGTGTATAGTTTGAGTTTCTTAGTGTGTGTAATTTTAGAATGATTGAATTGTGATCACCTAAGGCCCTGTTCGTTTTGGATCATATCGTTTGTTTGAGTTTTTTATTCTATGCTGTGAAAACACTACTTTTATCTGCCAGACTTGTTTATGTCAGTGATTTCTCTTTTTCTTATTTGGACTGTAGAGATTATTGAACAATAATTCTACCATGTGATTGATTGAATTGTTTATAGTTAGGTTAATCAGCTAATGGGTTTTAGGAGAAATTTGTATGAATACTAGTAGGGCTGCAATAGGGTTGGGTTGGGTCGGGTTTTTCAAAACCCTAGCCCAACCCTGGATCCCATTATCTCAGCCCTGACCCGCCCTGACCCGCCCTGACCTATAGTTAGGTTAATCAGCTAATGGGTTTTAGGAGAAATTTGTATGAATACTAGTAGGGCTGCAATAGGGTCGGGTTGGGTCGGGTTTTTCAAAACCCTAGCCCAACCCTGGATCCCATTATCTCAGCCCTGACCCGCCCTGACCTTGAGTCAGGGCCGAAAAACCTCAACCCATTGCCCGCCCTACAGGGCTCAATGCTGGCCTTGGCCTAATTGACCCTAGTGCAAATACCTATTAAGAGTGCGAAAAATAAAGCAACCACTTATCATATAGAACAAAATGATCAATAAACAGAGAAAGGGAACAAAATAAGACAATATGAATTCAACAACATGACGGGCAACCGAGACAATTAATAATAATAATCTAAAGAAACATCAATCCAAGATAATAGAAAACATTAGCAAAAGAAACATGCACAGATGATTCAATTCTATAATAGAAAACTTAGGGTCGGGCCGGGTCAGGGTACCTGAGGCATTAACCTAGAACCCGACCCAACCTGAGTCAGGGTCTAAAAAAATGAACCCTGACCCGCCCTTAGGGTTGGAAAATCCAGCCCTGACCCTGTTCAGGCTCAGGGCGGGTCAGGGCTGCAGGGCCAAACTTGCACCCCTAAATACTAGTTCCCATGTATTATACTTTGTTCCAAAATATTGTTGTGTGGTACCTTTGATCCCAAAATGGTTAGTACGAGATGGTCTGTTTGTTAATGCTTATGATCAGTTAGTCTTACATGAAAATAATGAATTCTTTTTGTTACGAGATAATTATACATGGTTTTTTTTGTACAGGTGAACTGTTGCCTTGGGCTATTAATTTTATCTATAATCTTATATTGTTCAATCTATATGGCCTTCTGACTTCTACTTAAGTTTAGTTTATGAATTCACGATCTTGATATTTATAGTTGCAAAGCGGTCATCCCCCTCACCATATAATCACATTATTCCCCCTCTATCGGTCGCTAAAAGGTATAGGTTCGGAAATGCATGGAACAAAGACTACTCGCCTAACCAAAGATCTAGCCAAAATCTAGTTTCCTCCCCTCTCAAACTAACAAAGGTCTCATATACACCTAGGACCACGTATAGTTTTCAATGCACCCAATTCTTTTCCTATATGTGCGTTCCTACTCTCCCAATACCACTATCCCCTCCCGTATATAACCTAATGTTTAAATACTCGTTGACTCGACTTGGAACTCGCCCGAGACGACTCCCTTTTACCTTGGCCGTGTTCCACGTTGCACCGCATTCCGCATTCCACATTCCGCATTTTACCCTACAGAGTCAATACAAACTTCTTTGACTCTCCCGAGTTATGACCATGTCAACGACGTTCTTGGTCGCGTCCGCGCCAAGTTGACAAGGATTTTTCTTGGCCGAGTTCCGTGTCACATCCGCATTTTTAAACACTGATATAATCCCATTTATTTCGTGCCATACTGCATCTTTCTCTTTGCCATATCTCAATAGCCACTTATGTAGTAACATTTTTTACACATCCTTAATCTTCCAATACCAATGTTTCTATGTTTCTTTGATTTGCATACCTTCTTCCCGTTCATTAGGTGCTTCAACTTTTTATTGGATTCCTCTCTCTCTCTCTCTCTCTCTCGGCAAACTGAAGATGTGATACAGGGATCCATTCACAATGATTGAGAACATTGGCGGAGGCATACAAGCTATTATCCGCCACCATCTTTCCCCAAACCCAATTTTTTCTAATTAAATTTGACAAAATTCCACTTTTCGTTGTTAAAAGCTATCTCCATACCAATATTGCAAATGATGTGTTACATGCCAGCGCCAGCCCTTTTCCATATGTCAATAACTTCATTTGCAATGACTATACCATCCAATATTTTTCTGCCTTCGATGAAAGTTGCTTGGAATTGCGATATAACTCCCTCCATATCCTCTTTCATTCTTTTTTCAAGAACTTTGGCTGTGATTTTGTACGCGCTATGAACTAGACTGATCGTCTAAATTCCTTCGACCCAACTGCTCCTTTCGTTAGAATGAGTAATAATCTTGGTGTTGGATTCCTTTCCGAGCTTGCCTCTAGTATGAAATTCTGCTACAAACTCGGTTACATCCTCTTTGATCGTCTTCCAGTATCTTTGATATAATTCCATAGGAAAGCCCTCATTTCTAAGGCTGTCTTTCTTCATGTTAATTATAGATGATCTTGCTTCCATTTCTTCAAACTCTCTTTCCAGCCACCCGCTCTGATCCTGTTCAAACTTCAAAGTGCTTAAATTCTATCCTTCCCAGTTTAGGTTTCCAACATTGTTCCTTCGAATATACTTTTGCAAAGTACCGAACATTCATCTAAACGGACCCCCCCTCCCGACCCCTCCTAGCCTGGTTGGTTGATGCTAAAATAGTTACCGGATTCGCCAACTGCCCTCCGATCCGCGATCTGGGGTCGCACGATCCCAAACGTGGTTCGCTAGCGACCCGGATCGCCAAAAATGACGAACCGCGGCGACCCGCGAGAGAGAAAGAGAGATATGCATGTAGACTAACTAAGAGAGAGATGGAGAGAGAGCTACAAATTTTATATATTTTGGGTTGAATTGGAACTAGAGCTTTATTTTTGAAAAAAATATGTAGGGCATACATGAGGTTTTTTTATTTTTTTATAAAATGGATGTAGTATTGGACTATGGAAGGATATTCATATATTCCAACAGGAACTTTCCTTTTGAAAAAATATGTATGACATACATGAGGTTATTATATTTTGTGTATTAAATGTATGCAGTGTGTACTTGTAGACACCCCATTTTGACCGAACCCCTTTTACCCTTTTGTTTTGGTTAGAAACCCCATTAGACTAATGTTTTAGAGTCATAAATCTTGCCCTAGAGTAGGTTAGGGTCCCAGGTAGGTTCCTCTAAAATTTCGTCCGAATCCGTTGAGGTTTGCCCAATAAATGTGTGAAGTTCGTAGCATAGTGCAGTATAGGAATAAGGAGGGTGGAATATCTGATAGGAGAGTGTCAATATCATCTCTATGGGTAATAACAATAAGAGTCAATTGTTCTTCCCATGTTTTTTTATCTTGGTCACCCCCTGCTGAGTGAATAATAGTCATACATATATACATAAGGGAGCTGCCCAAGTGAGATTTGAGAGGGAGGGGGGGGGGGGGGGGGGGGTAAAATACCATATAATGTTGATCAAAAGCATGAAAGGGAGGTGAATTATCCCGTCTATGCCTCGGCCATTTTCGCGCGCCCACCATTTTGGTGGTGCGCCTATAAAAAAATGGTAGTGCTAATATTAGTCAATGCCTCTTTATATAAAAGCAGAAAATGAAAAATCAAGGGACTTCTCATTTTTCGTTCCAGCTGAGAGAGAGAGAGAGAGAGAGAGAGAGAGAGAGAGAGAGAGAGAGAGAGAGAGAGAGCCAAAAACCCAAACTCTAGATTCTTCTCCATTTTTCCGGCCAATCTCCGGCAAGTCCCGATTGAAATTCCGGCCGGTCTTGATCTTTTCTCTTTGTTGCATCTCCATCACAGCAACCATCATCTTCACAATTTGAAACCCAAATTCCAAAACCCTAACCCTGTTCGTCTTTGCCTTCTTCTCCTGCGGATCCGGTTGGATTCAGGCAAATCTCCGGTTGTTTAGTGTGCATTATATCTTCCAGCTATGTTTTCTTACATTCTATACTAGATAAGCTTCAAAACTCAAGATCTACCATACGCTAGTTTTATCCTCTAATTCCTTGAAACCCTAGATCCGAAGCTCCATAGCTTAGATCTGAACTATTCAAAGCTTTAACAGTGCTTGTATCGTAAGAGCAGACGAGAGGAGAAGGAGAATCAAATTACACTTGTTTTCTCGCCAATTTGATCAGGTAATTTCCTTTCTTTTCCTCAATTTGTCATTGCATGGATTCTGTGTTTAACTTGTCATAGTTATATTGAATTGGCCAGCATGTCTTGTTTGCTGTGGTGGTTTTGAACAAGTATTTATGAAGATAGTTGAGGCGTGGATGTTTGATACTAAGATTATCTTTTATTATGTCTGAATGGGAATGAATCCCTAAAAGATGGTTCCATCAGAATTTGATATAGGTATTGATTTTTTTTTTTAGGTCACGTTTTCTCTGATTATAGATCTTTGATATCATAGCTTCTTTAATAAATGGATAAGATCAGTGTGATGATTTGTCTTAATATTTTGCCCATTTTTAATTTTGAAATTTTTATGGTGATAAAGATCAGATCTGTAATTTTTCTTTGGATTGGATGTTGTCTCGAATGCTTAAGCTCATATCTGGAGTGGAATAAGTAGTTAGCTTGGCATAATCGTAACTGTAATGTCTTGTTTGAATTGATTTGCTGGGTTATATTCTTTTTGATTTTGGATTTTGATGTTGTAATGTTTTGAAAGAAAATGGAAGAACTCAAGGTGAGAATTTTCAGTTCACCTCACGTGCGCAGGGTTAAAATTTAAGGTCTTCCTGTTTAGTAGCTATTTCTGATTAAATTGTGTTTATTGTCTTTGCAAAACATGAGTTGTTGGTACTTGAAGTTAGATTCAAATTATTTTGTCTACATTTTATTTTATAATTTTTGGGTGAAATTGAGAAATGATTTGACTATTAATAGATGGTTCAATTAATCCTAGGTCAATCAGAGCAATGTTGTCATATTCACTTGAGTTCCATTCACCTACGCTTTCCTGTTAATGAGTAAAGATGGAAATAATACAATCATGGGTTGTCTTGCACAATGTTCTAACTTGCCAATGTTTAGTCATTCCTAAGTAATCTTAGCATAACCCTGTGCTTGTACCCATGTACCCACACTTGCACTTTGTTGACTTGTTCTTATTATGTTTAAGTAAGATTCTGAGAATCAAAGCTTTGTGACAGAAATATATTCGATGATTAATTTACTAATAGGAGCTTAGTCTCAAGAAATGGAAGTCATATAGAAGTCTAAAGATGTATTGGAGATGATACTGTTTCATAGTCACACTATTTCACATGCTTTACTGTTGCATAGTTAATTTTAAATTACATTTTGCTTCTTGTATGGATTATGCTTCTTTTACCTGTGTGATTTGTGGATGGTGTGATGAAGAACCTCCTGTTGTTTGAAGCTGAAATGAATAAGTGTAAGGGTCACATATGGTAACGGATATGCAATTTGCTTGTGCCATGTTTAGTGTGGTTTCCAAAGTAGTTATTCCATGATATGAATTATATTTTGCTACTATCAGGAGTTGTTTTCTGCACTGAACTTGGATATTCGTATTTAAAGGGATATTGAATATTCTGTCTCAAAAAAAATAAAAAATAAAAAAAATCTTAGAACAGGGCTCAGTCTCAAGAAATGGAAGTCATATAGAAGTCTAAAGATGTATTGGAGATGATAATGTTTCATAGTCACACTATTTCACATGCTTTACTGTTGCATAGTTAATTTTAAATTACATTTTGCTTCTTGTATGGATTATGCTTCTTTTACCTGTGTGATTTGTGGATGGTGTGAAGAAGAACCTCCTGTTGTTTGAAGCTGAAATGAATAAGTGTAAGGGTCACATATGGTAACGGATATGCAATTTGCTTGTGCCCGCCATGTTTAGTGTGGTTTCCAAAGTAGTTATTCCATGCTATGAATTATATTTTGCTACTATCAGGAGTTGTTTTCTGCACTGAACTTGGATATTCGTATTTAAAGGGATATTGAATATTCCGTCTCAAAAAAAAAAAAAAAAAAAAAAATCTTAGAACAGGGTTCAGTCTTTCTTCTTTTGTTAGATTTCAAAGTCTTATCCCAGCTAACCAGTTGTAATCGAAGTAGAGTGTATATATTGATTGTATCTTTTTCTTGATTCTTTTTGGAGTGAAATGATGATTATTTTTGTTGTCTGTATGATATATATTGATATGCCTTGTCTTTGATTCATTATTTTCATAAGCTCTACCTCCTCACATGCCGATGTTTTGACTAATTGCTTGAATGTGACTGGTGTGTATGATTATTCAGTGAGCTGAATGTGAATACCAGAAACAATGGAATGATATTATCTATTTACATTCAGTCTTCTCCAGGCTTGAATATGGCTAGCCTATACCTTATTAATGCATTTGTTTATAGGATGGAAAATATTTTGCCTTATTCTAAGTTGTTTTGGCAGTATATGTTTGGGTATATTGGTCCTACACAAATCAAATAGCATATACAGAGGGTTATGTATTTTATGATATGAGTTAGTCTCACATGAATCATGCCGTGTTCAGATTTGTGAGCCTTGATATGAAGATTAAAAAATGCGTGTGTTGTTTTCGTTATTATTTGTATGTAGGGTTATATGAGGATTTTTAATCTTATACATACAGGGGTAATATGATATTAGGCATATGTTGTTTCTCTTGATGTAATAAAAGATAATATTGGAATAATTATGTGGTAATATGTGTATCTAATTGCTTCTTCAGTCAGTTTGAATGGAATAACTCTGATTTCATGATTAGATGTTTGTGGATGAGGTCATCTTTACTTTTTCTGTTATTTCACAAATTTGATCATATTTCCTAAAGTTTCGGTTTAAAAAAAATATATTTGTTATTAACATCTGATAGTGTTTCCAGAGTAGTATGAGCATGTTACTTTATTACATTTTAGTAATAAGAATAGCTAATGACTTTATTAGATAAGGTTTAATGTTTCAGTTTTTCTTATACTTAGTGGTCACTTTCTTTTGTACTTCTTAATCATTTTATTATGTACTTTGGTTGTTTAGTTGTTCATTGGTATGAGCTAAATCTATTTGGCTCATGAAGGATGGATTAGCAGTAAATCTTTGGTTATACCTTGTTCCTTCCTTAGGATTTTGAGAGTTGTTTAGTTTCATTAATGATTAAGCCTTTTGAGTCATTCCTTTATTTCTCAGTGTAAGGGCGATGAAGGCAAGCCCATCCTTAGGTCACCTACCTGGTCCTAGTAGAAGTCCCTTCCTTTTTTCTTCTTTAGAAGACTTCTTTAGTCTATTGGACATATACCATAAACATTAGAACTCTTTCTTTGTTGCAAGGGCGATAAAGGCGTTAGCCCAAGCCCATCCTTAGGGGACTTGCTCAGTCCAAGTAGTGCTCCCCTCTTTATTTAGTAGACTAACACAGTCTTTTAGATATCTTTTAGATATTAGAACCCTTCTCATTGCAAGGGCAATGAAGGAGTAATCCTAAGCCCATCCTTAGGGGACTTGCTCTGTCTTAGTAGCTTGCTCAGTCCTAATAGCTTTCCCCTCTTTCATTTAGGAGGCTATCCCAGCCTTTTAGACATGTTTAGACATTAGACATTAGTAGCCCATTATTTAGAGGACTTGCCAAGTCTTGGTAGAATTTTTCCCTCTCTTTAGAGTCTTCTCTTTAGTCTTTTAGACACCTTTAAACCTTAGTAGCCCATTATTTAGAGGACTTGTCAAGTCCCAGTAGCATTTCCCATTCTCTTTTAGAAGATTTGTCTAGTCTTTTGGGTACCGTTAGATATTAGTTCCCCCTCATTGCAAGGGCAATGAAAGAGTTATCTAGAGCCCATATTAGGAGACACGCTCAGTCTCATTGAGACGATTTTCCTGTGGAGACAAGTCTCATTTAGAACCTACTCTTAGGGAGTTTACATTAGATGCATTAGAGAGTTTACTCATAGGAGGCATGCCTTGCCTCATTTATAGAATCCTGTATAAGTTGTACCCCAACTTGTACCCCCTGCTAGTTAGAGACCAATTTGGTTGTTTTGTTGCCTTGTCTCTATTTATCATTGCAGGAGCAATGATAGGGATACTTGGAGCCCCATAGGAGACGTGCTTTGTTTCATTAGTGTTAGATGTTTCCCCCATAGGAGACGTTTTGTCTTGTTAGTCCCTATTTTGGTAGCATTATTAGAGACTTTGACTCATTTATCGCTTTGGTAGCATTATTAGAGAGTCTTTGACTTATATGGACCATTTCTTAGTGTTTAATTAGGAGTTTATCCTTTAGAGTTGTTGCCGCTCTTCTTTATTAGAGACTAGCACAGTCTTATTAGAATCTTCTCTACTTGGGATCTTAGATCAGTTTCACTTTCCTTGGGATACTAGTTTACTCGTTTTGAGGTCATTTCACTTTTAGTGAGTTTGTTTGTTTGTGGTTTTCCCTTTGCCCTAGAATTTGGCCCTAGGGTGTTGCTTTATGTGTTTCCTTAGGTCTTTGACCAAAAGGGTGAAAACATCTTAAAATCTATAAACACCAGAAATTTAAAATTTAAAAACATTAAAACTTTTGAAAAATTTAAAAAGATTTTAGAAGCATAGGAGAGTTTGTTTCCGATCTACGTTGGCTTGATCATCTTTCACGAGGTACGTAGGCAGCTTGAGATCTTTATCCAAAGTCCAGTCAAACCTTTCAAAATAAGCATTTCAAACTTTGTAAATAAATCATTTAAACTCTTTAAAAAAAACATGAAAATGTTCTAAAACATTGTTTTCGAAAAGATCTTCCTCTAGAGCTAGGAGTTTGTCCTAGATAGAGAGTTTTAGGGTTAGGAGTTTGTCCTTGATCTGTTCTTTGATATGTTGTGTGTTTGGTTTGTGTTTGTGTTAGAGTTAGGAGTTTGTCCCAGCTAGGAACGCATCCGTCCGGTCAGTTGGCGATCAACATCGTCGACTGATGACTAGAATATGATGCGTTAGTTTGCCCATTGTTTTCCTTAGGACATACAGCCTAGTTACACATAGAATACAGGAACCACTTACATTAGTTTAAGGCTAACTTGCATTTAGTTAGGGCATATAGGAAGTCCTAAAATTCACAATTCACTTTAACCTAAATAATGTTCCAGAAGCTTTAAATAACTAGTCCGGTCTTTTAGGTCGAGTCTATGATAGATGTTTAGATGTCTTAGGCATTATAGTTTAGAATAGGCGCGAAGAACTATGTTGCTTTGATTCTCGTGGAGGTGGGGATACGTAGGCGGCTTTGGATGAATACCAGACCATCCAAAGAATCGGGTGAAATCGTTTAGAGTTTAGGGTTTGTTGTGTTGTGTCGTGTGTGGTATCGAGTTGTATTGTATGTTTTGTTGTGTTTTCTTACTTTCCTGTATAGACTTTATACCTTTAGCTGTAGCATGCATGCGTTTGCCCACCAGAACTTAGACACCCATTAGGCATGTCACTCATAACCTAGCAATGCTTAGGTGACACTCTTCTTTTATTATTTTGTGTATGCTTGTTATTTCTATCCTTGGGTCATGCATGTTTACGTAGACGTTCGCTTGGGGATATTTGTTCTCATTTCACATGATTTTCGTCCAAAACTCTTTAAAGTTAATAATAAATGGTATAAGAGACCAAGTGCTTGCACTCGGACGGGTTGAGATGCTCTTCGGACCTTCCTTATCAGTAATCAGGCACGGACTCATATATATTTCTGGTTATCTATTGCACAGAGGATTTGTTTTTGGGGTTCCATGGCCTATCTATGGATGGCGACTCTGAGTTATTTTAGGTACGTCTTGGTTTCGAGCTCTGGCTCCGGATCAAGAGGTATCTTTTTCATTTATCGCCACTCGTGCTATGCTGTGAGGGTGGCACCTGTTTCGAGAGTTTCTTGGTAGAACTTTCTTTCATGTGGATGATTCAAAAGGACCGACGGGGGACTCGTTTCTCTCTTCGCCTCCTCCGGACCGGGGTCCACAGTATTATGGACTGATATTCCTATATATATATATGCCCTCATCGTACCGCGTACCAGGCTACCATCGTACCCCGTTCCCGTACCACGTACCGGAACGATCCGCATTCCAAGTAACATTGTGCTAAACTTCAATGGTTCTAGTTAAGCAACCGGGGTCTGGCAGGTATTGAAGGTCTTCTCAAAGACAAAACTGGTTCGACCAATTGGACTTTCCCTGGTCCTATAGGAATCAAGGACTCTAATGAGGCGGAAGTGAGGGCTATTTGTCAGGGCATTAGATTGACGGTCAGAACAGATTTGGAAAATCTTATTGTGGAGGGCAACTCCCTCAATGGTTTTTTGGTAGGTTACTACACAAGATCTTGGATCGAGTGGAGGGTCACCCGGTTCAATTCTATCATATTCGATGATCGATTTATGGATAGTGGCGGACCTACTTGCTAGGACCAGAGTGGATCGGCCATCCCTTGAGATCTTCGATTTCTTACGTCATTGATGATTGTGATTGTTGTAATTTCTGATCCCCTTTGTGTTCTATGTTCTCATGACCTCCCCGGTCCTTGGCTCCTTTCTTTTTGTTAATAAAATTCCACCATTTCCAAAAAAAAGTACTGAACAATCAAGTTCTTAATGTGATTCTGTCTTCCACTAACTCCTTCCAATCTACTTAGCATTTAATACTGTTGATTTTCCTTCTTGCATCCACCATCCAATAGAAGAATTTGAATTCTTGAATTCTTGTCCCATTCCTTGAGTCATATATAACCCTCGACTTTGTCGTCAAACCCCGGAATCTCACACATCGCCATATCAAATTTAAAAAGTTCAGTTTTCCCTTCCAATCTTTCATTTCTAATAAGATTGGGCAGTGACATGATGTTGGGCCTGACAATGCTCTTTGCATTATAAGAGGAAGAACGCCATCCCATTCTCCATAGCTATCAATGGCCAATGGAAAATCATATAATTTTCAATGTTGGATGAATTTGGACAGTTTTTTCATAATTATATGCTTCGTTTGGTTGCACAAAAGCTCGGCAGCCGTCGGAACTTGGTTTGGATTTGGTATGCCATTCCACATTTGGTTGCCAAAAATGCATTGGACTCCCTTTGATTCCCTTGGATGTTTCTCATGTAATAATTGCTTGTCTCTTTCTTGTCCCCCTCTTTAAAAGCAAAGAATTATGGTTGAATTTTCTAGGGAATGATTCTCTCTCTCTCTCTCTCTCTCTTCCCTTTCTCTCCTCTCTCCCTATATTGGTAATGACACGCCATACTTTTTCTCCTACTCTCCGAGTATATGCCGCGCAACCACACACTACTGCACAATTTCCAAGGTAATTCTTGGCAAATCAAAATGCTTGTCTCCTCCATTTGACTTCCTATTCCATTACTCTCCGAGCCACCCCAAGCAACCAAACATAGAAGTGACTTCCTCAGATCTACTTTTCTCATGACAGTATCTATCTCTCTTAGTTCCTCCCATAATTTGTTTCAGTGTCTTTCCCTTGAAGTCCCATAAACCACCTTTGACATCCATCTGAAGTCGCTCCCCACCTTTGACATCCATCTGAAGTCGCTCCCCACCTTTGTTATCACAATAGATGTAGATTATTCCTTCTTTCTTGTGAGAATTTATCTTCATGCCAAATCACAATGATACCTCCCGCTGATCCTTTTGCATCAAGAGATGCCCATTCTATGTTCTACCCCATAAACAGTTAATTAGGGTTTAGTTCCCCCCCTCTATCTTCGATTCTGAAAGAACTATTCAACCAGTCCCAATCCTTGTTGCCAATTCTTTGACCGCATTCCGTTTTTCGGCTGCTCCTAGCCCCCTACTATTCCAAAAATTGATTTTCATATTCCACCCGAGTAGAATGTTTCCTAGTGCTTAAATTATTCCAACCCTTTCGGCTCCCACAACTCTTTTGCCTTGTTTTTTTAATGGTGTTGCTGTGCTTATCTCGATCTTCCATCTCCTTTAGCGTCTTCCCAGTTCCTTCCCCAACGTGTTAACAGGGAAACACTCAGGGTGGTGTGAGCCTTTTCTAAAGCATGATTTTCAAATTGAACATTGATTATTGCAAGGAGAAGCTTGTGGGCTGTGTGGTTAGGTGCTCCTACTATCTTGGACTCCTTTGAGATAGACGATATTCAATATCCTCAAATAAGATCTGATCCAAGGACACTTTGGGACTCGTTTGATGACACAAATTTGCCAATTTCTCTGTCTTCCAGGATCATGACTCTTAAAGCTGCAACTGTGACCTGCCTTTCTACTTTCTGTTAATCATCTGAATTCTCCACTATTTGCGTATAAAGTTGGAATAACATCAAAAGACTTTTTTATGTGTTCCGAGTCCAAAGTATCATTATGTGCATTTGGTTTTCTATAAGATGTTCTTTGTTTCATTGTATAAGACTTGCCCTTACAATATTATTTTTGAAAGGATAAATAACTTTATTAGATAAAATTAAAATTAAATGTCTACATCAGCGGGCAGCAACTTCCCATAGTACAAACTGAATGATTAATCCCTGATTTAATCATCCTTTTATTATTATTCTACTCCAAAGTCGATTTGTTCCTCCTGCTTATGCCAAGCTTCATGATAAGGTGAACTTTGATTCTTATGAACATTATGGAAGCTGTGTCTACCAGCTACATTGTAGACAATCTGGATGGAAATGAACGAGAGAAGACGGAAAATTACAGATATTAAGATATTAAAAAAGATCATCTATGAGAGTGCTTAGAGTGGGCTGTAATGACAAACTTTTTTTAAAGGAATGCAGGTTTTAATGGTGAGAAGGAAGTGAAACGCTTATTTAAAAAGTGCCTTTCCCAATCCCAAGTTTGTGATAGCACCTAGGTGGAAAACATCCCCATTGGTATGTATAAAGATGAACATTTCGATGGTGCAAGCAAAGTTAGGCCTGGACGTGCACAAATTATTAGGGACTGGAATGAAGATATTAGACTAACCTATTCTGGCTCTTCGGCAGGGTTTCAGGATTTAGATTCCGTTTTTTATGTGAGGAATCATATATTTAAGTAGATCCTCTTAAGCCCAGTTTGTTTTGTATTTTGAGAACTGATTGTGAGTCGAAAAAGAGGTAGGGGCAGACTGAAAACAACTTGGGTAGAAAATGTGAGGAAAGACTTGAGGGCTAGGAACATAACAGAGAACATGACCTTGGATAGGATAGAATGGAAGAAAATGATCCATGTAGACGAACCCAACTAGTGTCAGGATTAGATTTAGTTAACTTGAGCCGGGTATATCTTTTCACCTTCTTCATGAAATTTTTCTAAAGGATTCATTAGCCGACCCCAACTAGTTTGGGACAAAGGCTTAGTTGAGTTGAGTTGAGTATTGTGAGTCGAAAAACTGATTATTGGACTCAAATTTACCTTTCAGATGGTGCAAGGAGAGGCAAGGCTATCCATGGAAGTTAGCTGATATCTTTGAAACTCTTGAAGGAGGAGAGATCTATGAAATTCAGTTTTGGCGTGTGAAAGGAAAAGTTAACAGTGAGGCTGATAGATTAGCCAATGAAGGAGGGTCACACAATGATCTGATTTTTGAGACTTTATGATGGAGTAGAAGTTTATTAAACTGTTTAAAGTTTTTTGCATTCAGCCAATGAAATAGTATCATGCAATGTATCGGTTTATAAGAGACCTGTCAGAGTTGAAGTTTATTGCAGTATTTCAGGTTTTTTTTCCCTTGTAGAATTTTGGTCTGAGCACCGACCCACCCACCCACCCCCTCCCCCCCCCACACACACAAAATGTTGCTTCTCAAGAAGACCTTTTATAACCTGCTAGGTAATAGTGGTGCATTTGATGTTGGTACATCTCCTATAGAGTTCTCACCATACTCATTTGTTGGAGATGAAGGTATCCATCCTTCGTAAAGAAATTAATTTCTCTTCTGGATAGTGATCTCTGGTGTGAATCAGTTAAATTACACCCTAAGCGCTCAAACCTTCTCATTCGTTGTATGTTGCTATCTAATTATGGCTTTTCATCCTCATCAATGAGCTCCTTGTTATTGCTGGCCCCTTTCTCATTGAACTCTCCCTCCCTGCATAAATATTATCATCGATTGACCTGGTTTACTCAACACTCTACATACTTTAATTTCTGTTGGCTTTGACTGTTTATATTGGTGTAATTTTGTTATTTGAATGCAATCTTAATTGTCGCCCATCTTTGTTCTATTACTGGTATATTGGAGCTTATTACATCTCTTCAGAACGCAAATAATGTTCTCGCTGTCCCCATACTAGGGCTAATATGTAGCTACACTTGTTCTTAAAAAAATCCTCATACTAGGGCTAATGTAGCTACACTTGTTCTGAAAAAGAATCCCTTTACAAGCAGGTATTAACCTTTCTGAATCACCAAATGAGCATGTGCTTTTCATTCTCGAAACACTGATTTTTTCAGAAAATATAACATCCAGTTATGGTTTTCATTCTCGCATGTTTCAACTACAATATAGTCAAGCAATCAGATATATTTGCCTAATCTCCAACTAACTCTTTTTTGTTTGCTTCCTGTCATAATTATCGTCATTCAAATCATTTATACTGTTCTTGTGTGCTGTGTATTTGACTTCTTTTGGAAAACTGATATTGGAGTGTAGGGTGGAGAAAGTCGACGATGGAGTGGCCGATAACTGAAGAGAATGGGAGCGAGATTCTATTGAAATGATTCCAAATGTGTTCTAGTAATTATGGATTAGCAAATTGTTATGTTTCTTTATTTTTATTGTTATTTTCTTTCTCTTTCCTCCATTTTGGTTACTGTGGAAGGCAGGACAGAGACAGTTTTGGTAGTTTAAATGTGTGATTGTAGCCTAGAGGAGGCTGTTTGTATGGATATCACCACACTTCATATGGGTGTGTTTTTTTAAATCTTTTTTTTTTCATCTTTTTCGTGTCAACCGACATTCGGATTATCATAGAGGACAATTTTTCTTTGCCATTTCTTATTCTCTTAAATAGATTAAGACAGTTTTCTGTATGTTCTGGAAGTTGGTATAAATCTGCTGCCTAGTTAAGTAAGCAGAGGGTGAAAGACCTTGAGAGATTTTTGTTCTGCTGAAGAGAAACCTGATAGTTGTTTTGTGATATTTAACAAATGATCAGAGTTCTTTAATTGTTCTTATGCGCACCAAACATGCGGGTGGCACTAATGGTAGCAGGTTGGAGTATGTATCCAGCTATTTCTGCAGTTTGGAGTATGTTTTCCTTTTTTTTTTAATTGGGAGATGATGATCTGCATTTACTCCTTTTTTTAGTGCTTAGGCTTCTCTATTTCTCCATTTGGATGTTATTGGAGTTACAATTACCAAAAAGCTGTAACATTCAATGGAAAGTGTAAAATAACAAAGTGTGTCATATCAATACAAAGGGGTTTGAATATCTTGTTATATAGGTAGGCTTTGTTCTGAGAATCGAACTGTGAGCTGGACCAGTGAAGGTGCTGGTCTGGTCTGAACCGGTTCACCACCATATCTTAACGATTTTGGGTGATATGGCCAAATTGGTAGTTGCTACGGGTTTGATTGGATTGAGACTTGGTATGAAACTTACAAAGTGGTAACTTCCAAATTCAGAGAGAAACCTTGGAATTAAAAATCGGCAATCTAGAGCCAAAACTAGCTTAATCGGATTGAGCCTTGCTATGGAAACTTACCTAGTGGTAACTTCCAAATTCAAAAACCCCTAGAATTAAAGCAATCCAGAGCCAAATCCCCAGTTTATTTTGGATTTTGAGAACCGATTGTGAGTTAAAAACTGATTATTGGAGTAAAAAAAAAAAAAAAAAAACTGATTATGGGACACATAATTACATATAATGTTGACTCCAATAACCAGTCATGGGCACAATTGATTCTCAAAATCCAAATCAAACAAGGCTTGAAGAGATTTTGGCCCTTTTCATCAGGGCAAAACCCGGCCCGCATCAACCCGACCTGAAAAAAGTATGGGCTGGGCTTAGGAATCTCTAGTTTTTCAAATTATAAACCTACTCGACTTGAGATTTCTTCTAGGGTAGGGTAGGGTTTTGGAAAACCCGACTGCCCAAACTGAGTTGCATCTCCAGTTTTTTTCCTATCACTTCCATGAGGATGATCCTGTGAATTAACCATTATCACTCCATGCAACAACAATAATTTCTTGGGACTTAGCGATTCTTAACGCAAATAGGTTTAATATCGAAGATTAAATGTTATTTTAATGTGAGCGCCATGCATGTTTAGCCGACCCCAACTAGTTTGGGACAAAGGCTTTGTTGAGTTGAGTTGAGTTGAGTTGAGATAGGGCGAAGTCTTTTGAAAAAAAAAAAACTGTTTACCAAGATATGTTCTGAATATACAAGTTCAACCATTAGATTGGAATAGATCTTGCATCATAAATTCAACTATTAGAACATAAATTATGGTGTATGTATCGAGAATGTAGAAAAACCCGACTTGATCCAACCCGAGAAACTCTGTCGGAAAGGTTCGGGTTTAGGAATCTTGGGGCCTTTTTTTTAAAGGACCAACCCGGCCTGACCCGAGATAGTTTATCAGGTAGCGTAGGGTTTTGGAAAACCCGACCCGAGTTGCAACCCCACTGTTTGTTGTGACAACCGACGGTGAGGGCCCCAACCCGAGATAGTTTATCGGTTGGGGCCCTCACCGTCGGTTGTCATAATCTGAAACGAACAGGGACTTTGAGAGGTACAAAATCTTTGGAACTGTGATTCCTTGAACAGGACGAAATGGTGAGGATTAGAGCACAATGGCAATTCTGTTGGGGATCTCTATGTTATCATGTTAGATATTTTGTTTCCTACCTCATTTAATTGACAATGGGATCAAAATTCAAATGTCATGTCCAAATATAACGTAACTGATTATCATTATGCACTAGTGGGACGCCTGTACGATGCACGGGGGACCAACAAAAGAACGCATTATAACTTTTTTTTTTAAAGAAAGAAGGTACATTCGTAAGGAAGATTTAATTGTAAATGTAAAGATTAGAAATTATATTATTCATAAGGAAAGTAGATTATTCATAAGGAAAAAAGCGGGTTGTAATATAGGAGTGAGAGATATAATCCGTGTCAGATAACACTAAAAACAATTATTCAGTCGCTTTTGATAATGTACAGCAAAAACCAACAATATAAACTAGGGCTGCAACTCGGGTCGGGCGGGTCGGGTTTTGGAGAACCCAACCCTACCCGAGAAATATCTCGGGTCGGGTCGGGTCCGGTTTTTTTCCAGAAAACCCACGATTCCCAAACCCGGCCCTACCCATGATAAATCTCGGGTTTGGTCGGGTCGGGTCAGGTTTTTTCACCTTGACGCAATTTTTTAAGGAAAATTCTTATTTGGCAAGGCAACTCAACTCATAGAAGCAGAAATTACACTCACATTACACTTAAATCAAACAACGATGTAATTACACTCACATTACACTTGAATCAAACAATGCCGTAATCAAACAATGTTGTAATTACAATCAAACAATGCCGAATCAAACACTTGAATCAACTCAACTCATAGAAGTAGAAATTACACTCACATACAGTAACAGTGGGTGCGTGGGTTTTCACTTTTAACTTTTAACTAACAATAGAAAAAAAATGTACATACTATAACTTATGTAACTCAGGTCGGGTCGGGTCGGGCTCCTTCAAACCCGGCTCGACCCGAGATTCATGCGGGCTTTTGAATGCTCAACCCGGCTTGACCCGAAACCCATGAAACCTGAACCCAGCCCAGGTTATTTTCGGGTCGGGTCGATGCGGGTCGGGTAAAACCCGGCTCGAGTTGCAGCCCTAATATAAACTCTCAGACAAACTTCCAATCATCAATCATTCAATAGAAAAACCAACAAATATTGTTCTTCTCAAGCTTGGGAAAAAAACATGATAGAAGACCTCATCCAAGAGTAAGATGATCCTTTACACCTAAACAAACCTTCCATATATGGTACGAGGTATCTCAAATAACCGGGTTCAGGAAGCAAGGTTATCAAAAAGTAAGTGGTGGCAAGACACCTACACAACACATATACATAGTTTTAAGAATTAGCAGAGCTTCTACCAAGAGCAGAGATTTTACTTGGAAAGGCATAAAATGAGACATCAGATCTCTGCTTCCAACTCTCACTCTCTGGAGTCATTAAATGAGACATCGACGATCTCTGCACTGGTTCATATCTCAAAGGTGCAAAAGGTCCTATAAGTGATGGGAAATAAATTTACAGTAAACAAACAAATACGAATTGAGACATCATACAACAGGAACACATCACAATAGAAAATAGAGACATTTTGTTTTGATTGTCTATAAATGGGCATGCGAAAAAATGAATATGAAATCTCCTATATAAAATCACCATAAACGAAATAGAATTTAAAAATGCATAAAATTGAAAAAAGGGAAATTGAAAGCACGAAACAGAAAACCATCATACCGACCGGCCACAATTCAAGTCGCATTAATATATGATGTATCAAAATTGGGATCCATCAAACAAATCCTATAAACCTTAGAAATAAAAGAAATCCTAAGGGCCCATTTGGGTGCCGAGAAGATTTTGATTTGAAATTCTCACATTTGTAGCCCTTTTTGCATTGACATTTAGATCTCGATCAAATCCTTGAATTTCCAATTCAGCGATTGACAGTGAAAAAAATCAGATTTCCAAATAAGCTGTGGAAATAAGAAATTGGAAATCCACAGATGTGTCAGTTTCCTTCACTCTCTTGGCTCCTCAATCTCTCCCCTGCAGCAGGAATTACCCCCTTCCCTTTCTGTCTCCCTCAACCTGAGCTGGCAGATCTATTCATTTTGTACTGAAAACTCAATTCCAAATCCAAATACAAAATCTGAGGTATCCAAACGGCCCCTAACTGGTTTTTACATCCATCAAAAGATAATGCAGATAAGTGGATTTACAATCAGATAGCATTATCAAGTGATGGGGTGTGAAAACACCAGCCTCTCACAGGCTGCCACCTGTCCCAGAGTAGGTGAGCTGCAGCCTCTCACAGGCCGCCACCTGTCTCAGAGTAGGTGAGCTGCAGCCTCTCACAGGCCGCCACCTGTCCTGGACACCTCACCAGATTTTCCTATAAATAGAGGATCAAAGCTCAGACCAATGGGTAATGAAAAATCCCTTCTCTCCCTAAAAACTCTTAGACATCTCCCCTTCACTCCTGCTCATACTGACTTGAGTGTCGAAGGGCCTGTCCGGAGTAAAACCCGGTCTGGTCTTCTGACCTCGCTTGCCTTGTGCAGGACTCAGCCCTCATAGCAGGACTCGTTCTCGACCACCTCTCTCCTCGTTCACTCCGGTCCCTCAGGACTCAGCTCCCCTAGTCATCCAGCTCAGCTCTTACATCACTGCTGTACCTGTTACCGATTTTAGGTCTAACATCAAGAATTCCATAAAGATTGCTTGTGTTGGTAATATACATATAAGCTTATGACCTGGTTCCATTTAACCAGTTTTGGAATCACAACGGACTCACAATTGGTTCTGAAAATCCAAAACAAACATGACCTTAGTGCAGAAGAACATGAAAGCGTTATTCCAAGAAACAGCTAATATCATATTACTCAGTCAATCATGAATAAATTGAATTAAAAAAATAGTTCGTAATTATTTGACAAACCTTAGCTACATCCCAATTGAGAATGCTAACCAAATCCAGTGTTAGAGATACTCCTCTATAGATACATTAAAGTAACCAAAACATTTATGACTGAACATATTTTTTTAGTAACTGAACTTAAATGTATCAAAATGAATGCACTTACACCACCATCTGAAGACATGAAATTCTGAAGCGTGTAGAACTTAGGCATGGTTTTGTGTAGGGGTGGACATGGTTCCGGTTCGAACCTAGGAATCGAACCAAACCGGCACATATGGTTCGGTTCCGGTTCTGATATCCTGGAACCAGTGGAAATTCGGTTCGGTTCTGGGTTTAGGATCCCGGAACTGAAAACCGAACCGAGAACCGACCCTCACCTTAAAACCCAATGCCTCCTCATTTGATAAAATCACCCCACCCCCTTTTAATTCACCCCTCTTTAACGTGTTGCTTTGCCTTTAAAATCTTAATTCAAGCCCCCAAATTTGTGCATGATTATCCCAAATTTGTGCCTGTTAATGTTTGTAGTTCATATATAAACTGGACCGGACCGGACCGAACCGAACCGATTATAAACATGATTAAGCAAAATATCTACATTTGGTGAAGGTTGGGTAAACCTAGAACCGAACCGAACCGATTATATATGGTTCAGTTCTGGGACCCCAAAACCGAACCGAACCGAACCATGTCCACCCCTAGTTTTATGGTTGTTGGTTGGGCATGGAATTCAAAACATAAGTGGGACCCAATGTATGTGCAACACATTTCCCACAATAAAAATCTCGCATTTCGATTTTTCTGTTTAGTCAATTGAAGAGAAAATAATGAAGAACGATGATATTTTCAGCCCCCCGTTCACGTTATAAGTGGGGCGAATGCATACTGAGCGGGGGTGAAAATATTATCGTCCATAATGAAAACTAAATATCAAAACAAATATAAACAAAAAATGGAAATAGAGAATAGTGATTACATCAAATTCATCAGGTCTATCCATTCAAGTTACACTTTGGTTGTTCATGGAACTCAAAACATCAGTGGGACCCAATGTATGTGCAACACATTTCCCACAATAAAAAATCTCCCATTTCGATTTTTTTGTTCAGTCAAATGAAGAGAAAATAATGAAAACTGAATATCAAAACAAATATAAACAAAAATGGAAAGAGAGAATAGTGATTACACCAAGTTCATCAGGTCCATCCTCGCAAGTTACACTTCATGAAATTCATTGCAGCTAAAGACAACCATAATAAAGCAAAAGCCAATGTTAGAAAAGTACAAGGAAAAAAGAAAAAACTATTCAAGTTACAATAAACACCTGTTATGAGGGCACTAAGGTCAAGTTACACCAAATATACAAAAAAATGTATCCTTTTATTGTGAAAAACTAAAACTATTGTGAAAAACTATTTTTTGTAACTTGAATAAAGAATAAGATGTATCCTTTTATTGTGAAAAACTATTCAAGTTACACCTGTTCCAAATATACCCTTTCACAATAAAAGGATACATCTTATTCTTTTAACACTTAACTAACTAAAATGATCTCGGCCGTTGATCTTGCTAAGGCCACATCCACCGTTAGGATTAAATCCTAATACGCTGTTGGTGAATGGTGCCTGCAAGAAAAACCCGAGAGAGATGGTGGTGGTGGCTGAGAGAGAGAGAGAGAGAGAGAGAGAGAGAGAGAGAGAGAGAGAGAGAGAGAGAGACCATATGGCTGTTGATGGCTTGCCACGGGAAAATAGAGGATGAGAGACGATTTACATTCGAGAGGGTTTCACTCCACTTGATCTTTGTATTTTGGGACGGAATGGTAAGGCATTTTCTATCTTCACTAGCACCACCATTGTATCTTGAGTTCTTTCTTCACAATTGATTCTTTTTGAAGAAAAGACTACAAAAAAATAACGACAATCAATCAATAACAGATCACAGCAAAAGCAGATGCATAAAAAACCCTTTAAAAGGAAAGGAGGAGGAATTGAACCCCTTCACCAGTTCTTACAGACTGGATTTAACAGAGCTTTTCTGGTCATAGAAAGAGGGAGGTGAAAGGCTGTGTCTGCCTTTCGAAACCATCACTTCCCAGATTTATGAAGGACGGGCGGGAACAAATTGCAACATATGAAATTTTCCTTCTATTTTTTACCTTTTTCTATTCCCGTTCGTGAACTCAACCACACTCTGCAGTTTCTGATAATTTTCCCTTTTAGTGGTGCTGTTAATATTCTCAAGGCCCAGCTTCTACTTCTTTTGGTTGATGGTAAGATGAAAAGATACTTGCTTCAATGGTGATTTGATCCCTTTGGTCTTACTGAGGGTTTGGAATGATACCAGTGGTGATGGTTAGGTATAATTTCATGTGGATGGTGATGGTATACTTTACTCTAATCTGCAGGTTATGTCACGGATATTCATTGTACATGTTTTTCCAGTGTAGTGCTTCTTAATTTCTGATTTAATTTTTTGTTCCTGGACAACTTTGCTGTGTTATTTTTTTTTGGTATCTGGCTTTTTTTTAGTGTAAAAAAACAATGAATAGTGTTAAGCCTTCTGACCATTTTCTGGTTGTTTTTTAGATACTATGTTTTTTTCAAAGTTGAACAACTCATATGGAAAGAAGAAAGAAAATCCTCTTCTTAATCGGCAGGCAATGTCAAGGATATTCATTATACATGTTTTTCCAGTTTAGTACGCATGTTTCATTTGATTGATTACGATGAATTCTACTCCAGCATTGTTTGTTTGAAAATTTCTAAGTCATGGAATCCTCTTTAACTACTGAGAGCTTTCATACTTTATGCATTGAAGTGTTTTCCAGGTTGCAAAGTTTATTCTCTTAACTTTCCCTGGATAAAATTGCATACTTGGATGCTTTGCATGAGATAAGGTAAAGAACAATTTTCCAGTTCATATGCTCTATAATCGTTAGAGCATGTAATTTAATGTTCCATCAATGTCTTATAGATCAATTTGAAGCACTGACTTGGTTCCTCAAAGTCCCTATTCTGACTTATGCCATTCTCTGTTCTCCCTTTTATTTTACAAAACTGAATAGATTACCCAATCACAAATGTGTATTTTCTACAAACAATAATTGAGGACCACATCTTCTGGTGTTTGATTGACTTTAACTTTGATGGTTGCTTGTAATTTTCAGATTCAGTTGTCACACCAAGAGCATTGTTACGGTGAATGGGCAGTTTCCAGGGCCGACAGTCATTGCCAGGGAATGTGATAGAGTTGTTATTAAGGTGGTTAACCATGTTGAGAACAATGTCTCCCTGGATTCGTATGGAAAAGACTCACAGCCTTCTTAATCTCTCTATCGATAGCAAATTGGTGTTTTCACCAAAACATTGCTCTACTAGATAATGGAAAAAAGGATGGAAAGAACTGTAGAAGCCATACATGGTTGTTAGAAATTTTAAAGAATATAGAAGTCAAAAGTTACGTTTACTTTTGTGATTTAAAATTTTGGAGGGAAGATTCAAATTAAAGTTTCTCTCTTGTTTTGAAAGCAAGAGTCTTTTGCTTGTATGGGGACTTGAACCCAAGACCTTGGTGTGTGTGAAGTAAGCTCTCAACTCAAATTAAAAAAAAAAATAGCCCCACATTGCTCATGGATCTCATCTATATAAGATGGAGAGTTGGAGAAAGGCTTGAGCCTTCAAGGGGCTTTAGAATTTATTGGGTGCCTTGGTTTTATATGAACACAAGTTAATATTCAAAACACATGCACGAGCGCGCCTCGCCTCGCCGGTCCTTGCTGGTCCTCGGTCCGAGTTTGGGTTTGGGTTTAAAATAAAAAAAAAGGATCTTTTTATTGCACAAAACATTTTAAGTTTCCCACTCTGTTGGTCAGATTGGGGCCAGTCGGTCAAGAGGCTCGGTCAGATTGGGTTGCAGAGCTCAAAACCGACGAATGACCGAACGGTCGGCCCAGCTCGCTCCAACTGCTAGTTTTGAGCGGGTGTGTTCCGAAGCATTTCAAGTCTCAACGATCACAAATGTTTCAAGTCTCCAACAGTAAAAAAATGCCTTTGGAGCTTAAAATCTATGGAAATTTCATTCTATGCTTGGGGTTTTAAAAAATTCTAGTGCCTGGATCGCTGGCATGGAAACAATTAATCTAGCTGTTTCTTCTTTTCATTTTCATTTTATGTTTACTTCTAGAAATGAAGAGTTACTTTGTATTATGGAATCCTGAAAATCAAGTTCTTCTACTATTTATTTCTTAGCATGTGATGACCAAAAATATGGAAGTTAGAAAGGGAGCAAGCGATTTGTCAACCCAAAGTTATGCAAGGCAAATCATTTTAGGTATTTATTTGCTAAAACCAGTGCCCATGCAGAATTTTGTGAACGATGCCATTTATTTTGCATGGATTTCTAAAGGAGAAGTCTTGCTTGGTTTTTCAACATTTTAATTGGGAGAAACACGCCACATGTCGTTGAAAAATGGGATAGTGTTGGTAGTAGAAAACAAAAACTGTGTTGCTTCAAGGCGTGATATCACTTTCCTTAAGACAAGATTCGTCCCCACCAATAGTGTGCAAAGGGGATCCGCGAATTGCCTCCAAGACACAATGAAGCCTAGTAGGAAAATCTTACTAATATTTGACGACACTATGCACAAGTGGAGTCAAATCCGAAATGCCCTTCAGAATAACAAGCCTTAGAGAAATTTTCTTGATACCGTTTCTGCAGTATTACAATATCTAGAACAAAAAGATAAAAACAGCAATAAGAAAACGCCTTTTGGAGGATTTAAAAAAATGAGAAATGTTACTGGAAATCTCAGAATTGCACTGTGGGATTCCAAATTTGTTTTTCTGTGTTGAAATGACAGAGATCTGCTCTTTTTATAGAGCCTATGGTGTCTTTTACAGGGCAACTTTCTAGATTGGTTTGAATTTTGACCGTCAAATCGCACCTATTCGTGATTAATGGTCCAGATCGATCCTGGAGTGACTGTTGGTTTCAGTAAAACCTACCTACAACCCCGCAACCGCTAGATCAATCATCTACGGTGCGGATCGCAACCCTCTTTGGCTCTTGACCATTGGGAGGATGGGACACAACCCAACGGATCCCACCCGTTGACCGTTGGAGCGAACTGGGCTGATTGTTGGGCCTAACTCGAAGCCGATTGCCCACACCGCGGGTGTGCGTGTGCGAACAGTGCGTTGCACTGTCCCGCGGGTCTAACTCATGGGTTCAACCCAATGTGTAACCAAAAAAGTAGTAGAGAAGGGTAATACCTTATAAGTCCTTCTCTTTCCTTTTTGTCATCCGATGTGAGACTATTTTTCCCACTACACTTCTATATCCTTTGCAAAAAGCAACTTTTTTCAAGAAAACTTTTTCTTTTTACCAAACAACTTTGAAAAACATTTTCCAAAACCACTAAACTATAGAAAACATCAAGATTTTGAAAATACAAAATCACCAACACATGTTCCAGGTACATTTTTTCCCTACATGCCGCTTTTGCCTTCTCACTTCAATTTCCTCTTCTTATTTCATTAAATAATGATGCCCCTACTATGTGCTCTTAGACAATGTGCTTCTTCACTATTAAATTTTGTCATTAAAGGACCCCATCTAAATTGGGCTGGGCATTTGGAGCTTAAAATCATGGAAATTCTGTTCTTTGCTCGGGATTTCAAGCAAGGGTTATCAATTTTCTTGCTTGGTTTCTTTTTATCTGTTTCTTTTCTTTTCTTTTTTTAGTTCAACTTGATCATTTAGATGGCATTTTTCATATTATAATGTAAGAACCCGTTATCTACTTTAAATTCACTTTGTTGATGACTTTCTTCCTTTTTCGCTTTTGATGGAATTGAATTTATTGATTTTGGTCTCTCATTTAGCATCTTCGAAACACATAAAATTATTGATGTGTTTTGATATGATAAAAATTTGGTGTTGTGTTGATTCAGGAGAAAATGATTGACCTTATTATCACAAGTTTATCCTTATTCCACTTTATTTGTTTATTCTTCAGATTCGTTTGGATAAAAGCTAAAAAAAATCAGCCCAATTTACTATTTGGTCTATTAATTTCCAAAAATAAGGTATGTATTAGCAGCAAGCAGCAAGCAGCATGAACTTTTTGCTTTTTTTCATTTTGTCAATAGAACCCTAGATTTAATGGCAAGAGCTAAATTAAATCATTGTTTCCAATTGAGTTTTTCCACTTCTTCCTTTCTTTGGCAGGCTTGTTTAGACAAAAGCTCATAATATTAAAATCTGTGAGAAGTCAATTCCATCAGCCAATCAAAATAAGAATTTACTCTTTTCTCTTACTAGTAGCAAATTACTTTCCAATCCATTGATAGAGTTGTTTTCATTGACGTGATCATGTCTGTTATGTGGAAGTATAGTGTCCTTCTTAAATTTATACACCTGATGACATGAATTTAGAGATTTTTGGTAGGAAGATTTTTTTCCTACAATCTTTAAAATTAGTCACTATCCTATGCTAAAAAAATGAAAAACCAAGCCAACCCAACCCGAGAACTATCTTGTGTAGGGTCCAGTTTACGAATCTCAGGTTTTCCTGTAAAAAATTAGACCTGGCCCGATGATAATTCTCCAATTCTCGGGTAGGATAGGGTTTTGAAAAACCCGATCTGGGTTGCACCCATAGTTTTTATACACAAAGTGTCCGTGCGTGCAATACTTTATAATGAATAATGATATGGTAACCCTCATTATTATTCTATGATCCTGGCCATTCATTTGTTGGGCCTTACCTTAAATAGGCCGTATTCAGAAACAAAATTTCATATGATGATCCTAGCCGTTGGATTTGTAGAAGGAAGTCAAATATCTCTAAAGAATCAAATATACGAATTAAAACCAATATAAAATGGGGATTTGTAGACGGATTAGCATTCTGATTATTTCTTCAATAAATCCGTGTTTAAAACATCTTGCTGGAATTGCTAACATAAGCAATGAAACAGCAAACTATTAGACATGCTTCACTAGGGCAGGAGTGCAGGACCACATTGCAATACAATGACACGCATAGTGGTGCATCTTTGATGGATCCGAATTGTCCTCACAGGCCTTCTTTTGAATCTCTCATAAGCCACAAATACTCAACCGTGCAATCCTAAACAAAACCCATCAAGCATGGTTCAGATCAACCAAAGGTGGGACCCACAATGCTTAATGATATAAATAAAGGGAGCTGATATTTCCGCTCCACTTTTAGACTAATCCACTCCAACTTGGAGTGGATTGGTCTAAAAGTGGAGTGGAAATATCCAAAGCATAGGGGAGTTGATATTTAGGAAATATCAATTTCCTAAATAAATATGATCTTTGACATTATTTCGGGGTAAGAAAATATACTTTCAGCAGATTCTCTTTGGTCTAGAAGGGTAAATTGGCATATCCTAATAAATATCAAAGATTTGAAAGATCTATGGACCTCAAAATATGGAAACTTCTCTTGATAAAATCACTGACCCTTGTATTATGCATTGTCTATATAAACCTGGCTAGAGACAGAGATAGAGATAGTGTGAGATCTATAGAGAGAGGAAGAGATGGAGGGTAGATTAGCTTTGTTTGTTGTTTTGATACTATGTGTTTCTGCCATACCAGTACAATCCAATGGTGGAAAAGGCTTCCCAGTCTTAGGAAAGGAGAAGATGACTCATCTCCACTTCTATCTCAACGACATTCTAAGTGGAGAGAAACCAAGTGCAGTCTTGGTGGCTCAGGCTAACAAAACCTATGAAGGAGCGACGCCATTTGGAAGCGTCTATGTAGTCGATGACCCACTAACGGACGGTCCCGGACCAAATGCGAACGTTATTGGAAACGCGCAAGGGCTTTATGTCTCGTCCGGGCAGGACAAGTTGTCACTTGTCTTAACCATGGATTTTGGGTTCACCACAGGAGAGTATGAGGGAAGCTCTATCACAGTGTTCTCAAGGAATCCGGTAACAGAGAAAATGAGGGAGCTCTCCGTGGTCGGAGGGAGGGGTAAGTTTCGCCTTGCTCGGGGTTTTGCTATGCTCAGTACTTATTATTTGAACACCACTAATGGGGATGCCATTATTGAGTATAAAGTTACCATCTTACATTACTGATGTTGAAGCATGTGTGAAAAGTAATAAACTTGGATTGATAGATTCAATGTGAAGTCAAATTTTCGTTGTTAAGTTTTGGGTTCTTAGTTTATTAGGGTTTCTTTGGAAAAGGATTGTTCTATGGCTTATTCCTTGTTAAGTTTTGGGTTCTTAGTTTGTTAGAGTTTCTTTGGAAAAGGATTGTTCTATGGTTTACTGCTTTTTTTAGACGTTTCTTAATTTATTAGGGTTTCTTTGGAAAAGATTGTTCTATGGTTTATTCCTTGTTAAGTTTTGGGTTCTTAGTTTGTTAGGGTTTCTTTGGAAAAAGGATTGTTCTATGGTTTACTACTTTTTTTAGATTGTCCGCTACTACTCTAGTTTATCCTGTACATCTGATAGACCCTATGTTAGATCGGTGATGCCCCAAAGATCATGTCCATTGGGTTGATCTTAAACTGTATATATTGACAGATCAGAAAGTGGAAAAACAAATCTTGGCACGTGGGAGAGTTAGGATTTGTCCAGTGGAAGAGAATTTTGGTCTAGGATATATTCATAGTAGGGTAAGGCAGACAAATTGTTTGGAGATTTAGTGGAAAATGATATGTGATATGTCCACCCCTTTTCAGCATTTCTACCCTCTTCTCTTTGTCTTCTCCTAGAAATGACTGCATTATCAGCTCCTTTTGTTTATCTTTCCTTGAAAAGAAAGTCATTGAAGGAAAAAATAATCAAAAGGGGAATGGGGTGGAAATATCATTTTATTTTTCAATGGAAAAATATGGATATAATTTCTAAAAAAAAAGAGAGGGTGTGGTAAATTTCCACGGGTCCATGGGTCGGGTGGACCCATGGGTGCCCGTAAGAGGCACTAAATCATGACCCGTTGAAAATTTCACCTACCGGTGCCCGTAAGAACCCAAATGTTCGAGATTTTACATGGTGTAAGCCCTTATAGTACCATAATTTTTAGAGATGATCTAAACCGTCCATGTGATGGAACACACCGTAAATAGGTCACCCACCAAAAATCATTTTCATAGGGTGATCCTAGCCCTCCAATCTATAGATGTTTCCATAAATAGTAATATGAAATTCCTCCATAGATCAGAGGGCTAGGATCATCATATGGAAATGATTTTTTGGACACAACCTATTTACGTTATGGTGCATCACATGGATGGCTTGGATCATCCTATTAGAGTGTAAAAAAACGGGTGACCTGCGGGTCCATCCGGCCCGTAGGGTGGGGTCTGAGTTCACCAAATTGTGACCCGCAAAATTCCGGATCATTTTTTACCCCGCCCGTACGACCCAGACCCGTACGGGTTTGGGTGAAACCCGGCCCAGTCCACCCGTTTGCCAGGTCTACTTTGGACAATCTTAACATCCAAATGAAGAAAGATACGGGAAAATGGTTGAAAGAGGGGAAAAAATGTTCAGATGGGACCTCTATAGCTAGTTTACAAAAAATAAACTTGTTTGGTAAAGTTTTTTCCACATTTAAGTAGTACAACTTTTAGAGTCCATTTCATAAAAAAAAAAAAAAAACTTTTAGACTGAAAAACTAGGGATTTGCTTGGCAATTTCGCATAAAGCAATTCCGAGGCTGGTTTTTACACGTGAGAACAGCCACACAGGTTGACTTTTTGGCAGATTTTGTCTAATTCATTCAATTCATCTGAGGTGGCTGTTATATTAGGCAAAAGCTAGCTGCCATGTGTATTTTGGGGAAGGGAAATCAAGATAATTATACAAGGAAAGAATCCTAATCAAATCTACCTTCCTAATCTTCATTGCTTGCCTCTTGTAGTCCACTTGTCTAATTTACCCACTTCCCTCATTTAGCCAACTTACCCAATCTACCTCCAAGATGATCAACTGTGAGTTCTTAACACAATCAACTATCCAATCCCACATATTCTAACTTATAATCTACTTTTTACTTTTATCGCAAGAAGTTCGTGGGCTCATTTGTGTCCAAATGATTCAATGAACCAGTGTGGTGAGCCAACCTATGGCAGGGGCCAAGAATGAATTCGATCATGCAAATATGTGTGCCATCATGCGAATATGTCTGCCATGCTATACTTGCCTACTTTAGTCATTTTCCTTGAGATTAGAGTATTTTAGTTATTTTATATGAGATGGTCAATTTTGGGCATTTTTATGAAATAAGAGGATTTTGGTAATTTTCCGTGAGATATTGGATTTTTTCCTATTTAGGATTTTTCTATTATCTTATCTTCCATGAGATAAGTATTTTATGATCATTTTTCATGAGATAAGAGTATTTTGGATTCTATTTTTCTCTATTTTTTTTCCGGGTTGGTAATTGGTATTGAACCTTTGACCTCAAGGTTGTTCTATATTTTCTTTTTCTCATTTTTTCCATTACATAAGGGGCATTTTAGGTATTTTTCATGAAAGAAGAGCATTTTAATTATTTTCCATAACATAGGAGTATTTTAGGATTTTTTTTCCTGTCTTATAATTGTTTTTTCTCATTTTTCTTATTTTCCATGAGATAATGCCATTTTGTCATTTTCCAAGATACATATAGGTATTTCATGATTTTTTGACTTCTCTTTTATAAATTAACAGCCTCTAATTGGATCACATAAGTATTGTATGGCTAGAGAAATTATATGATGCCTGACCGTCAAAATGTAAAGGGCGGAAGGAGACAAAACCTGCTGCCTTGGTTTTTGAACCAAGGAAAAGTAAAAAACGGTGCTCTCCCTTGGATTAAAAATCAAGGGAGAGAGGTTTTCTCTCTCTCCGCCCTTTATTTTGAGGGTCGGGCATCATATAATTTCTCGTATGGCTATCTCATATTCCAGTATGGTAACATTTCGGACCTTAAAATATGGATCCACATCTTATTCTATATATCCAGAGGCTGAAATCCTGTCCAATTACGCAGGACTCTTACACGGGACCCTTTGGAACCATCGGACTGATTACTAGTAGGGGTGCAACTCGGGTCGGGTCGGGTTGAGCTTTTGTGAAAACATGAATAGGAATCAACCTTGACCCGACCCGATTTTAAGGTAAAAGCCCAACCCGAATTCCTAAAACTCAACCCGAGTTGCACCCCAGTAGTGATTAGGTCCATTGGCACGAAAGGGTGCCAAACCCTATTTTTAAGCGTGGCATTTATACAATTTTCCAAAATTGGGAAAAGATAAAAACAACTTTGGCACATTGACAGAAGAAACTTGTTAATTTCTGTTTTTATTAGGTCATCTATATGCTACATATCCAATGGTTAGGATCATCTAACAAATCTGATTTTCCTTAGATGTAGAGATTAATTAGGATCATCGTCCGATTTGTCGGTCCAAGACTCCAAGTCAAAATACAAAACCTTCCTAATCTTCCTTGCCTGCCTCTTCTAGTCCACTTGCCTAATTTACCCACTTCCCTCATTTAGCCAACTTACCCAATCTACCTTCAAGATGATCAACGGTGAGTTCTTAACCCAATCCAACTATCCAATCCCACATATTCTAACTTATATTCTACTTTTTACTTTTATCCCAAGAAGTTCGTACGTGGGCTCATTTGTGTCCAAATGATTCAATGAACCAGTGTGGTGAGCCAACCTATGGCAGGGGCCAAGAATGAATTAGATCATGCAAATATGTGGGCCATCATGCAAATATGTCTGCCATGCTATACTTGCCTACTTTAGTCATTTTCCTTGAGATAAGCGTATTTTAGTTATTTTATATGAGATAGTCTATTATGGGCATTTTTATGAAATAAGAGGATTTTGGTCGTTTTCCATGAGATATTGGGGTTTTTCCTATTTAGAAATTTTCTATTATCTTATCTTCCATGAGATAAGTATTTTATGATAATTTTTCATGAGATAAGAGTATTTTGGATTCTATTTTTCTCTATTTTTTTTTTCCGGGTTGGTAATTGGGATTGAACCTTTGACCTCAAGGTTGTTCTATTATTTTCTTTTTCTCATTTTTCGATTACATAAGGGCATTTCAGGCATTTTTCATGAAAGAATGACATTTTAATTATTTTCCATAACATAGGAGTATTTTAGGATTTTTTTTGGGAAAACTACTAAAAACCCCCTAGATTAAAACATATCTACCAGAATCCCCTCAAATTTTCATAATTACCGGTGATACAATTTTGAGCCTAAAATAGCTTTTTATTTTTTATTTTACCCATTATACCCTTCATTATATTACCCTTAGAAATCCGTAAAATCTCTCCATCACTAAAGCAAAATTAAATCCTTTGAAAATCTCTCTCTCTCTCTCTCTTATAAAGGCAAGATGGTGACATGGTGTAAGCTCAAACAGACCATTATTATTCAAAAAAAAAAAAAAAAAAAAAAAAAACAGTACGTACCACCATGGTTTAAAATTTCGACCGAAATTTCGGTAATTTCGGTCCAAAATTTCGGTTTAAAGACATTCTTTATTAAAAAAAGTGTTACAAAATTTCGGTTCGAAATTTTGAAATTTGGGTCCGGAATTTGGAACCAAATTACCAAATTTTGGACTGAAATTTCGATTTTTGGTGGGGTCTGAAACGGTTACCAAAACCGAAATTTTAAACCATGCGTACCACTACCGTTGGATGATCCAAACCGTCCATTTGATGGGCACACCATAGTATGATCTAACCGTCCATTTGATGGGCACACCGCTGTTTGATCCAGACCATCCATTTGATGAGCCACAACTTAAATAGATTGTGGCCCAAAAATCACTTCCATAGGATGATCCCAACCGTCAGATCTATAGCAGTTTCCATAATATGCAGTTCCTCAATAGATCGGAGGGTTGGGATTATCTTCTGGAAATGATTTTTGGCCACATCCTATTTACATCGTTGCCCATCAAATGGATGGTTGGATCATAGAACAGTGTGCCCATCAAATGAATGGATGGATCATACTACGGTGGGCCCATCAAATGGACGGTTCGCATCATCCCACAGTGTGACACGTACAATACTTTTTGAAAAATAATGGACTATGCGGGCTTACACCATATACAATCTTGCAAGAGATGTTGCCTTCGTAAGCGAGATTTTTAGGCTGTCAAATGAGAGATTTTAGGGATTTCTAAGTATCTAGAACTAAGGGTAAAATGGATAAATGAAAAAAATTTAAAAGGCATCAAGGTGCTATTGGTAATTAAGAAAAATTTGAGGGGATTCTTGTAGATACGTTTTTATCTAGGGGGTTTTTAGTAGTTTTCCCTTTTTTCTCCTGTCTTATAATTGTTTTTTCTCATTTTTCTTATTTTCCATGAGGAAGGATTTTCCATGAGATAATGCCATTTTCCAAGACACATATATATATATATATATATATAGAGTTAAGTGAAGCTACACATACGTGTAGCTAACTTAGCTACACCGACTGCTTAAAATACAGTGGGCCCACATTATTTGGGTGATCCAAACCATTCATTTGATAGGACCTCACATTGATAGGGTGTGCCCAAAAAATCAGCTCCATTGGATGATCTCAACTCTTCAAACTGTGGAGGCAAAAATGGACATATTTGTGAAGGTTTTTACACGTCCATTTTTACCTCCACAAATCGTAGGGTTGGGATGATCCTATGGAGCTGATTTTTTGGGCACACCCTATCTATGTGAGGGCCCATCAAATGAATGGTTTGCATCACCCAAACAATGTGGGGCCCACTGTATTTTAAGCCGTCGGTGTAGCTAAATTTGCTACACGTATGTGTAGCTACACTTTTCTCATATATATATATATATATATAGGTATTTCATGATTTTTTGACTTCTCTTTTATAAATTAACAGCCTCTAATTGGAAGCACATAAGTTTTGTATGGCTATCTCATATTTCAGTATGGTAACATTTCAGACCTTAAAATATGGAACCACATCTTATTCTATATATCCAGAGGCCGAAATCCTGTCCAATTACGCGGGACCTTTTGGAACCATCGGACTGATTACTACTAGGGGTGCAACTCGGGTCGGGTCGGGTCGGGTTGAGCTCTTGTGAAAAAATGAATAGGAATCAACCTTGACCCGACCTGATTTTAAGGTAAAAGCTCAACCCGAATTCCTAAATATCAACCCGAGTTGCACCCCAGTAGTGGTTAGGCCCACCCGTTTGCCAGGTCTACTTTGGACAATCTTAACATCCAAATCTTAACATCCAAATGAAGAAAGATAGAGGGAAAAGGTTGAAAGAGGGGGGAAAATGTTCAGATGGGACCTCTATAGCTAGTTTACAAAAAATAAACTCGTTTGGTAAAGTTTTTTCTACATTTAAGTAGTACAACTTTTAGACTGAAAAACTAGGGATTTTCTTGGCAATTTCGCAGAAAGCCATTCCGAGGCTGGCTTTTACACGTGAGAACAGCCACACAGGTTGACTTTTTGGCAGATTTTGTCTAATTCATTCAATTCATTTGAGGTGGCTGTTATATTAGGCAAAAGCTCGCTGCCATGTATATTTTGGGGAAGGGAAATCAAGATAATTATAGAAGGAAAGAATCCTAATCATATCTAGCTAATCAAATCTACCTTCCTAGTCTTCCTTGCTTGCCTCTTCTAGTCCACTTGCCTAATTTACCTACTTCCCTCATTCAGCCAACTTACCCAATCTACCTCCAAGAAGATCCAACGGTGAGTTCTTAACCCAATCCGACTCTCCAATCCCACATATTCTAACTTATATTCTACTTTTTACTTTTTACTTTTATCCCAAGAAGTTTGTGGGCTCATTTGCGAGTTGACGAGTTCTTCTTGTGCATAATGGCTTGTTAATTTCTGTTTTTAATAGGTCATCTAAATGCTACATATCCAATGGTTAGGATCATCTAACAAATCCGATTTTCCATAGATGGAGAGATTAATTAGGATCATCCATGTCCAATTTGTCGGTCCAAGTCAAAATACAAAACCGCCCAAATCAAACTTTTCAAAAATTGTCCCTAGAGAAAGGGTCAATCCTACAAACAAACAAAAAAACTTACTATAAACAAAATCTAACAACATTAACCAAATGCCCAAAATCACACATTAAAACCCACCCCTCCCTTTCTTCCCCACATTAAGGGTGTATCTTCATTTCTTCTCCTTTCTGATTCTCGGGAAGTTCTCTGTCAAGTGACTAAAATTGTTGCAGGAACTACCTAGAGAAAGGGAGAGATGAAGAAAGTAACTCTGGTTCTTTTGTTCTTCTCTTTGGTTATAGCAATGTACGCGGCTAGAACCGAAGGCGCCAATAAAAATTGGCGCAAGAGCCTCGGACTCGGACAAGAGAAGGTGACTCGGTTGCATTTCTACTTCCACGACACGCCGAGTGGGAAAAATCCGAGTGCAGTTAAGGTTGCTCAAGCCGCCGATACAATCAAGTCGGCTACGTTCTTCGGCTTACTGATGATGGCCGATGACCTCCTTACGGAAGGACCGGACCCTAAATCAAAGGAGGTGGGCCGGGCCCAAGGGCTTTATGGTTCGGCCGGCCAGAAGGAGCTGGGTCTGATCATGGCTTTGGACTATAGTTTCACCCAAGGCAAGTATAAGGGTAGCTCTATTAGCATTCTTGGAAGGAACCGGGCATTGAACCCGGTTCGAGAAATGGCGGTTGTGGGTGGGACCGGGTTGTTCCGGTTCGCACGTGGGGTGGCCCGCGCGAGGACTTATTGGTTCAATGCTACGTCTGGGGATGCCATTGTAGAGTATCATGTGACCATTGTACATTAATGGCATGAAATTAATATTGGGTATTAATTTTTATTTTATTTTTTTATCGTTTTCTCTTTGATTTTGTGGGTGAGATTAGTTTGTACCTGTGCTTTGGGTTGTGAGGAGGAGTTCGTTTTGGTTTCTGTTTTTTTCTTGTCATCTTTTTGTTGCCATTCCTTGGATATTTTCTATGATTGGGGTGACTGATTTTCCGAGGAAAGATTTGCCTAGATGAGCCCTATTTTTATTTGGGGTAATGAGAAAACAAGAATACAACCTCTAAATTCATTAGAAAAGCTTCCATAAATAAATTGGAGGAATAAATGGTTTGGTTTGAAGAACAATTGAGCCTCACTTACACTTATGCCTGCTCAATATAAATTTGTTCATAGCAATTTTGCGGAAAGCCATTTCCTCACTGGCTTTTGCATATGAGAACAGCCACAACTCAACTCAACTCAACTAGGCCTTTGTCCCAAACTAGTTGGGATCGGCTATATGAGAACAGCCACATAGATTGATTTTTGGCGTTCATCTTAGGTGGCTGTTCTCATATGTAAAACAATCATAAGATTTATTTTGTATAGAAGGGATCTTTAATCACCTAAAAACATGATAAACTCAATGTAGTGAATATACAACCAACAACAAAAAGGTAAGTGCATGACCAAAGTAAGAACTGGATGTAATATAAGACGGTTAAAGTTTATATATAGCTCTTAATAGACTTATAGATGAGATGCGGGCAGGGAAAGTTGCAAAAGTCCTCTTATAACCGAAATTTTGTAACATTTTAAAAATAAAA
This sequence comes from Tasmannia lanceolata, assembly GCF_043159265.1. Taxonomy (NCBI): domain Eukaryota; kingdom Viridiplantae; phylum Streptophyta; class Magnoliopsida; order Canellales; family Winteraceae; genus Tasmannia; species Tasmannia lanceolata. The sequence continues at coordinate 18,384,189 of NW_027518697.1, read as the reverse complement.
AATAAAAAATGGCATTTAATCAAAATTTCGGACCGAAATTACCGAAATTCCGAAATTCCGAAATTTCGGTTTCGGTCCCCATTGAAGACCGAAATTTAAAACCATGCTTATAACTTTATATATTCAAGTGTAGTAGTCACGAACTAGGATGCTATAATTCTAAAGTTCTTGTTTTAGGGTAAGTGCATGTTAGAGTACATAGTGGCCACAAGAATGATAACGCAAATAGGAAAAAAAAGCGAAAAAAGCCACAAATAAGAACACAGAGATTTTACGTAGTTCGGCAATATGCCTACTCCACGGGGCAGCGACGGAGACTTCTTCTTCACTAATCAGAGAGAAAATTACAGAGTACACACTCACCCTCTCAACAAGAAAAACAACTCAAACACAACCCTTCACAACAGAAGAACACCCCCCCTGAAGAGAAACTGTTCCTTCTCTCTCACACAAGGATCTCTCTCACTTTTTCTGTATCTCTCAAGGTACAAGGCAAAACCTTTTTTTTGGAGTTACGGTTTTTGGGTTTTCAAAACCAAGTGGTTTTTGGGTTTTCAAAACCAAGTGAAACTAGGACTTCACACGTCCCCACATTCACACGGTTTGTGAAAACCAGATAAGAGATAATTAGGACAGGAGAGTCAGTGAAGAGTTATCTCCGAATAGGAAACTAACTCTTTGCATAGTGCCGTACTCAACATTCTCCAACTTGAAGACTAGTTTCTTCTGCAGTGTGAAAAACATTCCCACTGAATCGTTGCCCAATGTCACCATTCATCATGTAACGACAAGCCCGAGAGAAGTCCTGCACCACACAAACTTCTCTCTAATGACAGGCTTCGTCAATATATCAGCAACATTGTCATTGGTGTGAATCTTTTGCAATGAGACCTTTCCATCTTCCACAACGTCACTAACAAAGTGATATTGAACATCAATGTGCTTGGTATGAGTGTGATAAATAGGATTTCTTTTCAAATGCAACGCGCTCTGACTGTCACAATGAATTATCACCTTCTTTAACTTGACCTTAAGATCTTCCAGTAACCTCCTCATCCATATAGTTTCTTTACATGCATGCGTAGCTGCCATATATTTTGCTTCTGTTGTAGACAAAGCCACTATAGATTGCAATCTCGACATCCAACCAACCACGCCATTAGCTAAAGAAAACGTGTAACTCGTGGTCGACCTTCTTCTATCACTGTCCCCTGCATAATCAACATCCACATAACCAACCAAATCTAAACTTTGGCCACTATAGCAAATAGAAGCCTCAGAAGTACCCTTCATGTAGCGAAGGATCCTCTTCCTAGCAGTCCAATCATCTCTCCCCGGATTTGCCATATACTTACTAATTGCTCCCACTGCTTGCGCAATGTCTGGTCTGGTGCAAACCATGGCCAACATAAGAGTCAATACTACAGTCGTATATGGTACTCGAGACATTTATTCCTTTTCCGCTTCAGTAACATGACACTGTTTGGAAGTTGATTTGTAACCAACAGGAATTGGAGTATGCACTGGTTTCGCATTCTACATATTGAAGCGGCACAGGACCCTTTCAACATAATTCTTTTGAGTTGTCCAGATTTTCCTATTCTTTCTGTCTCTAAGTACTGTCATATCAAGTATCTGATTTACTGCCCCCCAAGTCCTCCATATCAAACTCTTTGGCCAACTGACCTTTCAACATTGCAACATCAGCTTTGCTGATCCCTACAACTAACATGTCATCGACATAAAGTAACAAGATAATGAAACTACCATTATCCAACATACAAATATAAGCACAATGGTCAGCTTCACATCTAATGAATCCCAAGCTCAAAATAAAAGAGTCAAATCGCTTATACCAACACCTCAGCGCCTATTTTAAACAGTAAAGCGTTTTGGTCAACCGGCAAACGAGATTCTTTTTACTTTCTTCAATAAAGCTTTCGGGTTGAGTCATATAAATTTCTTCATTAAGATTTCTATGCAAAAGGCCGTTTTAACATCTAACTGCTGTAATTCCAAATCAAGTACTACCGACATACTCAAAGCAATACGAATAGTAGTGAAACGAACAACTAGAGAAGAGATTTTGTTGAAGTCAATACCTCATTTCTGAGAATACCCTTTCGCCACTAACCTGGCTTTGTATCTCTCGATGTTCCCATTAGCATTTTTCTTCAACTTGTACACCCATCTACAACCTATAGCCTTCCTCCCCTTTGGAAGTTTAACTATCTCTCAAGTCTGGTTTTTATGTAGAGCCTCAATTTCCTCTTCCATAGATACTCTCCACTGATTTGCATTTACAGACTCACAAGCTTCTTTAAAAGAAGAAGGTTCATGCTCCTCTGTAATGCAAACATAACGGTAACATAATCCTGTAGCCACGTAGGAGCTTTGTGGTCTCTTGCAGGATGACCTTGAACATGCTCACTATCACCTTCCTCCTCCTCAGTGTCTGGTACATTTGGAAGATTGAGTCGATTTTCCGAAGACTCCATATTAAACATCTCTGTTGTACCTTAGTTTGGCTGTAGCTTCTCTTTCTGCAATGAATCTTCTCTGAAGACAACATCTCGACTAATAACAATCTTCTGGGCAGTAGGATCCCACAACATGTACCCCTTTGTTCCTGATGCATAGCCAAGAAAAATACACTTTTTGGACCTTACGTCCATTTTAGTTCTATGCTCTTTAGGAATCTACACATAAGCATCACAACCAAAAGTACGTAAGAACGAGTAATTAACAGGTATTTTAGACCATACCTCTTTTGGAATTTTGCAAAAACGTGCAGTGGTTGGTGAATGATTTACCAAATAACAGGTTGTGCTAAAAGCTTCTGCCCAAAAACACTGCTCTAGCCTAGCTGAACTCAACATACTCTTAGCACGATCCATGAGTGTACGGTTCATGCATTCTACTATACCATTTTGCTGTGGAGTACCTGTAACTAAGGGTGTCAATTTTGGCTTGGGCTCGGAAGCTTGCTCGGGCTCGGCTCTATAAAAGCTCGGGTCGAATCCTTAACGAGCAGAGCCGAGCTGGCTGGTTAGGCTCGTTAATCTTAACGAGCCGAGCCCGAGCTAGGCCAGGCTCTGCTCGGCTCGGCTCGTTAAGGCTATCAAAACATAGCGGCACCAATATCATTTTTCTTTTCTTTTTAAGAAAATATAATAAAGAGAATATATTTCTTTTACTAAGACCACCCCTGATATCTAAAAGAGTGGTCATAAATTCATCAAAGGGGCTGTCCATGGAGTAGAAGGGGAAGTAAATATATGAATTTTTTAAGTTCCTTTTCACCTCAGACCACCCCCTGTGGTGTAAAAAAGAGTAGTCAAATATGATACTAGGGGGTGTAGACACCCCATTTCGACTGAACCCTTTATCCTTGTGTTTAAACAAAAACCCAACAAATCAGTTAATTAGGGCCTTAAATTTCACCTTAGGGTAGTTTAGGGTCTCGGCTAGGTTCCTGCAAAATTTTGTCAAAATCCGAACAAAATTGCCTAATAAGACGAGTCGAGTTAGAATGATAGTGTAAATAGGGGAGTGTATTAGCCATTAGCTTAGCTACCTTTTACACTAGAGTGAAAAGGGGGGTGATTTAGTTAATTAAACTAAGAAAACTTAGCTTAGGATGTAAGCTACCTTTAAAGGGGGTGAATTATTTCACTCTAATTTTTAACCTAATTTCTTCCGGAGACTACTCATTTTCAGCAAAATTAAATATAAAACACATATGAAGGGTGTCTTAGGGTAATAGAAGGGGATACAATTATGTTAATTTTTTACTTAAATTTTCTCCTTAGACCACTCTTTTGAGCAAATTTTTTGAAAAGGGGTTGTCCTATAAACTAATGGGGGACAAAAATTAAGGAAAAACTCTATAAATAGAGCATTTGGGCTCTCATTTGAGAAAAATTAGGGCTCTTAATATAATTTTAGAGAGAGGGAGAGAGAGAACTTTCTAGAGAGGGAGAGAGCTTTCTAGAGAGAGAAAGAGAGAAAGAGAGAATTGTAGAGAGAGAAAGAAGGAGATCTAGAGAGAGAGAACTCTAGAGAAAGAAGGAGATCTAGAGAGAGAAAGAAGGAGGAAAAGAAGATTTCAAGGAGAGATTCAAAAGAAGAGCACAAGGTTAGTAGATTTTGAGTTTTCTTTGAAAATCTAACATAAAATAGAAAATCTAAGTGAAAAATGTTTTAAAATGGTTAGATCTAGCAACCTAGGGCTAAAATCTACCAAAATATGTTTAAAAACATGTCTCATATAAGGATTTAAAGCAATTCACCTTAGATTTTGAGTTCTAATTGAATTTTGATGTGAAAATGGGAAAATAAAGTGCTGTCCAAGTTCATTTTTATCAATTTTTATCAATTTTTTGTTGAAATTCATAAAAATTTCTCGCGTAGAGCTCGATGAGATCTTCGACTTGGTCTATCATGGCATAAAATTGGCCAAGAAACAAAGAAGTTATCCCAATTTTAAGATTTCAGCTGAAAATTAGGGTTAAAATAGTGGATTCTTGGATGATTTTTGTGAAAATATTTAGATCTGATGTGTTGGGCTTTTGAATTCAAAAATTTCTGTGTTAATATGTGTGTGATGTGAATATCTAGTGAAATCATGATAGATCTAGGATTTTGATGTGAAATGCTCTTCTAAAATGTTGAAAAACTTCAAAAATATATGTTGTCCAGATTTAGTTTTTGAGTTTTTCACTAAAATTCGGTTAGAACTGACTGTTGTACTTCACATAAGAGTTGTAGATCTTGTCGAGATCTTTGATTTGGCATATTGTGGCCCAAATTTGGCTAAAGGATGAGAGAGTTATGTTCTTTGTAAGTTTCAGCCATTCAATGTGTTAATTTTTAAGTTTTTAGAAATTTATTGCGTCGAGTAACTTCTGGGCCACTTCTGGATGGATTCGACCGGAGCCGTAGAATAAAACGTTGTTCGTTATAAGATTTTCTAAAACTTTGTCATTACGTGCATTTTTCGAGAAATAATGTCTGGTGTGTCAAAAATCACTTTCAAAATTTCAGTTTTATGGAAAAACTGTTTGCTGTAACAACAGCTTATCGGTCATTTTTAAAGCACTTATGGCTGGATCTGGCCGAAGCCGAAGAAGAAATTTTTTTTCCTTGAATGATTTCCTAAGACTTTTTATTTGACCAAAGTTTCCAGAAACGATGTTTTGTGTGTCAAAACTGAGCGCGGACTTTCAACTGAAACACTAACGTCTTTTGATGGCGATGGATTGGAAGCGGCCATTTTCCAGCCACTTCTGGCCGGATCCAAACGAAGTGGTCAACTGAGAGAATGTCACTCATGTTAAGATCTACAATTTTTATCAGTAGGGTTTTTGATGGTTTTGATGTTTGAGGGGTCCGAAATTCAATGCAAAGTTGCATTTTTCACACTATATGACATAACTGTGCAATTTCTTAAAAATCATGGACAACATGAGCTCTAATCATTTTTAGTGGTTGTTTTTTGATGTTTTGAGCTTGGTAGCAGGTCATGAATTATATTTTGGATGTTTTTCATGATTTACTCGGTAATTTTGACATTTTTGTGAAAATTGCATGTTTAGTAGAAATTTCGTTGTTTTTTTTTAAAGATTTTTTTGAGCTTAGATTAATTTAAATGGATGCTTTTGATTATGTTGAGTATACTAGCAGATTATAAATCATATATGGAGTAATTCTTATGATTTATTTTGAAATTTGGGCATTTTTAGTGAAATTTGCATGTTGTGTTGTGTGCTTTCAATACCTTTTCAATGCTAAGTGACTAAAATCAATGATGTATGCAAACAAATGATTTAATCATGATCATTTAAGTGGTCTGTCCGAGGATCGGACGGAGGTGAATTGGAGGAAGACTAATTCCGCTGATGTTAGTCCAAGGTCTGTTGTTGTATTTTCTTCCCTCAGTTGACTGATTTGATTGATCAAAACTGATTATTCGACTCAAAATAGCATTTAATTTTAGTATGTTTTGAGTTCCTAAGTATGTTTGATTGAACTGTGTATAGTTTGAGTTTCTTAGTATGTTTAATTTTAGTATGTTTGAGTTTCTTAGTGTGTTTGATTGAATTGTGTATAGTTTGACATGTTTGATTTAATTGTGTATAGTTTGACATGTTTGATTTAATTGTGTATAGTTTGAGTTTCTTAATGTGTGCAATTTTAGAATGATAGAATTGTGATCACCTAAGGCCCTGTTCGTTTTGGATCATATCGTTTGTTTGAGTTTTTTTATTCTATGCTGTTAAAACATTACTCGTATCTGCCAGACCTGCTTATGTCAGTGATTTCTCTTTTTTCTTATTTGGACTGTAGAGATTACAGAACAATAATTCTACCATGTGATTGATTGAATTGTGTATAGTTAGGATCAATCAGCAATGGGTTTTAGGAGAAATTTGTATGAATACTAGTTCCCATGTATTATTCTTTCATCCGAAATATTGTTGTGTGGTACCTTTGATGATCCCAAAGTGGTTAGTACGAGATGGTCTGTTTGTTAATGCTTATGATAAGTTAGTCTTACATGAAAATAATGAATTCTTTTTGTTACGAGATAATAATACATGGTTTTTTGTACAGGTGAACTGTTGCCTTGGGCTATTAATTTTATCTATAATCTTATATTGTTCAATCTATATGGCCTTCTGACTTCTACTTAAGTTTAGTTTATGAACTCACGATCTTGATATTTATAGTTGCAAAGCGGTCATACCCCTCACCATATAATTACATTACCCCCCCTCTATCGGTCGCTAAAAGTTATAGGTTCGGAAATGCATGGCACAAAGACTACTTGCCTAACCAAAGATCTAGCCAAAATCTAGTTTCCTCTCCCCCTTCTCAATCTAACAGAGGTCTCATATACGCCTAGGACCACATATAATTTTCCATGAACCCAATTCTTTTCCTATATGTCAGTTCCTACTCTCCCAATACCACTATCCCCTCCCATATATAACCCACTGTTTAAATACTCGTTGATTCGACTTGGAACTCGCCCGAGACGACTCTCTTTTACCTCGGCCGTGTTCCATGTTGCACCGCATCCGCATTCCGCATTTTACCTTACAGAGTTAATAAAAACTTCTTTGACTCTCCCGAGTTATGACCATGTCAACCACGTTCTTGGTCGCGTCCGCGCCAAGTTGACAAGGATTTTTCTTGGCCGCGTTCTGCATCACATCCGCATTTTTAAACACTGATATAACCCCATTTATTTCGTGACATACTGCATCTTTCTCTTTGCCATATCTCAATAGTCACTGATGTAGTAACATTTTTTACACATCCTTAATCTTCCAATACCAATGTTTCTATGTTTCTTTGATTTGCATACCTTCTTTCCGTTCATTAGGTGCTTCAACTTTTTATTGGATTCCTCTCTCTCTCTCTCTCTCTCTCTCTCGACAAACTGAAGATGTGATACAGGGCAGCGCATTTCTGCTTGGTTCCAAACCATTGATAAAACCCCTTTCTCCTGCTCTGGTAATTAAGTTGCTCAGGGCTTATGCTACCAAAATGAAGAGGCAGGGAGAAAGGGGGGTCGCCTTGTTTGATCCCTCTCGTACATCCAAAGTGTTGCAAAAGAGATTAGAGAGAAAGTGTGTGAGTTGGGTCTCTCCCCCTCACCCTTTTATTAATATAATAAAAGTTGTACAATAACTACAATGACTAAAATGCCCATAGGCATATAGGCTTATTCTAACACTCCCCCTCAAGCTGGAATGTATAAATTGTACATTCCTAGCTTGTTACATATGACACTCAGTTTTGATTTATTTAATGGTTTGATAAACATGTCAGCCAACTGTTCTGCATAACGAGTAAATACAGCGCGTATCTCCCCTTTCTGGATTCTCTGACGAATGAAATGACAGTCAACTTCAATATGCTTTGTTCTATCATGAAAGACTTGATTCGTCGCAATATAGATAGCTGCTCTGTTGTCACAATACAATTGTGACGGTGAAGGAAACACAATACCAATCTCAGCTAGGAGTGATCTCAACCAAATAATCTCAGTCGTAGTATGCACCATGGCTCTGTATTCTGCCTCTGCACTTGATTTTGCAATGACATGCTGTTTCTTACTTTTCCATGAAACTAGGTTACCTCCAACAAAGGTACAATACCAGGTAGGCGATCTCCTATCCGCAGGGGATCCAGCCCAATCAGCATCTGAGAACCCCTCAATTCGTGTATGACCATGTCTTTTGAATAATAATCCATTTCCTGGTGCACCTTTCAGATATTTGAGTATTTGAACCACTACATTCCAATGCGAAGTACGAGGAGAGGTCATGTACTGGCTAACCACCCAACGGCATAGGATATATCAGGGCGAGTAACCGTAAGGTATATAAGTTTGCCCACAAGTCTTCTATACCTACCGGGATCCTTCAATAACTCACCCTCTTCTGGAACCAGCTTCACATTTGGATCCATGGGTGCAGCTACAGGTTTCACACCAAGATTTCTTGTCTCTTCTAACAAATCCAGAACGCACTTCCTCTGTGATAGAGACAAACCACTAGAAGAATATGCAACCTCTATCCCAAGAAAATATCTTAGACGTCCCAAGTCCTTTGTCATGAACTCTTTTTGTAGGAAGGCTTTCAGTTTCCGAATTCCCCCTGAGTCACTCCCTGTAATAATGATGTCATCGACATATTCAATTAACATAATGTATTCTGCTGAGGACTGATGGCTGAATACTGAGTGATCCACACCACACTGCTTGAGGCCAAACCTCATAACTGCCTCGCTAAATCTGCCAAACATGCACGCAGTGATTGCTTCAACCCATTTTTTTTTCCTGAGGAGACAGACTGATGAGGACAACCCTCCTGAGCAACATAACCTGGTGGTTGCTCCATATACACCTCTTCAAGGAGGTCGCCATGCAGAAAAGCATTTTTCACATCTAACTGGTGAATATGCCATCCATTATTGATTGCAAGGGAGAGGAGAACCCGAACAGAAGGAATCATCGGCACTGGGAAAACGTCTCATGATAGTCGACACCGAATGTCTGAGTGTAGCCCTTGGCCACCAGATGAGCCTTCAGTCGATCAACAGTGCTATCAGGTAGATATTTAATGGAGAACACCCAACGGCATCCTACAGGACGAGCACCAACAGGTAGAGAAACTAGATCCCATGTGTGATTAGAATGCAGAGCTCCCATTTCAAGATCCATTGCAGCTCGCCATCCTGGGTGATGAAGAGCCTCATCCAGAGACAGGGGTAACACAACAGAAGACACAGACAAGACAAAGCTTTTGAAAGGAAGAGTTGGACGATCATAAGAGACAAAATTAGAAATGGGGTGAGCAGTAGAATGAGAACAAGTACGTGGAGCAATAGGAGAGTCAGAAACAACTACAGGAGATGAAGGTACCTGATGAGAGGGTAAAGAGATCTCTGCCTGTGAAGACGATTTGTCGGTGTGAGGAAGTTGTGCTTGTTGTTGACGATGTTGATGTTGGACTTTAGTAGGGGGACGATCCACCTTAGGAGCACACGAATCAACTTGTCCAGTGGGGCAAGCAGGAGGAGGTGCTAAGGAAGTCAGAGGAAGAGGGGGAAGAACAGGAAGAGAAATGGTCACATCAGGTTCCGTTCTGACAACATGAGGAACAGAGGTAGAGCCAAAGAATGATTCTGATTCAAAAAAGGTCACATAAGCTGATACATACCAACGACGCAGACGCGGACTATAGCAACGATATCCTTTCTGGCTGCGAGAGTAACTCAGAAAAACACATTGTTCTGACTGAGGGTCAAGCTTGTCGCGGCCAGGTCCCAAATGATGGACAAAACAAACGCAGCCAAAGACACGGGGTGTAAGAGGAAATGAATCCTGATGTGGATAAACGATGTGAAATGGAGATCCCATGAAGCACCGAAGATGGAAGACGATTGGAAAGGAAACAAGCAGTGAGAATGGCGTCAAACCAGTAGGTTTTAGGAACATGCATCTGGAAGAGGAGAGTGCGAGCCACCTCAAGTAGATAGCGTAGTTTTCTTTCGGCGACACCATTTTGCTGTGAGGTATATGCACAAGAGGATTGATGGATAATGCCATGAGAGGAGAGATAATCCTGAAAGCCACTAGTACCAGAAAAAAACTCACGTGCATTATCAGTACACAGGCATTTAAGACTGCAACTAAACTGGTTTTTTATTTCATTATGAAAATTTTGAAATGCAGAAAAGACCTGGGAGCGGTCTTTCAATAGATACAACCAAGTCATTCGAGAGTAATCATCAATAAAAACAACAAAATACTGAAATCCATTATTCGACGCGACCCTAGAAGGTCCCCATACATCACAATGAACGAGCTGAAATAAACTATCTACTCTAGTGACAACTCGAGAAGGGAAAGACACTCTATGATGCTTCCCGAGTTCACAAGACTAACAATGATGGAGAGACAGAAGAGGGAACTAAGGATGTCCCCCGGAGGCGCTGAAGTGATGTGTGACCCAGTCGACAGTGCCACTGAAAGGCATCTACTGAACTGTGTAAAGCTGATGAAGAGGGGCTACAGTCAAGACAGTATAGGCCATCCACCTCACGACCCGATCCAATCGTCCTCCCAGTCGAAAGATCCTGAAAAAGACAGTAAGATGGAAAGAATGAGATAGAGCAAGAAAGATTTTCGTAATTTGGCTAACAGATAATAAACTAAAAGGAGATTTAGGTACACACAATACTGAAGATAGCGGAAGATTAAGTGAAGGACATGTGGTACCAATACCAGTGATAGGGGTAGTGGAACCATCAACTAAAGTAATGGATTGAAAAGCAGATGGAAAAGTGCGAAAAGAAGAGAGCTGTGATGAGTTACTGGTCATATGGTTCGAGGCTCCTGAGTCAATGATCCAGGACCCGGAGCTAGAAAGTAATGTAGTATGTGAACAACTTGGCTGGGCAAAGCCCGCATTGGCCTGTGAAGCACTCTGTCAAAGGCGCTGGAGCTCCTCATAGTCTGCCCGCGTAAAGGAGAATCAGTCATCAGCAGGTGGCAAGGCAGGGGCAAAGACGACTGAGTCAGATGGGACAAAATTGCTGAGGTGAGCTGATGGAGGTAGCTTGAGCTCGGGGTGCAATGTGTAACAAGTCTCAATGACATGGCCATCGTACTGGCAGTGGGTGAAATAAGGACGCCACATCCACTCCCAACACGACCACCACCACGGCTACCGCGGCCACGAGCTTGTGAAAAATAACCACCACCCCGAGAAGGACGAGTACCACCACCACCATCATATGCTGTAAGAGCCGAATGGTCAGAAGTAGGTTGGGAGGGAGTCTCGCTAACGCAGTGCTGAGCTCGGAAGTAAGTCTCGCGCAATGAAGGAATGTTCCCAGAACCAAGAATCTGATGGCGTAGATGGGTAAACTCTGCGCCTAGGCTCTCAAGATAGTGCACCACTTGAATCTATTCCCGTTGACGCCGGAGAACATTAATATCAGAAGTGAGTGGCAGAAAGACATCAAGCTGCTGACATAAAGAGATGAACTTCCCGTAATGAGTTTCAAGAGATATGTCGTCACGACGGAGCTGTATCCACTCAGAGTAAGTGGAGCATATACGAGTGATGTTCTCAACCCCAGAATACGTCACTGCAGTATGATCCCAGATCTCCTTCGCAGTAGGAAGAAGAATCAGAGTAGAATAAATATCAGGAGTCATACTCTGCCATAGAAGACTCCGTATCAATGCATCTTCCTGCACCCAACGAGTATACGTAGGATCCTTAGGCGAAGGAGGATCCTCACGAAGGAAACAGACTTTGCCTCGCCCAAGTAGGTAAGTCTCAATCGCAACATTCCACGGTAAATAGTTGGTTCCATCAAACTTGGCAATATTCAACTGTGGGTAAGAATTTTCCACAGGTGCCAAGTGAGAAGAAGAAGAAGAAGAAGGGGCCGAGGTTGTGGTAGAGGAACTGACGTCAGTGGTCATGCCAATGGAGGGATCAACAATGACAGGAGGATCCATAACGACAACGAATATAGACAAACAAAGAAACCACTACCAACGACAACAACAAATAGAAAGGAGAGAAAGATAGGCAAAACCAACTAATCAATAGAAAGAGTCATATGACGATGTCAAAGGTGCAGAACATGAGTATAGAGAAATCCATAAAGAACCAGGAAGATGCTGATCAGAACATTGAGCAAAGAAAAACAATGAAACGCAAGACCAGAAAATAGATTAGGGTGTAAAAGAGGATTTTAGAGGGTAGAATAGATTAGGGTTTAAAAGAGAGGAGAAGTAGCGGTACTGTAGTGATACTGTAGCGGCGCTATAGTGGCACTGTAGCACTACTCTAGAGGATTACGGTTAGGTTAGGGTTAGGGTTAGGGTTAGGTGAGAGAGAGGGAGAAGGGGGAGGGTTTAGGGTTAGGGTTGATGGAGAAGATGGAGGGTAAAAGTTTCCCTAGGGATCAGAAACCCTAGAGCTCTGATACCATGTTGAAAAAGAGATTAGAGAGAAAGTGTGTGAGTTGGGTATCTCCCCTCACCCTTTTATTAATATAATAAAAGCTGTACAATAACTACAATGACTAAAATGCCCATAGGCATATAGGCTTATTCTAACACAAAGAAACCAGCTGGGATCCATTCACAATGATTGAGAACATTGGCGGAGGTATACAAGCTATTATCCACCTCCATCTTTCCCCAAACCCAATTTTTTCTAAATAAATTTGACAAAATTCCACTCCGCGTTGTTAAAAGCTATCTCCATATCAATATTGCAAATGATGCGTTACATGCCAGCGTCAGCCCTTTTCCTTATGTTAATAACTTCATTTGCAATGACTATACCATCCAATATTTTTCTGCCTTTGATGAAAGTTGCTTGGAATTGCGATATAACTCTCTCCATATCCTCTTTCATTCTTTTTTCAAGAACTTTGGCTACGATTTTGTATGCTCTATGAACTAGATTGATCGTTCTAATTCCTTCAACCCAACTGCTCCTTTCTTTAGAATGAGTAATAATCTTGGTGTTGGATTCCTTTTTCGAGCTTGCCTCTAGTATGAAATTCTGCTACAAACTCGGTTACATCCTCTTTGATCGTCTCCCAGTATCTTTGATATAATTCCATAGGAAAGCTCTCATTTCTAAGGCATGTTAATTATAGATGATCTTGCTTCCATTTCTTCAAACTCTCTTTCCAGCCACCCGCTCTGATCCTGTTCAAACTTCAAAGTGCTTAAATTCTATCCTTCCCATTTTAGGTTTCCAACATTGTTCCTTCGAATATACTTTTGCAAAGTTCCGAACATTCATCTAAACAGACCCCCCCTCCCTACCCCTTCTAGCCTGGTTGGTTGATGCTAAACATCAACGGTTCTAGTTAAGCAACTCGGGTCTGGCAGGCATTGAAGGTCTTCTCAAAGACAAAACTGGTTCGACCAATTGGACTTTCCCTGGTCCTATAGGAATCAAGGACTCTAATGAGGCGGAAGTGAGGGCTATTTGTTAGGGCATTAGATTGACGGCCAGAACATATTTGGAAAATCTTATTGTGGAGGGCAACTCCCTCAATGGTTTTTTGGTAGGTTACTAGTTCAATGTTGTAATATGGTTGGCTGGGAGGCATCCTCACCCTTGGAGATTCTCAGAGCTGATAGACAAGATCTTGGATCGGGTGGAGGGTCACCCGGTTCAGTTCTATCATATTCGATGATCGATTTATGGATAGTGGCGGACCTACTTGCTAGGACCGGAGTGGATCGGCCATCCCTAGAGATCTTCTATTTCTTACGTCATTGATGATTATGATTGTTGTAGCTTTCTGATCCCCTTTGTGTTCTATGTTCTCATGATCTCCTCGGTCCTGGGCTCTTTTCTTTTTGTTGATAAAATTCCACCATTCCCAAAAGAAAGTACTGAACAATCAAGTTCTTAACGTGATTCTTTCTTCCACTAACTCCTTCCAAATGCATTTCAAAAAAAAAAAAAATCTCCTTCCAATCTACTTAGCAGTTAATATTGTTGATTTTCCTTCTTGCATTCGCCATCCAATAGAAAATTTTGAATTCTTGAATTCTTGTCCCATTCTTTGAGTCATATATAACCCTTGACTTTGTCATCAAACCCCGGAATCTCTCACATCGCCATTTTAAAAAGTCCAGTTTTCCCTTCCAATCTTTCATTTCCAATAAGATTGGGCAGTGATATGATGTTGGGCGTGACAATGCTCTTTCAATTATAAGAGGAAGAACGCCATCCCATTCTCCATAGCTCTCAATGGCCAATGGAAAATCATATAATTTTCAATGTTGAATGAATTTGGACAGTTTTTTATACTCATATGCTTCGTTTGGTTGCACAAAAGCTCGGCAGCCGTCGGAATTTGGTTTGGATTTGGCATGCCATTCCACATTTGGTTGCCAAAATGCATTGGACTCCCTTTGATTCCCTTGGATGTTTCTCATGTAATAATTCCTTGTCTCTTTCTTATCCCCTTCTTCCAAAAGGAAAGAATTATGGTTGAATTTTCTGGGGAATGATGCTCTCTCTCTCTCTCTCTTCCCTCTCTCTCTTCCCTCTCTCTCCTCTCTCCCTATATTGGTAATGACATGCCCTACTTTTTCTCCTACACTCCGAGTATATGCCACGCAACCACACACTACTGCACAATTTTTCAAGGTAATTCTTGGCAAATCAAAACGCTTGTCTCCTCCCTTTGACTTCCTATTCCATTACTATCCTAGCCACCCCAAGCAACCAAACATAGCAGTGGTGACTTCCTCAGATCTACTTTTCTCATGACAGTATCTCATGGTATTAAAATCTCCTCCAATGATCCATGGCCCGTCCATGTGTTAAGAGTCTTTCTGAGTTCCTCCCATAGCTTGTTTCAGTGTCTTTCCCTTGAAGGCCCATATACCAGCTTTGACATCCATCTGAAGTCGCTCCCCACCTTTGTTATCACAATAGATGTAGATTATTCCTTTTTTCTTGTGAGAATTTATCTTCCTGCCAAATCACAATGATACCTGCCGCTGATCCTTTTGCATCAAGAGATGCCCATTCTATGTTCTACCCCATAAAGGCATAAACAGTTAATTAGAGTTTAGTTCCCCCCTCTATCTTTGACTCTGAAAGAACTATTCAACCAGCCCCAATCCTTGCTGCCAATTCTTTGACCGCATTCCGTTTTACGGCTGCTCCTAGCCCCCTACTATTCCAAAAAGTGATTTTCATATTCCACCTGAGTAGAATGTTTCGTAGTGCTTAAATTAGGCCAACCCTTGTACCTCCCACAACTCTTTTGCCTTGTTCTTTTTTATGGTGTTGCTGTGCTTATCTCGATCTTCCATCTCCTTTAGCGTCTTCCCAGTTCCTTCCCCAACGTGTTAACAGGGAAACACTCAGGGTGGTGTGAGCCTTTTCTAAAGCATGCTTTTCAAATTGAACATTGATTATTGCAAGGAGAAGCTTGTGGGCAGTGTGGTTAGGTGCTCCTACTATCTTGGACTCCTTTGAGATAGACGATATTCAATGTCCTCAAATAAGATCTGATCCAAGGACACTTTGGGACTCATTTGATGACACAAATTTGCCAATTTCTCTGTCTTCGGGGATCATGACTATTGAAGCTGCAACTGTGACCTACCTTTCTACTTTATGTTAATCTTCTTAATTCTCCACTATTTGCGTATAAAGTTGGAATAACTTCAAAAGACTTTTTTATGTGTGCCGAGTCCAAGGTATCATTATGCGCATTTGATTTTCTATAAGATGTTCTTTGTTTCATTGTATAAGACTTGTCCTTATAATATTATTTTTGAAAGGATAAATAACTTTATTAGATAAAATTAAAATTATATGTCTACATCAGCAGGCAGCAACTTCCCATAGTACAAACTGAATGATTAATCCCTGATTTAATCATCCTTTTATTATTATTCTACTCCAAAGTCGATTTGTTCCTCTCGCTTATGCCCAGCTTCATGATAAGGTCAACTTTGATTCTTATGAACATTGTGGAAGCTGTGTTTACCAGCTACATTGTAGACAATCTGGATGGAAATGAACGAGAGAACTTTTAGACTGAAAATTACAGATATTAAGATATTACAAAGATCATCTGGGAGAGTGCTTAGTGTGGGCTGTAATGACAAACTGTTTTTAAAGGAATGCAGGTTTACTGGTGAGAAGGAAGTTAAACGCTTATTTAAAAAGTGCCTTTCCCAATCCTAAGTTTATGATAGCACCTAGGAGGAAAACATCCCCATTGGTATGTATAAAGATGAACATCTCGAAGGTGCAAGCTGTTGGAAAAGTTTTTGAGGGTATTGTTGATGATAGAAAACAGAAACTTGTTGCTTCAAGGCGTGATATCACTTTCCTTAAGACAAGATTCGCCCCCACTAGTAGTGTGCAAAGGGGATCCGCGAATTGCCTCCAAGATACAATGAAGCCTAGTAGGGAAGCCCTACTAATGTTTGATGACGCGTAGCACTAGCGGAATCAAACCCGAAATGCCCTTCCAAAATTTCAAGCCTTAGAGAAATCTCTAGATTCTGTTTCTGCAGAAAAACAGTATCTAGAACAGTAAACAAAAGAAAAACAGTATGTAGAAATACTTGGGGATTTTTGTAGGAGTGTAGAAGAGAGTGTAAAATCAGTCAGAATTGCCAATTCGATTTCTATCTTAAATGACTGAAGTTTGCACATTTTATAGACCATCTGGTGTCTTTTCAGTGTGAAAAACACCTCTACAGGGCACATTTCCCGAATGTTTGAAATCTGACCGTTAGATCGCACCCATTGATATTGAATGGTCCTGATCGATCCTAGATGTGACTGTTGGCTTGAGTAAAACCTCTCTCCAACCCAGTCATCGTTAGATCAACCATCTATGATGTGGATCGCACCCCCTTGGCACATGACCGTTGGGGAAAGGGACACAACCCATTTGATCACACCCTTTGACCGTTGGAGTCATGGGCCCGTTGGGCCCGAACCGAAACGGGCCCACCGTTAGGCCCGAACCGAAGCCCAACCCAACTGAACCATTCGGCTTGATGGGCCTGCGAACCATTTGACCCACCCATCTGACCGGTCCACCTTCATCTTGATCCAACGGTGCAGATCAAATCTGGAAAAATTAAAGGCTCCAATCGCTCCTCGCGACGTTGCGTACGTGCGAAGTGCAAAGTGCGCCTAAAAAAGCGCCAATAAAGCGCCACTATGCGCCCTATAGCCCATTGCCCACGCCGCGCGCGCGCGTGTGCGTGCGCGTGTGCGAACGGTGCGTTGCACCGTCCCGCGGGTCCAACCATGGGTTCAACCCAATGTGCAATCAACAAGAGTTAGAAAAGGTAGTGCTTTATAAGCCCTTCTCTTTCTTTTCTCTCATCCGATGTGGAACTATCTTTTTCAACTACACTTCTACATCCTTTTGTAAAAGCAAATATTTCCAAGAAAACATTTTCTTTTTCCCAAACGCTTTTGATAAAACATTTTCCAAAACACTAAAACATGTAATATACATGATTTTGAAAATGCAAAATCACTAACAATCCCCCACCATTTTCAAAATCAAAGAAAATTTTCTCATCAGGCTTGGAAATCTTATGCATAGATGAAGGTATCTATCGATTTGAACCTTCACTTAGTGAGGACATATCAAAGTTAACCAGAATTGCATAGTAGACGTATCTTTGAACTAGCTATTCTATATGATTAACCGGATATGTCTCACACACAAGATTTCACCTCTTTGGGCAATTTCTAAAACCGACACATGAACTGGCCTTGTGTCTATATCTTGGTTTCATGAGCGCTCTAGAGACTAGCCAGGTCTCATAGGAAGCGGCACCACTCCCACACTCACATAGGTAGGCTTATCAAGAGTGCCCCTATAACTAAGACACTCCAACACTATGTTATAAGCCTATTAAGAGTTTAAATACTCAGCCTTCTCCTTTTAAACATTACAGGTACCAAGCACTTTACCTTGGGATGGCAAATAATACAGATTATAGTGCTTGCAATCACTCCATATGATGTACTTGGACTCATTGAACTCAAGACTTGATGTTTATTCAAGTGTTGAGTTGATGTTCTATCATTGGTGACTATTGGTTAATGGCTTTAACCCCATCCCTAATGATGTTTTACACACCAGATCTCTTGCAAGAGCTTTAGTGAATGGATCGGCCAAGTTTTGGCTCGATCTCACAAAATCAATAGTTACTACTCCATTAGTAAGTAACTCTCTTATAGCACTATGTCTAAGTCCTATATGTCTGGACTTACCATTATAAACATGATTATATGCCCTTGATAGTGTGGCCTGACTATCACAATGGACATAAATCGATGGCATTGGTTTAGACCATAACGGAATTTCCAATAACAAATTTCGAAGCCATTCCGCCTCTTTACAGCATGCTGCCAGAGCTATAAACTCTGCTTCCATAGTTGAAGTTGTTATGCATGTCTGTTTCTTAGAGGCCCAGGAGACTGCTCCCCCACCAAGGGTGAAAATCCACCCACTGGTTGATAAATGGTCTATACGCTCAGTTATCCAACTAGCATCAGAGTATCCTTCTATTACAGTTGGATACCCACTATAACATAAACCATAGTCTATAGTTTTCTTTAAATATTTTAAAACTCTATAGACTGCATTCCAATGAGAAAAACTAGGATTACTGGTAAACCTACTAAGTTTACCTACAACATATGCTATGTCTGGCGTAGTACAAGTCATAGCATACATAAGACTACCAATTACACTAGCATACCCTAGTTGAGAGATAGTCCTGCCAGTATTAAGATACAACTTTATATTTGGGTCAAAAGGTGTTGAAATGGGTGAACATTCAAAATGGTTAAACTTTTTAAGAACTTTCTCAATATAATGTGATTGTGTTAGAATAAGACCATTATCCTGTCTTATGATTCTAATACCCAAAATCACATCAGCTTCACCCATATCTTTCATATCAAAGTTTTGAGAAAGATATGATTTAGTACTTTGAATGCTTTCAATATCGGTACTAAAAATTAACATGTCATCAACATATAAACAAATAACAACACCTTTGCCACCCTTAAATTTACTGTATATACATTTATCTGACTCATGTATCTTATAACCATTTGACACTAAGACTTTATCAAATCTTTCATGCCATTGTTTAGGGGCTTGCTTAAGCCCATACAAAGATTTGATAAGCTTACATACTTTATGCTCTTGGCCTGGCAGAATAAATCTCTCAGGTTGTTCCATATACACTTCTTCATCAAGTTCACCATTTAAGAATGCGGTTTTAACATCCATCTGGTGAATGTGAAGTTTGTATATGGAAGCAAGGGCAATCAACACTCTAATGGTAGAAATCCTAGCAACAGGTGCATAAGTGTCAAAGAAATCAATACCGGGTTTTTGAGTAAACCCTTTGGCAACTAACCTTGCCTTAAACTTTTCTATGGTCCCATCTACTTTGATCTTCTTCTTGAAGATCCATTTACATCCTATAGGTTTAGACCCAGGTGGTAGATCAACCAAAATCCAAGTTTTATTACCCATGATAGAATCCATTTCGTCATTAATTGTTTCTTTCCAAAAAGCAGCATCTTGTGACTTTATGGCTTCTCCATAGGTTTGAGGGTCACTTTCTATGCTAAAGTTTAACAAGACAGAACCTTGGAGTTTTTCCCTTGTCCCTTCTACCAGGTAGGTTATAAAGTCAGGGCCAAAACTCCTATCCCTTCTATCTCTTGAACTTCTTCTTATTTTACTAGGTTGTACACTAGGTTCACCAACTTCTGTTTGTGATTCTAAAGGATGATCTACAGAAGTTGTAGGTTCAAATTCTTTAGGAATTGAAGTGAACCTATTTTCATAGAAAAATGCATATCTAGATTCAATTATGGTATTGACATCTATGAAATCATTAGGTTCTATAACTAAGAACCTATAGGCCTTACTGTGACTAGCATATCCCAAAAAGATACACTTAATACCCTTTTCACCTAATTTTCTTAACTTAGGTTTAGGGACTTTAACTATAGATCTACAACCCCAAACTTTAAGGTAACTTAAGTTTGGTTTCCTTTTCTTCCACAATTCATAAGGGGTTATATCAGATTTCTTACTTGGTACCCTATTCAAAATGTGACAAGCTGTAAGTAAGGCTTCACCCCAAAAACTTTTATTTAAACCAGAATTAACAAGCATAGCATTAATCATTTCAGTAAGTGTCCTATTCTTCCTTTCTGCTACACCATTTTGTTGTGGTGTATAAGGGGCAGAAGTTTCATGGACTATGCCTACTGATTCACAGAAATGAGGAAAGTGATATTCACCACCTCTATCTGATCTGAGACATTTAATGCTTGTTATACATTGGTTTTCTACTTCAGTTTTATAAATCTTAAATTTTTCTAAAACCTCATCTTTATGACTAAGTAGATAAACATAACAGTACTTAGAATAATCATCAATAAATGTAACAAAGTACTTTTTACCTCCCTTTGTGGGAACACTATGTATGTCACATACATCACTATGAATTAAATCTAACAAGTTAGAAGTTCTATCTACTTTAGGAAATGACTTAGTGATTATCTTGGTTTGCATGCATGTTTTACATCTATCTACTAAGTCATTTTCATATTTAGGAATTAAGGTTAACTTAACCATATCATTCATTTTCCTAGTATTTACATATCCTAAACGATTATGCCATAAAGATAAAGAAGAATCCAAAACATAAGCAAAGACATTCACTTTATTGATATTAAGTTTGAACATCCCTTCATACATATATCCCTTCCCAACAAAAGTACCCCCCTTAGAAAGAATGAACTTGTCAGATTCAAATACAAGTTTGAAGCCATTCTTGTTGAGAATGCTTCCAGACACTAAGTTCTTTCTAACTTCTGGTACATGGTAGACACCGGTTAGAGTGAGTCGCGACGTTGCGTACGTGCGAAGTGCAAAGTGCGCCTAAAAAAGCGCCAATAAAGCGCCACTATGCGCCCTATAGCCCATTGCCCACGCCGCGCGCGCGCGTGTGCGTGCGCGTGTGCGAACGGTGCGTTGCACCGTCCCGCGGGTCCAACCATGGGTTCAACCCAATGTGCAATCAACAAGAGTTAGAAAAGGTAGTGCTCTATAAGCCCTTCTCTTTCTTTTCTCTCATCCGATGTGGAACTATCTTTTTCAACTACACTTCTACATCCTTTTGTAAAAGCAAATATTTCCAAGAAAACATTTTCTTTTTCCCAAACGCTTTTGATAAAACATTTTCCAAAACACTAAAACATGTAATATACATGATTTTGAAAATGCAAAATCACTAACACAAGCAAAGTTAGGCCTGGACGTGGACAAATTATTAGGGACTGGAATGAAGATATTAGACTCACCTATGCTGGCTCTTCGGCAGGGTTTCAGGATTTAGATTTCATTTTTTATGTAAGGAATCATATATTTAAGTAGATCCTCTTAAGCCCAGTTTGTTTTATTTGTTTTGTATTTTGAGAACTGATTGAGTCGCAAAAGAGGTAGGGGCAGACCGAAAACAACTTTGGTAGAAACAGTGGGGAAAGACTTGAGGACTAGGAACATAACAGAGAACATGACCTTGGATAGGATAGAATGGAAGAAAATGATCCATGTAGATGAACCCAACTAGTGTCAGGATTAGATTTAATTAACTTGAGCCGGGTAGATCCTTTCACTTTCTTCATAAAAATTTTCTATAGGATTCTTTAGCCGACCCCAACTAGTTTGGGACAAAGGCTTAGTTGAGTTGAGTTGAGTATTGTGAGTCGAAAAACTAATTATTGGACTCAAATTTACCTTTCAGATGGTGCAAGGAGAGGCAAGGCTATCCATGGGTTAGCACGTTAAGGGCCCACCACACACACACACACACAAACGTTGCTTCTCAAGAAGACCTTTTATAACCTGCTAGGTAATAGTGGTGCATTTGATGTTGGTACATCTCCTGTAGAGTTCTCACCATACTCATTTTTGTTGGAGATGAAGGTATCCATCCTTCCTAAAGAAAATAATTTCGCTTCTGGATAGTGATCTCTGGTGCGAATCAGTTAAATTACACCCTGAGCACTCGAACCTTCTCATCCATCCCCAGTCGTATGTTGCTATCTAATTATGGATTTTCATCCTCATCAATGAGCTCCTTGTTATTGCTGGCTCCTTTCTCATCAAACTCTCCCTCCCTGCATAAATATTATCATCAATCTGACCTGGTTTACTCAACACTCTACGTAACTTTAATTTCTGTTGGCTTTGACTGATTATATCGGTGTGATTTTGTTATTCGAATGCAATCTTAATCGTCGCCTATCTTTGTTCTATTACTGGTATATTTGAGCTTATTACATCTCTTCAGAACGCAAATAATGTTCTCGCTGTCCCCATACTAGGGCTAATGTAGCTACACTTGTTCTTAAAAAAATCCTCATACTAGGGCTAAAGTGGCTACACTTGTTCTGAAAAAGAACCCCTTTACAAGCAGGTATTAACCTTTCTGAATCACTAAATGAGCTTGTGCTTTTCATTCTCGAAACACTGATTGGTCAGAAAATATAACATCCAGTTATGGTTTTTCATTCTCGCATGTTTCATACAATATAGTCAAACTGAGTTGCATCTCCAATTTTTTTCCTATCACTTCCATGAGGATGATCCTGTGAATTAACCATTATCACTCCATGCAACAACAATAGTTTCTTGGGTCCTAGCGATTCTTAATGCAAATAGGTTTAATATCGAAGATTAAACGTCATTTTAATGTGAGCGCCGTGCATGTTTAGCCGACCCCAACTAGTTTGGGACAAAGGCTTTGTTGAGTTGAGATTGGGCGAAGTCTTTGGAAAAAAAAAATTGTTTACCAAGATATGTTCTGAATATACAAGTTGAACCGTTAGATTGGAATAGATCTTGCACCATAAATTCAACTATTAGAACCTAAATTATGGTGTATGTATCGAGAATGTAGAAAAACCCGACTTGATCCAACCCGAGAAACTCTGTTGGGTAGGTTCGGGTTTAGGAATCTTGGGGCCTTTTTTTATAAAGGACCAACCCGGCCTGACCTGAGATAGTTTATCAGGTAGGGTAGGATTTTGGAAAACCTGACCCGAGGTGCCACCCCACTGTTTGTTTCAGATTGTGACAACCAACGGTGAGGGCCCCAACCGATTATTCTGGCCCAATTAAGATGGTGAGGGCCCCAACCGATTATTGTGGCCCAACAATTGGGCCACAATAATCGGTTGGGGCCCTCACCATCAGTTGTCATAATCTGAATCGAACAGGGACTTTGAGATGTACAAAATCTTTGGAATTGTGATTCCTTGAACAGGATGAAATGGTGAGGATTAGCGCGCAATGGCAATTCTGTTGGAGATCTCTATGTTATCATGTTAGATATTTTGTTTCCTACCTCATTTAATTGACAATGGGATCAAAATTCAAATATAGCGTAATTGATTATCATTATGCACTAGTGGGACGCCCGTGGGATGCACGGGGCTACCAACAAAAGAACGCTTTATAACTTTTTTAAAAAAAGAAAGAAGGTACATTCGTAAGGAAGATTTAATTGTAAATGTAAAGATTAGAAATTATGTAATTCATAAGGAAAGTAAATTATTCATAAGTTAAAAAGGGGGTTGTAATACAGGAGTGAGAGATATAATCCTTGTCAAATAACACTAAAAACAATTATTCAGTCGCTTTTGATAATGTACAGAAAAAACCAACAATATAAACTCTCAGACAAACTTCCAATCATCAATCATTCACTAGAAAAACCAACAAATATTGTTCTTCTCAAGCTTGGGAAAAAAAGATGATAGAAGATCTGGTCCAAGAGAAAGATGATCCTTTACACCTAAACAAACCTTCCATATATGGTAAGAGGTATCTCAAATAACAGGGTTTAAAAAGTAAGGTTATCAAAAAGTAAGTGGTGGCAAGACACTTACACAACACATATACATAGTTTTATGAATTAGCAGAGCTTCTACCAAGAGCAGAGAATTTACTTGGAAAGGCAAAAAATGAGACATCAACGATCTCTGCTTCCAACTCTCACTCTCTGGAGTCATTAAATGAGACATCGACGATCTCTGCACTGGTTCATATTTCAGAGGTACAAAAGGTCCTCTAAGTGATGGGAAATAAATTTACAGTAAACAAACAAATATGAATTGAGACATCTTACAACAGGAAAAACATCGCAATAGAAAATAGAGATATTTTGTTTTGATAGTCTATAAATGGGCAGGTAAAAAAATGAATCTGAAATCTCCTATAAAAAATCACCAGAAACGAAATAGAATTTAAAAATGCATAACATCGAAAAAAGGAAAATTGAAAGCAAGAACCATCATACAGACCGGCCACAATTCAAGTCACATTAATATATGATGTCTCAAAATTGGGATCCATCAAACAAATCCTATA
Source organism: Tasmannia lanceolata (assembly GCF_043159265.1). Classification (NCBI taxonomy): domain Eukaryota; kingdom Viridiplantae; phylum Streptophyta; class Magnoliopsida; order Canellales; family Winteraceae; genus Tasmannia; species Tasmannia lanceolata. Next base: position 18,359,652 of record NW_027518697.1, on the reverse strand, counting down.
AACCTCAGAAATAAAAGAAATCCTAAGGGCCCGTTTGGATGCCGAGAAGATTTTGATTTGGAATTCTCACATTTGCAGCCCTTTTTGCGTTGACATTTAGATCCCGATCAAATCCTTGAATTTCCAATTCAGCGATTGACAGTGAAAAAAATCAGATTTCCAAATAAGCTGTGGAAATAAGAAATTGGAAATCCACAGATGTGGCATTTTCCTTCACTCTCTTGGTTCCTCAACCTCTCCCATGTAGCAGGAATTACCCCCTTTCCTCTCTGTCTCCCTCAACATGAGCTGGCAGATCTATTCATTTTGTAATGAAAACTCAATTCCAAATCCAAATACAAAATGTGAGGCATCCAAATGGGCCTTAATTGATTTTTACATCCATCAAAAGATAATGCAGATAAGTGGATTTACAATCAGATAGCATTATCAAGAATTCCATAAAGATTGCTTGTGTTGGTAATTTACATATAAGCTTATGACCTGGTTCCATTTAATCAGTTTTGGACTCACAATCGGTTCTCGAAAATCCAAAACAAGCATGACCTTAGTGTAGAAGAACATGAAAGAGTTATTCCAGGAAACGGCTAATATCATATTACTCAGTCAATCATGACTAAATTGAATTAAAAAAATAGTTTGTAATTATTTGACAAACCTTAGCTACATCCCAATTGAGAATGCTAACCAAAGGCAGTGTTAGAGATACTCCTCTATAGATATGTTAAAGAAACTAAAACATTTATGACTGAACATATTTTTTTAATAACTGAACATAAATGTATGAGAATTAATGCATTTACACTGCCATCTGAAGACATGAAATTCTGAAGCGTGTAGAACTTAGGCATTGTTTTATGTAGGGGTGGACATGGTTCCGGTTCCAACCGAGGAAACGAACCGAACCGGCACATATGGTTTGGTTCGGTTCGGTTCCATATCTATATGATTCGATTCTGGTTCTGATATCCTGGAACCGGTGGAAATTCGGTTCGGTTCTGGGTTTGGGATCCCGGAACCAAAAACTGAACTGAGAACCGACCCTCACCTTAAAACCCAATGCCTCTTCATTTGATAAATCCCCCCACCCCCTTTTAATTCACCCCTCTTTAACGTGTTGCTTTGCCTTTAATATTTTAATTCACGCCCCCAAATTTGTGCCTAATTATCCCAAATTCGTGCTTGATAGTGTTTGTAGTTCATATATTAACAGGACCGAACCGATTATAAACACGATTATGCAAAATATCTACATTTGGTGAAGGTTGGGTAAACCCAGAACCGAACCGATTATATATGGTTCTGGTTCGGTTCGGTTCCAAACATATATGGTTCGGTTCTGGTTCCAATTTCAGGGAACCAATTATATATGGTTCGGTTCTGGGTATACCCCAAAACCGAACCGAACCGACCCTAACCATGTCCACCCCTAGTTTTATGGTTGTTGGTTGGGCATGGAACTCAAAACATCAGTGGGACCCAATGTATGTTCAACACATTTCCCACAATAAAAAATCTCCCATTTCGATTTTTCTGTTCAGTCAAATGAAGACTAAATATCAAAACAAATATAAAAAAAAATGGAAAGAGAGAATAGTGATTACATCAAGTTCATCAGGTCCATCCTCACAAGTTACACTTCGTGAAATTCATTGCAGCTAAAGACAACCATAATAAAGCAAAAGCCAATGTCAGAAAAATAAGAAGAAAAAAGAAAACCAAAAATCTTTGGCAGGCTCTATCAAGTTCTTTCGACTTGAGCAATATAATACCTATCGTGGCATGCAAAGTGATTGGAGATGACCATTAAATGTCAAGTTGCCTAAGATTTGATTTGATATCAGACCAGAAGTATTCCCAAATGATGCATAATTAGAGATATACAGCAACATATACTCTTCCGTGCTACTCAGAGGGGTCAAAGTTCATTGAATGTTGACGTAGAAGGATTTCCCCGTTTGATGTCCTGCAACTGGATTGGACCCACCCAAGCTTTGCAAGTGGAGTGCAGTCTATCCAATTTGAAGAAAGTTCTGCATGTCGATGCCGGAATCTTGGAAGATAAGTAGTCTGTCATGATCGGAGGGTTTGCTCCTCAGCCCCGGGGAAAGAGAGATGGTATGCGCTCGTTGAAAAGCCAAAAAGGATGTAGGCCGTGTCAGTGTTCATCATAAAAGGAACACGGGCAACGGATCTTTGGTGGTTCAACTTTGAGAAAATCACAGTTAACCATATGGATGGAAATTGAAATATTAAAAGAACATACCAGAAGCCATGGATATTGTCCTGTTGTCTCTTGAAATGGTTCCACTCCAGTAGATCTTCTTGTTCCACAACAGACAGTGATGGGGATTGTTTTCCTCTTTCTTTTAGACGTGTATTCACAGAGAATGGAAAATATTAGTTGTGTACAAGCAGGGACCGGAGGCTTCTCTTATAGACGTTTGAGGGAAGGGATGCAACTCCTCATCACGCTGACCCTTCTCTCAAACTTCTATCAAATGTCTCTTTGTTTACACCTATTCCAAATATACCCTTTCACAATAAAGGGATCCATCTTATTCTTTAAACGCTTAACTTACTAAAATGATCTCGTCCGTTGATCTTGCTAAGGTCACATCCACAGGTAGGATTAAATCCTAATAGGCTGTTGGCGAATGGTGCCGGCAAGAAAAACTCGAGAGAGATGGTGGTGGTGGCTGGAGAGAGAGAGAGAGAGAGAGAGAGAGAGAGAGAGAGAGAGAGAGAGACCATATGGCTGTTGATGGATTGCCACGAGAAAATAGAGGAGGAGAGACGATTTACATTCGAGAGGGTTTCACTCCGCTTGATCTTTTTATTTTGGGATGGAATGGTAAGGCATTTTCTATCATCACTAGCACCACCATTGTATCTCGAGTTCTTTCTTCAGAATTGCTTCTTTTTGAAGAAATGACTAAAAAAAAAATAACGATAATCAATCAATAACAGATCACAACAAAAGGAGATGCATAAAAAACCCTTTCAAAGGAAAGGAGGAGGAATTGAACCCCTTCACCGGTTCTTACAGACTAGATTTAACAGAGATTTTCTGGGCATAGAAAAAGAGAGGGGAAAGGCCGTGTCTGCCTTTCGAAACCATCACTTCCCAGATTTATGATGGACGGGCGGGAACAAATTGCAACATATGAAATTTTCTTTCTGTTTTTTACTTTTTTCTATTCTAGTTCGTTAACTCAACCATACTCTGCAGTTTCTGATAATTTTCCCTTTTAGTGGTGCTGTTAATATTCTCAAGGCCCAACTTCTACTTCTTTTGGTTGATGGTAAGGTGAAATGATACTTGCTTCAATGGTGATTTGATCCCTTTGGTCTTACTGTAGGGTTTGGAATGATATCAGAGGTGATGGTTACGTATAATTTCATGAGGATGGTGATGGTCTACTTTACTATAATCTGCAGGTTATGTCACGGATATTCATTGTACATGTTTTTCCAGTGTAGTGCTTCTTAATTTCTGATTTAATTTTTTGTTCCTCGAGAACTTTGCTGTGTTATTTATTTATTTTTTTGGTTTCTGGCTTTTTTTAGTGTAAAAAAACAATGAAATGTGTTAAGCCTTCTGACCATTTTCTGGTTGTTTTTTAGATACTATGTTTTTTTCAAATTTGAAGAACTCATATGGAAAGAAGAAAGAAAATCCTCTTCTTAATCGGCAGGCAATGTCAAGGATATTCATTGTACATGTTTTTTCCAGTGTAGTACTCGTGTTGCATTTGATTTATTACGATGAATTCTACTCTTGAAAATTTCTATGTCACGGAACCCTCTTTAACTGCTGAGAGCTTTCATACTTTATGCATTGAAGTGCTTTCGAGGTTGCAAAGTTTATTCTCTTAACTTTCCCTGGATAAAATTGCATACTTGGATGCTTTCCATGAGATAAGGTAAAGAGCAATTTGCCAGTTCATATGCTCTATAACCGTTAGAGCATGTAATTTATGTTAGGAAATAATCCTAACGGTGGATATGGCTGTTGCAAAATCGACGGTCAAGATCATATGGTGTGAAAAGGTATAAACGTTTGAAAAAAAGAGAAAAGAGACGTTTGGGGAGAGGGATCGGCGCGATGAGGAGTCGCATCTCTTCCCACAAACGCTTATAAAAAGGAACTCTTGGGTCCTATTTGCACACAACAAATTCGTTTCAATCTTTGAGAATCCATGCTTGAAGAAAAAGAAACCGGTCCCCATCACCGACGGTTGTGTAGCGAAGAGAAACTCAGAGAGAAACAAAAACCCAATTCATGGCTTCCGGTATGTTTTTCTTTATTTCAATTCAATCCCTGTTGTTCTGTAATTTTCTCAATGTTGAATCGCCAAGATCTGTTGTCTCTTACATGTGGTATCAGAGCCACGGTTCTAGCGAGAAAACAGCGAGAAAATTTGATTGAAAATTTTATTTTTTTGGGAATTTTTGACATCGCCGGAAAACGGTTGCTCTGACGGTGATTTTCCGGCATGGATGTGAAGTTTGTCGAGAGACGAGTCTAGCGCCGCAAACGGCGCCTAAAATGGTTGAGAAATGAATTCCCTATGCTAAATCGAAATTTATTACAAATAAGGATTTTCGGATGAAAAATTTCCGATTTTGTCTTCTGTGGATTGGAGAAGACGATGAATAGATAATTATATTCACACTCCTTCTGTTTGATAGTGACACTCCACCTTCTTTATGATTAACTAATAAGGGCATATTTGGAATTGAATTATAAGAATGACTTTGTATGTGACATAACGTCATAGCACTGTTGTTTTTTATTAAAAACAAATTTTGACTTTGTATGTGACATAACGTCATAGCACTGTTGTTTTTTATTATAAAACAAAATTTGAATTTGCATGTGACATATGCATGTCGTGGCTTCTATGAGGCCCACCCGACCACCCATGGGACCAACCTGGCTGACCCGAACCGGTTCGGCCTAATTTTTGGGGAGTCTCTCCCAAGTAGGACCGGTTCTTGGGGTTTTTGACCCTCCTGAACCTATTTATGACATCGGTTTTGGGTTTAGAAACTTGGTTTTTAAAGTTACAGTATAATTTTCAAAACTTTGGATTTTTTTTTTTTAAACTTTGGTTTTGAGTCAAATATTTGGTGATTCTATATAACCATCTATGGGACCAAAATTTTGACTTGAAAACACATTGTTTTTGTCAAATGTACCTAAAACCTTTGTCTTTTGGTTATTGAACTGGTTGTGTATATCTTTCAAAAATCCTTATGCATTGATTTTGATATATTATGAAACTTGAGTCCGTCTAGGAAACGGAATCGCTTAGGATTAGTGGTTTAAATAAAGAACAGTGTCGCACAAAGTGACACATTATGAACTACAAAACCACTTAAAGTTGCGTCTATTTGTCCAAGAGCAACACTCAGCCCAACGGATGACTGTCGCTTTGCACAAATATGCGGTGTGAGAGGGCTAGGCCTGGATAACTTGGTTTGGGGTTGCGCTTCTGCCCAACGGTGATGTGTACCTTAAGTATAGAGTTATTTGGTCCTAGTTAGTCTCATGGATGAGAGCCAAATGTGTGTCGTGGCACGGCCTAACAGACAACCCATGATGATACGCTGGTGTCTTCCTAGAATCACATTTATGTGTTTCTGTGATTCTAGGCAATCCAACTAACTTCCCTAAAGATAAATTGACTTAAAAATGGAACCACTTGTGTATCGTGGCATGGCCCAACAGACATCCCACGGTGACACACCGGATGTTCCATCAAGAACACACTTATGTATTTTGTGTTTCTGTTTACTTTAGTCATTTATTTTTAAGTTGGATTATATTAAATCGTGGATTTTACTGAATAAACTCCTTTTGTGGATTTAAATGGTGTCTTAGATAGTGAGCAAAATTGTAACTGTCTGTCCTTTTCTTCTACAACATTGAACCCTAGTTCTATCTCTAGTTATTTGTTCGGGATCGAGGTTTTGAGTGGGACTAATTTTGGAAAATGGAAGGATCATATTCACATAGTCTTACGGTGTTTGGACCTAGATTATGCACTTAGGAACGACAAACTTGAAGTGCCTTCTAATGAAAGTACTGCTGGGGATTTGGCTAACTATGAAAAATGGGAACGGTCAAACCGCATGAGCCTTATGATTATGAAAAGCACGATCTCTACCTCTATCCGAGGAGGCATTCCTGACTCGGAGGAAAATGAGGAATTTACTGCTAGCGAGTACCTACAGGCAGTAGAGGACCAGTTTAAGGGATCGTCTAAGGTATGAAGAGTGGTGTGAGAGAGCACATTATGTGAATGAATGACATGGCCTCCCAGCTAAAGAAAATGAACATGGAGATCTCTGAGGGTTTTCTTGTTCATTTCATGATGACATCTCTTCCTGTGCAGTTTACTCCATTTAAAATTAATTACAATACGCAGAAAGAGAAGTGGGAAATGAGTGAACTCATAGCCATGTGTGTTCAAGAAGAAGAGAGGTTGAAGACCGACCAACCTGAAAGTGCTCATTACACCACAGAGGGAACATTGAAGGGTCACTTCAAGAAGAAAACCAAAGGAAAGGGCTTTGGGAAAGGCAAGAAGAAGGTAGCAGGTGGTTCAGCTCAGCAGGGCTTGACCGGTGGGATGAAAAGTCGCATTAGGTGCCATTTCTATAAGAAACTTGGTCACATAAAGAAAGAGTGCTCCAAGTATGAAGAGTGGCTGTAGAAGAAAGGTAATAATTCAGTCATGAATCTTTCCTTGTAGATGCACCTAGAAATACCTGGTATATAGATACAGGTTCAACTATTCACATTTCTAATTCCTTACAGGGATTTCAAGAGAGACGGAGACTCAGGAAAGGGGAGCGAACCATTAAGATGGGAAATGGAGTAGAAGCAGACGTCAAGGCTGTTGGCACTTTTCGTCTTGTATTAGATAGTGGCTTCATTATATATTTGGAAGACACATTTTATGTACCTGCCATGAGCAGAAACCTTATATCTGTATCCAGACTTGATTCCTCTGGATTTGAATTTAAGTTTGGGAATAAAGGTTTTAAATTACTCCATGATTCCAATGTTGTTGGTTCTGGTCCTCTTGTGGGCAATCTATATATGATTAATTTAGATAGCTCGTTTGCACATTCTCTGTTATCCATGCATGTGAATGAGGAAATCAGTTACCGTGGCAATAAACGGGGTCGAGTTGATGAAAACTCTTCCAGTTTGTGGCATAAGCATTTAGGCCACATTTCCATTAGTCGTATGGAAAGACTGGTGAAGGATGGAGTTCTTCCTCCTCTTGATTTTTCTGATTTCGGGATTTGTAGGCAGTGTCTTGAGGGTAAACAAACCAAAACTAGTAAGAAGGGCGCCACTAGGAGTACCGGCCTGTTAGAAGTTATTCACACTTATATATGTGGGCCATTTTCTACTCCTGCCCTAAGTGGCGAGAGATATTTCATTACCTTTATCGATGACTTTTCACGTTTTAGCTACGTCTATCTCATCAAAGAAAAGTCGGAAGCACTGGACACCTTTAAGATCTATAAGGCTGAGATTGAGTTACAACTTGACCGGAAGATTAAGGTTGTGAGGTCCGATAGAGGTGGGGAGTACTATGGCAGATATTCCGATACGGGCTGCAGTCCAGGTGCGTTCGCACTTTACCTACAGGAGAACGGTATTGTCGCTCAGTACACGATGCCAGGTACACCTGAGCAAAATGGTGTTGCTGAGAGACGAAACCATACTCTTATGGATATGGTGAGGAGCATGATTTGCAATTCACCATTGCCTGAGTCCTTGTGGGGAGAAGCATTGAAAACAGCCGTTCATATCCTAAACCGTGTACCGAGTAAAGCTGTGGCTAAGACCCCTTATGAGTTATGGGACGGTAAAAAGCCTAAGCTAGGATATTTGCATGTTTGGGGCTGTATGGCTGAAGCCAAAATATATAACCCACAGTTGAGAAAGTTAGACGCTAGGACCATCTCTTGTTAGTTCATAGGTTACCCTGAACGGTCTAAGGGTTATAGGTTCTATAGTTTTACTCATAGCACCCGGATTGTAGAGACTAGATACACTGTATTCTTAGAGGATGGTGACCTCAGTGGGAGTTCTGTGCCTAGGTCACTTACTTTTGAGGAGAACCGGATATTTGTTCCAATATCGGTAATCCAAGAAAGAGTAGTGTAGATTCCTCCACATGAGGATATTGATGCACCAGATGGCACATTGGAGGTTTTGCCCTACATTCCTGATGCTCCAGCAATGATTGTCGCTGAGCAATCTGTGCGTAGGTCACAGAGAGAGAGGAGGTCAGCCATCTCTGATGACTATGTTGTCTATCTAAACGAGTGTGACTACGACGGTGAAATGGATAATGATCCACTTTCATTTGGTCAGGCCATAAATAGCGACCGATCAACTCAGTGGCTTGAAGCCATGAATGATGAGTTGCTCTCGATGGAAAAGAACCGAGTCTGGGAACTCACCGAGTTACCTAAAGGGGTCAAGCCTGTAGGCTGTAAATGGGTCTTCAAGACCAAAAGAGACTCTAAGGGCGGTATTGAAAGATATAAGGCTAGACTAGTCGCTAAGGGGTTCACTCAGAAAGAGGGAATAGACTTCAAAGAGACTTTCTCTCCAGTATCAAGGAAAGACTCTTTGAGGATAGTCATGGCTTTGGTGACTCATTATAACTTAGAGTTACACTAGATGGATGTGAAGACTGCCTTTTTAAATGGTGATCTTCATGAGGATGTCTATATGATTCAGCCTGAAGGTTTTAAGGCTGAGAGCGAAGAGCACCTAGGCTGTAGGCTTAAAAAGTCCATTTACGGACTTAAGCAGGCTTCTAGGTAGTGGTATCTGAAATTTCAGGAGGTAGTGTCTAGTTTTGGGTTCAAGGAAAATGCTGTAGATCAATGCATATATCTTAAGGTTAGTGGGAGTCGATTCATCATCCTAGTGTTATATGTTGATGATATACTACTTGCCAGTAGTAACCTACGCATGCTGAAAGAAACAAAACAATTCCTCTCAAGGAATTTTGATATGAAAGATCTTGGTGAAGCTTCCTATGTTATAAGAATAGAGATTCATCGAGATAGGACTCAAGGATTGCTGGGATTGTCTCAGAAGACGTATATAGAAAAAGTCCTTAAGAGATTCAGCATGGAGAAGTGCTTCCCTAGTCTTGCCCCTATAGTTAAGGGCGATGTATTCAGTCAGTTACAATGTCCCAGGAACGCACTGGAACTGGATGAGATGAGACATATTCCTTATGCTTCCGCTGTTGGTAGTCTCATGTATGCTCAGGTCTGTACCCGTCCAGATATTTCATTTGCAGTTGGCATGCTTGGTAGATACCAAAGTGACCCAGGTCTGGATCACTGGAAGGCAGCCAAAAAGGTTATGTGTTACCTGCGAGGGACTTCAGATTATATGCTCACATTTAGGAGATCGGATAGCCTTGAGGTGATTGGCTATTCTGATTCCGACTTCGCTGGTTGTTGGGACACCCATCGGTCCACTTCTGGTTATATTTTTATGCTTTCAGGAGGACCTATTTCTTGGAGAAGCGTCAAGCAGAGAATGACGGCTTCATCCACTACGGAGGCAGAGTTTATTTCATGTTCGGAGGCTTCGGCTCACGCCTTATGGCTGCGAAATTTTCTTTCAGGGCTTAATTTGATTGATTCTATTGAGAGGCCGCTGAAACTTCTCTGTGATAATTCCGTTGCGGTTTTCTTTTCCAAGAACAACAAGTCTGGAGACGGCTCGAAGCATATAGATCTAAAGTATCTTGTTCCAAGGGAAAGAGTTCAGAATCAGCATGTATCTGTGGAATACATAAGCACCGCACTTATGTTGGCGGATCCCTTGACTAAAGGCTTGTCACCAAAGCTCTTCATAGAGCATGTAGCGCGCATGGGATTGGTTGACACTTTTGATAGCCTATGATAGTGGGAGTCTGCATTTGGAATTGAGATACACTGTTGTGATCACATTATATTTTATGATTCTGATATATATTATGATTATTTTCTACCGCTCCATTTCGTGCACATTTTGTAAATGGATTGTTAGTAAGAGGTAAAATGTGTCTGTATGACTGTTTTGGACCATGTTTACATCTTATGCATGTATGCTTTTACATTCATGTTAGTAAGAATTACTAATAATACAATCATGGGGTAGGCTATTGGGTAGAGTTGGTGACCCAATGGTTACATGGTTTATTGTTGGTAGTTTTTGCTAAACGGAATGTTGTGTTTATTATCTAACTAATTTAAAGTTATGATCCTTATGTTTGGCTCAAAGATCTTGCTAGCCAAGTGGGAGAATGTTAGGAAATAATCCTAACGGTGGATATGGCTGTTGCAAAATCGACGGTCAAGATCATATGGTGTGAAAAGGTATAAACGTTTGAAAAAAAGAGAAAAGAGACGTTTGGGGAGAGGGATCGGCGCGATGAGGAGTCGCATCTCTTCCCACAAACGCTTATAAAAAGGAACTCTTGGGTCCTATTTGCACAGAACAAATTCGTTTCAATCTTTGAGAATCCACGCTTGAAGAAAAAGAAACCGGTCCCCATCACCGACGGTTGTGTAGCGAAGAGAAACTCAGAGAGAAAGAAAAACCCAATTCATGGCTTCCGGTATGTTTTTCTTTATTTCAATTCAATCCCTGTTGTTCTGTAATTTTCTCAATGTTGAATCGCCAAGATCTGTTGCCTCTTACAATTTAATGTTCCATTAATGTCTTATAGATCAATTTGAAGCACTGACTTGGTTCCTCAAAGTCCCTATTCTGCCTTATGCCATTCTCTGTTCTCCCTTTTATTTTACAAAACTGAATAGATTACCCAATCACAGATGTGTATTTTCTACAAACAATAATTGAGGACCACATCTTTTGGTGTTTGATTGACTTTAACTCTGATGGTTGCTTGTAATTTTTAGATTCAGTTGTCACACCAAGAGCATTGTTACGGTGAACGGGCAGTTTCCAAGGCCGAGAGTCATTGCCAAGGAATGTGATAGAGTTGTTATTAAGGTGGTTAACCATGTTGAGAACAATGTCTCCCTGGATTCGTATGGAAAAGACTCACAGCCTTCTTAATCTCTCTATTGATAGCAAATTGGTGTTTTCACCAAAACATTGCTCTACAAGATAAAGGAAAAAAACGATGGAAAGAACTGTAGAAGCCATACATGGTTGTTAGAAATTTTAAAGAATATAAAAGTCAAAATTTACATTTACTTTTGTGATTTAAAAATTTGGAGGGAAGATTCAAATTAAAGTTTCCCTCTTGTTTTGAAAGCAAGAGTCTTTTAATTGTATGGGGACTTGAACCCAAGACCTTGTGTGTGTGAAGGGAGCTTTCAACTCAAATTCAAAAACAAAGAGCCCCACATTGCTCATGGATCTCATCCATATAAGATGGAGAGTTGGAGAAAGGCTTAGGCCTTCAAGGGGCTTTAGAATTTATTGGGTGCCTTAGTTTTATATGAACACAAGTTAATATTCAAAACACACGCACGAGCGCGCCTCGCCTCGCCAGTCCGAGATCCGAGTTTGGTTTTGGGTTTAAAATAAAAAAAGGATCTTTTTATTGAACAAAACATTTTAAGTTTCCCACTTGGTTGGTCGGATTGGGGTCAGTCGGTCAAGAGGCTCGGTCGGATTGGGTTGTAAAGCTCGGAATCGACGAATGACCGAACAGTCAGCCCAGCTCGCTCCAACTGCTAGTTTTGAGCGGGTGCGTTCCGAAGCGTTTCAAGTCTCAACGATCACAAATGTTTCAAGTCTCCAACGCTAAAAAAATGCCGCTAACCCCATCTAACTGGGGTTAGATGGGGTTGGGCCAATTGTTTGGCCTGACTCGAACCCCATTGCCCACGCCGCACATGTGCTTGTCCGAACAGTGCATTGCACCGTCCTGCGGGTCCAACTCATGGGTTCAACCCAATGTGTAACCAAAAAAGTAGTAGAGAAGGGTAATGCTTTATAAGTCCTTCTCTTTCCTGTTTGTCATCCGATGTGGGAGTATTTTTCCCACTACACTTCTATATCCTTTGCAAAAAGCAGCTTTTTCCAAGAAAGCTTTTTCCTTTTACCAAACAACCTTGAAAAACATTTTCCAAAACCACTAAACTATAGAAAAACATCAAGATTTTGGAAATACAAAATCACCAACACATGTTCCTTGTGCACTTTTTTCCTAAATGCCGCTTTTGCCTTCTCATTTCAATTTCCTCTTCTTATTTCATTAAATAATGATGCCCCCACTATGTGCTCTTAGACAATGTGCTTCTTCACTATTAAATTTTGTCATTAAAGGACCTGCCTCTAACCCCATCTAAATTGGGCCGGGCATTTGGAGCTTAAAATCAAGGGAATTCTGTTCCTTGCTCGGGGTTTCAAGCAAGGGTTATCAATTTTCTTGCTTGGTTTCTTTTTATCTGTTTCTTTTCTTTTCTTTTTTTTAGTTCAACTTGATCATTTAGATGGTATTTTTCATATTATACTGTAAGAATCCGATATCTACTTTAAATTCACTTTGTTGATGACTTTCTTCCTTTTTCGCTTTTGATGGAATTGAATTGATTGATTTGATCTCTCATTTAGCATCTTCGAAAAACATAAAATTATTGATGTGCCGATTCAGGAGAAAATGATTGACCCATTTTTATGATTAATGTCTAACATTGTTTTATTATCACAAGTTCATCCTTATCCCACTTTATTTGTTTATACTTCAGATTCGTTTGGACAAAAGCTAAAAACAAATCCGCCAATTTACTATTTGAACCATTAATTTCCAAAAATAAGGTATGTATTAGCAGCAAGCAGCATGAACTTTTTGCTTTTTTCATTTTGTCAATAGAACCCTAGATTTAATGGCAAGAGCTAAATTAAATCATTGTTTCCAATTGAGTTTTTCCACTTCTTCCTTTCTTTGGCTAGTTTGTTTAGACAAAAGCCAACTCGACCCGACCCAAGAAACTATCTTTTGTAGGGTCCATACGAATCTCGGGTTTTCCTGTAAAAAATTAGACCTGGCCCGACCTGAGATAATTCTCGGGTAGGATAGGGTTTTGGAAAACCCGATCCGGGTTGCACCCATAGTTTTTATACACAAAGTGTCCGTGCGTGCAATACCTTATAATGAATAATGATATGGTAACCCTCATTATTATTCTATGATCCTAGCCATTCATTTGTTGGGTCTTACCTTAAATAGGCCCGTATTTAGAAACAAAATTTCATATGATGATCCTAGCCGTTGAATTTATAGAAGGAAGTCAAATATCTCTAACGAATCAAAGATACGAATTAAAACCAATATAAAATGGGGATTTGTAGACGGATTTGCATTCTGATTATTTTTTCAGTAAATCCGTGTTTAAAACATCTTGATGGAATTGCTAACATAAGCAATGAAAGGGCAAACTATTAAACTAATCATCACAAATGGTAATGCCCCGTTTTAAGGGGATGTTAATCCAGTCCCATATGGTAATGTTTAATTTTATAGAAGTTTTTTTGAAGGATACAGAACACACACACTGACTCAAAAGGGGAAAGCTGCTGATTTTAAGGAAAACTCACGATTATTTAGCAAATTTTTAGTTCTAGAAAGAGTCCAAAATAAAAGAGGAAAGCGTGTGATGGCAGGGAAACTGGGTATAGAAGGGGTGCCAACATAGAAAGTTTTTATTTTTGGCAGGAAAAGACATGGGCAGGACCACATTGCAATACAATGACACGCACCCACGACAGGCCTTCCTTTGAATCTCTTATAAGCCACAAATACTCAACCCGCAATCCTAAACAAACCGATCAAGGACGGTTCAGATCAACCAAAGGTGGGACCCACAATGCTTAATAATATAAATATAATCTTTTACATTATTTTGGGGAAGAAAATATCCTTTCGGCAGATTCTCTTTTGGTATAGAGGGGTAAATTAGCATATTCTTGTAAATATCAAAGATTTGCCAAATTTGAAAGATTTATAGACCTCAAAATATGGAAACTTCTCTTGCCAGAAGACATGGGCAGGACCACATTGCAATACAATCACCGACCCTTGTATTATGCATTCTTGTATTATGCATTTTCTATAATAGTGAAATGGATGGGAAACGTTGGGGCAAAGTGGGAAACATAAACGATACGTGAAAAAAATAGTGAAATGGATGGGAAACGTTGCGGAAATGCCCGTGAAACGGAGGTGAAACGCATGAGAGAGAGAGAGAGAGAGAGAGAGAGAGAGAGAGAGAGAGAGAGAGAGAGAGAGAGAGAGATATGGCACGATTACGGTTCTGCAAAAAAAGACATTATATACATCAGCTATATATTCGTCCCATTCTTTTATTTGGATCAGCCCTCTTTTGTGTAATTATGACTCCTTTTTTACACTTGATGGGGCTGTCCCCAATAAACAAAAGGGCGAATACTTTATGTAGATAAGTGATATGGTCACCCTTTTTTTAAACTTGGAACAGCACCCTTTAGTGTATTTATCGCTCCTCTTTTACACTGGGTGAGGCTGTACCCAGTAAACAACAGGGGCTACACATCACAACCATATTTTAATATTTGCACGGCTGTCTTTTCTTCTTCAATCAATTTCATCACAATCAAATTTTAATATTTGCACAACTGTCTTTTCTTCTTTAATCGATTTGTGAGAGCTTTTTTGGGAAATGTAATAACTTTTTGACAGCCCTTTAAATACTAAAAAGGACAAGATGGTTTGTGTAGATCTCAAAATACTGGGGAAAGCCCCATCTAGCGTAAAAGGTGACTCATAAATACGCTAAAGAGGGCTGTTCCAAGTAAGAAAATGGGGTGAATATAGTACTTCCTACATATGGTATTCACCCGTTTTTTTACTGGAGACAACCCCATCCAGTGTAAATGAGGAGCCATAAATACTAAAGAGGGCTGTTCCAAGTAAAAAATGGGTCAATATATTACTTACCTACACTAGATGGGACTGTCCCCGGTAAACAAAAGGGGCGAATCATTTCCCTTTATATATCACATGATTTTGATAAAAAGAGGGAAGTAGTTTTCAAGAAAAAGGTTTCACGTTTGTCCTTGAATTTTTTTTCAAGCGTTTCACATTTCCGTTTCACGCTTCCTTTTCTTGACCTGGCAACTATGGTCCATATAAACCTATCTAGAGACAGAGATAGAGATAGTGTGAGAACTTTAGAGAGAGGAAGAGATGGAGGGTAGATTAGCTTTGTTTGTTGTTTTGATACTATGTGTTTCTGCCATACCAGTACAATCCAATGGTGGAAAAGGCTTCCCAGTCTTAGGAAAGGAGAAGATGACTCGTCTCCACTTCTATCTCAATGACATTCATAGTGGAGAGAAACCAAGTGCAGTCTTGGTGGCTCAGGCTAACAAAACCTATGAAGGAGCGACGCCATTTGGAAGCGTCTATGTAGCCGATGACCCACTAACGGACGGTCCTGGACCAAATGCGAACGTTATTGGAAACGCACAAGGGCTTTATGTCATGTCCGGGCAGGACAAGTTGTCACTTGTCTTAGCCATGGATTTTGGGTTCACCACAGGAGAGTATGAGGGCAGCTCTATCACAGTGTTCTCAAGGAATCCGGTAACAGAGAAAATGAGGGAGCTCTCCGTGGTTGGAGGGAGGGGGAAGTTTCGCCTTGCTCGGGGTTTTGCTATGCTCAATAATTATTATTTTAACACCACTAGTGAGGATGCCATTATTGAGTATAAAGTTACCATCTTACATTACTGATGTTGAAGCATTCGTGAAATGTAATAAACTTGCATTGATAGATTCAATGTGAAGTCAATTTTTCATTGTTAAGTTTTGGGTTCTTAGTTTATTAGGGTTTCTTTGGAAAAGGATTGTTCTATGGTTTATTCCTTGTTAAGTTTTGGGTTTCTTTGGAAAACGATTGTTCTATGGTTTACTGCTTTTTTTAGACGTTTCTTAATTTATTAGGGTTTCTTTGGAAAAGATTGTTCTATGGTTTATTCCTTGTTAAGTTTTGGGTTCTTAGTCTGTTAGGGTTTCTTTGGGTTCTTACTTCATTTCTTCTCCTTTCTGATTCTTGGAAAGTTCTCTGTCAAGTGACTAAAATTGTTGCAGGAACTACCTAGAGAAAGGGAGAGATGAAGAAAGTAACTCTGGCTCTTTTGTTCTTCTCTTTCGTTATAGCGGCGGCTAGAACTGAAGGCGCCAATAAAAATTGGCGCAAGAGCCTCTGACTCAGAAAAGAGAAGGTGACTCCGTTGCATTTCTACTTCCACGACACGCCGAGTGGGAAAAATCCGAGTGCGGTTAAGGTTGCTCAAGCCTCCGATACAAACAAGTCGGCTACGCTCTTCGGCTTACTGGTGATGGCCAATGACCTGCTTACGGAAGGAACGGACCCTAAATCAAAGGAGGTGGGCCGGGCCCAAGGGCTTTATGGTTCGGCGGGCCAGAAGGAGCTGGGTCTGATCATGGCTTTGGACTATAGTTTCACCCAAGGCAAGTATAAGGGTAGCTCTATTAGCATTCTTGGAAGGAACCGGGCATTGAACCCGGTTCGAGAAATGGCGGTTGTGGGTGGGACCGGGTTGTTCCGGTTCGCACGTGGGGTGGCCCGCGCGAAGACTTATTGGTTCAATGCTACGTCTGGGGATGCCATTGTTGAGTATCATGTGACCATTGTACATTAATGGCTTGAAATTAATATTGGGTATTAATTTTTATTTTATTTTTTTATCGTTTTCTCTTTGATTTTGTCGGTGAGATTTGTTTGTACCTGTGTCTTGGGTTGGGAGGAGGAGTTCGTTTTGGTTTCTGTTTTTTTCTTGTCATCTTTTTGTTGCCATTCCTTGGATATTTTCTATGATTGGGGTGACTGATTTTCCGAGGAAAGATTTGCCCAGATGAGCCCTATTTTTATTTGGGGTAATGAGAAAACAAGAATACAACCTCTAAATTCATTAGAATAGCATCCATAAATAAATTGGAGGAATAAATGGTTTGGTTTGAAGAACAATTGAGCCTCACTTACACTTATGCCTGCTCAATATAAATTTGTTCATAGCCATTTTGCGGAAAGCCATTTCCTCGTTGCCTTTTGCATATGAGAACAGCCACAACTCAACTCAACTCAACTAAGCCTTTGTCCCAAACTAGTTGGGATCGGCTATATGAGAACATCCACATTGATTGATTTTTGGCGTTCATCTTAGGTGGTGCTGTTCTCATATGTAAAACAATCATAAGATTTATTTTGTATCGAAGGGATCTTTAATCACCTAAAAACATGATAAACTCAATGTAGTGAATGTACAACCAACAACAAAAAGGTAAGTGCATGACCAAAGTAAGAACTGGATGTAATATAAGAAGGTTAAAGTTTATATATAGCTCTTAATAGACTGATAGATGAGATGCGGGCAGGGAAAGTTGCAAAAGTCCTCTTATAACCAAGGTTTTAAATTTCGGTTTCGGTACCGATTTCGGACCCCACCAAAATCCGAAATTTCAGGCCGAAATTTTGAAACCGAATTTTCTAAATTTTGAAATGTCGGCCTAAATTTCGGAATGGCATTTAATCAAAATTTCGGACCGAAATTACCGAAATTCCAAAATTTCGGCTCAAATTTGGAATTTTGCGAAATTTTCAATTTCCGAAAATTTCTGTTTCGGTCCCCATCGAAGACCGAAATTTAAAACCATGTTTATAACTTTATATATTCAAGTGTAGTAGTCACGAACTAGGCTGGTATAATTCTAAAGTTCTTGTTTTAGGGTAAGTGCATGTTAGAGTACGTAGTGGCCACAAGAATGATAACGCAAACAGGAAAAAAAAAGCAAAAAAAGCCACAAATACGAACACAGAGATTTTACGTAGTTCGGCAATATGCCTACTCCACGGGGCAGCGATGGAGACTTCTTCTTCACTAATCAGAGAGAAAATTACAGTGTACACACTCACCCTCTCAACAATAAAAACAACTCAAACACAACCCTTCACAACAGAAGAACACCCCCCCTGAAGAGAAACTGTTCCTTCTCAGAACTCAGAAGAAGTAAAAGATAAAGAAAAGAAAAACAGTTCTTTTTAAATATCCACTTGCTATCTAGTGCTTTTGTTCCAACCAAGTAGTTGTTCGGATTAAAATCGAAGAGAAAAACAGACTAAAAGATAAGCAACAAAATGCCAAAGAGTATACCTCTAAGGCAAACATTGTTGAGACTAAGAATGATGGGTCTAAGAATCTGAAACCGAAGAAGGAAAAGAATTTTAAGAAATTTGGACCCAAAAAGAAAGGAGTCTGTTTTGAATGTGGAAAACCCGGACACTACAAGAAGGAATGCTGACACCGAAAGACTGGTTCGTCCAGTGCCAAGGTTAATTTAAACAAGGCAGATGTGATTGCAGCGGTTGTGACTGAGGTAAATCTGGTGGAAAATCCAAAGGAGTGGGTTCTGGATACTGGTGCTACCAAGCACATTTGTGGAAACCGAAACTCCTTCTACGACTACACCTTAGTTAAGGAAGGGGATCAAGTTTTCATGGGGAACTCACAGACCTCAAAAGTCGTTGGTAAGGGCAAGGTCTTGCTGAAGTTAACTTCAGGGAAAGTACTTGCACTTCAGGAGGTGCTGCATGTGCCGGATATACGACGTAACTTGGTGTCTGGTGCGCTCTTGAACAAGAATGGACTAAAGCTCACTTTTGAAGCAGACAAGGCAATCATTAGCAAAAATAATGTGGTTGTAAGGAAGGGCTACAATGCAAATGGTTTATTTGTTCTTAATGTACTTGAAATCCTGAATGAAAAAGTATCCTCTTCTGTTGCTTACATTGTTGAGTCCTTTGATATTTGGCATGGTAGATTAGGACATAGAAGTGCACCTTACATTAAAAGACTTTGTAATTTAGGTTTAATAAATAAAAAAATTGAACCTAGTAAAGAAAAATGTGAAATATGTGTTGAAGCAAAATTCACAAAGAAACCTCACTTTAGTGTTGAAAGAAAATCTGACTTATTAGAGTTAATTCATAGTGATCTAGCTGATTTTAGAAATCTTGAATCTAGAGGAGGTAAAAGGTACTATGTGACCTTTATAGATGATTACTCTAGTTACACTAAAGTATATCTTCTTAGAACTAAAGATGAGGCTGAACAAGCCTTTATCAAATATAAAAATGAAGTGGAAAATCAGTTAGATAGAAGAATTAAAAGACTTAGAACAGATAGAGGTACAAAATACTCTATAACTAAGTTCTGTGATGATAATGGTATTATCCATGAAACCACAGCCCCGTACCAACCTGAATCAAATGGTATAGCAGAACGAATGAACAGAACATTAAAGGACATGTTTAATGCTATGTTGATAAGTTCTGGTTTACCCTTGAACTTGTGGGGGGAAGTACTTCTTTCAGCTTGTTATATATATAACAGGATACCCCAAAAAAAAAGGGTCAAATACCATATGATCTGTGGCATAACAAAATGCCTAGTTTATCTCATTTGAGAGTTTGGGGTTGTTTGGCTAAGGTTGGAATACCAGAACCTAAGAAAAGAAAACTAGGACCTAAAACATGTGATTGTGTATTCATAGGATATGCTCAAAATAGTACAGCCTACAGATTTCTAGTTTTGAAATCAGTTGAAAATATCCTTGAATATAACACTATAATTGTATCTAGGGATGTTGAGTTCTTTGAACATCACTTCCCTATGAAGAAAGAAATTCCTAAAGAACCTAGTAATGATTCAAGAAATCAACCTGAAACTGAAAAGGAATTGGATTCTGAGTTTCAAGAACTCAGAAGAAGTAAAAGACAAAGAAAATAAACAAATCTAGGAGATGTGATGTTCACCTATCTAATAGATAAATATCCTGTAACTTACTCTGAAGCTGTAACATCCCCAGATGCTGTATTTTGGAAAGAAGCTATTAAAAGTGAATTAGATTCCATAATAGAAAATCACACTTGGGAATTAGTGGACCTTCCACCTGGAACAAAAGCACTAGATAGCAAGTGGATATTTAAAAAGAAGCTAAGACCTGATGGGACAATTGACAAGTTTAAAGCAAGACTAGTAGCTAAAGGCTTTAGACAGAAAAAGGAGATAGATTATTTTGATACCTATTCTCCTGTTGCTAGGTTGTCCACCATTAGGATATTATTAGCTATAGCTTCTATTCATAAATTGGTAATACATCAAATGGATGTAAAAACAGCTTTATTAAATGGAGATTTAGAAGAAGAAATTTACATTAAACAACCTGAAGGATTCATTGTGTCTGGTCATGAAAACAAAGTTTGTAAACTAATTAAGTCACTGTATGGTTTGAAACAAGCACCTAAACAGTGGAATGACAAATTTGATAGTGTTTTAATTACAAATGGGTATAAGATAAATGAATCCGACAAATGTGTTTATAGTAAGTTTAATGGGGATAAAGGTGTAATACTTTGTGTATATGTAGATGATATACTAATTATTGGTACTAATTTGGACATAGTAAAATCTACTAAGAGATTTTTAATGTCAAACTTTGAAACCAAAGATATGGGTGAAGCTGATGTAATCTTAGGGATGAAGATCATCAGAAAAGAAAATGAAATAATATTGTCTCAGTCTCATTATGTAGAGAGCATTCTAAGGAAATTTGGACAATATGATAGTTCACCTGCAAAGACACCTTTAGATTGTCAGGTACACCTAAAGAAAAACAAAGGTGAGATGGTATCCCAAAAGGAATACTCAAGGATTATAGGTTCAGTGTAATATTTGATGAACTGTACTAGACCTGACAGTGCTCTAGCAGTTGGAAAACTTAGTCAACACACTCATAGACCAGGACATGAACACTGGCAGGCTTTGACTAGGTTGTTAAGGTACCTAAAGGGTACAATAAACTTTGGACTGCATTTTAAGGGGTATCCTGCTGTCTTAGAAGGCTATAGTGATGCGAATTGGATCTCTGATTCAAGAGATTCAGTGTCTACCAGTGGATATGTATTCACCCTTGGTGGTGGTGCGATTTCTTAGAAATCGGTTAAACAAACTTGTAGTACAAGTTCCACTATGGAAGCGGAATTTATAGCCTTAGTCCTAGCAGGAGCTGAAGCCGAATGGCTGAGGAATTTTATGGCAGATGTGCCTTTATGGCAAAGGTCGGTTCCCTCAGTGTCTTTACACTGTGATAGTCAAGCTGCTTTAGCCAAGGCTAAAAGTAAGACCTATAATGGCAAAAGAAGGCATATACGCCTGAGGCATAATTTGGTAAAGCAATACTTGAGTGAGGGAACAATAGCACTCGACTTTGTAAGGTCGGAGAGGAATCTGGCAGATCCTCTGAAAAAGCCACAAATAAACAAGGTGGTTTATGAGACATCGCAAGGAATGGGGTTAAAGCTCGTGGCATGAACCATTAGTGATGGACACCTAACCAATGTGAGGGGAGATCCCTGGAATTTGGTTCAATGGGTACTAACAAGTCATTGGATGGTTTGTTAACACTATCACCCCCTACTCCTAGATGCAAAATGATGAAAGATAGTGTTCACTGCAAATGAGAGAGGATGAGTTATAAACTCTTAATCAGATCATAACCTGTATTGGGTGGTATGTTACTTGCAGTGCATACTTGATGACTGACCTAAGTGAATGTGGAGGTAAGGCCGCTTCCTATGAGAATTTAACGAGTAATTCTCTAGAACATTCATGAGAACCAAGAGGGGAACAAGGCCAAAATGTTCCAAAACTGTGAATGAATCACCAAGGAATCGAATGTAGAGTGTGGATAACAGGTTAGTCAGTTACACCCACGAGGAAAGGTTGAAGGAGTCTAACTCTACCCGTACTCGGTAACGTAATCTGTTTATCCTAAATATCGGTTGAAGTCCAAAAGACACCGGTATGAATCCACTCTATTTTCTAATGTGCTCAGATACTTCCGTTTTCAATTTTCAGCTGTATTTTGAATCTTGTGGGGGATTGTTAGAATTTTTGAACAAAAATAATAATATAAGATTTGAAAAGTCAAAGATGCTTTTTCTTTTTGTTTAAAAATTTGGAGGGAAGATTCAAATTATGTTTCCCTCTCTTGTTTTAAAGCAAAAGACTTTTGTATGTGTGGGGACTTGAACCCAAGATCTTGGTGAGTGTGCTTGTGGTGTGTTTTCAAAACCAAAGGCAAATTAATACTCCCACATCGCTTTGGAAGAAAATTCTTCTCATCCATATAAGATGGAGAGTTGGAGAAAGGCTTGAGCCTTCAAGGGGCTTTAGAATTTGTTGGGTCTTGGGCTTTTAGAAGAGCACAAGCTCATATGTAAATCACACACACACGCGCGCCTTGCCTCGCCTCGCCTGGCCGTGGCCGTGGTCCGTGGTCCGGGTCCGGGTTTGGGTTTGGGTATTAGATAAAAAAGGTTATTTTTATTGCCCAAAAACGGTTTTTCTTTTTACCCCATGTTTTTTATAAAGATACACTCCTTAATTGCAAAACTGTTTCAAATCTCAACAGTCACAAATATGACTGTTGGAGAGAAACGTTTTTGTCTTTTAATGGTGATTAATTATCCTCCAACAGTCATATTCTCATCTATAAAAAGAAGAGAACAGCACCATTGGAGAATATATAGTTTTTACAGAAAACATCAAAGTTTTTGCTTGTCTTCTTCCTTTCCTCTGTTCTGATCTGAGCACAGTTCTACGGTGATTCTGGGTGGACCAGTCAGCGAGTGCATGTGGACTGGAGCCAACTTTGGCTGTTTTATCTTGGAGCATCGGTTCGCGGATCCCGGTTTGCACCGGTAGAGGGCGGATACGATTCTTAAGGAGAGTGACCAGTGGCACGACTCAGCCTTCTTCTTCTCGATCTGTTTTACAGAAACGTTTTCTACAAAAGCTAAGTACTGATTTATTTACATTTCTAATTTTTGGATTCAATCAAGCCATATATCAGACCCTACTGGACAACATCTAATTTGTCCAACACTCTCTCACACAAGGATCTCTCTCACTTTTTCTGTATCTCTCAAGGTACAAGGCAAACCTTTTTTTTGGAGTTACGGTTTTTGGGTTTTCAAAACCAAGTGAAACTAGGACTTCACACGTCCCCACATTCACACGGTTTGTGAAAACCAGATAAGAGATAATTAGGACAGGAGAGTCAGTGAAGAGTTATCTCCGAATAGGAAACTAACTCTTTGCATAGTGCCGTACTCAACATTCTCCAACTTGAAGACTAGTTTCTTCTGTAGTGTGAAAAACATTCCCACTGAATTGTTGCCCAATGTCACCATTCATCATGTAACGACAAGCCCGAGAGAAGTCCTGCACCACACAAACTTCTCTCTAATGACAGGCTTCGTCAATATATCAGCAACATTGTCATTGGTGTGAATCTTTTGCAATGAGACCTTTCCATCTTCCACAACGTCACTAACAAAGTGATATTGAACAACAATGTGCTTGGTATGAGCGTGATAAATAGGATTTCTTTCCAAATGCAACGCGCTCTGACTGTCACAATGAATTATCACCTTCTTTAACTTGACCTTAAGATCTTCAAGTAACCTCCTCATCCTTATAGCTTCTTTACATGCATGCGTAGCTGCCATATATTTTGCTTCTGTTGTAGACAAAGCCACTATAGATTGCAATCTCAACATCCAACCAACCACGCCATTGGCTAAAGAAAACACGTAACTTGTGGTCAACCTCCTTCTATCACTGTCCCCTACATAATCAACATCCACATAACCAACCAAATCTAAACTTTGGCCACTATAGCAAATAGAAGCCTCAGAAGTACCCTTCATGTAGCGAAGGATCCTCTTCATAGCAGTCCAATCATCTTTCCCCGGATTTGCCATATACTTACTAATTGCTCCCACTGCTTGCGCAATGTCTGGTCTGGTGCAAACCATGGCCAACATAAGACTCAATACTGCAGTCGTATATGGTACTCGAGACATTTATTCCTTTTCCGCTTCAGTAACATGACACTGTTTGGAAGTTGATTTGTAACCAACAGGAATTGGAGTACGCACTGGTTTCACATTCTACATATTGAAGCGGCACAGGACCCTTTCAACATAATTCTTTTGAGTTGTCCAGATTTTCCTATTCTTTCTGTCTCTAAGTACTGTCATACCAAGTATCTGATTTACTGCCCCCAAGTCCTTCATATCAAACTCTTTGGCCAACTGACCTTTCAACATTGCAACATCAGCTTTGCTGGTCCCTACAACTAACATGCCATCGACATAAAGTAACAAGATAATGAAACTACCATTATCCAACATACAAATATAAGCACAATGGTCAGCTTCACATCTAATGAATCCCAAGCTCAAAATAAAAGAGTCAAATCGCTGATACCAACACCTCAGCGCCTATTTTAAACAGTAAAGCGTTTTGGTCAACCGACAAACCAGATTCTTCTTACTTTCTTCAATAAAGCTTTCGGGTTGAGTCATATAAATTTCTTCATTAAGATTTCTATGCAAAAGGCCGTTTTAACATCTAACCGCTCTAATTCCAAATCAAATACTACCGACATACTCAAAGCAATACGAATAGTAGTGAAACGAACAACTGGAGAAGAGATTTTGTTGAAGTCAATACCTCATTTCTGAGAATACCCTTTCACCACTAACCTGGCTTTGTATCTCTCGATGTTCCCATTAGCATTTTTCTTTAACTTGTACACCCATCTACAACCTATAGCCTTCCTCCCCTTTGGAAGTTTAACTATCTCTCAAGTCTGGTTTTTATGTAGAGCCTCAATTTCCTCTTCCATAGATACTCTCCACTGATTTGCATTTACAGACTCACAAGCTTCTTTAAAAGAAGAAGGTTCATGCTCCTCTGTAATGCAAGCATAAGCGGTAACATAATCCTATAGCCACGTAGGAGCTTTGTGGTCTCTTGCAGGATGACCTTGAAGAAGCTCACTATCACCTTCCTCCTCCTCAGTGTCTGGTACATTTGGAAGATTGAGTCGATTTTCCGAAGACTCCATATTAAACATCTCTGTTGTACCTTAGTTTGGCTATAGCTTCTCTTTCTGCAATGAATCTTCTCTGAAGACAACATCTCGACTAATAACAATCTTCTGGGCAGTAGGATCCCACAATATCTACCCCTTTGTTCCTGATGCATAGCCAAGAAAAATACACTTTTTGGACCTAACGTCCAGTTTAGTTCTATGCTCTTTAGGAATCTACACAAAAGCATCACAACCAAAAGTACGTAAGAACGAGTAATTAATAGGTGTTTCAGACCATACCTCTTTTGGAATTTTGCAATAACGTGCAGTGGTTGAAGAATGATTTACCAAATAACAGGTTGTGCTAAAAGCTTCTGCCCAAAAACACTGCTCTAGCCTAGCTGAACTCAACATACTCCTAGCACGATCCATGAGTGTATGGTTCATGCATTCTACCATACCGTTTTGCTGTGGAGTACCTGTAACTAAGGGTGTTAATTTTGGCTTGGGCTCGGAAGCTCGCTCGGGCTCGGCTCTGTAAAAGCTCGGGTCGAATCCTTAACAAGCAGAGCCAAGCCGGCTGGCTAGGCTCGTTAATCTTAACGAGCCGAGCCCAAGCTAGGCCAGGCTCTGCTCGGCTCGGCTCGTTAAGGCTATCAAAACATAGCGGCACCAATATCATTTTTCTTTTCTTTTTAAGAAAATATAATAAAGAGAATATATTTCTTTTACTAAGACCACCCCTGATATATAAAAGAGTGGTCATAAATTCATCAAAGGGGCTGTCCATGGAGTAGAAGGGGAAGTAAATATATGAATTTTTTAAAGCTCCTTTTTACCTCAGACCACCCCCTGTGGTGTAAAAAAGAGTAGTCAAATATGATACTAGGGGGTGTAGACACCCCATTTTGACCGAATCCTTTATCCTTGTGTTTGAGCAAAACCCCACCAAATCAGTTAATTAGGGCCTTAAATTTCACCTTAGGGTAGGTTAGGGTCTCGGCTAGGTTCCTGCAAAATTTTGTCAAAATCCGAGCAAAATTGCCTAATAAGACAAGTCGAGTTAGAATGATAGTGTAAATAGGAGAGTGTATTAGCCATTAGCGTAGCCAGCTTTTACACTAGAGTGAAAAGGGGGGTGATTTAGTTAATTAAACTAAGAAAATTTATCTTAGGATGTAAGCTACCTTTAAAGGGGGTGAATTATTCCACTCTAATTTTGACTTAATTTCTTCCGGAGACCACTCATTTTCAGCAAAATCAAATATAAAACACATATGAGGGGTGTCTTAGGGTAATAGAAGGGGATACAATTATGTTAATTTTTTACTTAAATTTTTCTCCTTAGACCACCCTTTTGAGCAAATTTTTTGAAAAGGGGTTGTCCTATAAACTAATGGGGGACAAAAATTAAGGGAAAACTCTATAAATAGAGCATTTGGGCTCTCATTTGAGAAAAATTAGGGCTCTTAATCAAATTTTAGAGAAAGGGAGAGAGATAACTTTCTAGCGAGAGAGAGAGCTTTCTAGAGAGAGAGAGAATTGTAGAGAGAGAAAGAAGGAGATCTAAAGAGAGAGAGAATTCTAGAGAAAGAAGGAGATCTAGAGAAAGAAAGGAGGAAAATAAGATTTCAATGAGAGATTCAAGAGAAGAGCACAAGGTTAGTAGATTTTGAGTTCTCTTTGAAAATCTAACATAAAATAGGAAATCTAAGTGAAAAATGCTTAAAAATGGTTAGATCTAGCAACCTAGGGCTAAAATCTACCAAAATATGTTTAAAAACATGTCTCATATAAGGATTTAAAGCAATTCACCTTAGATTTTGAGTTCTAGTTGAATTTTGATGTGAAAATGGGAAAATAAAGTGCTGTCCAGGTTCTTTTTTACCATTTTTTTAATCAATTTTTGGTTGGAATTCGTGACAATTTCCGGCGCGGAGGTGTAGAGCTCGATGAGATCTTCGATTTGGCGTATAATGACATAAATGTGGCCAAGAAACAAAGAAGTTATCACAATTTTAAGATTTCAGCTGAAAATTAGGGTTAAAATGGTGGATTCTTGGATGATTTTTGTGAAAATCTTTAGATCTGATGTGTTAGGCTTTGGAATTCAAAAATTTATGTGTTAATATGTGTGTGATGTGAATATCTAGTGAAATTATGATAGATCTAGGATTTTGATGTAAAATGCTCTTGTAAAATGCTCTTGTAAAATGTTGAAAAACTTAAAAAATATATGTTGTACAGATTTAGTTTTTGCATTTTTCACTAAAATTCGGTTGGAAATGAGTATTGTACTTCACATAAGAAATGAAGATCTTGTCGAGATCTTCGATTTGGCATATTGTGGTCCAAATTTGGCTAAAAGATGAGAGAGTTATGTTCTTTGTAAGTTTCAGCCATTCAATGTGTTAATTTTTCAAGTTTTTAGAAATTTATTGGGTCGAGTAACTTCTGGGCTACTTTTGGATGGATTCGACAAGAGCCGTAGAAGAAACGTTGTTCGTTATAAGATTTTCTAAAACTTTGTCATTATGTGCATTTTTTCAGAAACAATGTCTGGTGTGTCAAAAATCACTTTCAAAATTTCAGTTTTCTGAAAAAACTGTTTGCTGTAACAACAGCTTATCGGTCATTTTTAAAGCACTTATGGCTGGATCTGGTCAAAGCCGAAGAAGAAAATATTTTTCCTTGAATGATTTCTTAAGACTTTGTATTTGACCAAAGTTTTCCAGAAACGATGTTTTGAATGTCAAAACTGAGCACGAACTTTCAGCTGAAACACTAATATGTCTTTTAATGGTGATGGATCAGAAGCGGCCATTTTTCGGCCACTTCTTGCCGGATCCAAATGAAGTGGTCAACTAAGAGAATGCCACTCATGCTGAGATCTAGTATTTTTATTAGTAGATTTTTGATGGTTTTGATGTTTGAGGGGTCCGAAATTCAATGCAAAGTTGCATTTATCACACTATATGACAACTGTGCAATTTCTTGAAAATCATGGACAACATGAGCTCTAATCATTTTTAGTGGTTGTTTTTTGATGTTTTGAGCTTGACAGCAAGTCATGAATCATATTTTGGATGTTTTTCATGATTTACTCGGTAATTTTGACATTTTTGTGAAAATTGCATGTTTAGTAGAAATTTCGTTGTTTTTTTTTAAAGATTTGTTTGAGCTTAGATTAATTTAAATGGATGCTTTTGATTATGTTGAGCATACTAGCAGATTATAAATCATATATGGAGTAATTCTTATGATTTATTTTGAATTTTGGGCATTTTTAGTGAAATTTGCATGTTGTGTTGTGTGCTTTCAATACATTTTCAATGCTAAGTGATTGAAATCAATGATGTATGCAAACAAATGATTTAATCATGATCATTTAAGTGGTCTGTCCGAGGATCGGACGGAGGTGAATTGGAGGAAGAGTGATTCCGGTGATGTTAGTCCAAGGTCTGTTGTTGTATTCTCTTCCCTCAGTTGACTGCTTTGATTGATCAAAACTGATTATTCGACTCAAAATTGCATTTAATTTTAGTATGTTTTGAGTTTCTAAGCATGTTTGATTGAACTGTGTATAGTTTGAGTTTTTTAGTATGTTTAATTTTAGTATGTTTGAGTTTCTTAGTGTGTTTGATTGAATTGTGTATAGTTTGACATGTTTGATTTAATTGTGTATAGTTTGAGTTTCTTAATGTGTGTAATTTTAGAATGATTGAATTGTGATCACCTAAGGCCCTGTTTGTTTTAGATCATATCGTTTGTTTGAGTTTTTTTATTCTATGCTGTGAAAACATTACTCGTATCTGCCAGACCTGCTTATGTCAGTGATTTCTCTTTTTTCTTATTTGGATTGTAGAGATTACAGAACAATAATTCTACCATGTGATTGATTGAGTTGTGTATAGTTAGGATCAATCAGCAATGGGTTTTAGGAGAAATTTGTATGAATACTAGTTCCCATGTATTATTCTTTCTTCCAAAATATTGTTGTGTGGTACCTTTGATGATCCCAAAATGGTTAGTACGAGATGGTCTGTTTGTTAATGCTTATGATAAGTTAGTCTTACATGAAAATAATGATTTCTTTTTGTTACGAGATAATAATACATGGTTTTCTATACAGGTGAACTGTTGCCTTGGGCTATTAATTTTATCTATAATCTTATATTGTTCAATCTATATGGCCTTCTGACTTCTACTTAAGTTTAGTTTATGAACTCACGATCTTGATATTTATAGTTGCAAAGCGATCATCCCCCTCACCATATAATTACATTATCCCCCCCTATCGGTCGCTAAAAGGTATAGGTTCGGAAATGCATGGCACAAAGACTACTTGCCTAACCAAAGATCTAGCCAAAATCTAGTTTCCTCTCCCCCCTCTCAATCTAACAAAGGTCTCATATACGCCTAGGACCACATATAGTTGTCCATGCACCCAATTCTTTTCCTATATGTCAGTTCGTACTCTCCCAATACCACTATCCCCTCCCATATATAACCCACTGTTTAAATACTCGTTGACTCAACTTGGAACTCGCCCTAGACGACTCTCTTTTACCTCGGCCATGTTCCATGTTGCATCACATCCGCATTCGGCATTTTACCTTACAGAGTTAATAAAACTTCTTTGACTCTCCCGAGTTGTGACCATGTCAACCACGTTTTTGGTCGCGTCCGCGCCTGTGGACCCCGATCCCGGAGAGAGAGAGGTGAGGGACGAGCCCCCAGCGGCCTCTTGGATCATCCACGTGAAAGGAGAGCTCTACCAAGGAACTCTCAAAACGGTTGCCACCCTCATAGCATAGCACGAGTGGCGATATAAAAGAGATACCTCTCTATTTGGGAACAAGTCCGGATTCGAAACGTACCTAAACAAACTCAGAGTCGCCATCCATGGTATACGGCCATGGATCCTTTAAACAAAAATATGCTCTGTATACCATTGATAACCAGAAATATATATGGGTTCGTGCCTGATTACGAATGGAGAAGGTCTGAGAGCACCCCCAATTCGTCCGAGTGCAAGCACTTGGTCTCTTATGCCATTTATTATTAAATTTAAAGAGTTTCGGGCGAAAATCATATGAAATAGGAACAATTCTCAGGAGTCGTCTACCTAAGCATGCATTTCCTGAGGATAAAGAAATAAGCATACACAAAATGAAATGAAAAAAATGTGTCACCTAAGCAAAGCTAGGTTATAAGTAACATGCCTAATGGGTTTCTAAGTTCTGGTGGACATACACATACAAGCTACAGCTAAAGGTATAGTATCAGTACAAGAAAGTAAGAAAACACATCAAAACATAAAACACAAATCAATCCTATATATGACAGGACAAGACAAATCCTAACTCTAATGCGACTTGACTCGGACCAAGATGACCGTCCATCTCAGCTGCTCTACGTATCCCGGCCTCGGGAAGAATCGGAGTCAACGTAGTTCGATGACCTATTCTAAACTACGATGCCTAACCATCTAGAACTGCTATCCTAAACTCGATCCACTAGACTCGACTGATTTTTAAAGCTTATTACACAATTGCTTAAATTTATGTTAAATTGTAAGTTTTAGGACTCTCTATATTCCCTAACTAATGCAAGTTGATTAGCCTTAAGCTAATGCAGGTGGTTCCTACATCCTATGTGTATCTAGGCTGTGCAACCTAATGAAAACCATGGGCTGACTATATGCTTCCTAGTCTAGCCCTCGGTTCGACTAAATGTCTAACCGATCGACTCGAGGCCTCCTAACTCTAGGGACACTCACACGACAGGACACACCATATCAATACAAACAGGACAGACTCCTAACTCTAAGGGAAGATCTTTTTGAATAAGGTTTTGAAGAAGCTTTGTATTGTTTTGAAGGTTTGACAAATTTATTTTTAAAGGTTTGGCTGGACCTGGGATGTGAATCCCAAGCTGCACTACGTACCTCGTGGAAGAGGATCAAGCCAACGTAGTTCAGAACGAACTCTCCTAATACGCTATAAAACTCAACACTTTAGCCGATTTAAGGTTTTTTAATGTTTTTGATATTTTTAAAGTTTTCAAATGTTTTTTAGTTTCAAATTTCTAATATTTTTGGATTTTAAAGCTTTTCCAATGCTCTGAACCTTTAAATGTTTTCAATCTTAAAGGGAATACGCAAGCACAACCACAAACTAGGGCAAAGCCCTAAATCTAAAAGGGAAAACCTCGAACAAACAACTAACGCCTCAAAGAGACGATCCACAACAAGTAATTGGTGCCCCAAGAAAAATGAAAACGATCTAAGATCCCCAGCACTGAAGGCTCTAATAAGACTGAGTTAGTCTCAAACGAGGATAAATGACAACAACTCTAAAGGCGAGCTCCTAACTAACACACTAAAGAAAGGAGCACAAATGAGTCAGAGACTCACTAATAACACTACCAAGAAAGGGGGAAAAATGAGTCAAAGACTCGCCAGGAGGAAGGGTTATTCTAACATGAGGCTAGGTAAGCCTCCTAAAGGGGAAACCCTGTATGAGACAAGGCTTGTCTCTGAGACACAAATGATGTAAACATCTGATGAGACTGGGCGAGTCTCCTATATACAAAGGTGGGGTATGTTACTTGGATTGAGCAAGTCCCCTAAGGATGTGATAAAAATATGCTATAAAATGATAATGGTGGATGATGGAAATAGATTGGGATGATAGTTGTAGAGGTGACATCTGAAATTGATCATCATTAGGACAAAAAATGGGACCCAATAAAATAAGAAAATAAGATAGAAGAGCAGAATTAGTTAGATAGCAATTATAAGAATTTCTACCTTAGCAAAATGAAGTACATGAATTTTCATTGTAACACAATAGACGACACGAATTTCACTTCAGCATAGTGAACTACACTCAGCATAATGAAAATGAATTACAACCATTTTAGTTCCACTTTTAGACGAAGCATGGAATATTCACTAAGAAATCAAAATTAAATGCAAGCCATGGATAAAATTGATGAAGACTTTTGAATATGAATTTAACTAGCATTTACAATGTAAGGAGCAAACATATTAACTGAATTATGTTAAAATTGAGATAAAAAAATGAACTTGTACTGTGCATAACAAAGGCTGAGTTAGTGCAAAACATGGGCTGATTCATTGACTGAATTGTGATAGAACTGGGACAGATTCAAATGCTTAACTGGGCAAGACAAAAGGGACAGATTCAGGGGCTGAAATGGGCAGAAAATTGGGATAGATTCAGGGGCTTAACTAGACAAAAAATTGGGACAGATTCAAGTGCTTAACTGGGCAAGACAAAAGGGACAGATTCAGGGGCTGAAATGCTAGTAGCAGGTCTGATTTGTGGGTTCAAAATGTGCATGAAACAAGGGGCGGAATCTGTGGACAGATATGTGCCAGAACTGGGGCCAAAACAAAAACAGATTTGTATGCGTGAACCTGTGCTATACAGAGACAGAATTGTGTGCGTGCACTGTGTTTAAACAAGGACAGATTTATGGGCAGAATCTGTGTTAAACAGGGGCAGCAATGGGTGAAAAATGTGTTGAAACAGGGGCAGCAATGGGGTTAGGCACTATGTTGGTTACTAGGCCATCACAGACAGCTCCTCTATCAAAACAAACTTTAATCTTCGGAGAGTTGCCCTGTGACAGTAAAATGGCCATTGAAGTGGGCTGCTATGGGCATCAATATGATTCAAAACCAATAAAGAGCTGCTATTGTTATTTGATTGAACCAAACTTACAACTATAAAGTGTATGAACTTAGGGGACAGCAGCTATA
This sequence comes from Tasmannia lanceolata, assembly GCF_043159265.1. Classification (NCBI taxonomy): domain Eukaryota; kingdom Viridiplantae; phylum Streptophyta; class Magnoliopsida; order Canellales; family Winteraceae; genus Tasmannia; species Tasmannia lanceolata. The sequence continues at coordinate 18,326,829 of NW_027518697.1, read as the reverse complement.
TTTCAAAGCAAAATGAATCATGATCATAGAGTATATAAAAAATTTCAAGGACAGCAGCCCATTTTTCAAAGTAAAGATGAACCATTATGTACCATTCCTAATTACAAGAAGAGATGCATCTCTAAGCTGAAACGCTAGCACTGTATTAGAATAATGTCATCATTATCACTTTTTTATTTTGTTCCTATAATAGCACTAGTATGGATGATATATTACAAATGTCTCAGCCGAAGCAAATGAACCCAAAGTAGGTGCAAAATATCAATAGAAAAGAGACTAGTGATATTGTATTCCTCGAGGTAAAAATCATAATCACTATCCAATAACCAACTTATCTTATAATAATAGCACTGATATTTTTTTTCTCTTTAAATCATTTCCACAGCTTCTAAAAAAAAATTTAAAATCAGACATAATAAGGGAAAGTGAAAGAAACATTAGCTTCTTTGATATTTCAGTCCATCTGTACTATTCAAAACTATCATGTACAGGTTAAATTCTCTAGCTAAAACAACCTTTTCATCCCAAGGAGATGACTACTAATCAAAATAAATATCTAAAATAACCAAAATGTCAATAATATTAAGAAAATCTGATCCATAACACTCCAAAACAAATTTATTGGTCCAAAAGATTAAATTACAAACTATACGAGCTAAAATAATGACTAAACAATTAGTCCTCTCTAAAAATCTGTCCTAAACAGCCCATACCCACATTATTAATAATAGAAGGATGAAAACTGGCAACCATTCCCTCTTATAAACCTTGCTATGGAAAACCAACTAAAAAAAAAGAGAAATACCAATTTCAGCATTACTAGGTTGTAATATCAACAGAACCATATAGAACCTGATGAGATTAATGTTGTTTACAAATCAATGAGTACAAACCAGCTAAAGCAATACATATAGTAAACAATTGGTACACTAAAACTATCTTCAAGAAGTATAATGTGAAACGTTTAATTCATGAAGCTGACAAAAACAGACCTGAAGTTATGCATTCTCTTAATATAATATGGTTAGCTAAGTAAAAGGAAATAATAAAACTTTGACTCCAAAAATAAGACTGTACAGTATTTATACTTGTAAAACACAGAATTCCACCAAATATAACAGGAAGCTTTTAATATTGTTCCATAAAAAATTCTAATAACTTCTATTGCCTACTAAAATTTCCATAAAAATAAATTCTTAAGGTGTATCAAATAGACATTTTAACTGGACGTTCAGCTCTAGAAATTTGAAATTTGACATCTATGGTTGCAGAAATTGCATCTGGTTATATTCAAAAGGATTAAGATCTCAAACCTTACATAGGTTACAGTTAAGAAATTAGTGATCTTCCTTGAGGTGCTTGATTCACAATAAAAAGAAAATACAACTGTCATGCCCAATTTAAACTACCAATCCCAAGATATTGATATTGGTTCAGATAACATAGAATAGATAGATCCAAATGGGCCATAAGGAAGCTTTAGATAATGCATTTTTTCAACCATTTATAAATTGGAAATAAAAATCATTGTATCAAATTTATAGGGAGAAGGATTTTAAAGTAGAAGAAGATGATAATAAGGTTATTGATCCAAACATTCCAAATCAATTCAAAGCAAAACTGACTAAAAATTATTTCTAATTTCAGAAATCATTCTTCAAAATTCTCAAAATAGAATTCTACAAAAAAATTAAGACTGAAACAAAGGCTAAATCATGATTTTTTTTATCGGAAAAAGTAATAGATCAGGTTCCAAAGAAAATGAACATACGATGATCAAGAAAACTCAAAATAATAGAACCTTAAGCACTCAACATCGACTTTGATCTCAACAAAGCTATTAAAACCAAAATATCAACTAGCCTTATCAGATAGACAATATAAATTAACAGGAACAAAATACCTCTTTTGTAAGCTCTAAAAATGATAATTCCTCTTCTTCTTTTTTCAACCTGACTTTGCAAATATGAAAGATCTCTGAAGTTGATCCAAGCTTTTACTTCTTCCTTGAAAATTGCTCTGATCTTGAGCTTGTACCTTTGCCGAACACGAAAATGAGATTCGAGTGCAGATTTTTCTAAGAGACTGTGAAAACCTCTCGGATCTAGGATTTAATCAGAAGAACCATAACGGATCTAGGGTTTTCTAAACAAAAGAGATGAAAAAAACTCAAGTTCATAAACTCACAAGACACAGATCTAAAGCTTTAGAGGCAGAAAATGAAGAAGCAAGGAAAGTAAGAATTAATAATGAAGGAAAAAGAAGTCATGGCCGGAGATCCACCGGAAAATGGCCATAATCTGAAGAAGATGATCGAAAAAATGGCCGGTGTAAGATCAGAGAAGATGACCAAAAATATTAGGTTTTCGAGGATTTAGGGATTTCTCTCTCTCAAGAACACAAGGAACTCTAGATCTGAAAACGAGCAAGAATCTTAGGGTTATGTGCTTGAAATAGTAAAAGAAAAAAGAAAATAAGAGTGGCTGAGGTAATAAGGAAGGAGAGCAAGATGATCGGAGTGTAAACTAGGCCGGAAAACTCGTCGGAGGTTCGCCGGAGAAGATGAAAAGAGGGTTTGGATTTGGCGAGATCTGTTTTCTCTCTCTAGTATTCTCGCTCTCTCTCTCTCTCTAAAAAAGGAAAAACGAAATTCTTTTTTTTTTCTTTCGTTGATTTTTCTTATATATATATATATATAATGTTGATATCCGCACCCTCACTTGATGAGCGCATAGAAATTGATTGGCGCACCAATATTTGATGGGCGCGCGAATCGAGCGCGGCCCGGACGGGATCATGCACCCCCTATGTACAAAAATGATACCTTTATCTCTTTTTCCCCCATGGACACCCCCTTCTTTGATTAATTCAATCCCCCTATATACCTATACTACGACATTTTCGAGGCTCGTTTGCTAGGCAAACGAGCTCGGATTTCGATGAAATTTCGCAGAGACCTAGATGAGACCCTAACCTAGCTTAGGGTGAAGTTTGGGACCTTAATTCACTCATTTGATGGGGTTTCGCACAAACACAGCGAACTTGGGTCCGGTCAAAATGGGGTGTCTACAGCGCCAAGTTGACAAAGATTTTTCTTGGCCGCGTTCCGCATCACATCCGCATTTTTAAACACTGATATAACCCCATTTATTTCGTGACATACTGCATCTTTCTCTTTGCCATATCTCAATAGTCACTTATGTAGTAACATTTTTTACACATCCTTAATCTTCCAATACCAATGTTTCTATGTTTCTTTGATTTGCATACCTATTTTCCGTTCATTAGGTGCTTCAACTTTTTATTGGATTCCTCTCTCTCTCTCTCTCTCTCTCTCTCTCTCTCTCTCTCTCGACAAACTGAAGATGTGATACAGGGCAGCGCATTTCTGCTTGGTTCCAAACCATTGATAAAACCCCTTTCTCCTGCTCTGGTAATTAAGTTGCTCAGGGCTTATGCTACCAAAATGAAGAGGCAGGGAGAAAGGGAGGTCGCCTTGTTTGATCCCTCTTGTACATCCAAAGTGTTGCAAAAGAGATTAGAGAGAAAGTGTGTGAGTTGGGTATCTCCCCCTCACCCTTTTATTAATATAATAAAAGCTGTACAATAACTGCAATGACTAAAATGCCCATAAGCATATAGGCTTATTCTAACACTCCCCCTCAAGCTGGAATGTATAAATTGTACATTCCTAGCTTGTTACATATGTCACTCAGTTTTGATTTATTTAATGGTTTGATAAACATGTCAGCCAACTGTTCTGCAGAACGAGTAAATACAGCGCGTATCTCCTCTTTCTGGATTCTTTGACGAATGAAATGACAGTCAACTTCAATATGCTTTGTTCTATCATGAAAGACTTGATTCGTTGCAATATAGATAGCTGCTCTGTTGTCACAATACAATTGTGACGGTGAAGGAAACACAATACCAATCTCAGCTAGGAGTGATCTCAACCAAATAATCTCAGTCGTAGTATGTGCCATGGCTCTGTATTCTGCCTCTGCACTTGATTTTGCAATGACATCCTGTTTCTTACTTTTCCATGAAACTAGGTTACCTCCAACAAAGGTACAATACCCGGTAGGCGATCTCCTATCCGCAGGGGATCCAGCCCAATCAGCATCTGAGAACCCCTCAATTCGTGTATGACCATGTCTTTTGAATAATAATCCCTTTCCTGGTGCACCTTTCAGATATTTGAGTATTTGAACCACTACATTCCAATGCAAAGTACGAGGAGAGGTCATGTACTGGCTAACCACCCCAACGGCATAGGATATATCAGGGCGAGTAACCGTAAGGTATATAAGTTTGCCCACAAGTCTTCTATACCTACCAGGATGCTTCAACAACTTACCCTCTTCTGGAACCAGCTTCACATTTGGATCCATGTGTGCAGTTACAGGTTTCACACCAAGATTTCCTGTCTCTTCTAACAAATCCAGAACGTACTTCCTCTGTGATAGAGACAAACCACTAGAAGAATATGCAACCTCTATCCCAAGAAAATATCTGAGACGTCCCAAGTCCTTTGTCACGAACTCTTTTTGTAGGAAGGCTTTCAGTTTCCGAATTCCTCCTGAGTCACTCCCTGTAATAATGATGTCATCGACATATACAATTAACATAATGTATCCTGCTGAGGACTGATGACTGAATACTGAGCGATCCACACCACACTGCTTGAGGCCAAACCTCATAACTGCCTCGCTAAATCTGCCAAACATGCATGCGGCGATTGCTTCAACCCATAAATTGCTTTTCTGAGGCGACAGACTGATGAGGACAACTCCCCCTGAGCAACATAACCTGGTGGTTGCTCCATATACACCTCTTCAAGGAGGTCGCCATGCAGAAAAGCATTTTTCACATCTAACTGGTGAATATGCCATCCATTATTGACTGCAAGGGAGAGGAGAACCCGAACGGAAGGAATCATCGCCACTGGGAAAAAGTCTCATGATAGTCGACACCGAATGTCTGAGTGTAGCCCTTGGCCACCAGACGAGCCTTCAGTCGATCAACGATGCCATCAGGTAGATATTTAATGGAGAACACCCAACGGCATCCTACAGGACGAGCACTAGCAGGTAGAGAAACTAGATCCCATGTGTGATTAGAATGTAGAGCTCCCATTTCAAGATCCATTGCAGCTCGCCATCCTGGGTGATGAAGAGCCTCATCTAGAGACTGGGGTAACACAGCAGAAGACACAGACAAGACAAAGCTTTTGAAAGGGAGAGTTGAACGATCATAAGAGACAAAATTAGAAATGGGGTGAGCAGTAGAATGAGAACAAGTACGTGAATCAATAGGAGAGTCAGAAACAACTACAGGAGATGAAGGTACCTGATGAGAGGATAAAGAGATCTCTGTCTGTGAAGACGATTTGTCGGTGTGAGGAAGTTGTGCTTGTTGTTGACGACGTTGATGCTGGACTTTAGTAGGGGGACGATCCACCCTAAGAGCACACGAATCAACCTGTCCAGTGGGGCAAGCAGGAGGAGGTGCTAAGGAAGTCAGAGGAAGAGGGGGAAGAACAAGAAGAGAAATGGTCACATCAGGTTCCGTCATGACAACATGAGGAACAGAGGTAGAGCCAAATAATGATTCTGATTCAAAAAAGGTCATATCAGCTGATACATACCAATGACGCAGACGCGGACTATAGCAACGATATCCTTTCTGGCTGCGAGAGTAACTCAGAAAATACATCGTTCTGACTGAGGGTCAAGCTTGTCGGCCAGGTCCCAAATGATGGACAAAACAAACGCAGCCAAAGACATGGGGCGTAAGAGGGAATGAATCCTAATGTGGATAAACGATGTGAAATGGAGAATCCCCATGAAGCACCGAAGATGGAAGACGATTGGAGAGGAAACAAGCAGTGAGAATGGCGTCAAACGAGTAGGTTTTATGAACATGCATCTGGAAGAGGAGAGTGCGAGCCACCTCAAATAGATAGCGCAGTTTTCTTTCGGCGACACCATTTTGCTGCGAGGTATATGCACAAGAGGATTGATGGATAATGCCATGAGAGGAGAGATAATCCTAAAAGCCACTAGTACCAGAAAAAAACTCACATGCATTATCAGTACACAGGCATTTAAGACTGCAACTAAACTGGTTTTTTATTTCATTATGAAAATTTTGAAATGCAGAAGAGACCTGGGAGCGGTCTTTCAATAGATACAGCCAAGTCATTTGAGAGTAATCATCAATAAAAACAACAAAATATTGAAATCCATTATTCAAGGCGACCCTAGAAGGTCCCCATACATCACAATGAACGAGCTGAAATAAACTATCTACTCTAGTGACAACTCGAGAAGGGAAAGACACTCTATGATGCTTCCTAAGTTCACAAGACTGACAATAAAATGGAGAGACAGAAGAGGGAACTAAGGATGTCGCCCGGAGGCGCTGGAGTGATGGGTGACCCAGTCGACAGTGCCACTGAAAGGCATCTACTGAACTGTGTAAAGCTGATGAAGAGGGGCTACAGTCAAGACGGTACAGGCAATCCACCTCACGACCCGATCCAATCATCCTCCCAGTCGAAAGATCCTGAAAAAGACAGTAAGATGGAAAGAATGAGATAGAGGAAGAAAGATTTTCCGTAATTTGGCTAACAGATAATAAACTAAAAGGAGATTTAGGTACATACAATACTGAAGATAGCGGAAGATTAGGTGAAGGACATGTGGTACCAATACCAGTGATAGGGGTAGTGGAACCATCAACTAAAGTAATGGATTGAAAAGCAGATGGAAAAGTGCGAAAAGATGAGAGCTGTGATGAGTTACCAGTCATATGGTTCGAGGCTCCTGAGTCAATGATCCAGGACCCGGAGTTAGAAAGTAATGTAGTATGTGAACAACCTAGCTGGGCAAAGCCCGCAGTGGCCTGTGAAGCACTCTGTCAAAGGCGCTGGAGCTCCTCATAGTCTGCCCGCGTAAAGGAGAATCAGTCATCAGCAGGTGGCAAGGCAGGGGCAAAGACGACTGAGTCAGATGGGACAGAATTGCTGAGGTGAGCTGATCGAGGCGGCTTGAGCTCGGGGTGCAATGTGTAACAAGTCTCAATGACATGGCCATCGTACTGGCAGTGGGTGCAATAAGGACGGCCACGTCCACTCCCAACACGACCACCACCACGGCTACCGCTGCCACGAGCTTGTGAAAAAGAACCACCACCCCGAGAAGGACGAGTACCACCACCACCATCATATGCTGTAAGAGCTGAACGGTCAGAAGTAGGGCGGGAGGGAGTCTCGCGAACGCACTGCTGAGCTCGGAAGTAAGTCTCGCGCAATGAAGGAATGTTCCTAGAACCAAGAATCTGATGGCGCAGATGGGTAAACTCTGGGCCTAGGCTCTCAAGATAGTGCACCACTCGAATCTGTTCCCGTTGATGCCAGAGAACATTAATATCAGAAGTGAGTGGCAGAAAGACATCAAGCTACTAACATAAAGACATAAAGAGATGAACTTCCCGTAATGAGTTTCAAGAGACATGTCGTCACGACGGAGCTGTATCCACTAAGAGTAAGTGGAACATATACGAGTGATGTTCTCAACCCCAGAATACGTCATTACAGTATGATCCCAGATCTCCTTCGCAGTAGAAAGTAGAATCAGAGTAGAATAAATATCAGGAGTCATACTCTGCCATAGAAGACTCCGTATCAATGCATCTTCCTGCTCCCAGCAAGAATACATAGGATCCTTAGGCGAAGGAGGATCCTCACGAAGGAAACGGACTTTGCCTCGTCCAAGTAGGTAAGTCTCAATCTCAACCTTCCACGGTAAATAGTTGGTTCCATCAAACTTGGGAATATTCAACTGTGGGTAAGAATTTTCCACAGGTGCCAAGTGAGAAGAAGAAGAAGAAGAAGAAGAAGGGGCCGAGGTTGTGGTAGAGGACCGACGTCAGTGGTCATTCCAATGGAGGGATCAACAATGACGGGAGGATCCATAACGACAACGAATATAGAAAAACAAAGAAACCACTACCAACGGCAACAGCAAATAGAAAGGAGAGAAAGATAGGCAGAACCAACTAGTCAATAGAAAGAGTCATATGACGATGTCAAAGGTGCAGAACATGAGTATAGAGAAATCCATAAAGAACCAGGAAGATGCTGAAAGAGAAATGGAGAAGAGGATTAAAGAAGATCAGCACATTGAGCAAAGAAAAACAATGAAACGCAAGACCAGAAAATAGATTAGGGTGTAAAAAAGGATTTTAGAGGGTAGAATAGATTAGGGTTTAAAAGAGAGGAGAAGTAGCGGTACTGTAGCGATACTGTAGCGGCGCTATAGTGGCACTGTAGCGGCGCTATAGTGGCACTGTAGCACTACTGTAGAGGATTAGGGTTAGGTTAGGGTTAGGGTTAGGTGAGAGAGAGGGAGGAGGGGGAGGTAGGGTTAAGGTTAGGGTTACGGTTGATGGAGAAGATGGAGGGTAAAAGTTTCCCTAGGGATCAGAAACCCTAGAGCTCTGATACTATGTTGAAAAAGAGATTAGAGAGAAAGTGTGTGAGTTGGGTATCTCCCCCTCACCCTTTTATTAATATAATAAAAGCTGTACAATAACTACAATGACTAAAATGCCCATAGGCATATAGGCTTATTCTAACACAAAGAAACCAGCTGGGATCCATTCACAATGATTGAGAACATTGGGAGAGGTATACAAGCTATTATCCACCTCCATCTTTCCCCAAACCAATTTTTTCTAAATAAATTTGACAAAATTCCACTTCGCGTTGTTAAAAGCTATCTCCATATCAATATTGCAAATGATGTGTTACATGCCAGCGCCAGCCCTTTTCCTTATGTTAATAACTTCATTTGCAATGACTATACCATCCAATATTTTTTTGCCTTTGATGAAAGTTGCTTGGAATTGCGATATAACTCTCTCCATATCCTCTTTCATTCTTTTTTCAAGAACTTTGGCTGCGATTTTGTACGCTCTATGAACTAGATTGATCGTTTAAATTCCTTAAACCCAACTGCTCCTTTCTTTAGAATGAGTAATAATCTTGGTGTTGGATTCCTTTCCGAGCTTGCCTCTAGTATGAAATTCTGCTACAAACTCGGTTACATCCTCTTTGATCGTCTCCCAGTATCTTTGATATAATTCCATAGGAAAGCCCTCATTTCTAAGGCATGTTAATTATAGATGATCTTGCTTCCATTTCTTCAAACTCTCTTTCCAGCCACCCGCTCTGATCCTGTTCAAACTTCAAAGTGCTTAAATTCTATCCTTCCCATTTTAGGTTTCCAGCATTGTTCCTTCGAATATACTTTTGCAAAGTTCCGAACATTCATCTAAACAGACCCCCCCTCCCGACCCCTCCTAGCCTGGTTGGTTGATGCTAAACTTCAACGGTTCTAGTCAGGCAACCCGGGTCTGGCAGGCATTGAAGGTCTTCTCAAAGACAAAACTGGTTCGACCAATTGGACTTTCCCTGGTCCTATAGGAATCAAGGACTCTAATGAGGCAGAAGTGAGGGCTATTTGTCAGGGCATTAGATTGACGGCCAGAACAGATTTGGAAAATCTTATTGTGGAGGGCAACTCCCTCAATGGTTTTTTGGTAGGTTACTACTTCAATGTTGTAATATGGTTGGCTGGGAGGCATCCTCACCCTTGGAGATTCTCAAAGCTGATAGACAAGATCTTGGATCGGGTGGAGGGTCACCTGGTTCAGTTCTATCATATTCGATGATCGATTTATAAATAGTGGCGGACCTACTTGCTAGGACCGGAGTGGATCGGCCATCCCTAGAGATCTTCGATTTCTTACGTCATTGATGATTATGATTGTTGTAGCTTTCTGATCCCCTTTGTGTTCTATGTTCTCATGACCTCCTCGGTCCTGGGCTCTTTTCTTTTTGTTGATAAAATTCCACCATTCCCAAAAAAAAGTACTGAACAATCAAGTTCTTAATGTGATTCTTTCTTCCACTAACTCCTTCCAAATGCATTTCAAAAAAAAAAAAATACTCCATCCAATCTACTTAGCAGTTTATATTGTTGATTTTCCTTCTTTCATTCGCCATCCAATAGAATAATTTGAATTCTTGAATTCTTGTCCCATTCCTTGAGTCATATATAACCCTTGACTTTGTCATCAAACCCCGGAATCTCACACATTGCCATATCAATTTTAAAAAGTCCAGTTTTCCCTTCCAATCTTTCATATCCAATAAGATTGGGCAGTGATATGATGTTGGGCGTGACAATGCTCTTTCAATTATAAGAGGAAGAACGCCATCCCCTTCTCCATAGCTATCAATGGCCAATGGAAAATCATATAATTTTCAATGTTGGATGAATTTGGACAGTTTTTTATACTCATATGCTTCGTTTGGTTGCATAAAAGCTCGGCATCCGTCGGAATTTGGTTTGGATTTGGCATGCCATTCCACATTTGGTTGCCAAAATGAATTGGACTCCCTTTGATTCCCTCGGATGTTTCTCATGTAATAATTGCTTGTCTCTTTCTTATCCCCTTCTTCCAAAAGGAAAGAATTATGGTTGAATTTTCTGGGGAATGATGCTCTCTCTCTCTCTCTCTTCCCTCTCTCTCCTCTCTCCCTATATTGGTAATGACATGCCCTACTTTTTCTCCTACACTCCGAGTATATGCCGCGCAACCATACACTACTGCACAATTTTCCAAGGTAATTCTTGGCAAATCAAAATGCTTGTCTCCTCCCTTTGACTTCCTATTCCATTACTATCCTAGCCACCCCAAGCAACCAAACATAGCAGTCGTGACTTCCTCAGATCTACTTTTCTCATCACAGTATCTCATGGTATTAAAATCTCCTCCAATGATCCATGGCCCGTCCATGTGTTAAGAGTCTTTCTGAGTTCCTCCCATAATTTGTTTCAGTGTCTTTCCCTTGAAGGCCCATATACCACCTTTGACATCCATCTGCAGTCGCTCCCCACCTTTGTTATCACAATAGATGTAGATTATTCCTTCTTTCTTGCGAGAATTTATCTTCCTGCCAAATCACAATGATACCTCCCGCTGATCCTTTTGCATCAAGAGATGCCCATTCTATGTTCTACCCCATAAACAGTTAATTAGAGTTTAGTTCCCCCCTCCCTAACTTTGATTCTGAAAGAACTATTCAACCAGCCCCAATCCTTGCTGCCAATTCTTTGACCGCATTCCGTTTTTCGGCTGCTCCTAGCCCCCTACTATTCCAAAAAGTGATTTTCATATTCCACCTGAGTAGAATGTTTCCTAGTGCTTAAATTAGGCCAACCCTTTTAGCTCCCACAACTGTTTTGCCTTGTTCTTCTTTATGGTGTTGCTGTGCTTATCTCGATCTTCCATCTCCTTTAGCGTCTTCCCAGTTCCTTCCCCAACGTGTTAACAGGGAAACACTCAGGGTGGTGTGAGCCTTTTCTAAAGCATGCTTTTCAAATTGAACATTGATTATTGCAAGGAGAAGCTTGTGGGCTGTGTGGTTAGGTGCTCCTACTATCTTGGACTCCTTTGAGATAGACGATATTCAATATCCTCAAATAAGATCTGATCCAAGGACACTTTGGGACTCATTTGATGACACAAATTTGCCAATTTCTCTGTCTTCGGGGATCATGACTATTGAAGCTGCAACTGTGACCTGCCTTTCTACTTTCTATTAATCTTTTGAATTCTCCACTATTTGCGTATAAAGTTGGAATAACATCAAAAGACTTTTTTATGTGTGCCGAGTCCAAGGTATCATTATGCGCATTTGATTTTCTATAAGATGTTCTTTGTTTCATTGTATAATACTTGTCCTTATAATATTATTTTTGAAAGGATAAATTACTTTATTAGATAAAATTAAAATTATATGTCTACATCAGCGGGCAGCAACTTCCCATAGTACAAACTGAATGATTAATCCCTGATTTAATCATCCTTTTATTATTATTCTACTCCAAAGTCGATTTGTTCCTCCCACTTATGCCCAGCTTCATGATAAGGTCAACTTTGATTCTTATGAACATTGTGGAAGCTGTGTTTACCACCTACATTGTAGACAATCTGGATGGAAATGAACGAGAGAACTTTTAGACTGAAAATTACAGATATTAAGATATTACAAAGATCATCTGGGAGAGTGCTTAGTGTGGGCTGTAATGACAAATTGTTTTTAAAGGAATGCAGGTTTACTGGTGAGAAGGAAGTTAAACGCTTATTTAAAAAGTGCCTTTCCCAATCCTAAGTTTATGATAGCACCTAGGTGGAAAACATCCCCATTGGTATGTATAAAGATGAACATCTCGAAGGTGCAAGCAAAGTTAGGCCTGGACGTGCACAAATTATTAGGGACTGGAATGAAGATATTAGACTCACCTATGCTGGCTCTTCAGCAGGGTTTCAGGATTTAGATTCCATTTTTTATGTAAGGAATCATATATTTAAGTAGATCCTCTTAAGCTCATTTTGTTTTATTTGTTTTGTATTTTGAGAACTGATTGAGTCGCAAAAGAGGTAGGGGCAGACCGAAAACAACTTTGGTAGAAACAGTGGGGAAAGACTTGAGGGCTAGGAACATAACAGAGAACATGACCTTGGATAGGATAGAATGGAAGAAAATGATCCATGTAGACGAACCCAACTAGTGTCAGGATTAGATTTAATTAACTTGAGCCGGGTAGATCCTTTCACTTTCTTCATGAAAATTTTCTATAGGATTCTTTAGCCGACCCCAACTAGTTTGAGACAAAGGCTTATTTGAGTTGAGTTGAGTATTGTGAGTCGGAAAACTAATTATTGGACTCAAATTTACCTTTCAGAAGGTGCAAGGAGAGGCAAGGCTATCCATGGGTTAGCACGTTAAGGGCCCACCACACACACACACACACACACACAAAAACGTTGCTTCTCAAGAAAACCTTTTATAACCTGCTAGGTAATAGTGGTGCATTTGATGTTGGTACATCTCCTATAGAGTTCTCACCATACTCATTTTTGTTGGAGATGAAGGTATCCATCCTTCCTAAAGAAATTAATTTCTCTTCTGGATAGTGATCTCTGGTGCTAATCAGTTAAATTACACCCTGAGCACTCGAACCTTCTCATCCATCGCCAGTCGTACGTTGCTATCTAATTATGGATTTTCATCCTCATCAATGAGCTCCTTGTTATTGCTGGCTCCTTTCTCATCGAACTCTCCCTCCCTGCATAAATATTATCATCAATCTGACCTGGTTTACTCAACACTCTACGTAACTTTAATTTCTGTTGGCTTTGACTGATTATATTGGTGTGATTTTGTTATTCGAATGCAATCTTAATCGTCGCCTATCTTTGTTCTATTACTGGTATATTTGAGCTTATTACATCTCTTCAGAACGCAAATAATGTTCTCGCTGTCCCCATACTAGGGCTAATGTAGCTACACTTGTTCTTAAAAAAATCCTCATACTAGGGCTAATGTGGCTACACTTGTTCTGAAAAAGAATCCCTTTACAAGCAGGTATTAGCCTTTCTGAATCACTAAATGAGCATGTGCTTTTCATTCTCGAAGTCAGAAAATATAACATCCAGTTATGGTTTTTCAATCTCGCATGTTTCATACAATATAGTCAAACTGAGTTGCATCTCCAATTTTTTTCCTATCACTTCCATGAGGATGATCCTGTGAATTAACCATTATCAGTCCATGCAACGACAATAGTTTCTTGGGTCCTAGAGATTCTTAATGCAAATAGGTTTAATATCGAAGATTAAACGTCATTTTAATGTGAGCGCCGTGCATGTTTAATCGACCCCAACTAGTTTGGGACAAAGGCTTTGTTGAGTTGAGTTCAGTTGAGATTGGGCGAAGTCTTTGGAAAAAAAAAATACTGTTTACCAAGATATGTTTTGAATATACAAGTTGAACCGTTAGATTGGAATAGATCTTGCACCATAAATTCAACTATTAGAACCTAAATTATGGTGTATGTATCGAGAATGTACAAAAACCCGACTTGATCCAACCCGAGAAACTCTGTTGGGTAGGTTCGGGTTTAGGAATCTTGGGGCCTTTTTTTATAAAGGACCAACCCGGCCTGACCCGAGATAGTTTATCAGGTAGGGTAGGGTTTTGGAAAACCTGACCCGAGGTGCCACTCCACTATTTGTTTCAGATTGTGACAACCAACGGTGAGGGCCCCAACCGATTATTGTGGCGCAACAATTGGGCCACAATAATCGGTTGGGGCCCTCACCATCAGTTGTCATAATCTGAAACGAACAGGGACTTTGAGATGTACACAATCTTTGGAATTGTGATTCCTTGAACAGGACGAAATGGTGAGGATTAGAGCGCAATGGCAATTCTGTTGGGGATCTCTATGTTATCATGTTAGATATTTTGTTTCCTACCTCATTTAATTGACAATGGGATCAAAATTCAAATATAACGTAACTGATTATCATTATGCAATAGTGGGACGCCCGTACGATGCACGGGGCTACCAACAAAAGAACTCTTTATAACTTTTTTTAAACAAGAAAGAAGGTACATTCGTAAGGAAGATTTAATTGTAAATGTAAAGATTAGAAATTATGTAATTCATAAGGAAAGTAGATTATTCATAAGGAAAAAAGGGGGTTGTAATACAGGAGTGAGAGATATAATCCTTGTCAAATAACACTAAAAACAATTATTCAGTGTACAGCAAAAACCATCAATATAAACTCTCAGACAAACTTCCAATCATCAATCATTCAATAGAAAAAGCAACAAATATTGTTCTTCTCAAGCTTGGGAAAAAAAGATGATACTTTACACCTAGACAAACCTTCCATATATGGTAAGAGGTATCTCAAATAATAGGGTTTAGGAAGTAAGGTTATCAAAAAGTAAGTGGTGGCAAGACACCTACACAACACATATACATAGTTTTATGAATTAGCAGAGCTTCTACCAAGAGCAGAGAATTTACTTGGAAAGGCAAAAAATGAGACATCAACGATCTCTGCTTCCAACTCTCACTCTCTGGAGTCATTAAATGAGACATCGACGATCTCTGCACTGGTTCATATCTCAGAGGTACAAAAGGTCCTCTAAGTGATGGGAAATAAATTTACAGTAAACAAACAAATACGAATTGAGACATCATACAACAGGAAAAACATCGCAATAGAAAATAGAGATATTTTGTTTTGATAGTCTATAAATGGGCAGGTGAAAAAATGAATCTGAAATCTCCTATAAAAAATCACCAGAAATGAAATAGAATTTAAAAATGCATAACATCGAAAAAAGGAAAATTGAAAGCAAGAACCATCATACAGACCGGCCACAATTCAAGTCACATTAATATATGATGTCTCAAAATTGGGATCCATCAAACAAATCCTATAAACCCTAGAAATAAAAGAAATCCTAAGGGCCCGTTTGGATGCCGAGAAGATTTTGATTAGGAATTCTCACATTTGCAGCCCTTTTTGCGTTGACATTTAGATCCCGATCAAATCTTTGAATTTCCAATTCAGCGATTGACAGTGAAAAAAATCAGATTTCCAAATAAGCTGTGGAAATAAGAAATTGGAAATCCACAAATGTGGCATTTTCCTTCACTCTCTTGGCTCCTCAACCTCTCCTCTGCAGCAGGAATTACCCCCTTCCCTCTCTGTCTCCCTCAACATGAGCTGGCAGATCTATTCATTTTGTAATGAAAACTCAATTCCAAATCCAAATACAAAATGTGAGGCATCCAAACGGGCCCTAATTGATTTTTACATCCATCAAAAGATAATGCAGATAAGTGGATTTACAATCAGATAGCATTATCAAGAATTCCATAAAGATTGCTTGTGTTGGTAATTTACATATAAGCTTATGACCTGGTTCCATTTAATCAGTTTTGGACTCACAATCGGTTCTGAAAATCCAAAACAAGCATGACCTTAGTGTAGAAGACCATGAAAGAGTTATTCCAGGAAACGGCTAATATCATATTACTCAGTCAATCATGACTAAATTGAATTAAAAAAATAGTTTGTAATTATTTGACAAACCTTAGCTACATCCCAATTGAGAATGCTAACCAAAGCCAGTGTTAGAGATACTCCTCTATAGATACGTTAAAGAAACTAAAACATTTATGACTGAACATATTTTTTTAATAACTGAACATAAATGTATCAGAATGAATGCAATTACACCACCATCTGAAGACATGAAATTCTGAAGCGTGTAGAACTTAGGCATTGTTTTATGTAGGGGTGGACATGGTTCCGGTTCGAACAGAGGAAACGAACCGACCCGGCACATATGGTTTGGTTCGGTTCGGTTCCATATCTATATGGTTCGGTTCCGATTCTGATATCCTTGAACCGGTGGAAATTTGGTTCGGTTCTGGGTTTGGGATCCCGGAACCGAAAACCGAACTGAGAACCGACCCTCACCTAAAACCCAATGCCTCCTCATTTGATAAATCCCCCCACCCCCTTTTAATTCACCCCTCTTTAACGTGTTGCTTTGCCTTTAAGATTTTAATTCACGCCCCCAAATTTGTGCCTGATTATCCCAAATTTGTGCCTGATAGTGTTTGTAGTTCATTTATTAACAGGACCGAACCGATTATAAACACGATTATGCAAAATATCTACATTTGGTGAAGGTTGGGTAAACCCAGAACCGAACCGATTATATATGGTTCTGGTTCAGTTCGGTTCCAAACATATATGGTTCGGCTCTGGTTCCAATTTCAGGGAACCAATTATATATGGTTCGGTTTTGGGTATACCCCACAACCGAACTGACCCGAACCATGTCCACCCCTAGTTTTATGGTTGTTGGTTAGGCATGGAACTCAAAACATCAGTGGGACCCAATGTATGTTCAACACATTTCCCACAATAAAAAATCTCCCATTTCGATTTTTCTGTTCAGTCAAATGAAGACTAAATATCAAAACAAATATAAACAAAAATGGAAAGAGAGAATAGTGATTACATCAAGTTCATCAGGTCCATCCTCGCAAGTTACACTTCGTGAAATTCATTGCAGCTAAAGACAACCATAATAAAGCAAAAGCCAATGTTAGCAAAATAAGAAGAAAAAAGAAAACCAAAAATCTTTGGCAGGCTCCATCAAGTTCTTTCGACTTGAGCAATATAATACCTATCGTGGCATGCAAAGTGATTGGAGATGACCATTAAATGTCAAGTTGTCTAAGATTTGATTTGATATCAGACCAGAAGTATTCCCAAATGATGCATAATTAGAGATATACAGCAACATATACTCTTCCGTGCTACTCAGAGGGGTCAAAGTTCATTGAATGTTGACGGAGAAGGATTTCCCCGTTTGATGTCCTACAACTGAATTGGACCCACCCAAGCTTTGCAAGTGGAGTGCAATCTATCCAATTTGAAGAAAGTTCTTCATGTCGATGCCGGAATCTTGGAAGATAAGTAGTCTGTCATGATCGGAGGGTTTGCTCCTCAGCCCTGGGAAAGAGAGATGGTATGCGCTCGTTGAAAAGCCAAAAAGGATGTAGGCCGTGTAAGTGTTCATCATAAAAGGAACAGGGGCAACGGATCTTTGGTGGTCCAACTTTGAGAAAATCACAGTTAACCATATGGATGGAAATTGAAATATTAAAAGAACATACCAGAAGCTATGGATATTGTCCTGTTGTCTCTTGAAATGGTTCCACTCCAGTAGATCTCCTTGTTCCACAACAGACAGTGATGGGGATTGTTTTCCTCTTTCTCTTAGACGTGTATGCACAGAGAATGGAAAATATTAGTTGTGTACAAGCAGCCACCGGAGGCTTCTCTTATAGACGTTTGAGGGAAGGGATGCAACTCATCATCACTCTGACCCTTCTCTCAAACGTCTCTTTGTTTACACTTGTTCAAATATACCCTTTCACAATAAAGGGATACATCTTATTCTTTGAACACTTAACTAACTAAAATGATCTCGTCCGTTGATCTTGCTAAGGCCACATCCACCGTTAGGATTAAATCCTAATAGGCTGTTGGCGAATGGTGCCGGAAAGAAAAACCCGAGAGAGATGGTGGTGGTGGCTGGGGAGAGAGAGAGAGACCATATGGCTGTTGATGGATTGCCACGGGAAAATAGAGGAGGAGAGACGATTTACATTCGAGAGGGTTTCACTCCGCTTGATCTTTGTATTTTGGGATGGAATGGTAAGGCATTTTCTATCTTCACTAGCACCACCATTGTATCTCGAGTTCTTTCTTCACAATTGCTTCTTTTTGAAGAAAAGACTAAAAAAAAATAACGATAATCAATCAATAACAGATCACAGCAAAAGGAGATGCATAAAAAACCCTTTAAAAGGAAAGGAGGAGGAATTGAACCCCTTCACCGGTTCTTACAGACTAGATTTAACAGAGATTTTCTGGGCATAGAAAGAGAGAGGGGAAAGGCCGTGTCTGCCTTTCAAAACCATCACTTCCCAGATTTATGAAGGACGGGCGGGAACAAATTGCAACATATGAAATTTTCCTTCTGTTTTTTACTTTTTTCTATTCTAGTTCGTTAACTCAACCATACTCTGCAGTTTCTGATAATTTTCCCTTTTAGTGGTGCTGTTAATATTCTCAAGGCCTAGCTTCTACTTCTTTTGGTTGCTGGTAAGGTGAAAAGATAGTTGCTTCAATGGTGATTTGATCCCTTTGGTCTTACTGTAGGGTTTGGAATGATATCAGCGGTGATGGTTACGTATAATTTCATGAGGATGGTGATTGTATACTTTACTATAATCTGCAGGTTATGTCACGGATATTCATTGTACATGTTTTTCCAGTGTAGTGCTTCTTAATTTCTGATTTAATTTTTTGTTCCTCGAGAACTTTGCTGTGTTATTTTTTTTTTTTTTGGTTTCTGGCTTTTTTTTAGTGTAAAAAACAATGAATTGTGTTAAGCCTTCTGACCATTTTCTGGTTGTTTTTTAGATACTATGTTTTTTTTCAAATTTGAAGAACTCATATGGAAAGAAGAAAGAAAATCCTCTTCTTAATCGGCAGGCAATGTCAAGGATATTCATTGTACATGTTTTTTTCCAGTGTAGTACTCGTGTTTCATTTGATTGATTACGATGAATTCTACTCTTGAAAATTTCTTTGTCACGGAACCCTCTTTAACTGCTGAGAGCTTTCATACTTTATGCATTGAAGTGTTTTCGAGGTTGCAAAGTTTATTCTCTTAACTTTCCCTGGATAAAATTGCATAGTTGAATGCTTTGCATGAGATAAGGTAAAGAGCAATTTGCCAGTTCATATGCTCTATAACCCTTAGAGCATGTAATTTAATGTTCCATCAATGTCTTATAGATCAATTTGAAACTGACTTGGTTCCTCAAAGTCCCTATTCTGCCTTATGCCATTCTCTGTTCTCCCTTTTATTTTACAAAACTGAATAGATTACCCAATCACAGATGTGTATTTTCTACAAACAATAATTGAGGACCACATCTTCTGGTGTTTGATTGACTTTAACTCTGATGGTTGCTTGTAATTTTCAGATTCAGTTGTCACACCAAGAGCATTGTTACGGTGAACGGGCAGTTTCCAGGGCCGAGAGTCATTGCCAGGGAATGTGATAGAGTTGTTATTAAGGTGGTTAACCATGTTGAGAACAATGTCTCCCTGGAATCGTATGGAAAAGACTCACAACCTTCTTAATCTCTCCATTGATAGCAAATTGGTGTTTTCACCAAAACATTGCTCTACAAGATAAAGGAAAAAAACGATGGAAAGAACTGTAGAAGCCATACATGGTTGTTAGAAATTTTAAAGAATATAAAAGTCAAAAGTTACATTTACTTTTGTGATTTAAAAATTTGGAGGGAAGATTCAAATTAAAGTTTCCCTCTTGTTTTGAAAGCAAGAGTCTTTTGCTTGTATGGGGACTTGAATCCAAGACCTTGTGTGTGTGAAGTGAGCTCTCAACTCAAATTCAAAAACAAATAGCCCCACATTGCTTATGGATCTCATCCATATAAGATGGAGAGTTGGAGAAAGGCTTGGGCCTTCAAGGGGCTTTAGAATTTATTGGGTGCCTTGGTTTTATATGAACACAAGTTAATAATATTCAAAACACACGCACGAGCGCGCCTCGCCTCGCCTCGCCCGTCCGAGGTCCGAGTTGGGTTTGGGTTTAAAATAAAAAAAGGATCTTTTTATTCAACAAAACATTTTTAAGTTTCCCACTCGGTTGGTCGGATTGGGGTCGGTCGGTCAAGAGGCTCGGGCGGATTGGGTTGCAAAGCTCGGAATCGACGAATGACTGAACAGTCGGCCCAGCCTGCTCCAACTGCTAGTTTTGAGCGGGTGCGCTTTGAAGCGTTTCAAGTCTCAACGATCACAAATGTTTCAAGTCTCCAACGGTAAAAAAATGCCGCTAACCCCATCTAACATGGGCTGGGCATTTGGAGCTTAAAATCTATGGAAATTTCATTCTATGCTTGGAGTTTCAAAAAATTTTAGTGCCTGGATTGCTGGCATGGAAACAATTAATTTAGCTGTTTTTTCTTCTCATTTTCTTTTTATGTTTACTTCTATAAATGAAGAGTTACTTTGTATTATGGAATCCTGAAAGTCAAGTTCTTCTGCTATTTATTTCTTAGAATGTGATGTCGAAAAATATGGAAGTTAGAAAGGGAGCAAGCGATTTGTCAACCCAAAGTTATGCGAGGCAAATCATTTTAGGTATTTATTTGCTAAAACCAGTGCCCATGTAGAATTTGTGAACGATGCCATTTATGTTGCATGGATTTCTAAAGGAGAAGTCTTGCTTGGTTTTTCAACATTTTAATTGGGAGAAACACGCCACATGTCGTTGAAAAATGGGATACTGTTGGTAGTAGAAAACAAAAACTGTGTTGCTTCAAGGCGTGATATCACTTTCCTTAAGACAAGATTCGCCCCCACCAATAGTGTGCAAAGGGGATCCGCGAATTGCCTCCAAGACGCAATGAAGCCTAGTAGGGAAATCGTATTAATATTTGACGACGTTATGCACAAGCGGAGTCAAATCCGAAATGCCCTTCAGAATAACAAGCCTTAGAGAAATTTTCTAGATACCGTTTCTGCAGTATAATAGTATCTAGAACAAAAAGATAAAAACAACAATAAGAAAACGACTTTTGGAGGATTTAAAAAGAGTAGAAATGTTACTGGAAATCTCAGAATTGCACTGTGGGATTCCAAATTCGTTTTTCTGTGTTGAAATGACAGAGATATGCTCTTTTTATAGAGCCTATGGTGTCTTTTACAGGGCAACTTTCCAGATTGGTTTGAATTCTGACCGTCAGATCGCACCTATTCGCGATTCAACGGTCCTGATCGATCCTGGAGTGACTGTTGGTTTCAATAAAACCTCCCTACAACCCTGCAACAGCTAAATCAATCATCTACGGTGCGGATCGCAACCCTTTGGCTCTTGACCGTTGGGAGCATGGGACGCAACCCAACGGATCGCACCCGCTGACCCTTGGAGCGAACTGGGCCTGCTGGGCCAATTGTTTGGCCTGACTCGAAGCCCATTGCCCACGCCGTGCGTGTGCTTGTGCGAACAGTGCGTTGCACTGTCCCTCGGGTCCAACTCATGGGTTCAACCCAATGTGTAACCAAAAAAGTAGTAGAGAAGGGTAATGCTTTATAAGTCCTTCTCTTTCCTTTTTGTCATCCGATGTGGGATTATTTTTCCCACTACACTTCTATATCCTTTGCAAAAAGCAACTTTTTCCAAGAAAGCTTTTTCTTTTTACCAAACAACTTTGAAAAACCATTTTCCAAAACCACTAAACTAGAAAAACATCAAGATTTTGAAAATACAAAATCACCAACACATGTTCCATGTACATTTTTTTCCTACATGCCGCTTTTGCCTTCTTTTTATCTGTTTCTTTCCTTTTCTTTTCTTTTAGTTCAACTTGATCATTTAGATGGTATTTTTCATATTATAATGTAAGAATCCGTTATCCACTTTAAATTCTCTTTGTTGATGACTTTCTTCCTTTTTCGCTTTTGATGGAATTGAATTGATTGATTTTGATCTCTCATTTAGCATCTTCGAAAAACATAAAATTATTGATGTGTTTTGATATGATAAAAATTTGGTGTTGTGTTGATTCAGGAGAAAATGATTGACCCATCTTTATGATTAATGTCTAACATTGCTTTATTATCACAAGTTCATCCTTATCCCACTTTACTTGTTTATACTTCAGATTCGTTTGGACAAAAGCTAAAAACAAATCAGCCAATTTACTATTTGAACCATTAATTTCCAAAAATAAGGTATGTATTAGCAGCAAGCAGCATGAACTTTTTGCTTTTTCCATTTTGTCAATAGAACCCTAGATTTAATGGCAAGAGCTAAATTAAATCATTGTTTCCAATTGTGTTTTTCCACTTCTTCCTTTCTTTGGCTGGTTTGTCTAGACAAAAGCTCATAATATTAAAATCTGTGAGAAGTCAATTCCAACAGCCAATCAAAATAAGAATTTACTCTTTTCTCTTACTAGTAGCAAATTATTGGTTTTCCAATCTATTGATAGAGTTGTTTTCATTGAGGTGATCATGTCTGTTATGTGGAAGTATAATGTCCTTCTTAAATTTATACACCTGATGACATAAATTTAGAGATTTTTGGGGTTAAGATTTTTTTCCTACAATCTTTAAAACTATCCTACGCTAAAAAAATGAAAAGCTAACCCGACCCGACCCGAGAAACTATCTTGTGTAGGGTCCAGTTTACGAATCTCGGGTTTTCTTGTAAAAAATTAGACCTGGCCCGACTTGAGATAATTCTCGCATAGGGTAGGGTTTTGGAAAACCCGATCCGGATTGCACCTATAGTTTTTTATACACAAAGTGTCCGTGCGTGCAATACTTTATAATGAATAATGATATGGTAACCCTCATTATTATTCTATGATCCTAGCCATTCATTTGTTGGGTCTTACCTTAAATAGGCCCGTATTCAGAAACAAAATTTCATATGATGATCCTAGCCGTTGGATTTATAGAAGGAAGTCAAATATCTCTAACGAATCAAAGATACGAATTAAAACCAATATAAAATGGGGATTTGTAGACGGATTTGCATTCTGATTATTTCTTCAATAAGCAATGAAAGGGCAAACTATTAAACTAATCATCACAAATGGTAATGCTGCGTTTTACTCAAAAGAGGAATGCTGCTGATTTTAAGGAAAACTCACGATTATTTAGCAAATTTTCAGTTCTAGAAAGAGTCCAAAATAAAAGAGGAAAGCGTGTGATGGCAGGGAAACTGGGTATAGAAGAGGTGCCAACATAGAAAGGTTTTATTTTTGGCAGGAAAAGACATGGGCAGGACCACATTGCAATACAATGACACGCACCCACGACAGGCCTTCCTTTGAATCTCTTATAAGCCACAAATACTCAACCCGCAATCCTAAACAAACCATCAAGGACGGTTCAGATCAACCAAAGGTGGGACCTACAATGCTTAATAATATAAATATAATCTTTTACATTATTTTGGGGAAGAAAATATCCTTTCGGCAGATTCTCTTTTGGTATAGAGGGGTAAATTAGCATATTCTTATAAATATCAAAGATTTGCCAAATTTGAAAGATTTATAGACCTCAAAATATGGAAACTTCTCTTGCCAGAAGACATGGGCAGGACCACATTGCAATACAATCACCGACCCTTGTATTATGCATTCTTGTATTATGCATTTTCTATAATAGTGAAATGGATGGGAAACGTTGGGGCAAAGTGGGAAACATAAACGATACGTGAAAAAAATAGTGAAATGGATGGGAAACGTTGCGGAAATGCCCGTGAAACGGAGGTGAAACGCATGAGAGAGAGAGAGAGAGAGAGAGAGAGAGAGATGGCACGATTACGGTTCTGCAAAAAAAGACATTATATACATCAGCTTTATATTCGTCCCATTCTTTTATTTGGATCAGCCCTCTTTTGTGTAATTATGACTCCTTTTTTACACTTGATGGGGCTGTCCCCAATAAACAAAAGGGCGAATACTTTATGTAGATAAGTGATAGGTCACCCTTTTTTTAAACTTGGAACAGCACCCTTTAGTGTATTTATCGCTCCTCTTTTACACTGGGTGGGGCTGTACCCAGTAAACAACAGGGGCTACACATCACAACCATATTTTAATATTTGCACGGCTGTCTTTTCTTCTTCAATCAATTTCATCACAATCAAATTTTAATATTTGCACAACTGTCTTTTCTTCTTTAATCGATTTGTGAGAGCTTTTTTGGGAAATGTAATAACTTTTTGACAGCCCTTTAAATACTAAAAAGGACAAGATGGTTTGTGTAGATCTCAAAATACTGGGGAAAGCCCCATCTAGCGTAAAAGGTGACTCATAAATACACTAAAGAGGGCTGTTCCAAGTAAGAAAATGGGGTGAATATAGTACTTCCTACATATGGTATTCACCCGTTTTTTTACTGGAGACAACCCCATCCAGTGTAAATGAGGAGCCATAAATACTAAAGGGGGCTGTTCCAAGTAAAAAATGGGTCAATATATTACTGACCTACACTAGATGGGACTGTCCCCGGTAAACAAAAGGGGCGAATCATTTCCCTTTATATATCACATGATTTTGATAAAAAGAGGGAAGTAGTTTTCAAGAAAAAGGTTTCACGTTTGTCCTTTAATTTTTTTTCAAGCGTTTCACATTTCCGTTTCACGCTTCCTTTTCTTGACCCGGCAACTATGGTCCATATAAACCTATCTAGAGACAGAGATAGAGATAGTGTGAGAACTTTAGAGAGAGGAAGAGATGGAGGGTAGATTAGCTTTGTTTGTTGTTTTGATACTATGTGTTTCTGCCATACCAGTACAATCCAATGGTGGAAAAGGCTTCCCAGTCTTAGGAAAGGAGAAGATGACTCGTCTCCACTTCTATCTCAATGACATTCATAGTGGAGAGAAACCAAGTGCAGTCTTGGTGGCTCAGGCTAACAAAACCTATGAAGGAGCGACGCCATTTGGAAGCGTCTATGTAGCCGATGACCCACTAACGGACGGTCCTGGACCAAATGCGAACGTTATTGGAAACGCACAAGGGCTTTATGTCATGTCCGGGCAGGACAAGTTGTCACTTGTCTTAGCCATGGATTTTGGGTTCACCACAGGAGAGTATGAGGGCAGCTCTATCACAGTGTTCTCAAGGAATCCGGTAACAGAGAAAATGAGGGAGCTCTCCGTGGTTGGAGGGAGGGGGAAGTTTCGCCTTGCTCGGGGTTTTGCTATGCTCAATAATTATTATTTTAACACCACTAGTGAGGATGCCATTATTGAGTATAAAGTTACCATCTTACATTACTGATGTTGAAGCATTCGTGAAATGTAATAAACTTGCATTGATAGATTCAATGTGAAGTCAATTTTTCATTGTTAAGTTTTGGGTTCTTAGTTTATTAGGGTTTCTTTGGAAAAGGATTGTTCTATGGTTTATTCCTTGTTAAGTTTTGGGTTTCTTTGGAAAACGATTGTTCTATGGTTTACTGCTTTTTTTAGACGTTTCTTAGTTTATTAGGGTTTCTTTGGAAAAGATTGTTCTATGGTTTATTCCTTGTTAAGTTTTGGGTTCTTAGTCTGTTAGGGTTTCTTTGGGTTCTTACTTCATTTCTTCTCCTTTCTGATTCTTGGAAAGTTCTCTGTCAAGTGACTAAAATTGTTGCAGGAACTACCTAGAGAAAGCGAGAGATGAAGAAAGTAACTCTGGCTCTTTTGTTCTTCTCTTTCGTTATAGCCATGTAGGCGGCTAGAACTGAAGGCGCCAATAAAAATTGGCGCAAGAGCCTCTGACTCAGAAAAGAGAAGGTGACTCCGTTGCATTTCTACTTCCACGACACGCCGAGTGGGAAAAATCCGAGTGCGGTTAAGGTTGCTCAAGCCTCCGATACAAACAAGTCGGCTACGCTCTTCGGCTTACTGGTGATGGCCAATGACCTGCTTACGGAAGGAACGGACCCTAAATCAAAGGAGGTGGGCCGGGCCCAAGGGCTTTATGGTTCGGCGGGCCAGAAGGAGCTGGGTCTGATCATGGCTTTGGACTATAGTTTCACCCAAGGCAAGTATAAGGGTAGCTCTATTAGCATTCTTGGAAGGAACCGGGCATTGAACCCGGTTCGAGAAATGGCGGTTGTGGGTGGGACCGGGTTGTTCCGGTTCGCACGTGGGGTGGCCCGCGCGAAGACTTATTGGTTCAATGCTACGTCTGGGGATGCCATTGTTGAGTATCATGTGACCATTGTACATTAATGGCTTGAAATTAATATTGGGTATTAATTTTTATTTTATTTTTTTATCGTTTTCTCTTTGATTTTGTCGGTGAGATTTGTTTGTACCTGTGTCTTGGGTTGGGAGGAGGAGTTCGTTTTGGTTTCTGTTTTTTTCTTGTCATCTTTTTGTTGCCATTCCTTGGATATTTTCTATGATTGGGGTGACTGATTTTCCGAGGAAAGATTTGCCCAGATGAGCCCTATTTTTATTTGGGGTAATGAGAAAACAAGAATACAACCTCTAAATTCATTAGAATAGCATCCATAAATAAATTGGAGGAATAAATGGTTTGGTTTGAAGAACAATTGAGCCTCACTTACACTTATGCCTGCTCAATATAAATTTGTTCATAGCCATTTTGCGGAAAGCCATTTCCTCGTTGCCTTTTGCATATGAGAACAGCCACAACTCAACTCAACTCAACTAAGCCTTTGTCCCAAACTAGTTGGGATCGGCTATATGAGAACATCCACATTGATTGATTTTTGGCGTTCATCTTAGGTGGTGCTGTTCTCATATGTAAAACAATCATAAGATTTATTTTGTATCGAAGGGATCTTTAATCACCTAAAAACATGATAAACTCAATGTAGTGAATGTACAACCAACAACAAAAAGGTAAGTGCATGACCAAAGTAAGAACTGGATGTAATATAAGAAGGTTAAAGTTTATATATAGCTCTTAATAGACTGATAGATGAGATGCGGGCAGGGAAAGTTGCAAAAGTCCTCTTATAACCAAGGTTTTAAATTTCGGTTACGGTACCGATTTCGGACCCCACCAAAATCCGAAATTTCAGGCCGAAATTTTGAAACCGAATTTTCTAAATTTTGAAATGTCGGCCTAAATTTTGTTACATTTTAAAAATAAAAAATAAAAAATGGCATTTAATCAAAATTTCGGACCGAAATTACCGAAATTCCAAAATTTCGGCTCAAATTTGGAATTTTGCGAAATTTTCAATTTCCGAAAATTTCTGTTTCGGTCCCCATCGAAGACCGAAATTTAAAACCATGTTTATAACTTTATATATTCAAGTGTAGTAGTCACGAACTAGGCTGGTATAATTCTAAAGTTCTTGTTTTAGGGTAAGTGCATGTTAGAGTACGTAGTGGCCACAAGAATGATAACGCAAACAGGAAAAAAAAAGCAAAAAAAGCCACAAATACGAACACAGAGATTTTACGTAGTTCGGCAATATGCCTACTCCACGGGGCAGCGATGGAGACTTCTTCTTCACTAATCAGAGAGAAAATTACAGTGTACACACTCACCCTCTCAACAATAAAAACAACTCAAACACAACCCTTCACAACAGAAGAACACCCCCCCTGAAGAGAAACTGTTCCTTCTCAGAACTCAGAAGAAGTAAAAGATAAAGAAAAGAAAAACAGTTCTTTTTAAATATCCACTTGCTATCTAGTGCTTTTGTTCCAACCAAGTAGTTGTTCGGATTAAAATCGAAGAGAAAAACAGACTAAAAGATAAGCAACAAAATGCCAAAGAGTATACCTCTAAGGCAAACATTGTTGAGACTAAGAATGATGGGTCTAAGAATCTGAAACCGAAGAAGGAAAAGAATTTCAAGAAATTTGGACCCAAAAAGAAAGGAGTCTGTTTTGAATGTGGAAAACCCGGACACTACAAGAAGGAATGCTGACACCGAAAGACTGGTTCGTCCAGTGCCAAGGTTAATTTAAACGAGGCAGATGTGATTGCAGCGGTTGTGACTGAGGTAAATCTGGTGGAAAATCCAAAGGAGTGGGTTCTGGATACTGGTGCTACCAAGCACATTTGTGGAAACCGAAACTCCTTCTACGACTACACCTTAGTTAAGGAAGGGGATCAAGTTTTCATGGGGAACTCACAGACCTCAAAAGTCGTTGGTAAGGGCAAGGTCTTGATGAAGTTAACTTCAGGGAAAGTACTTGCACTTCAGGAGGTGCTGCATGTGCCAGATATACGGCGTAACTTGGTGTCTGGTGCGCTCTTGAACAAGAATGGACTAAAGCTCACTTTTGAAGCAGACAAGGCAATCATTAGCAAAAATAATGTGGTTGTAAGGAAGGGCTACAATGCAAATGGTTTATTTGTTCTTAATGTACTTGAAATCCTGAATGAAAAAGTATCCTCTTCTGTTGCTTACATTGTTGAGTCCTTTGATATTTGGCATGGTAGATTAGGACATAGAAGTGCACCTTACATTAAAAGACTTTGTAATTTAGGTTTAATAAATAAAAAAATTGAACCTAGTAAAGAAAAATGTGAAATATGTGTTGAAGCAAAATTCACAAAGAAACCTCACTTTAGTGTTGAAAGAAAATCTGACTTATTAGAGTTAATTCATAGTGATCTAGCTGATTTTAGAAATCTTGAATCTATAGGAGGTAAAAGGTACTATGTGACCTTTATAGATGATTACTCTAGATACACTAAAGTATATCTTCTTAGAACTAAAGATGAGGCTGAACAAGCCTTTATCAAATATAAAAATGAAGTGGAAAATCAGTTAGATAGAAGAATTAAAAGACTTAGAACAGATAGAGGTACAAAATACTCTATAACTAAGTTCTGTGATGATAATGGTATTATCCATGAAACCACAGCCCCGTACCAACCTGAATCAAATGGTATAGCAGAACGAATGAACAGAACATTAAAGGACATGTTTAATGCTATGTTGATAAGTTCTGGTTTACCCTTGAACTTGTGGGGGGAAGTACTTCTTTCAGCTTGTTATATATATAACAGGATACCCCAAAAAAAAAAGGGTCAAATACCATATGATCTGTGGCATAACAAAATGCCTAGTTTATCTCATTTGAGAGTTTGGGGTTGTTTGGCTAAGGTTGGAATACCAGAACCTAAGAAAAGAAAACTAGGACCTAAAACATGTGATTGTGTATTCATAGGATATGCTCAAAATAGTACAGCCTACAGATTTCTAGTTTTGAAATCAGTTGAAAATATCCTTGAATATAACACTATAATTGTATCTAGGGATGTTGAGTTCTTTGAACATCACTTCCCTATGAAGAAAGAAATTCCTAAAGAACCTAGTAATGATTCAAGAAATCAACCTGAAACTGAAAAGGAATTGGATTCTGAGTTTCAAGAACTCAGAAGAAGTAAAAGACAAAGAAAATAAACAAATCTAGGAGATGTGATGTTCACCTATCTAATAGATAAAGATCCTGTAACTTACTCTGAAGCTGTAACATCTCCAGATGCTGTATTTTGGAAAGAAGCTATTAAAAGTGAATTAGATTCCATAATAGAAAATCACACTTGGGAATTAGTGGACCTTCCACCTGGAACAAAAGCACTAGATAGCAAGTGGATATTTAAAAAGAAGCTAAGACCTGATGGGACAATTGACAAGTTTAAAGCAAGACTAGTAGCTAAAGGCTTTAGACAGAAAAAGGAGATAGATTATTTTGATACCTATTCTCCTGTTGCTAGGTTGTCCACCATTAGGATATTATTAGCTATAGCTTCTATTCATAAATTGGTAATACATCAAATGGATGTAAAAACAGCTTTATCAAATGGAGATTTAGAAGAAGAAATTTACATTAAACAACCTGAAGGATTCATTGTGTCTGGTCATGAAAACAAAGTTTGTAAACTAATTAAGTCACTGTATGGTTTGAAACAAGCACCTAAACAGTGGAATGACAAATTTGATAGTGTTTTAATTACAAATGGGTATAAGATAAATGAATCCGACAAATGTGTTTATAGTAAGTTTAATGGGGATAAAGGTGTAATACTTTGTGTATATGTAGATGATATACTAATTATTGGTACTAATTTGGACATAGTAAAATCTACTAAGAGATTTTTAATGTCAAACTTTGAAACCAAAGATATGGGTGAAGCTGATGTAATCTTAGGGATGAAGATCATCAGAAAAGAAAATGAAATAATATTGTCTCAGTCTCATTATGTAGAGAGCATTCTAAGGAAATTTGGACAATATGATAGTTCACCTGCAAAGACACCTTTAGATTGTCAGGTACACCTAAAGAAAAACAAAGGTGAGATGGTATCCCAAAAGGAATACTCAAGGATTATAGGTTCAGTGTAATATTTGATGAACTGTACTAGACCTGACAGTGCTCTAGCAGTTGGAAAACTTAGTCAACACACTCATAGACCAGGACATGAACACTGGCAGGCTTTGACTAGGTTGTTAAGGTACCTAAAGGGTACAATAAACTTTGGACTGCATTTTAAGGGGTATCCTGCTGTCTTAGAAGGCTATAGTGATGCGAATTGGATCTCTGATTCAAGAGATTCAGTGTCTACCAGTGGATATGTATTCACCCTTGGTGGTGGTGCGATTTCTTAGAAATCGGTTAAACAAACTTGTAGTACAAGTTCCACTATGGAAGCGGAATTTATAGCCTTAGCCCTAGCAGGAGCTGAAGCCGAATGGCTCAGGAATTTTATGGCAGATGTGCCTTTATGGCAAAGGTCGGTTCCCTCAGTGTCTTTACACTGTGATAGTCAAGCTGCTTTAGCCAAGGCTAAAAGTAAGACCTATAATGGCAAAAGAAGGCAGATACGCCTGAGGCATAATTTGGTAAAGCAATACTTGAGTGAGGGAACAATAGCACTCGACTTTGTAAGGTCGGAGAGGAATCTGGCAGATCCTCTGAAAAAGCCACAAATAAACAAGGTGGTTTATGAGACATCGCAAGGAATGGGGTTAAAGCTCGTGGCATGAACCATTAGTGATGGACACCTAACCAATGTGAGGGGAGATCCCTGGAATTTGGTTCAATAGGTACTAACAAGTCATCGGATGGTTTGTTAACACTATCACCCCCTACTCCTAGATGCAAAATGATGAAAGACAGTGTTCACTGCAAATGAGAGAGGATGAGTTATAGACTCTTAATCAGATCATAACCTGTATTGGGTGGTATGTTACTTGCAGTGCATACTTGATGACTGACCTAAGTGAATGTGGAGGTAAGGCCGCTTCCTATGAGAATTTAACGAGTAATTCTCTAGAACATTCATGAGAACCAAGAGGGGAACAAGGCCAAAATGTTCCAAAACTGTGAATGAATCACCAAGGAATCGAATGTAGAGTGTGGATAATAGGTTAGTCAGTTACACCCACGAGGAAAGGTTGAAGGAGTCTAACTCTACCCGTACTCGGTAACGTAATCTGTTTATCCTAAATATCGGTTGAAGTCCAAAAGACACCGGTATGAATCCACTCTATTTTCTAATGTGCTCAGATACTTCCGTTTTCAATTTTCAGCTGTATTTTGAATCTTGTGGGGGATTGTTAGAATTTTTGAACAAAAATAATAATAAAAGATTTGAAAAGTCAAAGATGCTTTTTCTTTTTGTTTAAAAATTTGGAGGGAAGATTCAAATTATGTTTCCCTCTCTTGTTTTAAAGCAAAAGACTTTTGTATGTGTGGGGACTTGAACCCAAGATCTTGGTGAGTGTGCTTGTGGTGTGTTTTCAAAACCAAAGGCAAATTAATACTCCCACATCGCTTTGGAAGAAAATTCTTCTCATCCATATAAGATGGAGAGTTGGAGAAAGGCTTGAGCCTTCAAGGGGCTTTAGAATTTGTTGGGTCTTGGGCTTTTAGAAGAGCACAAGCCCATATAGGCCCGTATTTAGAAAAACACGAATTATCTCAGGTCTTGGGCTTTAGAAAAACACGAATCTCGGGTTTTCCTGTAAAAAATTAGACCTGGCCCGACCTGAGATAATTCTCGGGTAGGATAGGGTTTTGGAAAACCCGATCCGGGTTGCACCCATAGTTTTTATACACAAAGTGTCCGTGCGTGCAATACCTTATAATGAATAATGATATGGTAACCCTCATTATTATTCTATGATCCTAGCCATTCATTTGTTGGGTCTTACCTTAAATAGGCCCGTATTTAGAAACAAAATTTCATATGATGATCCTAGCCGTTGAATTTATAGAAGGAAGTCAAATATCTCTAGAGAATCAAAGATACGAATTAAAACCAATATAAAATGGGGATTTGTAGACGGATTTGCATTCTGATTATTTCTTCAGTAAATCCGTGTTTAAAACATCTTGATGGAATTGCTAACATAAGCAATGAAAGGGCAAACTATTAAACTAATCATCACAAATGGTAATGCCGCGTTTTAAGGGGATGTTAATCCAGTCCCATATGGTAATGTTTAATTTTATAGAAGTTTTTTTGAAGGATACAGAACACACACACACTGACTCAAAAGGGGAAAGCTGCTGATTTTAAGGAAAACTCACGATTATTTAGCAAATTTTTAGTTCTAGAAAGAGTCCAAAATAAAAGAGGAAAGCGTGTGATGGCAGGGAAACTGGGTATAGAAGGGGTGCCAACATAGAAAGTTTTTATTTTTGGCAGGAAAAGACATGGGCAGGACCACATTGCAATACAATGACACCACGCACGACAGCATAGTGGTCCATCTTTGACGGATCCAAATTGTCCTCACAGGCCTTCCTTTGAATCTCTTATAAGCCACAAATACTCAACCCGCAATCCTAAACAAACCGATCAAGGACGGTTCAGATCAACCAAAGGTGGGACCCACAATGCTTAATAATATAAATATAATCTTTTACATTATTTTGGGGAAGAAAATATCCTTTCGGCAGATTCTCTTTTGGTATAGAAGGGTAAATTAGCATATTCTTATAAATATCAAAGATTTGCCAAATTTGAAAGATTTATAGACCTCAAAATATGGAAACTTCTCTTGCCAGAAGACATGGGCAGGACCACATTGCAATACAATCACCGACCCTTGTATTATGCATTGTCTATAATATAGTTGCAGCAAACGTTGGGGCAAAGTGGGAAACAGAAGCGATACGCGAAAAAAATAGTGAAACGGATGGGAAACGTTGCGGAAACGCCCGTGAAACGGAGGTGAAACGCATGAGAGACAGAGAGAGATGGCACGATTAGGGTTCTGCAGAAAAAGACATTAAATACATCAGCTGTATATTCGCCCCATTCTTTTATTTGGATCAGCCCTCTTTTGTGTAATTATGACTCCTTTTTTTTACACTTGATGGGGCTGTCCCCAATAAACAAAAGGGGGAATAATAAGTGATATGTTCACCTTTTTTTAAACTTGGAACAGCCCCCTTTAGTGTATTTATCGCTCCTCTTTTACACTGGGTGGAGCTGTCCCCAGTAAACAACAGGGGCTACACATCACAACAATATTTTAATATTTGCACAGCTGTCTTTTCTTCTTCAATCAATTTCATCACAACCAAATTTTAATATTTGCACAACTGTCTTTTCTTCTTTAATCGATTTGTGAGAGCTTTTTTGGGAAATGTAATAACTTTTTGACAGCCCTTTAAATACTAAAAAGGACAAGATGGTTTGTGTAGATCTCAAAATACTGGGGACAGTCCCATCTAGTGTAAAAGGTGACTCATAAATACACTAAAGAGGGCTGTTCCAAGTAAGAAAATGGGGTGAATATAGTACTTCCTACATATGGTATTCACCCGTTTGTTTACTGGGGACAACCCCATCCAGTGTAAATGAGGAGCCATAAATACTAAAGGGGGCTGTTCCAAGTAAAAAATGGGTCAAGATATTACTCACCTACACTAGATGGGACTCTCCCCGGTAAACAAAAGGGGCGAATCATTTCCCTTTATATATTACATGATTTTGATAAAAAGAGGGAAGTAGTTTTCAAGAAAAAGCATTTCACGTTTGTCCTTTAATTTTTTTCAAGCGTTTCACATTTCCGTTTCTCGCTTCCTTTTCTTGACATGGCAACTATGGTCCATATAAACCTATCTAGAGACAGAGATAGAGATAGTGTGAGATCTTAAGAGAGAGGAAGAGATGGAGGGTAGATTAGCTTTGTTTGTCGTTCTGATACTATGTGTTTCTGCCATACCAGTACAATCCAATGGTGGAAAAGGCTTCCCAGTCTTAGGAAAGGAGAAGATGACTCGTCTCCACTTCTATCTCAATGACATTCATAGTGGAGAGAAACCAAGTGCAGTCTTGGTGGCTCAGGCTAACAAAACCTATGAAGGAGCGACGCCATTTGGAAGCGTCTATGTAGTCGATGACCCACTAACGGACGGTCCTGGACCAAATGCGAACGTTATTGGAAACGCACAAGGGCTTTATGTCGTGTCCGGGCAGGACAAGTTGTCACTTGTCTTAGCCATAGATTTTGGGTTCACCACAGGAGAGTATGAGGGCAGCTCTATCACAGTGTTCTCAAGGAATCCGGTAACAGAGAAAATGAGGGAGCTCTCCGTGGTTGGAGGGAGGGGGAAGTTTCGCCTTGCTCGGGGTTTTGCTATGCTCAATACTTATTATTTGAACACCACTAATGGGGATGCCATTATTGAGTATAAAGTTACCATCTTACATTACTGATGTTGAAGCATGTGTGAAATGTAATAAACTTGCATTGATAGATTCAATGTGAAGTCAATTTTTCATTGTTAAGTTTTGGGTTCTTAGTTTATTAGGGTTTCTTTGGAAAAGGATTGTTCTATGGTTTATTCCTTGTTAAGTTTTGGGTTCTTAGTATGTTAGGGTTTCTTTGGAAAAGGATTGTTCTATGGTTTACTGCTTTTTTTAAACGTTTCTTAATTTATTAGGGTTTCTTTGGAAAAGATTGTTCTATGGTTTATTCCTTGTGAAGTTTTGGGTTCTTAGTCTGTTAGGGTTTCTTTGGGTTCTTACTTCATTTCTTCTCCTTTCTGATTATTGGAAAGTTCTCTGTCAAGTGACTAAAATTGTTGCAGGAACTACCTAGAGAAAGGGAGAGATGAAGAAAATAACTCTGGTTCTTTTGTTCTTCTCTTTGGTTATAGCCATGTATGCTGCTAGAACTGAAGGCGCCAATAAAAATTGGCGCAAGAGCCTCTGACTCAAAAAAGAGAAGGTGACTCCGTTGCATTTCTACTTCCACAACACGCTGAGTGGGAAAAATCCGAGTGCGGTTAAGGTTGCTCAAGCCGCCGATACAAACAAGTCGGCTACGCTCTTCGGCTTACTGGTGATGGCCGATGACCTGCTTACGGAAGGACCGGACCCTAAATCAAAGGAGGTGGGCCGGGCCCAAGGGCTTTATGGTTCGGCGGGCCAGAAGGAGCTGGGTCTGATCATGGCTTTGGACTATAGTTTCACCCAAGGCAAGTATAAGGGTAGCTCTATTAGCATTCTTGGAAGGAACCGGGCATTGTACCCGGTTCGAGAAATAGCGGTTGTGGGTGGGACCGGGTTGTTCCGGTTCGCACGTGGCATGGCCCGTGCGAAGACTTACTGGTTCAATGCTACGTCTGGGGATGCCATTGTTGAGTATCATGTGACCATTGTATATTAATGGCTTGAAATTAATATTGGGTATTAAATTTTTATTTTTTTTTATCGTTTTCTCTTTGATTTTGTGGGTGAGATTAGTTTGTACCTGTGCTTTGGGTTGTGAGGAGGAGTTCGATTTGGTTTCTGTTTTTTTCTTGTCATCTTTTTGTTGCCATTCCTTGGATATTTTCTATGATTGGGGTGACTGATTTTCCAAGGAAAGATTTGCCCAGATGAGCCCTATTTTTATTTGGGGTAATGAGAAAACAAGAATACAACCTCTAAATTCATTAGAAAAGCATCCATAAATAAATTGGAGGAATGAATGGTTTGGATTGAAGAACAATTGAGCCTCACTTATACTTCTGCCTGCTCAATATAAATTTGTTCATAGTAATTTTGTGGAAAGCCATTTCCTCGCTGGCTTTTGCATATAAGAACAGCCACAGCTCAACACAACACAACTCAACTCAACTCAACTCAACTCACCTAAGCCTTTGTCCCAAACTAGTTGGGATCGGCTATATGAGAACAGCCATAAGATTTATTTTGTACGAACGGATCTTTAATCACCTAAAAACATGATCAAACTCAATGTAGTGAATGTACAACCAACAACAAAAAGGTAAGTGCATGACCAAAGTAAGAACTGGATGTAATATAAGAAGGTTAAAGTTTATGTATAGCTCTTAATAGACTTATAGATGAGATGGGGGCAGTGAAAGTTGCAAAAATCCTCTTATAACTTTATATAACCAAGTGTAGTAGTCACGAACTAGGCTGCTATAATTCTAAAGTTCTTATTTTAGTGTAAGTGCATGTTAGAGTACGTAGTGGCCACAAGATTGATAACGCAAACAGAAAATAAAAGCGAAAAAAGCCACAAATAAGAACACATAGATTTTACGTGGTTCGGCAATATGCCTACTCCATGGGGCAGCGACAGAGACTTCTTCTTCACTGATCGGAGAGAAAATTATAGAGTATACACTCACCCTCTCAACAAGAAAAACAACTCGACCACAACCCTTCACAAGAGAAGAACAACCCCCCCCCCCCCTAAGAGAAATTGTTCCTTCTCTCTCACACAAGGATCTCTCACTCTTTTTTTGTCTCTCAAGGTACAAGGCAAAACCTTTTTTTTGGGAGTTACGGTTTTTGGGTTTTCAAAACCAAGTGAAACTAGAACTTCACATGTCCCTACATTCAGACAGTTTGTGACAACCGGATAAGAGATAAGAACAGGAGAGTCGGTGAAGAGTTATATCCAAATAGGAAACTAACTCTTTGCATAGTGTCGTACTCAACATTCTCCAACTTGAAGACTAGTTTCTTCTGCAACGCGAAAAACACTCCCACTGAATCGCTGCCCAATGTCACCATTCATCATGTAACAATAAGCCCAAGACAAGTCCTGCACCACACAAACTTCTCTCTAACTACAGGATTCGTCAATATATCAGCAACATTGTCATTGGTGTGAATCTTTTGCAATGAGACATTTCCATCTTCCACAACGTCACTAACAAAGTGATATTGAACATCAATGTGCTTGGTATGAGTGTGATAAATAGGATTTCTTGCCAAATGCAATGCGCTTTGACTGTCACAATGAATTATCACCTTCTTTAACTTGACCTTAAGATCTTTAAGTAACCTCCTCAGCCATATAGCTTCTTTACATGCATGCATAGCTGCCATATATTTTGCTTCTGTTGTAGACAAAGCCACTATAGACTGCAACCTCGACATCCAACCAACCACGCCATTGGCTAAAGAAAACACGTAACCCGTGGTCGACCTCTTTCTATCACTGTCCCCTGCAAAATCAACATCCACATAACCAACCAAATCTAAACTTTGGCCACTATAGCAAATAGAAGCCTCAGAAGTACCCTTCATGTAGCGAAGGATCCTCTTCACAGCAGTCCAATGATCTTTCCCCGAATTTGCCATATACTTACTAACTACTCCCGTTGCTTGCGCAATGTCTAGTCTGGTGCAAACCATGGCAAAGATAAGACTCAATACTACAGACGTATATGGTACTCAAGACATTTCTTCCTGTTCTGCGTCAGTGACAGGACACTGCTTGGAAGTTGATTTGTAACCAACAAGAATTGGAGTACTCACTGGTTTGACATTCTGCATATTGAAGCGGCACAGGACCCTTTCAACATAACTGTTTTGAGTTATCCAGATTTTCCTATTCTTTATGTCTCTAAGTACTGTCATACCAAGTATCTGATTTACTGCCCCCAAGTCCTTCATATCAAACTCCTTGGCCAACTGAGCTTTCAACGTTGCAACATCAGCTTTGCTGGTTCCTACAACTAACATGGCATCGACATAATGTAACAAGATAATGAAATTACCATTATCCAACATACAAATATAAGCACAATGGTCAGCTTCACATCTAATAAATCTCAAGCTCAAAATAAAAGAGTCAAATCGCTTATACCAACACCTCAGCACCTATTTTAAACAGTAAAGTGTTTTGGTGAACCGGCAAACCAGATTCTTCTTACTTTCTTCAATAAAGCCTTCGGGTTGAGTCATATAAATTTCTTCATTAAGATTTCTATGCAAAAAGGCCGTTTTAACATCTAACTACTCTAATTCCAAATCAAGTACTACCGCCATACTCAAGCAATACGGATAGTAGTGAAACGAACAACTAGAGAAAAGATTTTGTTGAAGTCAATACTTGATTTTTGAGAATACCCTCTCGCCACTAACCTGGCTTTGTATCTCTCGATGTTCCCATCCGCATTTTTATTTAACTTGCACACCCATCTACAATCTATAGCCTTCCTCCCCTTTGGAAGTTTAACTATCTCCCAAGTCTGGTTTTTATGTAGAGCCTCAATTTCCTCTTCCATAGATACTCTCCACTGATCTGCATTTACAGACTCACAAGTTTCTTTCAAAGAAGAAGGTTCATGCTCCTCTGTAATGCAAGCATAAGCGGTAGCATAATCCTGTAGCCATGTAGGAGCTTTGCGGTCTCTTGCAGGAAGACCTTGAACATGCTCACAGCCCTTCCTTCTCCTCAATGTCTGGTACATTTGGAAGATTGAATAGATTTTCCGAAGACTCCATATTCAACATCTATGTTGTACCTGAGTTTGGCTGTAACTTCTCTTTCTACAATGAATCTTCTCTGAAGACAACATCTCGACTAACAACAATCTTGTGGGCAGTAGGATCCCACAACATGTACCCCTTTGTTCCTGATGCATAGCCAAGAAAAATACACTTTTTGGACTTTACGTCCAGTTTAGTTCTCTGCTCTTTAGCAATCTACACATAAGCTTCACAACCAAAAGTATGTAAGAACGAGTAATTAAAGGTGTTTCAGACCATACCTCTTTTGGAATTTTGTAATCACGTGCAATGGTTGGAGAATGATTCACCAAATAACAGGCTGTGCTAAAAGCTTTTGCCCAAAAACACTGCTCTAGCCTAGCTGAACTAAACATACTCCTAGCACGATCCACGAGTGTACGGTTGATGCGCTCCGCCACACCATTTTGCTGTGGAGTACCTATAACTGTAAACTGTCTATCTATACCGTGGTCGCCACAAAATTCCTTTATATCATCATACTCAATCCCATTATTAGTTCTCAGACACTTAATTTTATCCCCCTTTTGGTTCTCAACCAAATCCTTGAACTTTTTGAAACAAGAGAAAGTCTCACTCTTCCTTTTGAGCATATACACCCACACCTTGCTAGAGAAATCGTCAATAAACGAAACAAAATAATTTGCACCTCCAATGGATGCCACATGAGATCTTACGTATCAGAATGAATCAAATCCAACACATCTTTAGATTTATATGTAGAAGTGGGAAAACTAGCTCGGTGGTGCTTGCCAAACAAACAAACCTCACAAAAATCTAAATTTGTAGATTTTAAACCAGGAAGTAAATTACGATCAAGGAGTACCTTTAGTCCGCGCTCGCTTATGCCCAAATGTCGATGCCATGTCATAACAAACTCAGTCACGGCATTTGCAACAATAGCCTCACCCACCACGGTATCCCCAATCAAACGGTACAAACTTCCCTGTAGCTCTCCCTTTGCAACAATGAGTGCTCCCTTCACAATCTTCAATGGACAATTTTCTCCAGAAAATTTGTAACTGTCTTTATCAAATTTACCAATGAAAGCAAATTTTTCTGAAGCCCCGGTACGTGTCTTACATTAGAAAAAGTACGTATTGTTCCATCAAACATAGTAATCCTCACATCTCCAACTTCCACTATTTTACACGTGTTATTACTACCCATATGAACAGGTCCTCCATCACATG
Source organism: Tasmannia lanceolata (assembly GCF_043159265.1). Classification (NCBI taxonomy): domain Eukaryota; kingdom Viridiplantae; phylum Streptophyta; class Magnoliopsida; order Canellales; family Winteraceae; genus Tasmannia; species Tasmannia lanceolata. Next base: position 18,286,820 of record NW_027518697.1, on the reverse strand, counting down.
ACCGGTAGGTATAAAACCATTCCCTACATGGCGTCATATGGAATGAAGCGCCAGAATCCAAAATCCACTCAGAATAACTAATATCTGGTGGAAGAATAGATAACACCTTACCATCTTCTGAAGCACTTTCCTTGGCTAAATTTCCATGGGAATTTTTTAAAGTAGACTCATGTTCATGTTAATCAGATTTGGGCTTATCTTGATCCCTTTTGCGAGACTTACAATCCTTTCGCAAATAAACCTTCTTTTAGCAACTCCAACATCGTAAAATTTTTCGCCGTTTCGATTTGGATCTTGAATCATGATTTGTTTCACCACTCGCTCTATGGATCTTCCTCTTACCATCATTGCATCACCTGAAGAGTCTGCGCCAGATTTTCTGTGATTATCTTCGGATAGCAATGCAGAAACTACAATCTCCATCGTGAGGTCTTTTGATTACCAAAATTAATAATCAAGCTATCCCATGAACTCAGCAAAGTACATAACAAGAGACAAGCTCTCTCTTTCTCATCAATTTTAACATCAACAGCAGTCAATCTACTGATGAGGCTATTAAATTCATTAAGGTGTTCTTGCAATGAAAACCCATCTTTCATCCTTAGGTTGTATAATTGTCTACGAAGGAAAATCTTATTTGACAGATTTCCCTTCGTACAGATTCTTCAATTTGTCCCATAAACCTTTTGCAGTGGTTTTATGGGACACGTTGACCAATACCGAATCATCAAGTGCAATAAGTAAATCTGCCATTGCTAATTTATTTTTCTTCTGAAAAATTTCATCAGTCATATCAGTAGGCTTATTTTCCATACCTTCAATCACGACCGCACAATCCTCTTTGACCAAAACTGCGTTCATCTTCAATTTCCACAACGTGTAATTTGATCCGTTGAATTTCGGCACTTCAAATAACGTCGAAGTTGAACTAGCCATCTCAACCCGTGCAAGCACGGTCAACAATCAATCTTGTGTGAAGATCTAGCAACCGGTATAGCTCTGATACCAATTGTTAGAGTAAGCAGCTGCCACAAGATCGATAACGTAAATAGAAAATAAAAGTGAAATAAAGCCACAGACAAGAACACATAGATTTTACGTGGTTCGGCAATTTGCCTACTCCACGGGGCATCGATGGAGACTTCTTCTTCACTAATCAGAGAGAAAATTATAGAGTACACACTCACCATCTCAACAAGAAAAACAACTCGAACACAACCCTTTACAAGAGAAGAACCGACCCCTTTGAAGAGAAACTGTTCCTTCTCTCACACAAGGATCTCTCTCACTCTTTCTCTATCTCTCAAGGTACAAGGCAAAACCTTCTTTTTTGTGGAGTTACGGTTTTTGGGTTTTCAAAACCAAGAGAAACTAGGACTTCACACACGGTTTGTGAAAACCGAATAAGAGATACGAAGAGAGTCAGTGAAGAGTTATTTCTGAATAGGAAACTTACTCTTTGCATAGTGTCGTACTCAACAGTGTGCGACCTAAGTTAATAGAATTTGCGACTTCTAAGAGAACTAATGTATATAGTATATTTTGACTATCGCCTTCATATGAAAAATTGAAAAGGTAATACTAAGATTAAACATCCTCTTATCGTTTGAAGTATAGGTTAAATTATATGTGATAAACTAACTTAGACATTCTTATATTATTTTCAGTGTTTTAAAAATAGTGAGAGATTATTAGAGATTTTTAAAATATTTTAATTTTAAAAGAAATATAAAAGAGTATTTGATTATTCACTAGGCACTTTTTTTCCGTGAAAGAGTGTTTTGACTATTCAAAAGACACTTGTGTTGTTAAAAGGTGTTTTCATCAAAATATAAGGAAAACACTTCTAAAACAGTATCCCTTTATGAAAATAAAGATGGGATAAGTATGGCTGATTGATTTGGAAATCTTATTGTGGAGTCGAGATAAGCGCCCCACTTTTTTTGTTTTATGCGAAGGTGTCACAATAGAAAATCCCGTGCTTTTTTTTAAGCACGGGATCCCGTTTTTCTTAGGATGCAACTTGGGTCGGGCTCAACCCGAACCCGACGGGTTCAACCTGATTTTGGCTCGGGTTGGGTTGGCATTTTCTCAGGTTGGGTTGGGTTAGGGTTGGGATTTAAATTCGGGTTGGGTTAGGATTGGGGCCTTGGCAACCCGACCCGACCTCCGTCTTCTAAATTTATCATGATTTTCTCAGGATTATGTTTTTCTTTCTTGTATTTTTCTAACCCAACCGGACCTGATTTGGAGGTGGGTTGGGCTAGGGTTTACCATCCTCAACCTGAGGCTCGGGTTGGGTCGGGTTAGGGTTGAGGGAATGCTATCTCGGGTTGGGTTAGGGTTGGTCTCAAACCGACCCAACCCGACCTGAGTTGCACTCCTAGTTTTTCTTGCAACCCTCCTTTTATAAAAAAAGGTGTTTTTCCTGCGAAGGGGTGTTTGCATGTTCTTTCACTCTCAATAAAAGGAGGCTTAGGATTTCATTTTAAAACATTATTTTAGAATTAAGTAAGATTACTATATGTATGTTCTTCTTTATCTATGTTTCATGTAAGTGAGGATATGTTGATTCTCTATTGCAGTTGGAGTGCAAGCCTTGATCAATAGTTTGTGGGCATTGTATCCTCGGGACTTTGTTTTCATGTAATCACCCGCATTACTGCAGATAGGTGTAGTAAAAGTAATTAAGATAGAGCCTTAATTGGCTTGTCTTGCCCCTTTTTTTGGACTTGTGTTCATCAAGAAAAGCTCTACAAATTGATGGAGATGCCTCTATACATATGGCAGATTAAAATCATCCATATTCATCTACTTAGTCTAGATTCTGCATGGCCACACATAATAAGTCTTAGGAAATAAATGATTTATATCATTGAGCAAGTGAACCTTTACCTTTGCCCGATCAAAAGAACACCAAGAAAGAGTGTCATTATTAAAATAAGGGAGTAAGGATATTATCTCCTTGAAAAAAAAAAGTATGAATGGGTGGTTCAACCTTTTTCTAAATCAACCACTCACTTTCTCTTGAAGGACGAAATTAAAAACGGGAATAATTAAAATATTTACCCCTTTTCTGACTTAGGACAGCCACCTCCAGTGTGAAAGAGTAATCATAATTAATAAATACTAGAGGGGTTGTCCCAAGTAAGAAAAACGAGCAAATATATCATTTCCCAATTAAAAAACAAAAGAGTAGATGACTAATGTCATCAACAAATTCAATGGCTGTAGTGGAAGCTTACTTGAAATAAAGTATTAGAAACTGCATGTATTAAAACCTCTCTTCCATTTCCCATAGATAGATAGAGAGAAATGATGAAGCTCTCTCTGGTTCTTTTTTTCTTCTCCTTGGTAGTCCTCAAGAGTATAAGCCGAGCCGATGAAACATGGCGCGAGAGTCTCGGCCTCGGCCCAGAGAAGATAACTCGGCTTCACTTCTACTTCCACGACACATTCAGCGGAAAAAAGCCCACAGCCATGAGGGTGGCTCAAGCCGCCAATACAAACAAGTCTCCGACCTTCTTCGGCGCGATTGTAATGGTTGATGACCCACTAACTGAAGGACCCGAGCTGACTTCGAAGGACCTGGGTAGAGCCCAAGGGCTATATGGCTCGGCTGGGCAGGAGGAGATGAGTCTGATCATGGCTCTAGACTATGGGTTCACTCAAGGGAAGTATAAAGGGAGCTCTATTAGTATAATGGGGAAGAACCCAGCCATGAACCCGGTTCGAGAGATGCCGGTTGTTGGGGGAACCGGGGTGTTCCGGTTCGCACGTGGGGTGGCGATAGCTAAGACGTATTATTCCAACGCTACTACTGGAGATGCCATTGTCGAGTATCACGTTACCGTGGTTCACTAGATTTATGGGTGATATTTTGGTAGGGTGATGATATTCTCAACCACCGGCATTACTTGCACGTTCCCCTCATAACGTGATTTAACATAAAGTTGTCAACTTTTCATGTCAAATCAAGTAATAAGGGGAGCGTGCAAGTAATGCAATGCAGGGAGTAAAAGTGTCATCTCCCTATTTGGTATTGCCACCCTTAAATTTGGTATTTCAAACAATGTATAGGGTTCAAAGTTGCGAGGTGTTTTGTGTGTTTAAGACAGATTAGCTGCGAAATAAATTGTAAAATTATCTGTAATTAGGCAAGCTTTTGTGATGAAAGTGCTTAAATTTATGAGTTTCTTTCCCTTTGTTTCCCTTTGTTTTCTTTTTTTTTTCCTATATGGGCGTGTGTGGTGGAGAGGGGGTATAGTTTATCAGCTTGTCTTCTTCTCATTGCTATTCGTCGGCTATGTTATGGATTGGGACTTGGGAGGTCTGAGTTCCGAGTCTGTCTAAATCTCTCTCTCTCTCTCTCTAAATCTCTCTCTCTCTCTGCTAAGTTGTGTGTTGGGATTTGGGAGGTCTGAGTTTGCCCACATCTTTGTTGCTTTGTTCTTTTGTCTTTTTTTGCTCTCTCTCTCCCTCTCTCTGTGTTGTAGTTAGCTTTAGGTGGAATGCAGGTCAGTCTTTTTTATTTTATCGAGGCAAATGGCAGGCATGCTGCTCATCTACTACCAGAAACAAAGTTAAAATAACACTAAAAAAATAGAGGGCAGGTCACAACTGCCACTACCCAATTCAGTTCTCAACTTATTGTTTTGAGAGGGTGAGATGCCGAGACAACCACTTTTTTAAAAAAAAATTTATTCGATGCTTCATAATATGAGCTGGGGAAAAGGGATCTTTTATTTTTGTTTTCTTTTGTTAATGCGTTTAGTGAAAGAATATATGCTTGTACTTATTGAATACTATCAATTTCAGTTCAGAGTCTTCACACCCTTCAATTATTTTTTGCATGTGCTAACTCTTTGATTGCCCTACCAATAAAAGTAAAACAACCCTTAATAATTGAGAATCTTTGAAGAATGGTCACCATCTCTAAAGTTTTACCATCCTAAAGACACCCCACATTTCCCCCCCCCCCACAAGCGATCATTTAGCTTTCTCAGGAAATGGCGCAGCCTAAATACCAAGATCAAACAAAACCAAGAAAGATCAAGTAATAAGAAGAACTCGTACGAAATCTCACGTATGCCGTGAAGATAAAATTTTATTCAATCTCCAAAAAACTCCCCAATTCCAATCCTCCATCTCTTTTATTACATTTCAAAAAGATTTCCAAAATCTAAAAAGAAGCTAAAATTATATTGGCATATGTACCTAAAACACTAAACTTTCCCTAGGCTAAAAACTAACTAAATAAGAAAAGCAACTATAGCTTATCAAATCTAGAAAGCAAACTAAATAAGAAAATGATAACTCAGCTTTAGGAAACAAAATATTAAGAGAATAGGAGATATCATTTTCCCAAATCTTCAAGATTGCAGGATCTTGCAAGTTTCCAATAACACACATTTCCAATAACTCCACCATGTAAACTTGTAAGTTTCTTCCAAAAACAGTTCCTTATTCACGGGAACTTTCGTATTTTCCACTTATGAAACTTCCATTTGTGAATCTTCCTAAAATAACCATCCTCAAAATTTGCTGCTAATATTTTGATTGCATCAGTCACTCACTGTTGAGAAGAATTCACCATCGAATTCGATACATTATCATCCGACAAATCTTCTTCGCTTTCTCGTTTCAACCATACAATCTTATGGGGATTTGGATAATCTGTGAAGTTAATCTGTAACTTGGTCGTGGTAGACTCCGATAGGATGTTCACACAACTCCTGCCATCAATAACCAACGAGGAATTTTTTTTTGTGCACCGTACATGTAGAATGAACATTATTGTCTCTAAGATAGTCGAGAAAATTATCTTGAATTGAAATCATTTCCTTTTGAATGACAAAGGCTCCCCCAACGTCACGTAGTTCAAATATTTTATCATCATCTCCGTACTCATCGTACTCGTCGTAAATGGGTTCATTTTGACTTGCCTTGTCTAAATCAATAAGCAACTGCTTGCCTTCTCGATTATGTAGTTGTTGATAAGGAAACTGAAGGCAGTTAAAAGGAAGAAAATCTTCTTTCAATTTCTTCTTCATCTTCTCCCAAGTGCTGATTTTGGAATTTCCATGAAAGAATCGTGTCAGTTCCAGTTGTGTCCACCATGCCAAGGCTTGTCCCCTTAGCTTCAAAGCCACAAGTTGGACTTGCTTGTGGTTTGGAACCCCTTTGAACTCGAATATTCTTTCCACCGTGCATAACTAATCCAAGAACTTTGCCGCGGACAATCCACCTTGGAACACAGTCATCTCTATTTTCAGTCAGGATTCCCAACTGCGGCTGTCTCTTTCATGCGGGTTCACTGGAGCCTCCATTTGCACCCTGTCATAGAAAGGGTTCAGGCGGGTTTCATCTTCCTCTTCAGTTTCTTCATCTTGGCCAGAAGTTACCAAGTGAAGAATACAGGCCGTCAAGTCTTTGACTTGTCTTCGAAGCATGGCAAGTTCGTCTCGTGTCTGAATCTCCGTCATCGGAACAGTGCGAGCGCCTCTTCTTTTCGGTGGCACGATCAATCCGTCGCCAACCATAGGAACGAAGCAGCTCTGATACCAATCTGGCGCAGCCTAAATACCAAGATCAAACAAAACCAAGAAAGAACAAGTAACAAGAAGAACTCGTATGAAATCTCACATATGCCGTGAAGATAAAATTTTATTCAATCTCCAAAAAACTCCCCAATTCCAATCCTCCATCTCTTTTATTACATTTCAAAAAGATTTCCAAAATTTAAAAAGAAGCTAAAATTATATTGGCATATCTACCTAAAACACTAACCTTTCCCTAGGCTAAAAACTAACTAAATAAGAAAAGCAACTATAGCTTATCAAATCTAGAAAATAAACTCAATAAAAAAATGATAACTCAACTTTAGGAAACAAAATATTAAGAGAATAGGTTTTATAGCATTTTCCCAAATCGTCAAGATTGCAGGATCTTGCAAGTTTCCAATAACACACATTTTCAATAACTCCACCATGTAAACTTGCAAGTTTCTTCCAAAAATAGTTCCTTATTCACGAAAACTTTCGTACTTTCCACTTATGAAACTTCCATTTGTGAATCTTCCTAAAATAACCATCCTCAAAATTTGCTGCTAATTTTTGGATTGCATCAGCACTCCCTGCTGAGAAGAATTCGCCCTCGAATTCGATACATTATCATCCGACAAATCTTCTTCGCTTTCTCATTTCAACCATACAATCTTGTGGGGATTTAGATGATCTGTGAAGTTAATCTGTAACTTGGTCGTGGTAGACTCCGATAGGATGTTCTCACAACTCCTACCGTCAATAACCAACGAGGAAATTTTTTTGTACACCGTACATGTAGAATGAACATTATTGTCTCTAAGATAGTTGAGAAAATTATCTAGAAGTGAAATCATTTCCTTTTGAATGACAAAGGCTTCCCCAACGTCACCATGTAGCTCAAATATTTTATCATCATCCCCGTACTCATCATAAACGGGTTGTAGTTCTACTATTTCATCTTCATCATCGTACTCGTCATAGATGGGTTCATCTTTACTTGCCTTGTCGAAATCAATAAGCAACTGCTTGCCTCCTCGATTCTGTAGTTGTTGATGAGGAAACTGAAGGCAGTTAAAAGGAAGAAAATCTCCTTTCAATTTCTTCTTCATCTTCTCCCAAGTGCTGATTTTGGACTTTCCATGAAAGAATCGTGTTAGTTCCAGTTGTGTCCACCATGCCAAGGCTTGTCCCCTCAGCTTCAAAGCCACAAGTTGGACTTGATTGTGGTTTGGAACCCATTTGAACTCGAATATTCTTTCCACAGTGCATAACCAATGCAAGAACTCTTCCGCGGACAACCCACTTTGGAACTCGGGCATCTCTATTTTCAGTCCGGATTTCCAACTGCGGCTGTATCTTTGATGCAGTCCACACCCATGAGGTTGACGAGTTTGAAGCCCATATGAACCATCCTAAGCAAGTGAGAAGCTCAGCCCGCATCCAAGCCCAACACAAGGCCCATGTCCAACTTGAATCCATTAAGCATAAAGACCACCATGGACACGTTGATCGAGCTGGAGTCCCGCATTAATGAGTCTGACCACCTTTTGGAGTCAGTTTGTGGACCTCTAGATGGACGAATTAGAGACAATGCTTAACTAAGAAGTTGTAGGTCTTTGAATTATCTTTCCAACAGATATTCATGGTCCTAAGTTGGCTCAGTGGTTGAAGAGTTATGGCTATTTTGGTAGACTGTGTTTGCTAGCTTTGACTAGTTAATGTGTTGAGAGTTCCTAAACTATTAATGCTGTATGTGAGTCCCTAAACTAGTTAGTGGACTAGTTTGAAAGCATTTTCTCATGTATTTGTCTATTTAAAGAGTATCAAACATATGTAATGGAGTTAGTTGAATATTTGAATGAAAATTTGCTTAGTGCATTTTCCGTTGAACCTTGAAGAGTTCTTCCTTGAAACCTAGAAGAGTTTCACTATATGAGCTTTCCCCTATTGTTTGCATCCTTGAAGAGTTGCAACCATCAATCTAGAAGAATTGATGTTACCTATCTTCCTTGGCAACCTAGAAGAGTAGCCATTGAAGTTATCTTTCTCTATTTTACCCCACTCTATTTCCAGAAACCTGTCCATTCACATTCATCTACTTCTATCACCATTTCGAGCTTTTTCCAGTATTTTTCTGAGCAACCTTTTGTCAGCAAAGTTGTAGATCTTTGTGTCCTTGAAATTTTGGCTTTTGAGTCAAGTCATTCCGACCTATATCGAGGGCGATACGCTCATTTTACCGAGCTAGCGCAAATCTGTTTTTCTTGAATCCAAATTCTTGAGCAATTGAGTGTGTGTCTGTCACTCTCCTGATCCTTAGTCCAAGAAGCCTATGAGAGGCTTGCATCATTTTGGTATCAGAGCTTTGGAGGAGAGGACAATGCCTCCAAGACAAGCCCGACGTCGAGGTGGTAGAACAATCCCCTTGGATGAAGTACACACATTTGCTGAAAACTTGCAGCAGCATATGCAACAACAAATCAATGATTTGCTTCAAGAAGTTGAACGTCTTCATGCTAAAGCAAACAATCATCCACCCCATTCCAGATCCGGAAGAACCAATGGTGATTCTTCTTCTTCAGAAAGTGTTCAATCTTTGCGACAAGGTAGGTGCCCTCAACCCCACACACAAGGTGTTCGAGAACCGGATTGGGAAAAGGAAATCAAGAGAGACATTCCAGAATTTCTAGGAACTGATTCCCCTGATGAAATTATTGATTGGTTAACACTTGTGAATGAAGTTTTTGATCATAGAAATGTCCCGGAAGAGCGTCGTGTTGGCATCATTGCCATGCGATTCCGAGGCAAGGCCATAGCTTGGTGGAGACGTGAGAAGCAAACCCGCCACTCTGCCGGTAAGGTTCTTATCACTCGGTGGAGAAAGATGGAGGATAAGATCCGCAAGCACTTCCTTCCCAAAGGTTATAAGAGGGATTTGTACCAACGGTACCAAAATTTGAGGCAAGGTACGCGATCGGTGGAACAATACACCAATGAATTCAATGAGTTGGTAATTCGCAACAACATTCAAGATCCGCAGGAGATGCTCGTGAACAAGTATTTGGGAGGCCTTCAACTTCATATCCAAGACACCCTTGATATTCTTGACATCTGGGATTTGGGAGATGCACACCAAAGAGCTCTCAAGGTGGAGCGTTCGCGCTCTCGAAAGCAACAATCCACATCCTTCACAAATCGAGCAGTTCAAGGTTCGGTTGGCACCACCAAAGCCGGAAACACAAGTGCACACACCAATAGCATCAACAAAGCCTCTGCCCCGCCCAAGGGTTCTAATCAACCCCCTCCTACCGGTCAAAGCTCTACAACCGGTATGCGTTGTTATTCATGTGGTGAGATAGGACATCGTGCTAGCAATTGTCGGAAGCGACAAGCGGGTAAAACATTACTTGTGGAAAATGAATATGATGATCCGGGTGAGGAAGACATTAATATTGACCCAAAGGATGATGAGAGTAACTTGGAGGATGAGCAAGTGCTTAATGCCGATACCGGTGAGTTCCTTATGATACGGAAAATTTTTCTAACTCCAAAACAAGAAGCTGGAAATCGTTGGTTGCGCAACAACATTTTCCACTCGGCATGCACCGTTTCTGGAAAGGTATGTCGATTAATCATTGATTCCGGATGTTGTGAAAATGTAATTTCTGAGGCGGCGGCAAGCAAGCTGAAATTGGAGTTGAAAGAACATCCAACCCCTTACAAGATGTCTTGGTTGAAGCGAGGTATGGAGGTAACCGTTTCCAAACGTTGTCTTGTCAATCTTTCTATTACTTCCATCTACTTTGACAAGATATGGTGTGATGTTATACCTATGGATTGTAGTCATATCATCCTTGGCCGTCCATGGCAATTTGATAAGAAAACAATCCATGACGGGTATCACACACTTACTCTTTTGACTATAGAGGAAAGAAGATTACTTTAGCACCTAGTAAAGAGCCAATTCAAACTCCTTTGGTTGAAAACTCCCCATCCTCTAATTTTCTTATGATGAAATATGTAAAGAGTGTTATGGAAGGGGTTAGTGTTATATACATCTTACTTAACAAGTCCGATATTGGAGATGTGGTTGCACCAATCATTCCGAACCAAGTCAACCCTCTTTTGGAAGAATTAAAAGATATATTTCCATTAGACCTTCAGCACCAAATTGACTTGCTGCCCGGTGCATCTTTACCCAACCTAGCTCACTATCGGATGAGTCCAGTGGAGCATGAAGAACTACAACGGCAAATCATGGAACTATTGAACAAAGGTTTCATAAGGGAGAGCCTCAGCCCATGTGCCGTTCCAGCCCTTTTGGTACCGAAGAAAAATGGCACTTGGAGAATGTGTGTTGATAGTAGAGCCATCAACAAAATCACCATCAAATACCGCTTTCCGATCCCTCGTCTTGATGATCTCTTGGACTAACTTTCCGGTGCCACCATCTCTTCAAAGGTAGACTTAAAGAGTGGATATCATCAAATCTGAATCACGCCCTGAGATGAATGGAAGACGGCGTTCAAGACCAAAGATGGACTATTTGAGTGGCTAGTCATGCCATTTGGATTGTCTAATGCACCTTCCACCTTCATGAGGTTCATGACACAGGTTCTAAAGCCGTATCTTGGACGTTTTGTGGTTGTTTATTTTGAAGATATTTTGATTTTTACAAAGACTACTAATGAGCACTTGTAGCACCTTCAAGATGTGTTACGCTTGCTAAGGCAAGAACGCTTATTTGCAGCTCCTGAAAAGTGTTACTTCATGTGCCACAAATCCTATTCCTTGGATTTAACATTTCAAGAGAAGGGATTTCAGTTGATGATGCCAAGATCAAGGTGATCAAAGAATGACAAACCCCAATAAACGTGCATGAAGTTTGAAGTTTCCATGGCCTAGCTTCCTTCTACCGATGATTCATTGCACACTTCAGTTCTATTGCTACCCCACTCACTTCTTGTATGAAGAAAGGTGTTTTTGACTGGACCACTGAAGCCCAAAGAAGCTTTGAACAACTCAAGGAAAAGTTATGTACAGCCCCGGTCCTTGCGCTTCCCAACTTCGATCTCATTTTTTAGGTACATTGTGATGCATCCAGAACCGGCATAGGAGGAGTTCTAAGTCAAGGAGGACGTCCCATTGAGAAACTCAAATATAGTACCTATGATTTGGAGTTTTATGCCTTGTTTCGCACACTTGAGCATTGGAGGCAATACCTAATCCATAGAGAATTTATTTTGTACACTGACCATGAAGCATTGAATATTTTCAAGATTTCACCTTCAACATCAAGCACAAGGCGGGTGTACAAAATCAGGTTGCCGATGCTCTCAGCCGAAAGAAAAGCTTGCTCAATATCATGCGCACTACTGTGCTCGGCTTTGACTCCTTCCAACAGCTATACATGGAGGATGAATACTTCTCCAAACTCATATCATATGCTCAAGATGAGAAACTTGTTGATTTCACCTTATGTGATGGTTTTCTCTTCAAAGGAAATCGCTTATATGTACCGGATTGCTCTCTTCGGCAAAAGATGATTGGTGAGATACATAATGAAGGTCATTTCGGTCGTGACAAAACTCTCCAACTTGTTTCAGCAAAGTACTTTTGGTCACATCAGAAACAGGATGTACATCGTTATGTTATGAGATGCCGAAATTGCCAAATTGGTAAGGGACAAACTACAAATGCCGGTCTCTATTTGCCTTTGCCTATACCACATGCCCCATGAGAGGATATATCCATGGATTTTGTCCTTGGATTGCCACGGACACACCGAGGAATGGATTCCATATTTGTGGTCGTTGATAGATTTTCCAAAATGGCACATTTCATACCTTGCCAAAAGATTATGGATGCCTCACGCATTGCTAGCTTATTGTTCAAAGAAATCTTCAGAATGCATGGAGTACCAAATACCATCACTTCAGACCGAGACACAAAGTTCCTTAGTCACTTTTGGCGTCAATTATGAAAGAGTATTGGGACCACACTGCAGTATAGCACTTTGTTCCACCCTCAAACTGATGGGCGAACCGAAGTTGTAAACCGATCATTGGGAAATTTGTTGAGAACCTTGATTGATGACAATCCCCGTTCTTGGGAAGACCGCCTATCACTTGGAGAATTTGCTTACAATAGTTCGGTGAACCGTTCTACAGGTTGCAGCCCTTTCTTGGTTATCTATGGGCGACAACCCAAGTCAGCAATAGATCTTGCACCTATTCCATTTGTTGAAAAGCCCATTGCCCAAGTTGAAGATTTTGTATCTCAAATGAAGCTTATACATGAAGATGTTCATCGTAAGCTGGAAAGTAAATCTGAGGCCTATAAGAAGGCTGTTGATAAGAGGCGTCGTGGAGTCATATTTGAACCCAGAGATTTTGTTTGGGCTTACTTGCCACCAGAACGTCACCCCGTTGGAAGCTACAACAAGCTTAGCGATAGAAAGCTTGGTCCACTTGCAGTACTTGAACGCATCAATCCCAATGCGTATCGTCTCAAGCTTCCTTCCCATATGAAGATACATGATGTGTTTAACGTCCGCCATTTGACACCTTATATGGGAGATTCCACTGATGATGATACCTCAAATTCAGAGACGAATTCTTTCAAACAATGGGGGAATGATGCAGCCCACACCCATAAGGTTGACAAGTTTGAAGCCCAGATGAACCATCCTAAGCAAGTGAGAAGGTCAGCCCGCATCCAAGCCCAACACAAGGCCCATGTCCAACTTGAATCCATTAAGCATAAAGACCAACATGGACACGTTGATCGAGCTGGAGTCCCGCATTAATGAGTCTGACCACTTTTTGGAGTCCGTTTGTGGACCACTTTTTGGAGTCCGTTTGTGGACCTCTAGATGGACGAATTAGAGACAATGCTTAACTAGGAAGTTGTAGGTCTTTGAATTATCTTTCCAACAGATATTCATGGTCCTAAGTTGGCTCAGTGGTTGAAGAGTTATGGTTATTTTGGTAGACTGTGTTTGCTAGCTTTGACTAGTTAATGTGTTGAGAGTTCCTAAACTATTAATGTTGTATGTGAGTCCCTAAACTAGTTAGTGGACTAGTTTGAACGCATTTTCTCATGTATTTGTCTATTTAAAGAGTATCAAACATATGTAATGGAGTTAGTTGAATATTTGAATGAAAATTTGCTTAGTGCATTTTCCGTTGAACCTTGAAGAGTTCTTCCTTGAAACCTAGAAGAGTTTCACTCCTTCCTTGAAGAGTATGAGCTTTCCCTTATTGTTTGCATCCTTGAAGAGTTGCAACCATCAATCTAGAAGAATTGATGTTACCTATCTTCTTTGGCAACCTAGAAGAGTAGCCATTGAAGTTATCTTTCTCTATTTTACCCCACTTTATTTCCAGAAACCTGTCCATTCACATTCATCTACTTCTATCACCATTTCGAGCCCTTTCCAGTATTTTTTTGAGCAACCTTTTGTCAGCAAAGTTGTAGATCTTTGTGTCCTTGAAATTTTGGCTTTTGAGTCAAGTCATTCCGACCTATATCGAGGGCGATACGCTCATTTTACCGAGCTAGCGCAAATTTGTTTTTCTTGAATCCGAATTCTTGAGCAATTGAGTGTGTGTCTGTCACTCTCCCGATCCTTAGTCCAAGAAGCCTAGGAGAGGCTTGCATCACTCTTTCATGCGGGTTCACTGGAGCCTCCATTTCCACCCTGTTATATAAAGGGTTCAGGCGGGTTTCATCTTCCTCTTCAGTTTCTTCATCTTGGCCAGAAGTTAGCAAAAGAAGAATACGGGCCGTCAAGTCTTCGACTTGTCTTCAAAGCATGGCAAGTTCGTCTCGTGTCTGAATCTCCGCCATCGGAACAGTGCGAGCGCCTCTTCTTTTCGGTGGCACTATCGATCCGTCACCAACCGCAGGAACGAAGCAGCTCTGATACCAATCTGGTGCAGCCTAAATGCCAAGATCAAACAAAACCAAGAAAGAACAAGTAACAAGAAGAACTCGTACGAAATCTCACGTATGCCGTGAAGATAAAATTTTATTCAATCTCCAAAAAACTCCCCAATTCCAATCATCCATCTCTTTTATTACATTTCAAAAAGATTTCCAAAATCTAAAAAGAAGCTAAAATTATATTGGCACATCTACCTAAACACTAAACTTTCCCTAGGCTAAAAACTAACTAAATAAGAAAAGCAACTATAGCTTATCAAATCTAGAAAACAAACTAAATAAGAAAATGGTAACTCAGCTTTAGGAAACAAAATATTAAGAGAATAGGAAATAACATTTTCCCAAATCTTCAAGATTGCAGGATCTTGCAAGTTTCCAATAACACACATTTCCAATAACTCCACCATGTAAACTTGCAAGTTTCTTCCAAAAATAGTTTCTTATTCACGGAAACTTTCGTATTTTCCACTTATGAAACTTCCATTTGTGAATCTTCCTAAAATAACCATCCTCAAAATTTGCTGCTACGTTTTGGATTGCAGTATTCAACAATTTAAGAGAAACGGGCCCCACGGTGTGGGAAACTCATTATGAAAAATGAGCACACCTATTAAATTAACAGTCAAAAGGTACCAAAAAAGGGTTACAAGTAAAAGTGACAAAACTATTTTATGTGGATTAAGTGGAACCAGGGTCGTTGGAGGGCCCACATGTCACTCTCTCAATGAGCAGTGGGGCCACCACATGAGATGGAGTGACAAAGTAAGAACAAGTGGAGCCTGCAAAAGAGAGTCGTAATGGGAAGACACCAAGATAGGATTTGCATAGCACATATTGTGGTTTTAAAGATAGAGCAGCCAAACAGAGTGACACTTTTGAGAACTACTGAGGCTTACATGCATGATTCGAATAGGTTGAAAGTAAAAGTAATGTTAAATCGCCTCAAATTAAGGAGATCCATCCGTACAAAAAAATCATCACACTGCCAATAACCCCATAACCACTTGAATCAAGTCAATTGGAACGTCAGACACTTTGATCGAGCATTGAACGCAACCCTAAAGGTTAATCATGTCCATCCAAGCCTTAAATCTAGGATCCAATGGAATAGATCCGTTCAAGCAAGATTTAATCGTAAGAAGACCTTGTTCTTCCTTTGGGGCAATTTCAGTATTTTTTAAGCTGCACAAGAATTTTAGGGCAATTTCAGTAATTTTTTGACCTTTTTTCAAATCGATTACACTCTTTTTCCAAAATGAGATCAGGTCGTTCCAAAATTGCAAATATCTAGGGTTCGTTCACTTCTTTACCATGAAAAGGAAAGGGAACAAACATGGCAAAATGGAAAAGAAAGAAAAAGAAATAGGATGGAAAACATGTAAGAAGGGTGTTCAGTTTTCAGGAAACTAGACAAGAAATACTGAAAGATGCGTTTAGTTGCATAGAAACTCAACAGAAACATTCCAACCATCATGTGAAACCTAAAATTGGATAGTATAGACATGTAATATGGGGCTCACATAGTATATACACAACAAATGCGGCCAAAGTAAGTGGGTCAAACACATGATTTACAATTGAAAATTTAAATTAACAAGATTACAAGTGTAACAAGTAAAACAAGCCCCAAATCCAATCAATATTCAAAGCCTCCATCCTTAAAATTGTACCAAATTAATGCCTATTTATCCTAGATGGAAGCTCCTTCTTTTGTCAAAAAATCAACTCATTTCATACAACATGGACCCAAAGTAAAATGCAACTAATGCAACTCCACCACAGACAAAAAGAATGATGGACCCAAAATAACATACAACATGGATCATAAGCATACTACCTACCGTGGCAAGAAAGAATGTTGGACTTCATCTCCTACAACAAATAGATCTATCACTTTCAAGTTCTTGTATAGCAATCAAGGATCACAATCCTTCACAAAACTTACCAACTATAAATAGATGAACAAGAACTAATCAACATGGTTTCAATTGATCAACTACGTCCAAGTCGAGCTAAATCTCAAGGGTCAACCAGCTACTCAGCTAGGACTCCATGCCTCGTAATCACCACACTCAAGATGACAGTACAAGAAAACTGAGTGTTACCTGCAGACTGCGGTCAAGACCACCACCGGTATAGGTTATACTGGCGTAAAGATTGTAATATTTTTACCAGTGCTTCTTACCGCCGGTATAACAATGAGACAAAATCTTAATTTGTTTTTGAAGGGAAAAATACACTTAGACCCCCTGTGGTTTCTGACACATTCAACTTATCCCCAAAAGTTTAAAAAGTTACAAGTAGACCACCTGTGGTTTCAAAACGTGACAAGTACACCCCCTCCGTCAACTGTCTGTCAGTTTAACCTGACGGAAAGACTAAAACTAACCATGGTTAATATTTTGAGGACATAAATACCCTCATTTGCAGAGGGATTAGGGTTACGCCATTTCCCACCACCGTCGTCGCCCCTCCGGCCTCCGCCTTCGTCGCCACCTTTGGCCACCGCCACTGTCGCCATCTCTGGCAACCGCAGTCACCTCCACTACAGACAATCGGACCCCACCCCATGGCTACATCAAACCCACATTTAAAGAAAAAAAACTTTGATAAAAACAAAAAAATAAAGCCCTAAAACATTAGGGTTTTTGTGCAAATCATTATAATGATGTGAATGAAGACAAATAAAACTCCTAAATGGAGGGTTTATGTTGATAAATCAACAAGGGTTTGAATCAAACCCCAATTTTTAGTTTTCAAGTATGAAAACCCTAATTTTCATTTGGGGAAGACGAGGGCATTTGGTTTTTCCCCCACGCAGTCAGCTCTGTCCAGTTAAAAAACCACAATGAAACCACAGGGGGTCTACTTGTAACATTTTAAACTTATGTCAGAAACCAGGTCTAAGTGTATTTTTCCCTTTTTTGAATGGTAAGACAAAATCTCAATTTAAAAATATATTTACGGTCATGAACGTTGGTAAATACCTATTTTGGAAAAGTAATTAATCGAATCCACTGATGTCGTTGTACTGCTATTTTTCTAATTAAAAATCAATCAAATTATCTATCTATATATAATAAAGAGGAAGGGGGGTTTACTGTTGACCGCTGATGTGGCAGCCCTCCCCTTCCTCCCTCGAATCTACATGGCGCAGAGATTTTCAAACGTGACATTTTTTTGGTATTTTCCTAAAAATTAGGGGTTTGTTTCCTGAACTTACGTCTCACCAAAATTCGAAAGGTCTCCACTCAGATCAAGAATTGTAGCGCCCTTTTTTATATTAATTTCTGTTATTAATGGATTTTACATAGGACGATTCTTTTCCAAAATCTCATACGTTCCTTCCAATTATTGCTGAATTCGTTTCCATCTTTTCCCCTTCCATTGAACAAAACCCTAAACATGATCTACATAAAATCCCTTTCAGATTCCCGTTTCCATTCCGTTAAATCTCTCTCTCTCTCTCTCTCTCTCTCTCTCTCTCTCTCTCTCAACGGACCAGCGGGACCAGAACCCGTTTTCCCGTGGAGGATGACCCTTCAGCTATATACTCACCTCCCATTCTTTCTTCGAATGATTACTTTCAGTGTGCCTTCATCAAGACACTTGACCTTTGATTGTACCATCTTTTACTTTTCATTATGTGCTCTCAATCGCTATATTGAAGTAGTTTTATGGAAAATGTAAAAATCCTCATTATGTAGGTGCAATCTGGATTGTAGGTACAGTACAATGCTATTCAGAAAATAAGGGAGCCTCTGTCCATGATCCATCAGAGAAAACAGAACTTCGCATCAACCTTATCTAGAGAAGCTATATTTGAGCAACAAGGTTATTTTTTTCTTTTGACCAATGATATCTGCCATTGATTTATTTAGTGTTTTATCCTTTTTATTAATGCTGCTTGATTATTTGGGTGTTTTGTTTTGTAAGGCGATATGATACTTCTCATGTTACAAATAGATATGATTTATCATATCGCAATTCTATTAAAATTTTCATTTTGTGTAGTAAGTGTTAAAATCATTTATGTTTTAATGCAGGGCTTATGATCAATCTGCGATAAGTTCAGGGAATTGATGCCGCCATCTATTTCAAAGTGAGCAGTTATAACGAAGATCTTGGGCAGGTAGTGTGGAATGCATGTTTCTTTTTTGTCAGTTTTATTTTCATTTTCCCTCTCATATGAGGAGTAGGTGCTGATGGATTTTCTTAAAGGAACAACCAAAATATACGTGGCAGTATTATAGCCCATCTTAGGCTCTGTTCACTTGTTTTCCCGGGAAAGGAAAAGAAAAGGTTTCCCGGGATTCTGACGTGGCATTAGGAAAAGAAATCCAGGGAAACTGTGTAGGAAAAGATTTCCCGCGCCTGTTCACGTGCGCAGGATCTATGCAGGAAAATGTTTCCCGAGAAACTGCTTGCCCACCTTTTATCACTAGTTTTCCCGGGAAAGCAAATCCGACCAAAATAATGGGATTTGGTTTCCCACACTAGTGAGAAAAGAGACATTTCCACGTCATTTTTGGCAATTCCATGTCATTATTTGACATATTCCACCCAGGCTTGTTATTTTCTCAGGAAAGCAAGTGAACACCAAAATTATGTCTTGTCAAGGTCTTGTCAAGAAAAAATGAGTCTGTTTCTAGGGATTTGCTTTCCCGGGAACGCAAGTGAACAGAGCCTAATGTTTTCTCTTTCCAGTTTTCCGTTTTATAGCCATCTTAACATTACGGAAAAAAATCATTGATTTTCCATAGATCACGATTCACCCTAATTTATAGCTATAAATATATTCATCCTAATTTATAGCCATAAATAGGGCTGCAACAGGGTCGGGTTTTTCAAAACCCTAGCCCAACCTCGGATCCCATTATCTCGGCCCTGACCTGCCTTGACCCTGAGTCAGGGCTGGAAAACCTCAACCCATTGCCAGCCCTACAGGGCTCAGTGCGGCCCTGGCCCGCCCTGATTGGGTCGGGCCGGACTGGGCCTGATTGACCCTAGTGCAAATACCTGTTAAGAGTGCCAAAAATAAAGCAAGCACATATCATATAGAACAAAATGATCAATAAACCGAGAAATGGAACAAAATAAGACAATATGAATTCAACAACATAACAGGCAACAGAGACAATTAATAATAATAATCTAAAGAAATATCAATCCAAGATAATAGAAAACATAAGCAAAAGAAATATGCACAGATTGTTAAATTCTATAATAGAAAACTCAGGGCGGGTCAGGGCTGACATGGCCAAACTTGCACCCCTAGCCATAAATATAACCCATCCCTTAACGTTACGGAATAAAATCCTGATTTTCACTAAATCACGATTTATCCTAATTTATTGTCATAAATATGGCCCATCCCAATTTATTTCCATAATTCATTTCCATAAATATAATGCATCGCTCAACTTACTTTTCCTCTTCAGGTTTCGTTAGATCATGACTCATCTCTAATTTTTTTTTTTTCCAAAAAATAGCTTAACGTTTTCTCTTCCCCTTCTATATCCCTGTTTTTTTTTAAGTTAACATGCCTCTCCGATTATCCTCCTAAATATTTAAAAAACCCACTAGAATATACAAAAAGTTGTAACTGAATCACCATCAAAGAAAGGGGATCTAATGATCTATAAGTGGTAGAGACACGTTATTCTTCAAATGGGACCCACACCCTTCTGGCACTCGCTTCTAGCACAAAGAACACACTTTTAGGACCTGTGGCATCTTGGATAGCAGGTCGGATGTCTTCACCAGTCAAATCATCACAAGGGTCCGGTTCCTGCAAAAATGTCGTCCAGCACTTTATCTAAACAAACAGTAGCTACTCGCTACCATTTTATAGGCTAGGCAAATGGGTGGGGTGGGCCGGGCCGGGCCGGGTTTGACCCGACCCGTACGGGTCCGGGTCAAACGGGCGGGTCAAAGAGACCTAGAAAAATTTACGGGTCACAAACAGTAGCTGCCCGCGGGTCACCCGCTGACCCGCTTCATTATAGTGAATGTGGTTTTGTTTTTAAAAACCTCTCTGCCAGGTGCCGTACGCTAAGACGCTCGTCACACATGTTACCTCAAACATGTGCGAATATATCACTTCTCTCAGAGAGGTTGCCGACATTTTTTCTACCAAAAGTTAAAAGGAAAATTTGTACTGACGAAATTATCCTCGACCCACAATGAAAGAATTTAATCAATTGTCAACTAAAAGAACTGTAGTTTGGGTATTCAGGGGATCATTATTGTCATTAGACCTGGCAATAAGTGACCCGGACCCGCGGGTCGACCCGTCCCGTCCATAATTTCCGAGTCCAAGTCCGAAAATAGTGACCTGTTTAATTTTGACCCGCGGGTCCACCTGGCCCTTCAAAAATGGTCTGGGTCAGGTGCACCTGCGGGTGCCCGTTAAAGAGGGAATACTTTTTGGGCTAATGATGTCCATTAAAAAGTGGAATACATTTTGGGGAGAGGATGTGAAAATATGTTAAAGTTGTGAGGGCATTTTCGTTAACAAATAACAGCAACCGTGGTCTTACTTTTTCTTCCCTGTCATTTCATGCCAAAAAAGAAGAGAAATTACCTTTTTCCTGTCATTGCTTCTAATTCCTTATCCCAAGGCAAAATAGTAGCAATTAAATGCTTGGGCATCAAGAGAAATAGAGTCAAAGCTATTAAAGAGGGAGAAAAAGCAAAAGAGTTTATGTTTTTAAAAGAACCAAATTTCTTTAAAAAAAAAAAAAACTGTTAACCCGCGGGTTGAGCCGGCCCGTGCGGGTCCAGCATTAGTGACCCGTAAAATTTTCATGGTCATTTTGACCCTGACCCGTACGGGCCGGGTCAAACCCGGCCCGCCCACTTGTTTGCCAAGTCTAACTGCCATGACTACGACAGCTCAACTTGAGAAGTGGGATTTTAATGATTTGACGAAAATACCCTCACAAGTTTTAGCTATTTTCGTCACGTAACTTATATTCCTCTCCCCTAAAAAGTATTCGGCTTTTTTTAACGGGCACCCGCAGGCCACCTTGCCCGGATCAGTTTTGACGGGCCAGGTGGACCCACGGGTAAATTTGAAATGGGTCACTTCATTGGGACCTGGACCCGGAAATTAGTCGACCCGCGGCTCTAGGTCACTTCTTGCCAGGTCTACCATTTTATTGCGAGTGAGTTTATGTGCATTTAGTTTAACGGTGAATTCTATGGTAATAAAAACAACAGTTAAACAGTGATCTAAAGAGATAAAGAAAACTTTTAACTATAGACAACACCTTGACCAGATTAAATCATGAAGCCCATCATTTAATGCCTGTCCAAAATAATACAACAACGATCATTAAGCAACCAAGAGAAAAGATCAAACACCTCTAAGCCCTTCACGAAAATTGACAGACAAATATAGTGCAACCCAAAACAGTTAGGGGCCGTTTGGATACGCGGATTTTAGAATCCAGGTTTTTAGTTTGAAAACAGTGTAAAAGAGGGTTCATGATGAAGTTGTGGTATGCTGTCCTGACAGCTTTTCTTGAATTTTAAGTGAGAAATTCAGTTTCTAACATCTCTACTGCATCCTGAGATTTCTAAAACCTAGAAATATGAGAGGATCTCCTACTCTCTTGCTCACAGAAAGAAGGGCGAGAAGGAAAAAAAAAAAGTAAAAAGCGATGGCTGGTCTGCTGCTTCTCTTGTCTTTTAGCTACAATTTTGAAGAAATCCCCTAGACTTTTTTTTCTTTTTTTTTTGAAATGGCACCCAAAACAGTTTGATTACTTCACCAAAAGTAGGATGTGTGGATCTATCACACACCACATAACAAAATATTAAAAACACCCTATATTCCACATGTTCTCAATATGAATCCGCCCAGGTAGTGGTTATCATGAGCATATTTTGGGAAAAATTGCGTCAGTAGCCCATACCAATTTTACATTTTTTTTTGGGGGAAATGATATTTCTTCCCCTTTTTTTCCTTTCATAAAGGAGCCACTCATTCATCTTCCATTTGCATCCCCAAAGGGATAGGGATAAGGATTCGAGGATGAGGAGGAAGGGGAATCCATCAAGATATTTGGCTCCAAATAAAGCTAGAGGCTCCGACCCTTCACAAAATTCATTTTGAATCCTTTCATCATTAATAACCTCAAGATACCATCCACTAGGCCCTATTTGGGTAGTTAAAAAGTGATAAAAACTACTGACATGGAAAGCCCTTTTGTAAGTTTGCATCACTTTTCTTTGTTTGGTTGTGCAAGGAAAGGCATTCCCCAAGGTAGGAAGGCTAGTCCGCATAGAAAAATAAATAAACATATTTCATCTTAAAACCTCAGATGTAGTTTACCTTTTTCGTCTAGAAAAAAATGCTGAGTGACATTTTCACAGGGGTCGATTGGTTTTTGGTCATATGGTATATAACTTTGTTATGATATTTGTGTCCCATTGGTTTTTTTACAGTTGAGCCTGACATATCCCACTAGTAGATGGTTAGTTTATATGTGGGCTCTATTATTTTTGGAACATTATGCCCTTTATGTGGGCCCTACTGGTACGTAACACATTACTATATTATAAGCCTCGTTAATATTTTGCTAGCAGGCCCTCCATATTAGCCAACCAATAAATTAGAAAGTCTATTACTTTTGGACATTATGCCCTCAATGTAGTCCCTACTAATATATGACTGATTCTATGCATGTAGGTCTCAATAGTTTTCGGCAACGAAGCCTACATCTAAGTAGAAATTATATTGGCTCTGACCGTCAAGTCCCGTAGGTGGTACGATAGAAGTACCATCCATGATATTTGATCCAACAGCTTCTGTTGGACCAAATATCAAGGGTGCAGGTACCTCTTTACGGTACTTGACGGTAGGGCACCGTATAAAAACTCACATCTAAGTATAAATAATGTTCATTTTCCTTTTCCATGTAACAAGCATCTAAATAGGAGAAATGGCTTTTGTCAACACTACAAGAAAAGTTGTAATTATTGGCGGATATTTACCGGCGCTCGGAAAAAGCGTCGCTAAATATCAATATTTCCTAGCGGTTACGATTAAACCGCCGGCATACAACGAAGGTTCCCACATAAAATGGTAAAATCCGCTGGAGGATTCCCCAGCGGTTTTGACCGTCGTGGAAAAAGTATATTACCGGCGGTCATAAGTTAAACTGCAGGGATACGTTTAAAGAAGGGAAAAATTGTAATTACAAATGATAAATCCCGAAGCTTGGCCCGTGGGAAACCCAATTTTCATTATTTTCTCTTTCGTGCGGAAACGTCTATTTTTCGCTCTTCGAGTGGAGAAATCCTAACCGTTTTATCTTCCCCAATCTATCTAGGGTTCTCATTTTAACCTTTTCCCTTTCTCAGACCTTTTCAATTTAAACTAAATCCAGAGATTTGGGTGGAAAAAGAAGAAGAGGAGAAGGTACTTTCGTTTTACATCTAGGATTTCTCTTTTCTTCCAAAACGATTCATCGTTTCTTACAAAACGATTCATCATTTCATCAAGGTTTCATTGGGGTTTCTCTCTTTCTATCTCTCTTCACCGAAATCCCTAGATATATATAGGGTTTCGATTTCATTGACTGAGCTTGGGGTTTCGATTTTGGATTTTCTTTTCCATTTGGGTTTTGGTTTGTGTTTTTTTATGTGGTTTCAGTGTAATAGATGCTGTTTTTTATGTGGTTTCAGTGTAATAGCTAGGGATTTTGATATGGTTTTTGATGTGCTTCAGTGTAATAGATCTAGGGTTTCTCAGCTCTTTTATGTGAAAGATGGGGTTTGGGGTTTTGATGGGGTTTCGTTTTTCTCATGGAAATATCTGATATTGTGATTTTAATGCTCAGTGTGGTTTATTTATAAAATCATGTATTAGTATCTAATTAGTATCTACCTCTTGCTCAGTCTGGTTTATTTATAAAATCATGTATGATTGCCTTATTCTATAGGTCTGGAGAGTGCACCCTGTCCAACGGCAGAGACTCAGGAGACATCCGGGACATCACAAGTGAATGGTACTTCTCTCCTTGCTTGGATTTCCATATTTGTTGCTCTACAAGAGAGCTATGGGGCTTAGTAGATGATTTTTCCTTTTACATTCATGCTTAGTAGATGATTTTTCCCTTTACATGCATTCTTAGTCATGTAATGGCAACTTGATACTGAGGAGCTAATCTTTCTCGTTGTCTCTCTCCCTTGCCGGTGTAATATATATGATTTCCAAATGACATATATATTAGCCTTTCTACTATCCTTTTCTTGCTCCTATAGAAATACTCTGCTAGATACTACGTATTACATAACCTATTGGGCTTGACCTGTTAGGCTAATATATATGATTTTTCTATACTGAATTCTGCCTGTACTACATCAAGGACTTATTGTCCAACTTAAACAAACAAGGAAAAGTGATCCGAACCAATGCTGTCGGAACACATATAAATTTCATATGAGTAGTAACATCTCTTATTCTGATTCAAGGGAGGCAAAGTATATCAAACAAATCATTCAAAAAAAAAGAGTATATGAAACAGAACTAGTTGCTTGGGCTTCCACTCACAACCTACGAATTGGAATCATAGTGCACACCAACCCTTACAAACCAGCCTTGACTGCTTACCCAATAGGTCTGGCCTGAACTAAAGTTTAACTAATAATGGTTCAGCTACATAGAACCCTGTTCAGAAAGTGAATGTCCCCACCTGCTTATCTTCACATGACATGTCAGTTGTTGAGCAAATTTTAGGACTGCCACATATTGGGCTGCATCAATTTTGGTACTTGAACACAGAGCTCCTTATCTACCTCAGACAAAGACAAAACTTGGGCTCATAGTATTGTTGGAGAGTACACTCACCGGTAAGGTTTCACCTTTGTGGAAACTACTCGTTTTGAATTATCAGCCCCTACTCCGGAGAATGGTGTTGTGCTAAATCAGGGTATTTGACTCTTGTTCATGTACTGTTTAACCAGAGATCCTACTCTCCAAAGGGATTATCTTAAGTTGATGGATTGTTCTTGTTGGGTGACTACAAATTAACGCCATTTCAATTGCTTTGGGGCTCTTGAGAGGTAAAAGATAACTCTAGTCTGGGGCTGCCTATTTACACATCTAAATCAATTTCTATTCCTTGTGGTCATAGAAGGAGTGCTCAAAGGACTTGAGTAGAAACATTGACAACCATGGCAAGTTGAAGGCTATGTTACTGATCTTTATTGAATAAAACTGAAATCCCAAAAAACGGGAACACATCTCAAACTGCAAGAGAGATAGTTTTTTTGTAGTTCAAGCTATGTTTTGAGCTATCATTGTTTATACATAGGTATATTATTTATGGTCACTGGCATGTTTGTTTTTTCATTTTGCTACAATTATGCTTTGGATAATATTGTGTGTGGATGTTATGTGTATTACTGAATTTATTAACCATTATTATGTTATGTCTGCATGTGAGGCATTTCATAGCATTAACTCCGATTTGATAGAGTTCCCTTCTATTGAGTTGTCCACACTCCCTTTGATTTTAAAGATGCTAATGAACCTCTCTAATTCTGCTTTTTTTTTTTTTGGTTGATTTCTTTGACCTTACTCTTCTTTTCCATTGCCACACATGAGGTGTTTGTTTGGTTTTCTAAACTTCTATCATATTTGGCCATTGCATCTAGCAAATGCTTGTTTCTCTTTAATATTTTACTTGATACATCCGTGTTATTATACTCCTTGATGGTCTTTTTGTTCTTAATATCATCTGTGTTATCTTTCTTATCTCAGTTTGTAAGTTTCAACTAAAATCTCAAACTAGCCTAAGTTAATTTCTACCCATGTTTGCATTTTTTTCTCTATGAAACTCAATTTTTTTTCGGTGTGTGTGTGTGTCTCGGAATCAGGGTTCTGGAAAGGGATTTGGGTGGATGTTCTTAAGTAATTTGTTCTTCTTAGAGAGGAAAGCTAGGTGTTATGGGAAACCATCCCTTAAAGGATGGCCCATGGAGTGAAACACATGGGCTTTCACTGGCCAATTAATCATCAAACCATTAACATCTCTCTTGTCAACTTACCTGTTCATCATTTTGGATATGGACGGTGAAACCGCGTTGATTCATGCCCTATTTTTCTATCTTTAAGGACAAGATCATTGTTTCAATGTTTTAGGAATTCGTGTTCGCAAAGAACTCGGGATTCAGACCTCCAACTTTGAATATTTTTCCTTTCCAAACTTTGCATGTAGCGCCATCTTAAAAGGTATGAGACTTAAAGAATAAAGCTTTGTGTTCCTTTTGTTCTCCTTTGAAGGTGCTGAGTTTTATTCTTTAAGGGGTATATATCTACATTACATATGCTCTATTTATGTATGTGTGTATGAATGCAACTATAAGTTTATATGCAAGTAAGTATACATGTTCGTGTGCATACGTGAATGCTGTAGTTGGATTTTAGCTGAACTGTTGGCATCATACTCCCATCAGGTGGGCTCCACTTTGGATTACCCATTGACCCAAGATTGTTCTAATCAGACAATCCTTGCCCACATACCCATTTATAAGCATGGATTACCAAGCTAGGATATCATTATTCTTGAAGTCGTTCCTCATCTCAACCAAGAATATAGAATCCCATTTCGCATCGAAACTGGGATTCTATATTTTAACAAGTGTGTTTGACCTCAATGACACTTTGTTTTTCTTCAGCCGAACACATTCGTTCCAATCATTATCATTCTATTCTTAAGTAAATCAGGAGAGTAGTCATGGATAAAAGTTGGATGCAACTTCCAAGGTACGGCTCTCATAATGTAGGGTTAGTTTATTAAATTTGGATTTAACCAATTCGTTATCTTAATTTATAAGCCTCACGCATGTTCCCATTTTTGATAAAACAGAGTTGGCCCAGCATATAGCGCAGGGTTGTATCGGTTCCTTGATTTTGCATTCGCCAGAACTAATTATGGGAACAAGATCAAATGTCATGTGTTAAATGTGGCAACATTTATTTGGTTGATCGAATACAGGCCGAGGATCATTTGGTTGTCGATGGGATGCTTAAGGGCTACGATACATGGATTTTTCATGGGAAGGCAGTGCCATCGGCGTGTGTTATGATTGATAGTGATCGCCAAGTGCACGATGAACCGATACTACAAGATGAAATGCATGAAATGTTACACGACCTTAACCCATTGTTTAACCCTGCTATGGACAATGTGCCACCAGACGGTGGGGTTGATCTAGGAAATACAAGTACGGAGGGGCCAGATTCAAATTCGAAGAGATTTTTCAAATTATTAGAGGACGCTGAGCAGAAAGTATACCCGGGCAGTAAATTCACTAAATTATCCTCCTTTTTTTGGCTTTTTTCACATCAAGTGTCTCAATGGATGGAGCAACAAATCGTTCACTATGTTACTTGATCTGTTGAAGGAGGCACTTCCTGATGGTGACACCTTGCCAAAGTCATTTTATGAAATGAAGAAAATTATTAAGGATTTGGGCCTCGATTACAACAAGATAGATGCATGCCCTAACGATTGCATGTTGTATTGGAAGGAAGCTGCTAATGAATTTAAATGTCGCATATGTGGGGCATCCAGGTGGAGAACATATGCACTACATCCAGACGATGAGCCATCTGAGACATCTACAAAAGGAAAACAAATTCCTGCCAAGATTCTGCGTTACTTTCCACTGAAACCAAGATTGCAGAGGCTATACATGTCAAGGAAAATAGCATCTTTCATGACATGGCATGATGAGGGCTGCACAATAGATGGTATATTAAGGCATCCTGCAGACTCAACAGCATGGAAGACTTTGGACTGTAAGTATAAGGAGTTTAGTTCAGAGACTCGCAATGTTAGACTTGGGTTAGCAAGTGATGGCTTCAATCCCTTTAGGACGATGAGTATTGCTCACAGCGCGTGGCCAGTTGTTCTAATGCCATATAACTTGCCACCATGGATGTGCATGAAGCAACCGTATATGATCCTCTCACTGCTTATTCCAGGACCATCTTCACCAGGGAATGACATAGATATCTACTTGCAACCTTTGGTAGAAGAGTTGAAGGAACTATGGATTGATGGTGTGCAGACTTTTGACGCATCGAGGAATGAGATGTTTCAAATGCAAGCAGCTATGTTGTGGACGATTAGTGACTTCTCGGCGTATGCTAACTTGTCAGGGTGGAGCACCAAAGGAAAACTGGCTTCTCCATCTTGCCATAAAGAAACGTGTTCTCAAAGGCTGACTCATGGAAGTAAGCAATGCTACATGGGCCACCTGCGATTGTTACCGATCAATCACACATTTCGATCTATTAAGTCAGGTTTTGATGGGACAGAAGAAAGGAGGGTAGCTCTGATTCCGCTATCAGGCCGTCAAGTTCTGGATCAATTACAGAGCATTAACGTAACATTTGGCAAGAAGCCAGATACTAGTGGGAAGAAGCCAACTATAACTGGGAAGAAGACAGAAAACAATGGGAAGAAGCTAGATACATGTGGGAAAAAGCAAGATACACGTGGCAAGAAGTCAGATAACAGTGGGAAGAAGCTGAATACCCATAGAAAGAAAAGGAGGCGTGAGAAGAATCCCAATGAACCTGAGGAGAATACCGAAGAGAAGCCTCGTAAGGAACACAATTGGAAGAAGAAAAGTATATTTTTTTGTCTTCTTTATTGGGTATCGTTGTTATTTCGCCACAATCTAGATGTGATGCACATCGAGAAGAATGTTTGTGATAATGTCATTGGGATGTTACTAAATATTGAAGGAAAAACAAAGGATAGTGTAAAAGCGCGGCTAGATTTAAAGAAAATGAATGTTAGGAGAACGCTTCACCCAATAACTAAAGGAAATAACAAGACATACGTGCCCCCAACATGCTTCACAATGTCTCCAAAAGAGAAAGATATTTTCTACGGTGTCTTGAAACACGTCAAAGTTCCGGATGGTTATTCATCTAATATCTCACGACGTGTGAATATGAAGCAGCGCAAGATTTCAGGATTGAAGAGCCATGATTGCCATGTACTGATGCAACAGTTATTACCATTAGCTTTACGTTCATCATTGCCAAAGACCGTAAGCTCGGTATTGATTGAACTTTATAGCTTCTTTAGAGAGTTGTGTTCAAAGGTTCTCAAATCGGGCGAACTTATGAAATTGAAAAATAGGATAGCACTAACATTATGCCATATGGAAAAGATCTTTCCACCGGCATTTTTTGATGTTATGGTGCATTTGTCGATTCATTTAGCGGATGAGGCAAGGTTAGCTGGACCAGTACAATACCGATGGATGTACCCAATCAAAAGGTATGCAGAGCTTCTCAAAATTTGTTTCAACAGTTAATTTGTGTACATATTTTCAGTACAGAACGTAATACAAGTATTCACGTTTTGTAGGTACCTTCTAACATTAAAATCGTATGTTCGCAATAGAAATCGTGTGGAGGGATCTATTGCAGAGGGGTACCTTGCTGAAGAATGTTTAACGTTTTCTGCAAGATATTTGGAAGGGGTTGAATCAAAGTTGAACCGACCACAAAGGAATGACGAAGATGCTCCGTGTGAATTTGAAGAAGGATTCACTATTTTCTCAGTATCAGGACGCGCTCTAGGAAAGATTCATATGGAACCCATAGATCCACGGACAGTCAAACAGGCACATCGATATGTTCTCTTTAACTGCGCTGCTGTCGACCAGTATCTTGAGTAAGTTAATTCAAGTGTCATAATTTAATATTTCACGACCCTTCTTTTCTCTTACATTCATTGATTCACATGTAGAAAACACATTGCCGAAGTTTGGAGTGAGCATCCCCGTGCTCTCCCAAGGGACATAGATCACACTCACAACGAGCGGTTTCCAGATTGGTTTAAAAAACATGTAAGTTTTTTTC
The DNA here is from genome assembly GCF_043159265.1 of Tasmannia lanceolata. NCBI lineage: Eukaryota > Viridiplantae > Streptophyta > Magnoliopsida > Canellales > Winteraceae > Tasmannia > Tasmannia lanceolata. Next base: position 18,256,424 of record NW_027518697.1, on the reverse strand, counting down.
TCTTGAACTCAGAACAGGTCTATTTGGAGTACAACTTTTTTCTATAGCCATAATCACCCATTTTTTTTTGTATAGGTTGAAAAGTTGCATGAGTCAAATGAGCAAATGTCAGAAAAACTTAGATGGTTGAGCGGTGGTCCATCTAACATTGTTAGGAGGTATACAGGCTATATTGTAAATGGAATCTGCTACAATACTAAGGATCGCGAGGAGGGAAAAAGAACACAAAATAGCGGAGTTGTTGTCATTGTAAAAACGAATAGCTTTGCGAGCGCACGAGATAGAAATCCAACCGCGGGAGATGTTAGTTACTACGGTGTCTTGACGGATATCATCGAACTCAACTATTACGAACAACTGAAGGCATTGCTATTCAAGTGTGATTGGTTTGATATAACACCCAATATAGGAATAAGAAAGGATGAGTTCGGTTTTACGGTTGTAAACATGGCCAGGCGTTTGTCATCGGATGAGCCTTTCATATTGGCATCACAAGCACAATAGGTGTTCTACGTACAAGATAAACCCAACAACAATGATTGGCATGCAATCATCAAGATGAAACCTAGGGATTTGTACGAAGTGAATGGAGACAATGACGAGACATATAGGCAGAGTGAAGTGGTGGAAATCTAGAATTTGGAAGAAATTGAACAATGGGAAAGGATAGATATTGTTGGGACAGAGATTGATATACCATTGGATGTCTTGACTCATGCAAACCAAGATGAAGAAGAATATGATACGGAGCAAGATGATAGTGATGGAGTTGATAATACCTCCGTGGAACTCGATGGAGGCGATTCTGAGTGATATTTCAAATTTGAGTTGTGTCATGAGGTGTATCTGTGCCTAAGAACAGCTTGGTCATTGTACTCTCATTTATGCTGTTGAAAAGTTTCTTTCGTGGAATATTTTCCACCTCAATCATAGCATGGGTTGGGTCCATCATTTTACATAAAAAGCTTTTTTTTTGCATCATTTCTTCAAGTGTTAAGAACTCGTTTACATCATTTGGTCATTGTACTTTTATTTACATAACAAGCTTTTTCCTTGTGATTTTCGACTGTACAAGTGTTAAGAACTCGTTGCTCTTGCTCTTTCTATACTAATTATATGCAAGGTCGTGTGGATTATATGAAGTCCTTGAATTAGAATTGGAGAAGGTTCTGATATCTGATATTTTTTCATGCATTGGTAAATAGAAAGATATGTTTGATTTCCTTGCGCATCCATCATACAAGAATCCTATCTGAGGTATGTAACATTCCACTGTTGAAAAGTAAAAAAAAAATCATATATGCTAATTTATATGCTCTTTGGATGGATGTTACTCCTCATATTAAATTCAGCTGCATGCAAAAGTTTCATTTGATAAGTAGGTTCATCTGATGGTGGTTTCATCTTCATCCATTGAAATTTGATAATGATATGATGTTTTCCTCTAGCAGGTCTACTTACAAAGCTTATTTATCTTGATTTTCGTTGGTTTGATTTTTTTGGTCTTCATGGTCTGTTCACTTCAGATTATACACCTTTTTCCCATTTTCTGTTGACCCATCATGTATAATTCTGGCTAACCTATATCCTTTAACGGTGTGAATACTGGGGTTACAGCTTATATGTTGTCCCTTACTTTTTAGATTATGTTCTTGATTTTTTTCTCCTTAGACTGAAAGGTTGATTAAATTTTGAATTTATGATATCTCTTTCTATGTATTGTTTCAAGTTACATATTATCTTATACATTTAAAAAATGCCTAGAGAGAGTCAGGCTCCATCCCATTCACATGACTCTGAGCATATGGATGATCAGTCTCAAGAGGAGCCTCTCACTGACCAATTTGAGGAGGAGCATCCTAACCGGTCCAATGCCTCCTCATCGAAGAGGAAAAGGGGGCCTCCACGTTGCAAAAAGACTTGGGGCCGACAAGGACCGCCGGAACCAGTTGAATTCAACCAAATTGGACAGCCAGATTCAGAAAATACAAGTCCTTTCGAAAGTTTCCTCGGGAATATTGCGAGGACAGGTGAAAAATGTCCTATCTCATATAGGGACTGGAGGAGGGTTCCACTCGAAAAAAAAGAAGATATGTGGGCAATTGTCAAGGTCAACATTGTTGAAACTGTATATATGTTTACATTTACTTTTATTATTCTAACCTAATGATACTTATATTTCATTTGACATGTAATGCAGACTCAATATGGCATTCCTGAAGACAACAAGCCGTATTTTTATTTTTTTATTTTTATTTTTTTTTTTTTTTTTGAGGTAGGAGTGTCCCCACCCCCTTCGGGAGTAGGACTAGTCCCTACGGATACACGCAACGACCCACTCTCCACGTGTATCAGGTAAGTCGGGGGCGGGATTCGAACACTCGTCAACAGGGAGCAAACCTGTGACTTTATGCCGAAGAGCCAACGCCTCGGTGGGTTGTTATAGCAGACCTTGAGGACTAAATACTTCCTCCAAAATGAACCACCACCACCTAAATTCGTGATCCCGTCAGAATATCAACTTCTATGCGACTTTTGGAACTCTCCTGAAGGGCAGGTATACAATATTACCTCCTTTATTATTCTCTCCTTTAAAATATTACAGGTTATATATCTATTTATTGTTTTCACACTGCAGAAACTTAGCGCAACAAATAAGGCAAACCGAGCCCAACAAACGATAGCACACACTGCCGGTTCGCGGAGCTATGCAAGAGTGACCAAGATGGAGGTAATTTCATCAACCTTTTATGTTTATTTACTATCTCTTTTTTATATTGATCACTTGCTGTCATTATTGAAATGAGTACAGTTCAAAGCTAAGAAGAAAATGTCGAGCCATGCGGATACGTTTGTGATTACCCATACGAAAAAAGACGGGGAGGCTGCAGATCCTAAATCCAAGGAGATTATAGTATGTTTTACATAATTTGTTATTTATGTCAACAACTTTATATAACTTCTCATTATTTTCCCTCATATTTTTCAAAAAAAAAAATCAAATAGCACCAGGCACAGAATCCCGAACCTGAATCGAGCGGAATCCCTTCTAGAGATGACCTCTTCCGCCAGTTAATGGGCGAAGAGACACGTGGTATTGTGCGTATGCTTGGTTTTTTGCTACTCCCTCTACAACATTGGGCACTGCAACTAGGCCTCCTCAACCCCGAGGAAATAGTGTGCATCTTAACACGAAAATGGCCCAATTAGAACAGGTGAATGCAGTTATGGCAGAGGAGCTGACACAAGTGAAACAACAAATGTCGCAGATCTTAACCCACCTCCAGGGCGTCAGCCCCAACTATGTAAGTTTTTCACTATGTCCCTTAGGATTAGCAAAAAGTTTTCCTCTTTATATTTGTTGAACAAAACAGCCAAAATAGTGGTTCTAAGAAAGTAATGTAAACGAAAAGGCTTTCCAACAAATGGCCTTTACATGCGGAAAGACCTTTCCGTCCAACCAAACAGGCACTTAGTATAACCTACATTCGTAAAACACCTCCAAGTCATTCACATGTAGTCTCATCCCTACATAATGTGGAGCAATATCCTTCTTCCAAGAATTGCAAAGGTGCCATGGAACCTCTACTTTTTGTAAAGTTCTCTAAACCTCCTAAAAAATAATTCTGAGCCCCATCATTAGCAAGTCCAAGCGATCTTCCCCTTAGGCTAAGTATGCTGTCATTCTATTTTGCTTGTGTATGAGAGTACGTTAGCTAGCTCTCAAGCAATGCCCACTACAAGATAAACACTAGATTGTGACAGAATATTATGTTAGAGGCAGAGAGGAGAAAAGAGAGTCGGTGGAATGTTTGCTTGAAGCATTATGTGGGTTGCATCTAAGTGGAATGCTAACACGTTGCCTCCAGCCCCTATTTATTCAAAGAATAAATATTGAAGGGATAAGTATGAGAGAATAAGAGGTTATGGGCTTTAGCCCATATGGGCCCAAACACCTGGACCATTATCTATGGGCTTATATTTGAACATATACCCAACAATCTCCTCCTTATGTTCTACATATAGCACGATCCATAGATAGAAAGTGTGATGTTCAAATAATATATTGAACTATCCACATCACATTATCATAAAAGATCTGTAATCCAACTGAAAAACACAAATACTTTTATGAACAAACAAGAGTTTTATATACAATAAACTCAACCAAAATGAAGTTTCATATATACATGAACCTCACTGATCTCAGAAAAATTTATACATGGGGTATGATTCTCATCAAGATCCAAAATAAAGTTTCACATATAAGTGAACTCTATACACATACTGAAAGAAGGCACTCAGTCTTTACAACTTTAGAAGATTTACTCATCAAGTAAGTCATCTTCATCAAAGTCAAAATCAAGATGCGCTGCTCCTTTTTTGCCAATCCCTGTGAATTACCACAATATGGATTTCATGAGAATGAATCCAACCATTTGTGTAAAACATAAATGACACACATGAATGGCTGAAAAAGTATCAGTATCACTCTCACCATAAGCATCATTGTCAAGTTTCAATAAAGAACAAGACCAAAATAGCTTGTTTTGCAAAGAACCATTCATTATAATTTTCAATAAAGAACAAGACCAAAAATTGGTTTCTTTTGCAAACAACCATTTCATGTTTTCATAAAATGTTAAGTCATCTTATCCATATTTGAGTCAAGTTGAATCATCAAGTGTGGAATGTTCAACCCTTCCAAAACAGGCTAACCAAGTTTGAGTTAAATTGTATCATCAAATGTGGAATGTACAACCTATCTCAAAAGAGGGTATATCATCAAGTGTGGAATGATATACAACAACTTTAAACATAAAGAAAACATATCAAGTGCTTATCTAGGGCCATACAAGGAATATTCGAAAAATTCAAATTAACATGGAGAATGTAGATTAAGTCCATAATCTGGATAATATAAGTTAAGTCTTTTCTATAAAGGCTTTAACTTAATTTTCCTCTATCTTTACAGATTTTAATCCCATTTCCTTTACAATTTTGAATGTTCGAGCTTTATTCAATCCTTTTGTGAGAGCATCGGCCAAAGGTATCTCATTAGCCTCATAAGGGCATCCCAATGCTCATGGCCAGGATTACTAGTAAAACGACTCAGCATGCCAACTGTAAAGGCTATGTCTGGCCTAGTGCAACTCATAGCATACATGAGATTACCAATCAGTCTAGAATAATTTAACTGATTCACACTGTCTCCTTCATTAGAGATCAGCTTCTTGGTATAATCAAATGGTGTCTCAATCGGTTTGCACTCACTGCATCCCCATATAGAAAGTAGTTTTTCAATATAATGGGCTTGGCTAAGGGAAACTCCTTGCCTCTCAAAACTTACTTTCATACCAAGAATGGTGTCAACAACACCCAGGTCTTTCATGTCAAATTCTTTACCCAAGGTTAGTTTCACGTCACTCACTACAGAGAGATTGGAACCAAGAATCAACATGTCATCTACATACAAGCAAATAATTGCGACCTTATTCGACACAAAACGATAATAAATGCATTTATCTGAGTTACTTGATAGAAACCCAATGCTCTTTACTACTTTGTCAAATTTCTGATGCCATAATTTAGGTGCTTGTTTAAGACCATATAAAGATTTGTTTAATTTACAAACTTTATGCTCAAAACCTTTCATGACAAACCCTTCAGGTTGATTCATGTAGATTTCCTCCGACAGTTCTCCATTGAGAAAATCTGTCTTTACATCCATTTGATGTACAATAAAATGCTCAATAGATGTCAAAGCAAGAAGAATTCTTATCGTAGCCAAATGACAGACCGGTGAGTAGACATCAAAGTAGTCTATCCCACTCACTTGAGTATAACCCTTAGCTACTAAACGTGCTTTATATCGAGCTATAGATCCGTCAGGATTAAGTTTTTTCTTCAATATCCATCTACAGCCCCTTTTGGCAAATCGACTAGCTGCCAAGTTAGATTTTGTAACAGAGAGCTCATTTCATCATCAATGGCTTCTGCCCACAACAAAGAGTCCCTAGATCTCATCGCATCCTTATAGGATGATGGATCATTTTCTAAATGGTAGGTCACAAAGTCGTCACCAAAATTTTTGGGTACTCTCTCTCTTGTAGAAACTCTTACAGGAACTGACTCAGATATTAATTTGGGACAAGTGTCAGAAGTAACTGGTTCTGACTCAACCGGCAATTTTGTAACCACCTCTATATTGCCTTGTATGGTCAAACCCTGATCTCTGAGAAATTTATTCTCAAAGAAAACTGCATCTCGAGATTCTATAACCATATTGGTTGATAGATCCAAAAAACGATTAGCAGCACTATCTTCTGCACCTCCTAAATAAACACAAGTGTTTGTTTTAGGTCCCACTTTAGGTCTCCTAGGATCTGGTATCCTTACATAAGCAATACAACCCCAAGTCTTAAGAGTATCATATCTACAAGGATGTCCATGCCATAACTCATAAGGAGTGGAGGAACATTTTGAGTGTGGCAATTTATTCAGGATGTGATTTGCAGTCAAAGCTGCTTCTCCCCAATAGCAATTAGGCATGCCGGCTGTCAATAACATGGAGTTTAACATTTCTGTTAACGTCATGTTCTTACGCTCAGCTACACCATTAGATTGAAGCGAGTAAGGAGCAGTAGTTTCAAGTATTATGCCCTGAGAGGCACAATATTCCTTGAACTCCGTCGAAGTGTATTCTCCTCCTCTATCACTCCTAACTCTCTTAATTTTCAGGTTCAATTGCAATTCAACTCGATTCTTAAAAACTTTAAACTTAGCAAAAGCTTCATCCTTTGATTTTAACAAATAAATATGACAATATCGTGACATATCGTCTATAAATGTGATCAAATACTTCCGACCACCTCTAGTAGTAAAACTTTTAAAGTCACAGAGGTCAGAATGTATCAATCCAAGAAGTTGTGTGCTCCTAGAAACCTGACAAAAAGGTTTTCTAGTGATCTTAGTTTGAGTACAAACCTCACACTTGTCAAAATCATTTGACATATCTAAAGGTATACCATAAGTTTTAGCAAGTTGGACCATTTTCTTATAGTTCACATGTCCCAGTCTGTTATGTAACAACTTAGGAGCAATCAAAGATGAACTCACTTGACTAACAATCTCATTTGCTAAACTCAATCTATACATACCATCTATCAAGAAAGCACATCCAAAATAATAAGAGTTAACAGTTAAAGTTACTCTACCACCCAAGAAGGATGTACACATGCCAGCATTGTCAAGCAAACCAATGGAAATCAAATTCTTTTGAATAGTAGGAACTACTTTAACAGCTTTTAAAGTTAGTAATTTACCTGAAGAAAGGGCCAGGTTCGCAGTACCAGTGTGAGTGATCTCTACATCTGCTCCACTAGCCACTGTAACAGTCTCCTTTACTTGGGTAATATCAGTGAGAAGTTTCTTTGAGTTGCAAACATGACAAGTGGCACCTGTATCTAACCACCACTCAGAAGAAGTACTGGCCTTCCCTTTGGCCAACATGGCAACAAAACTTTTAGGCTCAGCCTTATCTATCATCATAGTAGCTTGCTTCTGTGGTGTGTCAGATTTAACCCTTTTAGGTTACCTACAATCTGCAGCAAAGTGACCCCACTTTCCACAGTTGTGGCACTTGCCCTTCTTCTTCTTAAAGATAGGCTTTTTGGCCTCCAACTTAGGGGTATCACTTTTGGTTGACTTGGATGACTTAGGAAATTTCTTGGGATATATTACAGTGTTAGCAGCTGACTGTTGTCTAACAATTTCCAAGTTATTCCTAGTTTTATTCTCATCTTCGATTCGAATGAATCGTTTGAGATCATCCAGTCCCACTTGCACTTTCTTTCTGTACATTTCTGTTTTGAAAGAGTGCCATGCATATGGTAACTTGTATATAATTGCACCCACCAGAAAAGCATTAGGTAAAGGAATGTTATCATTGGCCAATTTAGATCTCAAAATTTCGAAATCAGATACTTGAGGAGTGATTTCCAGGTTCTCTTGGAACTTGAAATCCATGAATTTGTCCACAAGGTGAGTCTTGGACAATTCTTCCTCTTTCTTGAATTGAGCATCTAAATGATCCCAGATTTCTTTAGCAGTGCCAAATTTGCTGTAGGTTTCTGCAAGACGATCTGATAAACAATTTAATAAGAAGTCTTTGCAGAAATCCTCATCCCTTTTCCATTGAGATTCATCAACATCTTCTCCCGTATCAGCAAAGGTACTCAGAACAGTATAGAAGACATTCACATATTTCAAACCGAACTGAGTCTTTCGCTTCCAAGAACTGAACTCAGATCCTCCAAAGGATTGAAGTTTGATCATCTCAAAGGGAATAACAGTCTTTTCCATTTTATAATTTATGAAAATAAATTGGAAAGAGTGCATCTGATTGGCGAATCACAAGAACCCAATCCGAGAGTTGAAGCCGAGAATCGAATCGAACCGCAACGAACGATGGCGAAACAATTCCCAAAAAATAATCAGCCCCAAAAGAATTCGGCTCCAAATGACTTGATGTCAGCACCCAAGAACCGAATTCAAGAGAATTTCAGGACTACCTGCTGCCCAAGAGGGATTCAACAAGAATTTCGAGCCAAAGCCACAGATGAAATGTTATGAACCCCAACCCAAGTGCCAAAGAGAGTTTCGGCCAAACAAGGGGAGCCCAAAATTTTAGCCGAGAGAACAAAAGTTCTATGCGCCAAAAAATCAAGGCACTAGCCTCAACCAGATAATAATCCACGCCAAAACACACAAACTGTGGGAGGGAAGAAAAAACCCACGGCCAAGGTTGGAAGAGAGAAATCCAATTTCACCGACCAAGAGAGAGGGAATTACACCCTACCAGTGTGTATATTCTTCTCTTCTTGATTCCAACTGTGGAATTTACCCACGCCCAAGCGATTCAAGAACACAGGGAGAAACCCACTTCAATCACGGATTCTGTGGGTGAAGAACCATGTTAGATCCTTCACAAAGAGAAAAGCAATGCCAAAAATCTGCGTACTGCTTCAAGATTGTTAGAGGCAGAGAGGAGAAAAGAGAGTCGGTGGAATGTTTGCTTGAAGCATTACGTGGGTTGCATCTAAGTGGAATGCTAACACGTTGCCTCCAGCCCCTATTTATTCAAAGAATAAATATTGAAGGGATAAGTATGAGAGAATAGGAGGTTATGGGCTTTAGCCCATATGGGCCCAAACACCTCCATTATCTATGGGCTTATATTTGAACATATACCCAACATATTATCCGGTGCTAGAAATTATTTATAGTGACTATTTTTCAGTAGGTTGTTGTTTCTAATAATTTAATGACAACTTTATGTCTTGCCTGGCGTGGTAAAATGGAAAAAAAACTGTGACGAAAAATTTGTGCTTTGGTAGTTCAGTTGTCAAGAAACCCACGGAAACTAAACAGAAAATATAGCAAAAGTTGTTCAGTTGCCCGTACACCCTCAGAAACTAAACAGAAACCTAAATAACTAACAACTAATTATTTGAACCCATAAAAAAAAAACTAATTATTTGAAACAAAATATACCAAACGGATTGCAAAGCAACATATATCAAATAGATAGCAAAATCAACAAGCATTGTAGATTCAACATGCTCTATTAGCATACCATGGTGCAAAGCAAGGGAAAAAAAGGCATGGCCAAGCAGCCTAAATATCAACCAAGGTTACATAGAAACCAAAGAGTATCAAAAGAGCATTTGCAAGTAGAGAGTTATTGCAATCAGAGAGCTATTGCAAGAGACATTCCAAGCATTTGCAAGAATCCCTAATCATTCCAAGCATTAAAAACAGAGAGCTAATTACCTTGCAAGCAAGCAAATGAAGCCTTAGCTTCCAAAACAAACTGGGAAATAGTGGAAAAAATACCCCTAAATCACAATTGAAATACAAACCGAGCAAAAAAGAAATGAAAAACATAAAAGAAAATAAAGTAAATTTTCTTGTGTGATAGCTCTCTTGATTGTTAGATTCTTTAATCCACATATTTATTTGCTTCGTAATTTTAGCGGGTTTTCTTTGGTGAAAATCCCAACATATTTAACTCTTCAGATGCTCCCTTTTAAAATATGAGGTCATTCCGCTCCTTCCATATCATATATTACGATGCCGCAAAACAGAGTCTCATTGCAATTGCTCTTTGTCCTTTCCTGGGAAAGTTTTCATGACTTGTTTTTCTCTTTCTATCGTTGTTTCCTGGGGCTTTCTTCTATTCTCAAAATGCCATGAGATGGATATCCATATCCACGATGAGAAGCCGCACCTGAAAAAGAGAGATTTGTTGTTTCGAGCTCATGTTTACACAATATACATCTTCTGTCATTATTGATATCCAGAAAGGGAAGCCCATCGAAGGTGCTTAGTTTATTTTGGATTTCTTTCCAAGTTACCATATCATGCCATGGGATGTGGCCTTTGAACCATATTGTAGTGACCCAATCTTTTTTTGGATGAACTACTCTTAAGGAATTCCAAGCACTTCTGAAATTGAAGACCCCATCACTTTTGAAATTGAAGACCCCGTCGTCTACTGTTTCTTTCTGCATATATCATGATTAACGACAATTTACTAAATCGTTAAAGTAATCGATTGCCCTGCCTCACGATTGTCAGTAATTTAGAAATCACACCCTTTTCTGCGATGGATTTGTATTTATCATTATTAAGAGGAAAATAATTCCGTCGCTAATCCAGTCATATTAAATAGAGAAAATTCTCAAAACGTTTGATCACCTTGATTGTACTCCAGTCTCCACACATTTTGATTCAAATGTGACATTGTATCATAATACTAATAGAAAATTTTCTCAACCAGACTATGCTAGAGTCATTGGTAACTTGATGTAAGCTATAACTTGTACTAGACCAGACATTGCATTCGAGTAGGTAAACTTATTATACTTACAAGTAATCACAGTCAAATTCACTAGAATATTGTAAATGGAGTTTTGAAATATCTAAAAAGAACTATGAACTACTATGCACTATGTATTGTTCTATTGTAGGTATCCTATAGTAAAAGAAGGATACACAAATTCCAATTAAATTACTGAGTGATAATCATACACCAATGAGTAGATGTATATTCACTCTTGATGGGGAAGCTGTCTTTCGGGCCTCTTAGAAGAAAATGTGAACAACTTATTCTATCATAGCCGCAGATTTTTTTCATTAGCTTGTAATTGTAAAAAGAAAGAGTGGCCAAGGAATTTATTGGTTGAAATTTCAGTTTGGCCCAAGGCAACACCACCTTTATCTTTGCATTACGATAGTGAGGTTATTGTACTGTATACCTATAATTATATCTAACATGATAAGTATAGACATATAGGACTTAGGCACAACATAATAAGTCAGTTACTCACATATAGTGTAGTAACAGTTGATTTTGTGAGATCAAGTCTCATGAGAATTGATGTTTAAAACATTAGTGGGGATGTGACTTAAGCCAAAATCAGATGGAGAGTATCAAGAGAATTGATGCTTAAAGCATTAGTTGGGATGTGACTTAAGCCAAAATCAGATAAAGTGTGCCACTAACTTTCAATTTTCATTTGTTCGTGAGCTCTCTCTCTCTCATTCATTTTCCCTTTTTTCACTCTTAACATATGGTGGGGCCACTATTATACCCTCGATGCCATGATGGGGTGGAGCCGAACAATTTATAACCATGCCTACCATGGGTGAGGCCCACCATTTTAAACCGTGTTATCATAGTATGAGGATACCACTTTACACCTCATGCTTTTTATGTAGTGGGCCCACCATTTTACACCCATGCATTGCATGGGCCTGAAAACTAGTATAGATATAGCGTGTGTCCCAACGACAATGGACCCCACCTATTCCTTAATGGCTTCATACGGCTGTTAACATGGTGCAATGACAATGTCACTATACAAACTTTGATCCAATAATAGACTAGAGGCCAAGAGCAAGTCCACACGGACCACATGTAATTTGGTGGGGACATGTTGCTGTTGTTCGTGTAATCCAATGTCCATGTGGGGTTGAATGAACAGGTCGGCATGATCTGGCATTAAACCAAAGTATATAATGGCTATACCCATTTAAAGCAAGCTCTTGAAAAAGTGATAAAAGTGACATTATCTGCTCACCCAAGAATGGAATTCAAGAACAAAAATAGGAAAAAGAACCACTGTTTTTATGTCTCGTGTACATTTGGAACTCTATGCTGACCCGATAAACAAACTAATCTTCTTTAAGTAACGTTCGGTGTGCTTTGTGGATATGTTGATTGCTCTTACTCAATGAATCATGGACCACAGCTAAAGACCATTAAAAGAAGAAGGGTAAAAACACATGTTTACCTCCTTTCCCATATATTTGATGAATTGATTCACATGAGCCCAATTCTATTGTTTATGTTGGGACCCGGGTAGAACTCACCTGTAAAAGCTAGCAGTTAAGGGGAGGATGCCCATTGCCCAACCCCTTATAAGCCATTACCCAACCATTCACTCTCCCGACATGGGATCTTTGCTTTTCGTGAGGAACCCCCAACAATCTACCCTCCATGGGGACACAACATGGGAACTACGAGATCTTCTCCAAGGGATTTTCACCGTCCTCGAGGATACATCAGGGTTACCATCCCCAGCTCTGATACAACACGTTGGGACCTGGGTAGACCTTACCCTTAAAAGCTAGCTGTTAAGGGAAGGGTGTCCAAGTAGAGAGATGAAAATTTTGAGAGAAATCACACAAGAGCTTCAATGAATGTCTTCTTATTATTGTAGAATCTCTACAAAAAATCCAGCAAAAATGAGTAAATGGAGATTAGGTTGGTCAATGAAAAATGGAGAATTAATGGCTTAGGTAAGTGGTAGTAGACCTAGTATGAAAAAATAGAGACTTAATGGTTTGTGGAAGTGGTGGTGGGTGTGGGAAATTGGAGACTTAATGGCTTAGGGAAGTGGTTGTGTGTTTAGAGCTTCAAGGAGAATTTGAAATAGGAGGGAATTAGGAAGGGGAAATATGGAGCAAACATGTGTGGCTCACACATGTGCAAGTTAGGCCAACAAAATAACCAAAATGCCCTTGACAGAAAATTACATTTTTGTCCTCAGTACATCTCTCAAAATAAAATAAAATAAAATAAAACTAATTAAACAAGACAAAAAGTAACTTCTAAAAAACACACTTTAAAATTTAACACTGTAGCCCACATAGAGATTTTATTATTATAATAAAGTCCAATGCCCTCCCTATCCACGTCTATCCACGTTTATTTTTCATTTTTGCAATTAGTTTTAGGGAAATGGAAATTGCACGGACCCATATTATCTTTTATTATTTAAAGAGCTGTCAAGAGCAAGGTTTTAAATTTCAACCGAAATCCGAAATTTCGGGATTCAGTGGAGAAAGAAACCGAAATCTTGTAAATCCAAAACCCTACAAAATTTCGATTGAAATTTCGTTTTTCCAGAAATTTCAGACCGAAATTTAAGAAAAATCCCAAAAATTCTGGAATTTTAAATTTATTTAATATCCTTCTGAAATTTCAGGTGAAATTTCGGGCAAAATTGCCAAAATTTCAGCCGAAATTTTAGGAAAAGATAAAATACTATTTTATTGGTTTCCTCTGATTTCGGCCGTAGTTTCGGTTTCGGTGAGGACCGAAACTCATTACCAAACCGAAATTTAAAAGCTTGGTCAAGGGTTTATACAGTTCCGAAAAAGTTCTTACAAAACCAATTAAAAAGGAAATGAGAAGCAGCTGCTTTTGTACAATAATTATTAAACCATAGTTTCAAACCTTGTAAATCATTTTCAAAGTTTAGGGTCTATTGGTACAATAAATTCCATAATCCAAGTAAATCAAAATTCATCTTTTCTTCTCAATTTTTTCTTTATTTGGGTGCTTAACCATGATTAGAAAAGTCACTATTCCTGATTATTACAACTTGTTGCTTAAATCAGAGGATTACCGACCAAAAATAAATAAATCAGAGGATTAGACCACATAATTTATATTGTAGGACACATCAAACTAAGAAATGATTCAACATAAAGAAATCAAACAGCCATGGATGACTAGACTATCTTTTATTGAATTTCAAATGTCACAGTTCAATCCAAAATAGTGAAAAAATTTCTTTCTCTTCATCGATTTTTTTTTTTTTATATGGAGAAGAAAGACCATTTTTCCTGATTCTTGAAAGGAGACGGCTTAGACGGGGATGAAAACAAAATACAATACGATTGCAGGGCAAATTACTAATACAAACGGTGGCCTAGCAGGCCCCACATAAAGTCATGCCTATTTTGTACTCTTCTAGAAAACTAGTGTCGGTCAATTAGGTTTCTAATTTCTATTTTACTACAATTTCTTGATAAAGTATAATATAGCTACTTTATAGGAAACTTAGTCTCAGGAAAGTTGTTTTAGTAGGATTTCTAAGAAAATAGTAACGTGAGTTTTTTTGAAAAATAGCAAAGCAAGCATTTTTAAAGGTTGTGTTAATTGTAAAATAATGGAGATGAAAAAAAAAAAAAAAAAAGTTCTGTGTTATTCCTCTTCAATATTGTTTTTTGTTGTTTATTTTCTACATAGTGGTATCAAAGCAGAAGTTCTTGATTAAATAATCCTTAGAGCAAAAAAGCCTAGGCGAATTCAGAAAACACAGGCAAGGGTTCGGTAAGTTCGAAACATTGCAGGTAACACCAATTCTTCAAATTTTCAGTAAAGTATTATTTTATTTAAAAGTGATAAATTTCAAGTTTGGTCAATTAAGATGAAGACGTTATTTATGTCTTACGAATTATGAGAATTTGTTGAGAATGGGTATGATAATTTTGCAGAACATGAAAAATTGACCGCGGCACAAAAGAACGAATTAAAGGAGAGCAAAAAGAAAGACGCAGGGGCTCTTTTCCTCATTCAACAAGCCATGGATGAACCAATATTTTCAAGGATCATTGCTGCAACTACATCAAAAGAAGCATGCGATTTGCTTCAAGAGGAATATCAAGGTACTTCGAAAGTAATCTCTGTTAAGTTACAAACCTTTCGTCGTAATTTTGAGAATTTAATTATGAAAAATACTGAATCAATTTAAGTTTTTTCTCTAAAGTGAGTTCTATTGTAAATCAAATAAGAACTTATGGAGAAAAATTAGATGATCAAAAAATTGTTGAAAAAATGTTAAGGACTATTCCGAATAAATTTGATCATGTAGTTGCTGCTAGGGCTGCAACTTGGGTCGGGTTTTACCCGACCCGCATCGACCCGATCCGAAAATAGCTTGTGTTGGGTTCATGTTTCTCAGGTTTTGGGTTGAGCCGGGTCTACGATCCACAAGCCCGCATGAATCTGGGGTCGAGCCGGGTTTGAAGGGGCCCGACCCGACCCGAGTTACTTAAGTTGTAGTATGTATATTTTTTTTCTAAAACTTTGTTACTTTAAAAGTAATAACTTAAAAGTAAAATTCATGCATGCACGCAATCACAGTGACTCTTTCCATCTTCTGTTCATTTCCCCCTTTAGCTCTACGGTTTCAAGTTCCAACTACATAGTTAATGTACTATATAGTTTGTTGGTTACCTCATATGAGTATAATCATTTTCATTTAGTAATGCATCAATTTATTCTCTTTGGACTAGTTATTAGTTAATGCACTAAAGAGTTTGGCGTGCTTGAGTTTTTCTACTTCTATGATTTGAGTTGCCTTCCCAAACAAGAGTTTTCCTTAAAAAATTGCGTCAACGTAAACAAACCTAACCCGACCCGACCCAACCTGACTCGAGATTTATCATGGGTAGGGCCCAGTGTTACCAGGATCGCCCTCCCACCCTCCGACCCGCGATCCGGGGTAGCCGACCCGAAATGTGGGTCGATTGCGACCCGGGTCGCAAAAAATGGTGATCCGCAAGATAGGGAGAGACATAGAGAGGGAACACTTCAGTGGACTAGGAAAAGAGAGTGGCACAATAGTTTATTAGTTTGTTCATGGTTTTACGTTCTTATTTAATAATGGGTAGTTATTTTTTGTTTGCTTTCATTTAAGATTGAGAATGCAATGTATGTTGGTACTTAATTTAGTGATATTTGGATATCTTCAAATTTTATATATTATGCATTGGATTGGAACTAGAATTTTCATTTTGAATATATGTGAATAGCACACACGAGGTTTTTGGTTTTGTTTATTAAATGTATGTAGCATGGTCTATAAAATGAAATTATATATGTAGTACCAGAGCCACCCAAATTTGCGTTCCAAATCGACCAACGAGCCGAAATTTCAAGCCGACTTAGCCTGCCCTCATCTTACTGCGTACCGGGCTACCATCGTACTCCGTCCCCCTTCCCATAGCACGTACCGGAACGATCCGCGTTCCAGGTAACCTTGGTAGGGCAGGGGTTTGGGAATCATGGGTTTTCCGGAAAAAGACCCGACCCGAGATATTTCTCGGGTAGGGTTGGGTTCTTCAAAACCCGACCCGTCCGACCCGAGTTGCAGCCCTAGTTGCTGCCATAGAAGAGTTTAAAGATTTGTCTAAATACTCTGAATAAATTAATGGGTTCTTTGCAAGCACATGAGTAGAGATTGAATAAGACTGCAGAAAATACACTAGAAAAAGCGTTTCAATCGAAAGTGGATTTAAAGAAAAATCAGAGAATACAAATAAAGTTTTCTGAGGAGGAAGAGGCCATGGACGTGGTAGATTCTGCGCAGAGGAAGAGGTAGAGGCCAATTCGGTGGTTATCAAGGAAATCAAAGTGGAGGTAACTATGAATCTACTTCTTTATTTTGTTCCATTTGCAAAAAATCAAATCATACTGATAAGGATTGTTGGTATAAGGATAGTGAAATCATAATAGAAATTTACCACAATATTTTTATTGCAAAAAACATGGTCATATTGAAAAAAATTGTCATCAAAAGGCTAAGGAACAGGCAAACTATCATGAAGAGAAAAGTGATGAAAAAGTTGAAAAAAAAGATAATGGATTTTTATCATGTCTTACTGCTAATGTTGAATTGGATGATGAAATATGATATTTAGATAGTGGTTGTAGTAACCACATGATCGGGAACAAGAATTATTTTCTAGAAATAGATGAAACTGTCAAACCACGAGTAGGGATGGGTGATAACAATCATGTTAATGCCCATAGAATTGTCCCATTGTAGTTTTTACAATGGTTGGCAAGAAACAAATTCAAGATGTTATGTATGTTCCTGGGTTTGTTCAAAACTTACTAAGTTTGGGTCCATTAATAAAAATGAGATACCGTGCTATTTTTTATGAAGGAGAATGTAAACTTTATGATAAGAAAAGTATGAAACTAGTTTTGACTATTAAGATGACAGAAAATAAGATGTTTTCACTAGTGTTTTCAAAACTAGTATTCAATGCTTTTACTGCATCTAATGATGACTTTATGTTATGACATAGAAGATATGGACATTTGAATTTTGGTGGATCATCTTTATTACAAAAATTGAATATGATTGTTGGTATTCCTTCTTTGAAATATAATGGAAAAGTGTGTGAAGCTTGTGTTTGGGGAAAACACCACCGTGAGCAATTTCCAAGTGGTAAGTCTTGGAGAGCATATAAGCCGTTGATGCTTATACATGCCGATATTTGTGGCTCTATGCAAATTTTATCTTTGAGTGAGAAAAAATATTTCATCTTAGTTATTGATGATTACACAAGAATGACATGGGTTTATTTTCTGAAACAAAAAGATGAGGCTTCTCGATCTTCAAACAGTTTAAGGCTCTTGTTGAAGAATAAAGTGGTCATTCTATTGTTACTCTTCGTATTGACCGTGGTGATGAATTTATTTCCAAAGAATTTCAGAATTTTTCCCATGAAAGTGGAATCAAAAGATAGTTGACGGCGAGTTACACCCCACAACAGAATGGAATCGCAGAGCGAAAAAATAGAACCTTTGTTGAGGCTGCAAGGAGCATGCTAAAAGACAAGGGGTTGCCTAATGATTATTGGGCTGAAGCAGTGGCCATGGCGGTATACTTATGCAATCGCGCTCCTACAAAAGCGGTTCAAGGAAAAACTCCATATGAAGCTTGGAGTGAAAGAAAATCCAATGTGAGTCATTTTAAAATTTTGGTTCTATATAGCCTATGCTTTTGTTTCATCTGAAAAAAGACAAAAGTTAGACGATAAATGTAAAAAATATATTTTTGTTGGCTATAGTGTGGAGACAAAAGGATATTGACTTTATGATCCTATTTCTAAAAAAATTAATCATAAGTCGTGATGTTATTTTTAATGAAAAAGATGCTTGGAATTGAAAAAATGATGTGGAAGCCCCCTTGTGTGTTTTAAATGAAAACACATCATTTGAGACACATTCTCTTAATATTTGTTTACCAAATCCTGATGAGTCACCAAGTTCATTTGGTGATTCCACTCCCATAAGAATGAGAAGTTTTGCTGATATATATGACTCTGTAGACACCCCATTTTGACCTGACCCAAAATTCTCCAAAAATTGAATATGTGGGACCCATTTGTGTGGGGCCCGCTGATATGGGACCCGCTTGTGTGGGGCCCGCTTGTGTGGGGCCCGCTGATGTGGGGCCCGCTGATGTGGGACCCGCTCGTGTGGGGCCCGCTCGTGTGGGACCCGCTCGTGTGGGGCCCGCTTGTGTGGGACCCATTTGTGTGGGGCCCGCTGATGTGGGACCCGCTTGTATTCAAAGACAGAATAAGGAATGTCATCATTTTCTTTGTTTTTTTAAAGTGGGCAGTAATGATTTTTGTTTTCTTTCGGCATCCGATGCCATGTGATGTGATGATTGTTTTTGATTTTTTTTTTACAAAAAATGAGAAAATGGGGAAGAAATGGGGGGGACATGAGGGGGACAAAAAACTCTCATTCTTCTCCCCCTCATGATGAGTCTCCCTCTATCTCTCGCACAGAGGGACGAGTGAAAAAAAGAGGGGGCAGAAAAAAACCAGAGGAGAAAAAAAGAGAGCAGAGGAAAAACCAGAGGAGAAAAACCAAAGAAAAAAAGACCAGAAAAGAAAAGGGAAATCGGCAGAGAGAGAGATCCCCATTTTTTTCAAACCCTAACCCATGCTTTTCCGATCTTTTTCTTCTTTTCTGGCAAGATCCGACCGCCGGATTTTCTCCACATCACTCCCTTCACCACTTGTTAGCCACTGTACTCCTTCTTCTCCGGTAAAAGCTCCTTCTCCGGTAGAATTTTAAGCTCCGATCCTTCTCCGGCCAGATCCATCGGATCTCCGATCCTTCTCCGGCAACCTCTACACCTCCAATCCTACGGCTTCCATTTTCTCCGGCCGTGTTCCGATCGTCTTCCCCCATTTTCCTCCGGCCTTTTCTGCAAATCTGAGATTCATTTTTTCCGATCTAAGCTCCGGTACTCCACCTTCTCCGGCTCATCATCGGTCAGATTCCGATCATCCTCCAGCAGATCCATCTCTATCACTGATCATCCCTTCCGGCTGCCTCTGCAGATCTGAGATCCTTCTCTGATACTTCTCCGATCCATCTCCGATTCATTTCCGATCCAAACCTTAGCTCCGATCGTCTTCTCCGATCTTTGTAATCCGTCGCGATCTCCTCAATTTACTGCAAACCTATTCTCTTACTGTTGATCGAGGAAGAACCAGAGTAGATTGGACCAAAGCATAGCTAGAATTGACTAAAAGAAGGTATTTCCCTTCGTAATTCTTCTCATTTTATTTTTTTTATATACTTTCAATGCTTATGCTTAGAACTGGAAATTTAAATCATGTTTTCTCTGGATGTTAGCTTTTCCTGTGTGATTTTTTTTTTATATATACAAAGTTTATGTTTCAGTTGATTGTATTTGAGTAGATTTGAATAGGAATCTGGTTTCGTTGTTTTAATGGATGTTCCTAACAATTTGGTTAAAAAAAAATAATAAGAGAAAAACTACTGTGAAAGGAAGTCTTCGCTGGATTTTCTGAGATTTTGATTGTAATATTTCTAGTTATGGGGGCCCGTTTGTGTGGGGCCCGTTTGTGTGGGACCCGCTTGTGTGGGGCCTGCTGATGTGGGACCCGTTTGTGTGGGGCCCGTTTGTGTGGGACCCGTTTATGTGGGACCCGTTTGTGTGGGACCCGTTTATGTGGGACCCGGTGGTGTGGGGCCCGCTGATGTGGGGCCCGCTGATGTGGGGCCCATTCGTGTGGGGCCCGTTTGTGTGGGACCCGCTTGTGTGGAGCCCGCTTATGTGGGACCCGCTTGTGTGGGGCCCGCTGATGTGGGACCCGCTGTGTGTGGAACCCGCTTGTGTGGGGCCGCTGATGTGGGGCCCGCTTGTGTTCAAAGAAAGAAAAAGGACATCATCATTTTCTTTTGTTTTTTAAAACGGGCGTAATGAGTATGTTTTTTTGTTTTCTTTTGGTATCCGATGCATGTAATGATTTTTATTTTTATTTTTTTTGAAAAATTAAGAAAATGGGGGGACATGAGGGGGACAACCACTCTCATTTTTCTCTCCCCCTCATGATGACTCATGATGAGTCTCCCTCCGATCTCTCTCTCTCGCGAAGAAAAACCAGAGGGAGGAAAATAGCAGAAAGAGGAGGGGAAGAGTCCTTGATCTTCTTCTCCGGTAGTTTGGCCGGAGCCAAGACCGCGCCCGATCCAATTTGCGCCTTCACATCGTCCGTTTACTGTGTGAGCTTTCAATCATTTATCTTCAGCTCTGTCGACTCCAACGGAATCCGAACTCCCAACTCCGACGATTTCGTCAATTCTTTAGTCCTCGCCTGAGAATTCAGTTTCAGAGTTCCTGTCCTCAAGGATCAGGCTATGACGGAATGCTTCTTGAGCCAACCCCTTCCCTTCCTGCCTTAGAGTCTTCGCAGGTTAAGGGATTTCTTCCTCTTTAGAGTCAGTCCTAGAGAGTTTAGGAGTCAGTTTTACCATCCTAGGGTTTAGGTGTCTGTCCTACCCCTGTAGAGTTTAGGATTCTGTCCTATCCCTTCATAAAATTTAGGATTCCGTCCTTCCATCTTTCAGAGTCAGTCTTCAGCATAGGAGTCACTCCTTCAGTCTTTCATGGGTCTGTGAAAGTCAGTCTTCAGCATAGGAGTCAGTCCTTCAGTCTT
This sequence comes from Tasmannia lanceolata, assembly GCF_043159265.1. NCBI lineage: Eukaryota > Viridiplantae > Streptophyta > Magnoliopsida > Canellales > Winteraceae > Tasmannia > Tasmannia lanceolata. The sequence goes on along the minus strand of NW_027518697.1, from coordinate 18,235,286 downwards.
TCAGGGGTCTGTCCTATCATCATAGGGGTTAGGATTCTGTCCACCCTCTCATCAAGTCATGTGATTTTGTCCGCTCCTGCAAGGTATAGGATGCTGTCCAACCCTTGCAGAGTTGTTATTCTGTTCATTTCCCCCCGCAAAGCATAGGATGCTGTCCAACCTTTGCGGGATATCAGGAGTCTGTCCTCCCCTTGTGATGATAGGGTTGTATCCTCTTGTGTCGAAAAAAATCAAAAACATCTGAAAAATCAAAAATCTTAAAAATCTCGAGTCATTAGAGTGTAGCTAGGAAAATCTGTTTCGAACTACGTTGGCTTGATCATCTTCCGAGGTACGTAGTGCAGCTTGGGATCCATATCCCAAGTCCAGCCAAACTTTTTTTGTAAATAAATGTTTTAAATCTTCTTCAAAAACCTTTAAAATCTTGTTTTCAAAAGATCTTCCTCTAGAGTTAGGAGTTTCTCCTAGATAGAGAGTTTTAGAGTTAGGGTTTTTCTTTTGATAGGTTGTTTGATTGTTTGTTTGTTGTGTGCTTGTTTTAGAGTTAGGTGTGTCCTAGAGTTATAGGAGCGCCTCCGTCCGGTCAGTTGGCGATTCACATCGCCGACTGATGACTAGGTCTAGGATGCGTTAGTGATCCCATTGTTTTCCTTAGGACACACAGCCTAGTTACACATAGGTTGTAGGAACCACCTGCATTAGCCTAGGGCTAATCTGCATTTAGTTAGGGCATATAGGGTGTCCTAAAATCCACAATTCATTGGAATTTAAATAATCGTACAATAAACTTTAATAATTGGTCCGGTCTTTTAGATCGAGTTTAGGATAGAGGGCTAGGTGTCTTAGGCATCCTAGCTTAGAATAGGCGCGAAGAACTACGTTGCCTTGATTCTCGTGGAGGCGGGGATACGTAGGCTTTCTTTGGATGAACATCAGACCATCCGAGGACTCGGGCTAAATCGTTTAGAGTCTTAGGATTTTTTATTTTGTTATGTTGTGTGTTTTGTTGTGTTTTCTTACTTTCTTGTGCAGGCCTATACCTTTAGCTGTAGCATGCATGTGTTCGTCCACCAGAACTTAGACACCAGTTAGGCATGTCACTCATAACCTAGCAATATTTAGGTGGCACCTCTTTCATTTATTTTTTGTGTGCTTATTATTTCTATTCTTAGGAAATGCATGCTTAGATAGACGACTCCTGAGGATTGTTCCCATTTCACATGATTTTTACCCAAACTTCTTCGAAGTTAATGAAAAATGGCATAAGAGACCAAGTGTTCGCACTCGGGCGAATTGGGGGCGCTCTTCGGACCTTCTCCATTCGTCATCAGGCACGGACCTTTTGTATCTCTGGTTATCCTTTGCAAACAGAGCATTTGTTTTGGTTCCATGGCATGTCCATGGATGGCGACTCTGAGTTATTTTCAGATATATCTTGGTTTCGAGCCCTGGCTCCGGATCAGGATGTATCTCATTCTTTTTGTATCGCCACTCATGCTATGCTGTGAGAGTGGCACCTGTTTCGAGAGTTCCTTGGCAGAGCTCTCCTTCACTTTGTGGAGATCCAGAGGGTGGTAGGGACCTGTTCCCTCCCCGTCCTCAGGATCGGGGTCCATAGACTCATGTAAATTTGCTTGTTTTGCAATGGAGCCTTCTAGTTTGTTGATGCAGTGAAAAAGAAAGAATGGTACGATGTAATGAAGGAAGAGATTAATGCAATTACAAAGAACAACACTTGGACATTGAGGAATTTGCCTCCAAATAAAGAAGCAATTGGACTTAAGTGGATCTACAAATCCAAGTTCAATGCTGATGGTTCTCTCCAAAGGCATAAAGCTCGGTTAGTTACAAAAGGTTTTACCCAAAAGCCAGATATGGATTACTTTGAAACATTTGCACTTATTGCTAGAATGGATACTGTGGACACCCCATTTTTCCCCGCTTTAATCAACAAAGAAATTAGTGTGTCGTTGTCGGGTTTCAGTGTTTTCCATTCCCGTGTCTGTCCCTTATGCTTTCTCAATCTTTCCGATCATTTCTGCTGTGTTTCGCATTTTCCGGTTATTCATGAGAATCCGAGCAAGAGAGAATTTGGATCCGTTTGATGGGCCCGCTTTGAGCATTTATTTAGATTAAACAGGGGGACCCGCGCATTATTTTAGTGAAAAATGAGTTTTGAACCTACTTCGATCCAACGCCTAAAGATGACCATCAAGAGAACGGTCAAGATCTCAGAGAAGTCGTTTTAACAACCAATTTTGTTATGATCATCAAAGTTGAATTGTTCGGATAACTCTCAGAAATGATTTAGAGGGGCGCAGCCAATCTACATTATGTTGCATCAAATGGATAAGTTCAGACCATTCTATCGAAATAATTTGGGTCCACATCCATTCCATATTGAGGCCCACCGAACGATCCGAACCATTCTTGAAATTGATTTTTGAAGCTGTGGATCGTCAAATTGATGGTTGAGATTGTTCTAATTAGAATTAATTTTGTGGCACAACTAATTTGCAATATTGATCATCCAATTGGGCGGATTGGATCATCCAATTGGGCGGATTGGCTCATCCAATGACTGATTTGTGGGATATGTCCATCTATATTGTCATCCATCAAATGAACGGTTCGGATCATCATATGGGAAGTGATGTAAGTGTGTGCAATAAGTTCGCGCAATCTATGATGCCTCCAGGTTTTGTTAGATTAAGTTCAAGTAAAATGTGATGAAAAGATAAAACAAGACAAGCTAATCTAACAAGTATAGAGTTTTTATGAGCCAGTAAAATTAAATTCAAATGAATTATCTTTTGAAGTTTTAATGAAGTTAGGTGATCCCCAGCAGAGTCGCCAGACTGTGGGAGCCGATCCCGCGAGAGGGGCGTGGGGCGCGAGCCGCCACGCCTTTCTCTTGGTCTCTCGTACCTACGCGATTGGCGTGTGCATTTTAATATTGATTTGAATTCATCTTTCCTGTGAACTTGGGATCACTAAGGCAATCCGAATTCCACACGAAAGAGACTGACAGAGTCGCCACCTAGATGTGGGATCTAGGACCCATAATTAACCAGAAATCTAGACTCGCTACCTGGTTACGAGAATGGAAGGTATGGGGAGTTATCCGCCACATGCACCATTCCTGCCCGATAATCGGTCTTCGATTCCAAAAGCTAACTCTTTTAAATTTATTTTAAATGGCTCATTCAACTCTATGTTAATATGCGAACTAAGTGACATGCATCCTAGAATCTAATTTCAATGTGAATCCTAGATGTGTATCTTGATTTATTAATTTGTCTGGATTCAATCTAAGTGAAAGTTCTCCTAGAATTCTAATTTCATGGAAAGCCCTAAGTGAATTTATAAGAAAATTAATATACAAAACACCACAATTCGTTGTGGTGCCGACTCGCGGGTGGTATGCCATCAGACATCCAAGCTGCCTACGTACCCAAGCCTCACTGGGATCAGAGTCGACGTAGTTCGGTGCACCTAAGCTAAGCTACTTATGCCTAACTCAACTAGGACACCGACCTAAACGGGATTGATTGTTTTAACAGTTTTAAGAGAAGTTATTTAATTCAAGTTGAGGATTTTATTATCTTAGGATTTCATCTAAGATGCTATATGATTCTTATCTAAATGCAAGTTGTTCCTTAGACTAATGCAGGTTAGCCTACATCCTAGTTTACTAGGCTTGTCTTAAGGAAAGATTGGGTGACTAGTGTAACTAGACCTATGATACGGTTGCTATACATAGCAAACATCCGTGATGAGGCTGGACTCTTAACTCTAGGACTCCCTAAAACCTAGGACACGACCTGACACCAGTGTTCCTAAATCGGGCTCTAATGGTTCTTCTAACGGAAACCGCGATCCAACGGTTCCGAAAGACACAAGACAAATCGATTTAAATTCTCGAGGTTAATGAATTTCAGATTTCAAGGATTTTCAGTTTCTGGACATTCAAGGATTACCAATGGTTCTAGGGTTCACCAATTTCGGCCCAGAATAGCATCCAAGGAAGGGAATCGTGCGCTCTTTCCTTGTGCAATTTAATACTTAGGTTATAGCATCTTATTGCCTGGCATATCTCAGGATTTCCGTGGACAGTGAACCTCGGAGCCAACAACATGCTATAGCTTAAATATTCAAATTGTCAAAGATCGGTTGCAATTGGGATACGATTATGGATGCACTGGCCATTTTTTCAGGGAAATCTAAAGATCCTAAGATTTATGTTTCAATGGATTAAGGAATGAACATGTGGCAGAATTTAAGGTTCTTTGGAAATTTTCACAATGATTTTTAATTAATTTCGAATTTTCAATGGATTTTATCAATTTTAAGCATATAAGTGATTTTACAAGTGAAACTGTTGCAAACAAATTCGAAATGGGATGAAACTTCTACAGCAGCAAGATATGATGAGATGTAGCTTACTGGAAGATTTTTACAGATTTTTACATTAAGCTCATATTTAATTTTGATTTAACAATTAATTGACCAGATTGTAAAAATAACACAGAAACTACTAGAAATAGAAATCTAAATTCATGGAAATTTCTACAGAAATGAGATATGAATAAAAATAGCATTCTGTGAGAATTTCATGAATTGTAAAGACTATTTACTACCAATTTCGGATTTTTTAATTTTCAGACCAGATTATGAATTAACCCTACATCCCATATGAAAATAGATCCAAATCACTTGAAACTTTTACAGAAATAAGAAATATGAAATCAAAGACTACTGTAAAAATTTTGAGAATTTTAGCTGTGATCTCATGTCAGTAACAATTCTCCCAAAATCTGTTAATTTTTAAAGAAAGAATAAACTAATATACCAAACGAAATCCAAAAATCTTTAAAAATTCATGGTAGAAAGTATCAGTACCATATTAGTTTTTCACGAAATTTCATTAATTTTGGAATCTGTTTAGTATATAATTTATTTTTCTTCGTCAAAAAGATGTTTTTTTGAAGAGTTTTCACGATTTTCGGAAAATTTCGGAAAAATTCGGAAATATTTCAAGAACAATGTACCTACTTGTGGTGGAGATCTCCGCCGAATCCAAGAGCCGAAGAAATCCGAAAATTCGGCCGACGTGCGATCCGCTCCGCTTCCTTCTTTGTTTTTATTTTTTCCATTCTCTCTTTCTCTCTTATTTTCTCTCCCTCTCTTCTTTTCTTTCTTTCCTTCCTTCTCTTTTTTTTTTTTTTTCTTCCTCTCATCACCTCTCTTTATATAGTGAAAAACTTAGTGGAGAGGTGGAAATAAACAATGAGAATGGTGGGTGTGGTGGAGAAATAAACAATGAGAATGGTGGGTGTGGTGGAGAATAATGGAATATATAATGGTAATGGTGGGAATGGTGGGTGTGGTGGAGAAATAAACAAATGAGAATGGTGGGTGTGGTGGAGAATAATGGAATATATAATGGTAATGGTGGGAATGGTGGGTGTGGTGGAGAAATAAACAATGAGAATGGTGGGTGTGGTGGAGAATAATGGAATATATAATGGTAATGGTGGGAATGGTGGGTGTGGTGGAGAAATAAACAATGAGAATGGTGGGTGTGGTGGAGAATAATGGAATATATAATGGTAATGGTGGGAATGGTGGTGGGAATAATGGAATATATAATGATAATGGAGATAATTGTGAAGTTAGTGGAAATGGTAGAGAAAGTTAATTCATGCTAATGGTGAGTCCCACTTTATAGGATGATCTAAACCGTCCAAATGATGGGTCATCTCATAATGTGAATTGATTATGCCCTTGTAAATTACTTCCATGGGATGATTTAACCGTGCATTTTATTGGGCTGATCCGAGCCGTCCGAATAATGAGCCACAATGTGAATATGTTACACCATCTTTAAATCATTCCCATATTTTTACAGATTTGTAAGATGATGTTTGAAGATCTGCTAGACTTCAAACTCCGTTCATCTTACAGATTTGTAAGATGATGTTTGAAGATCTTTAAATCATTCAGTCTAGCAGATCTTCAAACCCCTTGTATAGCCGAGTCGCCAGACTGTGGTACCCGATCCCGCGAGAGGGGGTAGGGCGCGAGCCGCCACGCGCTCTCTCTTGGTCTCTCGTACCCACGCGATTGGCGTGTGCATTTTATTATTGATTTCGTCTTTCCTGTGAACTTGGGATCACTAAGGCAATCCGAATTCCACACGAAAGAGACTTACAGAGTCGCCACCTAGATGTGGGATCTAGGACCCATCATTAACCAGAAATCTAGACTCGCTACCTGGTTACGCGAATGGAAGGTATGGGGAGTTATCCGCCACATGCACCATTCCTGTGGACACCCCATTTTTCCCCGCTTTAATCAACAAAGAAATTAGTGTGTCGTTGTCGGGTTTCAGTGTTTTCCATTCCCGTGTCTGTCCCTTATGCTTTCTCAATCTTTTCGATCATTTCTGCTGTGTTTCGCATTTTCCGGTTATTCATGAGAATCCGAGCAAGAGAGAATTTGGATCCGTTTGATGGGCCCGCTTTGAGCATTTATTTAGATTAAACAGGGGGACCCGCGCATTTTTTAGTGAAAAATGAGTTTTGAACCTACTTCGATCCAACGCCTAAAGATGACCATCAAGAGAACGGTCAAGATCTCAGAGAAGTCGTTTTAACAACCAATTTTGTTATGATCATCAAAGTTGAATTGTTCGGATAACTCTCAGAAATGATTTAGAGGGGCGCAGCCAATCTAATTATGTTGCATCAAATGGATAAGTTCAGACCATTCTATCGAAATAATTTGGGTCCACATCCATTCCATATTGAGGCCCACCGAACGATCCTAACCATTCTTGAAATTGATTTTTGAAGCTGTGGATCGTCAAATTGATGGTTGAGATTGTTCTAATTAGAATTAATTTTGTGGCACAACTAATTTGCAATATTGATCATCCAATTGGGCGGATTGGATCATCCAATTGGGCGGATTGGCTCATCCAATGGCTGATTTGTGGGATATGTCCATCTATATTGTCATCCATCAAATGAACGGTTCGGATCATCATATGGGAATGATTTAAAGATGGTGTAACATATTCACATTGTGGCTCATTATTCGGACGGCTCGGATCAGCCCAATAAAATGCACGGTTAAATCATCCCATGGAAGTAATTTACAAGGGCATAATCAATTCACATTATGAGATGGCCCATCATTTGGACGGTTTAGATCATCCTATAAAGTGGGACTCACCATTAGCATGAATTAACTTTCTCTACCATTTCCACTAACTTCACAATTATCTCCATTATCATTATATATTCCATTATTCCCACCACCATTCCCACCATTACCATTATATATTCCATTATTCTCCACCACACCCACCATTCCCACCATTACCATTATATATTCCATTATTCTCTACCACACCCACCATTCTCATTGTTTATTTCTCCACCACACCCACCATTCCCACCATTACCATTATATATTCCATTATTCTCCACCACACCCACTATTCTCATTTGTTTATTTCTCCACCACACCCACCATTCCCACCATTACCATTATATATTCCATTATTCTCCACCACACCCACCATTCTCATTGTTTATTTCTCCACCACACCCACCATTCTCATTGTTTATTTCCACCTCTCCACTAAGTTTTTCACTATATAAAGAGAGGTGATGAGAGGAAGAAAAAAAAAAAAAGAGAAGGAAGGAAAGAAAGAAAAGAAGAGAGGGAGAGAAAATAAGAGAGAAAGAGAGATAGGAAAAAATAAAAACAAAGAAGGAAGCGGAGCGGATCGCACGTCGGCCGAATTTTCGGATTTCTTCGGCTCTCGGATTCGGCGGAGATCTCCACCACAAGTAGGTACATTGTTCTTGAAATATTTCCGAATTTTTCCGAAAATCGTGAAAACTCTTCAAAAAAACATCTTTTTGACGAAGAAAAATAAATTATATACTAAACAGATTCCAAAATTAATGAAATTTCGTGAAAAACTAATATGGTACTGATACTTTCTACCATGAATTTTTAAAGATTTTTGGATTTCGTTTGGTATATTAGTTTATTCTTTCTTTAAAAATTAATAGATTTTGGGAGAATTGTTACTGACATGAGATCACAGCTAAAATTCTCAAAATTTTTACAGTAGTCTTTGATTTCATATTTCTTATTTCTGTAAAAGTTTCAAGTGATTTGGATCTGTTTTCATATGGGATGTAGGGTTAATTCATAATCTGGTATGAAAATTAAAAAATCCGAAATTGATAGTAAATAGTCTTTACAATTCATGAAATTCTCACAGAATGCTATTTTTATTCATATCTCATTTCTGTAGAAATTTCCATGAATTTAGATTTCTATTTCTAGTAGTTTCTGTGTTATTTTTACAATCTGGTCAATTAATTGTTAAATCAAAATTAAATATGAGCTTAATGTAAAAATCTGTAAAAATCTTCCAGTAAGCTACATCTCATCATATCTTGCTGCTGTAGAAGTTTCATCCCATTTCGAATTTGTTTGCAACAGTTTCACTTCTAAAATCACTTATATGCTTAAAATTGATAAAATCCATTGAAAATTCGAAATTAATTAAAAATCATTGTGAAAATTTCCAAAGAACCTTAAATTCTGTCACATGTTCATTCCTTAATCCATTGAAACATAAATCTTAGGATCTTTAGATTTCCCTGGAAAAATGGCCAGTGCATCCATAATCGTATCCCAATTGCAACCGATCTTTGACAATTTGAATATTTAAGCTATAGCATGTTGTTGGCTCCGAGGTTCACTGTCCACGGAAATCCTGAGATATGCCAGGCAATAAGATGCTATAACCTAAGTATTAAATTGCACAAGGAAAGAGCGCACGATTCCCTTCCTTGGATGCTATTCTGGGCCGAAATTGGTGAACCCTAGAACCATTGGTAATCCTTGAATGTCCAGAAACTGAAAATCCTTGAAATCTGAAATTCATTAACCTCGAGATTTAAATCGATTTGTCTTGTGTCTTTCGGAACCGTTGGATCGCGGTTTCCGTTAGAAGAACCATTAGAGCCCGATTTAGGAACACTGGTGTCAGGTCGTGTCCTAGGTTTTAGGGAGTCCTAGAGTTAAGAGTCCAGCCTCATCACGGATGTTTGCTATGTATAGCAACCGTATCATAGGTCTAGTTACACTAGTCACCCAATCTTTCCTTAAGACAAGCCTAGTAAACTAGGATGTAGGCTAACCTGCATTAGTCTAAGGAACAACTTGCATTTAGATAAGAATCATATAGCATCTTAGATAAAATCCTAAGATAATAAAATCATCAACTTGAATTAAATAACTTCTCTTAAAACTGTTAAAACAATCAATCCCGTTTAGGTCGGTGTCCTAGTTGAGTTAGGCATAAGTAGCTTAGCTTAGGTGCACCGAACTACGTCGACTCTGATCCCAGTGAGGGTTGGGTACGTAGGCAGCTTGGATGTCTGATGGCATACCACCCGCGAGTCGGCACCACAACGAATTGTGGTGTTTTGTATATTAATTTTCTTATAAATTCACTTAGGGCTTTCCATGAAATTAGAATTCTAGGAGAACTTTCACTTAGATTGAATCCAGACAAATTAATAAATCAAGAAACACATCTAGGATTCACATTGAAATTAGATTCTAGGATGCATGTCACTTAGTTCGCACATTAACATAAAGTTGAATGAGGCATTTAAAATAAATTTAAAAGAGTTAGCTTTTGGAATCGAAGACCGATTATCGGGCAGGAATGGTGCATGTGGCGGATAACTCCCCATACCTTCCATTCTCGTAACCAGGTAGCGAGTCTAGATTTCTGGTTAATTACGGGTCCTAGATCCCACATCTAGGTGGCGACTCTGTCAGTCTCTTTCGTGTGGAATTCGGATTGCCTTAGTGATCCCAAGTTCACAGGAAAGATGAATTCAAATCAATATTAAAATGCACATGCCAATCGCGTGGGTACGAGAGACCAAGAGAAAGGCGTGGCGGCTCGCGCCCCACGCCCCTCTCGCGGGATCGGCTCCCACAGATACTATTAGAACTGTTTTGGCTTTAGCAGTTCAAAAGAATTGGCAAGTTTTTCAGCTTGATGTGAAATCGGGTTTTCTAAATGGAGAACTTGAGGAAGAAGTGTATGTGGATTAACCTCAAGATTTTGAGATCAAAGGCATGGAGGATAAAGTGTACAAATTGAAGAAAGCACTCTATGAGCTTAAACAAGCGCCAAGAGCATGGTATAGTAAAATTGACAGGTATTTTCTTAAAAGCTCATTTCAAAAGAGTGCAAGTGAACTAACTCTTTATGTTAAAATTCATGATGTTGGTATCCTAGTTGTTTGTTTATATGTGGATAGTATGATATACACTGGGAGTTCTCTTGATATGATTAAGGAATTTAAACAAAGCATGTTGAAAAATTTTGAAATGTCAGATTTGGATTTATTGCATTATTTTCTTGGAATTGAAGTCATTCAAGGATCCAATGGGATTTTAATATGTCAGAAAAAATATGTTTTGGATTTATTAAAAAAATTTGGAACGACAAATTGTGCACTTGCAAAAATACATATGAATACTAATGAGAAATTTACTTTGCAAGATGGAGTTGAAAAGGCAGATGAGAAGAATTTTAGAAGCATTGTTGGTGGTTTGATTTATCTAACTCATACAAGGCCGGATACTATGTTTGTAGTTAGAATTATTTTCAGATTTATGCACAGTCCAATCAAACATCATTTTGGGGCAACAAAGAGAATTATGAGATATATCTAAAGCACAATCAATTTTGGTATTGTGTACACAAAAGTCACTAACTCTAAATTGGTTTGTGTTTTCTGATAGTGATTGGGCAGGTTGCATTGATGATCGAAAAAGCACAACGGGCTATTATTTTAGCCTTGGATCAGGTGTCATAGCATGGGCATCCAAGAAACAACTCACTACGGCGCTCTCAAGCACGGAAGCTGAGTATATTGCTGCTACAACTATAGCTTATCAAGCAATTTGGCTACGAAGGATTTTGCGAGATTTGAAGGAAGAACAAAACGGGCCTACGTGGATGTTTTGTGACAACAAATCTACAATTGCGTTGACAAAGAATCCGGTTCATCAAGGAAGGACGAAGCACATTGAGAAGGAGAAGTTGATTTGAAGCATTGTAACACTGAAGATCAAGTGACAGATATTTTTACTAAAGCTTTGCCAGAAGAAAAGTTTAAGAAATTTCGTCAGATGATGGGAGTACAATCATTCACCTAGCTTGAATTAGGGGGGCGTGTTGGAAAGTAATTCAAACAGTGGCCTAGTGGGGCCCACATAAAGTCATGCCTATCTTGTTCTCTTCTAGAAAACTAGAGTGTCTGTCAATTAGGTTTCTACTTTCTATTTTACTACAATATCTTGATAAAGTATAATATAGCTACTTTAGAGGAAACTTAGTCTCTCAAGGAAAGTTGTTTTAGGGCCATAAATGTTATGATTGCATCTCCGAACTAAATATGCTCTACGGTAACATTACTGGGAAATCTGAGTCTTCACTAGTCGTGAATCTGGCAACGAGGCAACGAGCATATAACCAAGTAGTAGAAAATATCTCCAAGGAGAGGATTTTGTCCGATAGAAGAGGAATCCTCAATGATTTTGGGCCCAATGGGCTTGGACGCTACTGATCTATAGTGTCGTTGGATGAAGGCACGGCATCTTCGGCTTAATCTGTGACGGGTGCAAGGTCGAGAGATGCTCAAGAGAAAATGATGGTGTTTAGGTTCTGTTGAAGTAGGTAAAAGAATCCAATAAATGAGAGATTTTAGGTAAAAATAGAATAAACAAAGAGGAAATCGAGATGGTTTTTCAACGGTTGTGTTGGCGGATTTTCTAAGGTTGTGGTCAGGTCCGATCAACCCGCTCTAATACCATGTCAAAATTATGATTTTCTCTAATCTTAGATGTGTTACACAAGATAATCAGTGCTTAAATAAGCACTTGAAGATAAACATGAGAGATAAGATAGGAACATGAGATGAAGATCATCCTAATCTAAACCAACGTCCCTAATCCACATCCTTATCTAAATCAACTACCCCAATTTACCACCGATCAAATCTTATCATATCATGTATGACAAATCTTAACAGTTTTTAGTAGGATTTCTAAGAAAATAGTAACGTGAGTTTTTTTGCCTCATATTGAAAAATAGCAACAGCAAGCCTATTTAAAGGCTGCGTTTATTTGTAAAAGAGTAGAAATGAAAAAATGAATAAAAAAAGTTTTTTGTGTTCTTCCTCTTCTATATTGTTTTTTGTTGTTTATTTTCTACGAATTAAACAAATGTATGTGGCAAATTTTTCCTCCGTTGTGACTATCTAGCTACTTCTAAAGCCTTTTTTTTTTGTCTTTTGAAAGCGTAAGCAATGGAAAAAAAAGTATAAAGGTGTCACTTCTTAGTTCAACGAGTGAATATTTACAAAGAATTTATTATGAAAATAATTAAAATATTCATTAATTTATGCTTTACTAATCACTCTAATGAATTATACTAACAGCGTGGTTGGCAAGGCTTCTCATTGTCGCCCGACTAAACAGGAGAAAACCGACTCGAAGTTGCTTAGGAAAATCTCATCTTTACGTATTTTTTAGCCGTACAAAGGCAAAGTCACTCATTGAGCAAGACTTCTAGTAACTTATAAAAAAAAAGGAAGATTTTCAGTATGAAGATTTAATTAGGGCAGTGATAAATCGACTCCCCATGTGTCTATCTCTCTCCTCTTTCTCTCTCTAACCTAGAGGAGAGAGAAAGACACATGGGGAGTCGATTTATCACTCCCTGATGGGGTGTAAAAATAGCAGCCTGTAGCAGGCCGACACTTGTTCTGGAGTAGGTGAACTCAAGCCTATCACAGGCCGACACCTGTCCTGGAGTAGGTGAACTCAAGCCTATCACAGGCCGACACCTGTCCTGGAGTAGGTGAACTCAAACCTATAGCAGGCCTGCACCTGTCCTGGCGTAGGTCATCCCACGTCATCGAGTTTCCCTCTATAAAAGGGGGTTCAAAGTTCAAACCAAGAGGTAATAACCTTCATCTCCTCCAAAAAAAACTCTTAAACTAGCTCTGCACTCCTGCTCATATACTGACTTGAGTGTCGAAGGGCCTGTCCGGAGTAACACCCGGGTTGGTCTTCTGACCTCGTTTGCTTCTGTGCAGAACACAGCCACTTCATTTCAATCCCGCCGAACTCGACTCCTTCACTTCGGTTCCTCTGGTCATCCAGCTCAGCCCTTACGTCACTGCCGTACCTGTTACCGATTTTCGGTCTAACAGATTGGCGCCATCCGTGGGACCCCAGAACTAAAAGCTGTTCAAATCTCTTACAAAAATTGCAGGGCGCAAGAGTGCGCGAATACCAACCGCACGGACTACCCAAACCGTACTTCCTCGCAGGACCCGGAGTGAGCGAATCGCCTCACTGATGGTGGCAGCCTCTGCTATAGCTGAACAGAGCCCGGCTCGTTTCGGAACACCTCAACCCTATACCCACTCCAGATCAAGTTCAAGCTCTTTTCCAGCAGATGACGGCTCTGGTCGGTCAATATCAGCAGCTACTCCAAGCGCCTCCCCAACCTCCTCCAGAAGCTTCACGACCCGTAAAGGAAAGGTCGAATATTCACAGAGGAGAGGCAGCGCGCTACGATGAAGACCGGACTCACCACTCAAGGCAAGTCCATCACTCCGGGGCCAGGCATGAGCATACGGAGCCTCACCGCCGCCGAAGGTCGCGGTCCTGCTCTCCGCTAAGGCCCCGAGCTCGTGAAAACCGCACACAGCAAGAGAAGTTCTGGCCTCGTCAAAAGAGTCCGGAAAGTCAGTCCGGCTCTGCGGCGAGCCTGTCAGTGGAAAGAAACAAATCACCGGACCAGCCAGACTGCAGAGCTGATTCGATGCTTCAAAGGATGGAAGAAATGGACCATCGTATAGAAGAGCTGGCGAAAGATTGTAGCCGGCCTATTGTGCGGGCGTTCTCAAGCAGAACGCCATTAGATGTCATGAGTGCCCCAGCACCTAGAGGGTTCAAAATGCCAACCGTCCCGCAATATGACGGGACAACTGACCCAGTGGACCACTTAGAGATGTTCAGAGCGATGATGCTCCTCCATGGCGTATCTGATGGCTTCCTCTGCAGAGCATTCCCGACAACACTGACTGGTGCGGCCCGGGACTGGTACTCTAGAATTAAACCGAACTCCATCAGCAACTTTGAAGATTTTGGGGACGATCTGGCCCGCCATTTCATGAGCAGCCGCAGGCCAAGGAAAACAACAGCATCCCTGATGCCTTGCGGCAGGAGGATCACGAACCTCTCAAGGCGTTCGTTCGCCGCTTCAACAGGGAGGCACTCCAAGTACCGAATTTGGACCCCTCAGCGGCAATGAGCGCGCTCCTCGCGGGCGCCAGACCAATGATTTACGCCGCTCAGTGGCTCGCCAAAACCCGCACTCACTGGCGGATCTAATGACCGGAGCTGAGGAGTACATAACAGTGGAGGAAACGCTGGCAGCCCTGGACTCGACTCGGAGGAGAACCTCTGAGGACAAGAACCCTACCAAGCAGCGTAGGGAGGATAAGACCCCCAGAAGAGAGAAGTCCCCCCAGAGGAGAGAAGAGAACTTCACACCTCTCAACACCTCCCGGAAACATATATTGGCCGCCATCAGTGGAGAAGAATTCGTGAGGTGGCCAACCAGAATGATCTCCAAAGGGAACAAAAGATACCAATCAAAATACTGTCGGTTCCACAGGGACCACGGCCACGACACAGACGAATGCTGGCAACTCAAGGAAGAAATTGAGCAGCTGATTGGCCGGGGCTACTTGAAAAAGTATGTCCGAAGTGACGGCCCCAGAAGGGAGCACAGAGAAAAGAGTCCTCAGGGCCGCAGCCGCCCTCTGTCCGGAACCAATCTCCTCTGCCGCCCAATTCACAGCCAGGGGCACAGCGACCCCAGCCAAGGGGGGTCATCGACACGATTATGGGCGGACCGGCCTCGGGGGGCACATCAACTGCTGCTCGTAAAGCATATGCACGCCGAGTCAACGCCGTGCACACATGTAGCAAGAAGACGAAGACGGAGAACGAGATCTCCTTTTCAGATGCGGACCTCGACAACCTGATACTGCCTCACGACGACGCCTTGGTTTTAACCATGCACGTTGCAAACTGGGAAGTAAAAAAATCCTTGTGGACAACGGGAGTTCGGCAGACACCTTGTACTATCATGCTTTCCAGAAGATGATGATAGGCGACGACCGTTTGAAGCCGGCGAACTCAGAGCTGTTCGGTTTCTAAGGAGAGGTTGTGAAAGTGGAGGGACAAATTGAACTCCCAGTCCTCGTCGGAGAACCGCCCTGCCAAGCCTTCGCCATGGTCAATTTCCTAGTAGTGAGGGCCACTTCGGTCTATAACGCTATCTTAGGACGACCTGGCCAGAACTTGATCCGTGCAGTCGCTTCAGCGTATCACCAAAAGATGAAATTCATAGAAGTTCGGGGAGACCAACCCCGGTCCAGAGAGTGCTATGCAATGGCACTCAAAGGCAAAAATGCAGTGGAATCGTTGCCGATTGAGCTACTCGATCTGAGGGACGAATTTCGGAGGACTCAATCCCCCAAATACCTCATCTCCGTCCCGCTGAGCCCAGACGACAATGATAAAGTCGTTCAGATCGGCTCCTCTCTAAGCAGCAGTATTCAGCACCACCTCACCGAATTTCTTCAAGACAATGCGGATGTCTTTGCATGGGCTCCCGTTGACATGCCTGGCATCGATCCAGAGATCAGCACCCACAGACTCGGTGTTGACTCAACTTGCAGGCCGGTGAAACAGAAAAGAAGGCATTTCGCTTTCGAAAGACGACAGGCGATAAAAGAAGAAGTGGAAAGGCTTTTAAAGGGTGACTTCATTCAAGAAATCCAGTACCCGGACTGGTTGGCAAACGTAGTCCTGGTGAAGAAAACAAATGGGAAGTGGAGGACCTGCGTTGATTTCACTGATCTGAACAAGGCCTGTCCCAAGGACAGTTATCCGCTCCCGAAAATCGACCAGCTCATTGACGCCACCGCAGGTCACGAGCTGCTGAGCTTCATGGATGCCTTCTCCGGGTACAACCAAATCAGAATGTATGAGTCAAACATACCAAAGACTTCGTTTGTGACAGATCAGGGGATGTACTGCTACCGTGTCATGCCCTTCGGCCTCAAAAATGCCGAGCCACTTATCAAAGGCTCGTGAACAGACTCTTCCAGAACCAGATCGGCTGTAACATGGAAGTCTATGTCGACGATATGCTGGTCAAAAGCCGAAGTGCACAGGATCATGTGTCCGATCTGAGATAAACATTTCAGGTCCTGAAAAAGCATAGCATGAAGCTCAATCCCACCAAGTGCACTTTCGGCGTCAGCTCAAGAAAGTTCTTAGGATTATGGTAAGCCAGAGAAGAATAGAGGCTAATCCAGAAAAGATCAGGGCCGTGGTGGAGCTCACTCCACCAAAAACTATCAGAGAAGTGCAAATGGTGGCCGCGTTGGGGCGCTTCATCTCGAAATCTGCAGAGAGGTGCCTACCCTTCTTCAACGCAGTCAAAGGACTCAAGACTGCGCCCTGGACAGAGGAGTGCCAAACCGCATTCGAAGAATTAAAGCAGTACTTATCCTCTCCACCACTATTGACAAAGCCGGAGCCAGGTGGGGAGCTACTCCTGTATCTGTCTGTAAGCCCCACGGCTCTAGCAGCCGTCCTAGTTAGTGAAGAGCACCGCCAGCAAAAGCCTGTCTATTATGTCAGCAAAGTTCTCCATGACGCCGAAATCAGGTACCAGCGGGTCGAGAAATTGGCTTACGCGCTGGTGATGGCAGCCAGGAAGTTGAGGCTGTATTTTCAAGCCCACACTGTAAAAGTCCTGACCGATCAGCCGCTCAGGCAAGTTCTCCATCGACCAGACATCTCGGGACTACTCGTGAAATGGGCCGTGGAGCTGAGCGAATTCGGCATCCAGTATGTGCCAAGGCCAGCGATCAAGGCTCAAGTGCTGGCAGACTTCGTAGCTGAGTGCACCATCCCCTAACAGATCACTGAATCCGAAATTGTTCAAACCTCAGTTGTGGAGAAGGCACTCACAACGGAGGAACAATCAGAAGATGGGACTGAAGCAGCAATCGTCCCCGCACCAACATAACAGAATCCATCAACCGTCGAACTAATCTGGGAAGTGTACGTCGACGGATCTTCGAACAAGGGTGGCTGTGGAGCCGGTTTGGTTCTCATCGGACCCGATAACTTCACCACAGATTATGCCCTAAGGTTCGGATTCCGCGCGTCCAACAATGAGGCAGAGTATGAAGCCCTCCTCGCCGGAATGAATCTCGCAGTTCAGACCAAAGCCAAAAGGCTTAAAGCGTACTGCGACTCCCAACTGGTGGCAAACCAGATTCAAGGAGTCTATGAGGCCCGCGACGAGCGTATGGTCAAATACCTCTCCAAGGTCCGCCAGCTAGCCAGCATGTTCAAAAGTTTTGAGGTCATTAGAATCCCCATAACAGAGAATGCAAGAGCAGATGTGCTGTCCAAGCTGGCCGCCTCTGGATACACCACTCTCGGGAGCATATGTATGGAGTTCTTACAGAAACCTAGTATCGAAAGTGAGGCCGCTGAAGTAATGCAGGTGGAGCACGAGCCCTGCTGGATGGACGAAATCATTGAATACCTGCGTACTGGAAAGCTTCTCGAAGCAAAGAAGGAGGCCCGCAAGGTGACGCAGAGAGCAGCTCGGTTTTCCCTCGATGGTAAGAATCTATACAAAAGATCGTACACCCTCCCATACCTAAAGTGCCTCCGGCCAGGCGACGCCGCGTACACCCTGCAAGAGATGCACGAAGGGATCTGTGGAGAACATCTCGGGGGCAAGGCCCTAGCAATCAAAGTGCTGCTCAGAGGCCTGTACTGGCCTACCTTAAGACAAGATGCACTGAGTCTGGTTAGAAGGTGCGAGAGATGCCAGAAATTCTCTCCCACCATCCACCAGCCTGCCGTGCGATGACCCCGATCATCAGCCCACTCCCCTTCGCAGTATGGGGGATGGACATCCTGAGCCCCTTTCCACCGGCCTCCGGAAGACGCGCGTTTGTAGTAGTCGCGATTGACTATTTTACCAGGTGGGTGGAGGCTGAACCTCTGGCCCAGATCACAGAGCAAAACGTGCAGAACTTCTTCTGGAAATTAGTAGTTTGCAGATTTGGGATTCCCCGCGTTTTGATAACGAACAACGGGAGACAGTTCGACTGCAAGAACTTCCGAAAATTCTGCTCCGACTTGAAGATTGAACAGAGATTTACTTCAGTGGCGCACCCTCAGACGAATGGACAGACAGAAGTGACAAACAGAATCCTGCTTCAGAGAATTAAAAAGAGGCTGGATGATAAGGCTGGCCGATGGGCAGATGAGCTTTATCATGTCCTGTGGGCGTATCGAACCACCCCGCGCACATCAACGGGAGAGTCACCATTCAACTTGTCCTTTGGGACGGAGGCGGTAATACCCGTCGATGTGGGCGCCCCGTCTCTCAGAGTCACCAACTTCAGTGAGCAACTCAATGATGACGGGCTCCGTGCGAACCTCGACTTGCTGGAGGAACCCCGGGAAGAGTCTCGAATCAGGGTCGCCGTCTACAAGCAGAAAGTGTCCAACTACCATAATTCAAAAATACGCCCCAGAGAATTCCAAACAGGAGATTTAGTGCTGAGGAAAGCTGCCGTCTCCCAACCAAAGAAAGTCGGAAAACTCTCCCCGACCTGGGAGGGGCCGTATCGAGTTAAAGAAGTAATTCGCCCAAGAAGTTATAAGCTGGAGACACTGGAGGAGCACCTATTACCCCATGCATGGAACTCCAAGAATCTCAGGAAATACTATCGATAGCCAAACGTCAGGCGTGAAAGGTGATTTTGTAAATATAAATACATGTTAAATATGGATGATATGGAAACTCTTTTGCAGATCTCCGCGCCTCCTGTAAACCCAGTTCACTAAAACTAGGGTACTCACTGCTTGGTTCGCCACGGCTCGTCTCCGCAAAGGCCGGGAGCTCACTCCTGGTCCAGAACCAGCCCGGATAGCAGAAACCAAAGCCGCCTGGAAACCCAGTTCGCCAAAAACTCGGGTACTTATTATTTAGAAACCCAGTTCTCTAAAACTTGGGTACTTATTATCTTGAAACCCAATTCTCTAAAACTTGGGTACTTATTATTTGGAAACCCAGTTCACTAAAACTAGGGTACTCGCTGCTTGGTTCGCCACGGCTCGTCTCCGCAAAGGCCGGGAGCTCACTCCTGGTCCGGAACCAACCCGGACAGCAGAAACCAAAGCCGTCTGGAAACCCAGTTCGCTAATACTTGGGTACTTATTATTTGGAAACCCAATTCACTAAAACTAGGGTACTCGCTGCTTGGTTCGCCACGGCTCGTCTCCGCAAAGGCCGGGAGCTCAATCCTGGTCCGGAACCAGCCCGGACAGCAGAAACCAAAGCCGCCTGGAAACCCAGTTCGCTAAAAACTCGGGTACTTATTATCTGGAAACCCAGTTCTCTAAAACTTGGGTACTTATTATCTGGAAACCCAGTTCTCAAAAACTCGGGTACTTATTATCTGGAAACCCAGTTCTCTAAAACTTGGGTACTTATTATCTGGAAACCCAGTTCTCTAAAATTTGGGTACTTATTATCTGGAAACCCAGTTCTCCAAAACTCGGGTACTTATTATCTGGAAACCCAGTTCTCTAAAACTTGGGTACTTATTATTTGGAAACCAAGTTCACTAAAACTAGGGTACTCGCTGCTTGGTTCGCCACGGCTCGTCTCCGCAAAGGCCGGGAGCTCACTCCTGGTCCGGAACCAGCCCGGACAGCAGAAACCAAAGCCGCCTGGAAACCCAGTTCGCTAAAACTTGGGTACTTATTATTTGGAAACCTAGTTCACTAAAACTAGGGTACTAACTGCTTGGTTCGCAATGGCTCGTCTCCGCAAAGGCCGGGAGCTCAGTCCTGGTCCGGAACCAGCCCGGACAGCAGAAGCCAAAGCCGCTTGGAAACCCAGTTCGCTAAAACTTGGGTACTTATTATTTGGAAACCCAGTTCACTAAAACTAGGGTATTCACTGCTTGGTTCGCCACAGCTCGTCTCCGCAAAGGCCGGGAGCTCACTCCTGGTCCGGAACCAGCCCGGACAGCAGAAACCAAAGCCTCCTGGAAACCCAGTTCGCTAAAAACTCGGATACTTATTATCTGGAAACCCAGTTCTCTAAAACTTGGGTACTTATTATCTGGAAACCCAGTTCTCTAAAACTCGGGTACTTATTATCTGGAAACCTAGTTCTCTAAAACTTGGGTACTTATTATTTGGAAACCCAGTTCACTAAAACTAGGGTACTCGCTGCTTGGTTCGCCACGGCTCGTCTCTGCAAAGGTCGGGAGCTCACTCCTGGTCCGGAACCAGCCCGGACAGCAGAAGCCAAAGCCGCTTGGAAACCCAGTTCGCTAAAACTTGGGTACTTGCCGCTTGGAAACCCAGTTCACCAAAACTTGGGAATTCGCAAGATAGTTTATCTCAAAAGTCCGCCCACAGCATAGAATTAAACAAGTATTAATCAGAGGCCGACAAGAGAACAGATAGACACCAAAATATAATTTCTATTCATGAAAGAGTAGGGCCTCGAAGGGCCATTACAAAAATGAGGCCTCAAAAGGCAGTTACAAAAGTAGGGTCTCTAAAGACTATTACAAAAAGAATCAGATGAGACGGCTCAAGAGGCCCCGTGGCTGCCACCCCGTTGTAAGTCCGCCTCCAGGACCACTGCGGCCGCGGTAATGACCGGTTCATCGTCGTCAAGCGCCGGCGGATCAGGGATATTCAGGCCGGTCAGGGTCACGGTTGGATTGGACGCTTTGACCTGCTCGAGACAGTCAAAGAATCCTATCTTGTAGGCCTCACTGGACAAACTAAAAAGTTCGTCCTCCTTCTGTAGGGCCTCTGCGACGGCCGCATTCTGTCTCTCCTTGGCTCTCTGCCTCTGGGCGTTGAGGGCTTCGGCTGCTTTCTGCTTCTGATGGGCCAGCTCCTCTTTAAGCAGCTTCTTCTCTGCCTCCGTCCGTCCAATGTTAGTTTGGAGCTCCTCCGCCTCCTTCGCCAGTTTCCCATTCTCCGCCTCTGACTTTGTTATTGCCTCGGAGAATTTCTTACTTTTCTCCCGGAGATCGCTATAGTACACTCCAATCTTCAGGCAAGCAAGTGTCACCACAAAAAAGCGAGGCAAAAGACAGAACAGAAACGAGCATACTCGAGAGCTACCTTACCTGATAGAGTGAAGAGAAGATGACCTTGTCGGCCATAGCTGGCGGTTCCTGAAGAACCTGCTGCTTATCCTTTCCGAGGATACACTTGCTAAGGATCTCTGCAGCTACCCGACTCTCACCCAGGCCGGTGTCATCTTTCTGAACGGCCCAGTTGGGCCGAAAAACATTGTCTCCCGTCCTCGCTGGGGGAGGACGGGTTCCAGCTCCAGCGGATGTGCCACCAAACTTTGAAGAGCCGGCTCCTCGGCCGTAGGCACCAACCACTTTCACCGTAGTCCTGCCTTTAGGAGGCGGGGGAGGCGTAGTGTCTTGGGTAATAGCCGGACTCGCCGTCTCGGCTGCTTTCCTTTTATGGGCCTGCTGGACCTGCTGGGCCCCCTGCTGAGCCCTTGGAAAAGCCCCTTGCCTTATTCTCTCAACCTTCGATTGCTGCCGCATCTTTGAAAATGAACATGAACAGAACAGTCAGAAACAAAAAAAAAAAAGAAAACAAACGGGGAGTTTAAAGCAAGTCTAGCCACATACGTGCCGGAGTCGCGGTACTGAGACCAAGCTCGACCAGAACCTCTTCCCCATGAAAGTTCGCACAGTGAATGAGGCCGACTCGTTCCACCTCCTCACGCATTAGGGCAAACGTCCTTATATCTTTGCCCTCAAGAAACGGCTTGCGACTCAGCGCAACTGTGTCCGGGACATTCCATGTTAGAGGAACCGGCCAGGGCTCGCTGGATTCCCTGTCTTCGACGTAGAAGAACCTATTCTTCCACAAGTGTATTGAAGAGGGAATGCCAGTTATTATTTTCAACTCGGGGTGCTGGCTAATGTAAATCCAGCCCCCCTCCTTATGCCTCATCAGGTGTGCACAAGCACAAAATAACGGCACAGATACGTTTCTTTCTAGCCGACCATGAACGAGGTACATGAACCCAGTCAGCAACCTCCACGAGTTCGGGGCAACCTGAGCTGGGGCCAGTCCGTAATATCGAAGCACCGCGGTGAAGAACGGGTGCAAGGGGAACCTGAGGCCGGCCCTCAACGACTCATCATAGATGCAGACGTCCGAGCTTTCGTTGCAAGCCCTATCTCCCTCTGTTGCCTCCCTCAGCCCAAACCTCGGGGGCACACAGTATCTGTCTCTAATGTCCCTCATCATGGACTCATCAAGGTAGTTCTCCTCGACAAGAGCCCGCATGTTGTATTTAGGGTTGGCTTCCTTCCGGGCCCTAGCTACGACCTCAACGGCCCAGCCAAGAAGTAACGTTGTGGACACCTCAGCGACGTCACTACCAACACTCCCTTTTGCTCGGAGATAACTATCCGTTGGGAGTGGGGTGACGTTCAGATCCAATATCACCTCGTCCTGATCTACCCCGTCATTGCTATCTACAATCTCTACTCTAACGTCTGGACTTGCCATTACTGGACCCCGAACCGGACTAGACTCTGAGCTACTGAAAGAGGACTCTGAACCGGACTCAGAACTAGAATTACTACGGGACATGAAGCAAGAAAAAAAAAGAAAGGCTGAGAAGAATACCGGGTAGAGTAGAAAGCTCATCAATCCGTAAAACGCTCAGAACCACGCATTACGCAAGCCGAACTGGCAGAGAGGAGAGGAGGAGGCGAGAAGAAAGTAAGAAGTGAAAAATGAAAGGTAAAAAACCTCCTTTTATAAGCTTTGGCTAAGGCGGTTCGCATTTAATACAAGACACGCACTTCGAGAGCCCCGTATAAAGGCCCCGTGTCTTTCATTAATAACAAACACGCACTTCGAGGCGAAGGCGTAAGCGAATACGCGCATATCTCCAAGAAGCTAAGGGCATCCGTTACGTGCTCGTGCATCAGTCCAGCCCAAGCCGGACTCGTACATCAGTCCAGCCCAAGCCGGACTCGTACATCAGTCCGGCCCAAGCCAGACTGGATATGGCGCATTCGCTAAACGACAAAAGTCAGTCCGGCCCAAGCTGGACTGAATATGGCGCGTTCGCTAAACGACAAAAGTCAGTCCGGCCCAAGCCGGACTGATGGCCTAAAAACCAGACTGACAAATTTCTGACAAATTTCCGGACTCATTTCCAGGCCGGACTGACAAATTTCCGGACTCATTTCCAAGCCGGACTGACAAATTTCTGGACTCATTTCTAGCAAATTTCCGGACAGATTCCGCCCATTCAGGAATGTAACTCACCACACTTCCCCAAGTCACTACAATGACTTGGAGAACTGGGGGGCAACTGATGGGGTGTAAAAATAGCAGCCTGTAGCAGGCCAACACTTGTTCTGGAGTAGGTGAACTCAAGCCTATCACAGGCCGACACCTGTCCTAGAGTAGGTGAACTCAAGCCTATCACAGGCCGACACCTGTCCTGGAGTAGGTGAACTCAAACTTATAGCAGGCCTACACCTGTCCTGGCGTAGGTCATCGAGTTTCCCTCTATAAAAGGGGGTTCAAAGTTCAAACCAAGAGGTAATAACCTTCCTCTCCTCCAAAAAAAACTCTTAAACTAGCTCTGCACTCCTGCTCATATACTGACTTGAGTGTCGAAGGGCCTGTCCGGAGTAACACCCGGGTTGGTCTTCTGACCTCGTTTGCTTCTGTGCAGAACACAGCCACTTCATTTCAATCCCGCCGAACTCGACTCCTTCACTTCGGTTCCTCTGGTCATCCAGCTCAGCCCTTACGTCACTGTCATACCTGTTACCGATTTTCGGTCTAACACTCCCCTTTAATTAATAAGGATTTGAATATGTAAAAAAATCTAAGATTTCTACCTATAGGGACGCAGGTTGCCCAACTGCCTTCTTTTGAATTTTTTTTTTTTCCAAATTTCTAAGTTATGCTATGGGATTTGCTAGGGACAATCGCAGAAAGACATTTCGCTTGTGTGTGAGAACAGCTACACAGGCTCACTTTTAGCCAATTTTGTCTTATTCATTTAATTCATCTGTTCTCTCTTACAAAAGCCAGCAGCAAAAAGCCTTTTCGCGGAATTCCCATGCAAATCCCAAATTATTAAATTAACTTATATAATTAAGAGGAATGATAGATGCAAGGGCTAAAGAGGGGCCTCGAATACATCCACGTCATTAAATGCAACCGCATTCAGTTTCTCAACCGAATTTTTAAATGACGTGGATGTATTCGGGCCCTTCTTTAGCCCTTGCATAAAGATGGCCCTTGCATCTATCATTCCTCTAAAGTTTATAATGTATCAGACCAAGTATCCGGCTTATAGGAGATCCGTAATTTTTTATGCCCTAATCAACAAACACAGGTATATATAAAGGGAAGTGATAAATTCACCCCCTTCTATGATGAATTCACACCATATTTTTCAAAATGTATTGTACAGCCCAGCCCACACCATAGGATGATCCAAACCGTCCATTTGATGGGCCACAGCTTAAATAGATTGTGCCCCAAAAATCAATAACATAGGACAATTCTAACCCTCCGATCTATAGAGGGACTGAGAGGGACTCACATTATGGAAACTTCTATAGATCGGATGGTTGGGATCATCCTATGGAACTGATTTTTGGTGCACAACCTACTTACGTTGTGGCCCATCAAATGTACGGTTTGGATCATCCCTATGGAGTGGGCTGTATTGTCAATTTTGAAAAATAGGGTGAATTCATCATAGAAGGGGGTGAATTTATCACCACCCTATATAAATTCAAGGAGCAAAAGTTGAAACCCACATCCGGGGCCAAGAAAAAACGACATCTAAGCATACGTCGGTGGGACTTTATGGATAAACCGTGTCTGGCATTCAAGATATCTCTATTCCCCTTTCAATTAATGCACAACAAAATTTCACCCTCCCAGCTAGGGACATTAACGGATGAAATTTAAAAAAAACGCTATTGGTGTGGGCATTATCATGTTTTGATAATTGCACTAACTCATATTGTCTTTTATTATTCAAACAGATTTCAAAAGTTGTGATTTGCTAGGCAATTTCGAATAAAGCCATTTCGCACTCAGTTTTGGGAAATGGCTTTAAGGGAAATTGCTTAGCGAATCCCCAAAAGTTATTTTACATCCCATAAAGCTGAAGCCCATTAAAAAAAGACAGGTGATGCTTGTGCAATTATTAAAACATGGTACTGCCAATATCAGTAATCTTTAAAAATAATAAATATAGGTCAGTGATAAATCGACCCCAATATCTTAAATCGATCCGCTCCTAGTTATACGGAAGAGAAAAGCAGTTTCGTTGGTACAAGACCGTTTCTTTATTACACGGATTGGTGACTCAGCATCTGACAAAGGACAAAACCTAATTGGATAAGAATTTCGAACTTTAACCCCGACCAACTTTAACCATGGTTAGCTTCCTCTATGTATAAAACAAGACAAACCCCAACTTGCACACAAGGTTTAAAATTTCGGTTTCGGTAACCGTTTCGGACCCTACCAAAAACCGAAATTTCGGTCCGAAATTTGGTAATTTGGTTCCAAATTCCGGACCCAAATTTTGAAATTTCGGACGAAATTTTGTAACACTTTTTTTTTATAATAAATAATGTCATTAAACTGAAATTTTGGTCTGAAATTTGGTAAAGGGCGAAAAATGGAATTTCGGAAAATTCCAGTTTTTGTCCCCACCGGTATCCGAAATTTTGGATTTCGGTCGAAATTTTAAACCATGCTTGCACATCCCCCAATCTAACCACACTCCTCCTTATCATATAACCATGGTTGCCTCTTCTTCTCCTTTTCTACACTCCCCAAAATTCGTCGGAATTTCCCTCCGGTCACTGTCCCGGCCCCGGTGTGTCAGATTTCGGCCGGTAACGGTTACGACCGTTGCCTACACCACAACTTCAAAACCCAAGACAGGATCTCTGGACGATGTTCTCGGGCTTCCGACGGGCGCCACGTGTCAGCAGATCAGGGCCGCGTATCGGAAAGTGGCACGAGAGTGTCATCCTAATGTCGTTGCGACGGACCGGAAGGACACGTCAGCAGACGAGTTTATGAAGACCCACGCGGCTTATTCTAAGCTGTCTGATCCTGAGAAAAAAAGCGGATTATGATCGGATGGTTCTGAGGCGGTTTCCGAGATCAGATTCATCTTATTTTTCGGGATTTACTCATCGGACTTGGAAGACGGATCAGTGCTGGTAGTAAAGGCTTTTTATAAATAGTCATTAGGCTAAACTAATGGAGATGGTTACGGGTTTAAATAACAGAGATTAAATAGTGAGAGAAGGGAGAAAGGGGGATTGAATCAACGGTGTTTGTTTTTCCTGCGGAAGGAACGGGATGATCTAAGATGGTCTATACGGGCTTACTTTTCAGCATATTTTGTCTTCATTCACGAGTTGGCTGCTGTCAGATGCAACAGACCATCCGCAAAAAGCCTTTTGCGATGGACACTAGCAAATCCCTTCTAATTAATTTCCTTATCCGAAATCAGTATTGTGAATAAAGAAAGGGAAATCCTTCAAAAGAAAAGGACGAGTACACTTTCTGGTTCTCTACATTTTTTTTATTTAAGATCACCATCCTCAATTTTCTTCTTATCAAGACACGCAGTAAGATAAGCGACTTCGCAAGGCATCAGGGTTGTGTGGGTGCACACCCCTGGAGTGGAGTTGATGTATCCTAGAGGAATATGCCACTAATCTCATCTGCATCGTTGATTTGCCCTAGTTTGGACCAGATTAATTTGCCTTAATGACAACGAATGCAGATTCACTCATCAACTCGATAAGTCACCATTCTGTTTCTTCTCACGGTTTACTATTCATCTGAAGCATATCTATTCTCATTGTTGACTGCCATTACTACTAAGTTGTGTGCCCAATAAGATAATGGACCGGTGTAGTGGGCCTACATGGGCTAGAGTCCATTAACCAGTCATTAACCCTAGTGTATCTATAACAGGTTGGAACCTTGTTGGCAGATAAGTAATGGGGTTTCTCTAACAGGAATCCTAACTTTGAATCACATATTCAGGTTTCAGCAGTGGATGCGCCTCATTGCATTGAAAATTTACAATAATGAAGCACTACTCATTCAGGATGAACATTTAGAAAAATTCGCCATTACATGTATTTGCCAGCTTACCAAACGTCGCAAAGTGGAGATACCTTCTACGTTCTCTTCACCTATATAAGTATACTAGCATTCTTGGCCCATGCATGTGTGTGAAATATATAATGTGCCCCACTCATCAAAACATGAGATGTCAAATGGTGGCTCCACCCTATGCTTGGGCTTGGGTGGAGATTGCAAGACCCACGCCATCAAAACATGAGGTAAAATGGTGGGGCTCACTTATGCATGGGTTTGAGTGGAGTTGTGAGACGTGCCCTTTCAAAACATGGCCTGAAAATGGTGGGCCCCATTGTGTGCAAGGGTATTGGTAGAGATGGTGGGCCCTACCATATCAAAACATGAGGTGTAAAATAAGTGCCTTTACTATCCTTCTGTGTCGAATAAGGTCACAGTTATTTGCTTGAATGTGGATGACATGTTGATTCTTGGTTCCGATCTCTCTGTACTAAGTGATGTGAAACTAACCTTAATTAAAGAATTCGACATGAAAGACCTGGGTGTTGTTGACACCATTCTTGGTATGAAAGTAAGTTTTGAGAGGCAATGGATCACTCTTAGCCAATCCCATTATATTGAAAAACTACTTTCTGATTGAAGATGCAGTGAGTGCAAAGTCTTCTCCACTAGCCACTGTAACAGTCTCCTTTGCTTCCTTAACATCAGTGAGAAGTTCCTTCGAGTTGCATATATGACAAGTGGCACATGTATCTAACCACCACTCAGAAGAAGTACTGACCTTCCATTTGTCCAACATGGCAACAAAACTTTTAGGCTCAGCCTTATCTATCATCATAGTAGCTCGCTTCTGTGGTGTATCAGATTTAACCTTTTTAGGTTGCCTACAATCTGCAGCAAAGTGACCCCACTTCCCACAGTTGTGGTACTTGCCCTTCTTCTTCTTAAAGATAGGCTTTTTGGCCTCCAACTTAGGGGTATCGCTTTTTGTTGACTTGGATGACTTAGGAAATTTCTTGGAAACGACCATACTGTTAGCAACTGTCTGTTGCTTTCTAACCATTTCCAAGTTATTCCTAGCTCTGTTCTCATCTTCGATTCGGATGAATCGTTTAAGTTCATCCAGTCCCACTTGCATCTTCTTTCTATACATTTCTGTTTTGAAAACGTGTCATGCAGATGATAACTTGTATATAATTGCACCCACCAGAAAAGTGTCAGGTAAAGGAGTTTTCTCATTGGCCAATTTAGATCTCAAAATATCTAAATCAGATACTTGGGGAGTGATTTATATATTCTCTTGAAACTTGAAATCCATGAATTTGTCCACAAGGTGAGTCTTGGACAATTCCTCCTCTTTCTTAGATTGAGCATCTAAATTATCCCAGATTTCTTTAGCAGTGCCAAATTAGCTATAGGTTTCTGCAAGACGGTCTGACAAACAGTTCAATAAGAAGACTTTGCAGAAATCCTCATCCTTTTTTCATTGAGATTCATCAACATCTTCCTTTGTATCAGCAAAGGTACTCAGAACAGTATAGAAAACATTCATGTATTTCAAACCGAACTGAGTCTTTCGCTTCTAGGAACTGAACTCAGAACCTCCAAAGGTTTGAAGCTTGACGAGGAACAGCAAACTTTTCCATTTTTATTCAAAATTTAAATTGGAAAGAGTGCACCTGATTTGTGTATCGCGTAGGCCAAATAGAACACTGCAAACCAAAACGTAGTCACGCAAGCACCACGTGAGAAATCCAAAGCACAATTCAGAGAAAGAACCAGCCAAAGCAAAATCCATGGCTTGGATACAAGTGTAGGAGAATCCAACGGTGCGATTTCTCCAAGCTTTCTCACCCTTATATATATATATATATATATATATATATATATATATATATATATATATATATATATATATATATGTCTGTGTGTGTGTGTGTGAGGAATAAGATTGTGCGGTCGACCGCACCTAAGCTTAGGTGCGGTCGAGGGCCCAAACACATAGGTCCCACATTTTTTGTGCTAATCAAAACCATTCATTTGCAAGGCCCCATCATAGATAGGGTGTGTACAAAAAATCAGGTCCATTGGATCATCCTAACCCCTCCAAAAATGGAGGACAAAAATGGGCAGATTTGTGGCAAACGGTGTCTGTCCATTTTGACCTCCACAAATGGATGGGTTAGGATGATCGTAAGGAGCTGATTTTTTGTACATACCCCATTTATGTAAGGGCCTTTCAAATGGATGCTTTGGGTCATCCTAACAAAGTGGGCCCGCATGAGTTTGGGGCCCTTGACCGCACCTAAGCTTGGTGCGGTCGACCGCACAATCATCTCTCTCTCTCTCTCTCTCTCTCTATATATATATATATATATATATATATATATATATATATATATATTTGTGAGCTTGAGTTCTCAAACCCATGTGGCCCACATTGTTAGGATGATCCAAAGCATTCATTTGAAAGGCCCTTACATAGATAGGGTGTGTACAAAAAATCAGCTCCATAGGATTATCCTAACCCAGCCATTTGTGGAGGTCAAAATGGACATACCACAAATCTGCCCATTTTTTCCCTCCACTTTTGGAGGGGTTAGGATGATTCAATGGAGCTGATTTTTGGTACACACCCTATCTATGATAGGGCCTTGCAAATGAATGGTTTGGATCCTCACAGAAATTGTGGGACCCATGTGATTGGTGCACTCAAGTGCACCATTTGATTACAACGCTCAAGCGCACCAACACATTGCTCATATATATATATATATATATATATATATATATATATATATATATATAACAACTCTCTTAGAGATATTTTACGGCAAAAAAGAGGGATGTTCCACGGCTCAAACTCACCAGGAAGATTGGCATCAAAACCCTCCCAAAGTGGGCTGGAATTTAAGGTAACTAAACCTCCCAAAAACTTCCAAAAACAATAATGCAAAACACCTACAAAATAGGCGTTTTCTGGTATGGGATTCACGGCTCAAAATCAACTAAAAAGTTGGCGTGAATTCCCTATAAAAATGGCAATTTTTAGCTGTATATTTGGACTAGAATTTTTGGTCGGTAGAGTAGTGCAAATGGCAATTTTTAGCTGTATATTTGGACTAGAATTTTTGGTCGGTAGAGCAGTGCTTCAAGAATTGTTGAGTCGGTGGGAACTTGGTTGGTTGAAGCATTACGTGAGTTACATCTAAGTGGAATGCTAACACGTTGCCTCCAGCCCCTATTTATACAAGTGATAAATATTAAAGGTATAAGGATGAGGGAATAAGAGGTTATGGGCTTCAGCTCATATAGGCCCAAACACCTGGTCCATTATCTATGGGCTTATATTAGAACATATATCCAACAACAACTGTTTCAAGTTGGGTGTTCTTTAGAATTTTCCCAATCTAGAGACTATTTATGTCTCGTGTTCGCTTGGTGTGCTTTGTGGATATGTTGATGGCTCTTATGCAATAAATCATGGACCAGAGTAAAAGACCAATAAAAGAAGAAAGAGCAATGCATTTTTACCTCCTTTTCTACCTTTGCACGTGGCTATGATTAATTGATTTACATGAACCCAAATCTATTGTTAGTGTTATGACCGGGTAGAGCTTAGCCTTATAATCTAGACGTTAAGGGGAGGGTGCCCAAGTTCTTATAAGGGAGGGTGCCAAAGTCCTTATAAGTCATTCAATATCCATTTCTTTTCCGAGTTTTTATATGGCGTAAGCCCTTACAGTCCCTTATTGTTCAAAAAAGTATTGTACGGACCACACTATAGTATGATCCAAACCGTCCATATGATGGGCCATAACGTAAATAGGTTGTGCCCAAAAAAACATTTCCATGAGATGATCCTCGCCCTCCGATCTATAGAGGTTTCCATAATATGCAGTTCATCTATAGATTGGAGGGTTGGGATCATCCTATGGAAATGATTTTTTGGGCACAACCTATTTACGTTATTGCCCATCATATGGACGGTTTGGATCATCCTATAGTGTGGTCCGTACAATACTTTAAAAAAAATAAGGGACTATAAGGGCTTACACCATATAAAATCTCCACTTTTCCAATGTGGGATCTTTGCTTTTCGTGAACTTTATAACCACGAGATCTTCCCCAAGGGATTTTCTTCATCCTGAGGGTACATCGAGGTTACCATGCCCCGGCTCGGATACCACTTGTTGGGATGCACGTAGAATTCACCCTTAAAAGTTAATTGTTAAGGGGAGGATACCCAAGATAAAAGATTAAATAACGCCTTCTTCAATAGCTTAAGCTTTTGGAGTAATTGGTTGTTTCACATGGTATCGGAGCAAAGGTCCTGAGTTCAAACCTCCTTGATAGCAAAAAACCTCAACATGTAATGGCAAAACCCAAAAAGATGGCCACATGTGCCATGTGTAGGCCAACCCTAAAAAAGAGGGACCACACATTTAGGAAAGTGTTAAAGTCTAAATTATTAAATAATGCTTTCTCCAATAGCTTAAGCTTTTGGAGCAACTGGCTGTTTCACACTTATAAGCCCTTCCACAATGTAGCATGTGAGAACCTCAATTAGGGTGACCCATGAGAACCAAACTAGTTCTAGCTTTATAATTTGTTGCTTGAACGGTGTAAATCCTCCTACGACTGTACGTACCCAAACAGAGATTTTATTAGGGCGATGATATTTTCACTCCCTCTGCATTATGCATGCGCTCTCCTTATAACGTGATTTAATGTGAAAAGTGGGCAACTTTAATGTTTTTTGACGTAAAATCACGTTATAAGGAGAGCGCATGCGTAATGAAAATATCATCACCCTTTTATTATTGAAATAAAATCCAAAGCCCACCCTGTCCAAGTTCATCTTCTATTTTTGCAATTAGTTTTAAGCTCTGTAAATCATTTTCAAAATTTAGGGTCTATTGTTATAATAAATTCCATAATCCACACAGAAGATTAAACCAAATTAACTTCATCTTTCCTTCTCAATTTTTCTATATCTGGGTTCTTAACCATGATTAGAAAAGTCATTAGACTACTACTACTACTACTTGTTGCTTAAATCAGAGGATTTAGGCCCCATAAAGTATAACGTAGGACACATCGAACAAAGAAATAATTAAACATAAAGAAATCAAACAGCCATGGATGACTATTTCTTCATTGATATTTTATATAGAGGAAAGTTCAGCTTTCCTGGTTCTTGAAAGGTGACAGGGTTGAAAACAAAATGCAATACGATTGCAAGGTAAATTAAACAAATGAATATGGCAGATTTTTCCTGGTTTGTGACTATTTCGCTGCTTCTAAAGCCATGTGGGCTCTATTCTTTCTTTATTTGGGGTAAGCATGGATTAAAAAAATGTGTAATGTGAGTCACTACCTAGTTCACTAAGTATCCCGGGTCTCAGTCATCCCTAATTTTTTATACCCTAATCAACAAACAAGGATATATAAATTCAAGGAGCAACAGTTAAAACCCACGTTCCGGGCCAAGACAAAAGCGACATCTATACAAACGTCACAAAAGTGGGGTGGGGATAACGTTATCCAACCTTAGCTATCCTGCAATTTGGCACTTTATGGATGAACCATGTCGGCATTCAAGATGTCACTATTCCCTTCAATTAATGCACAAATCCATTCCACCCTCGGTAGGAGCGTTTCACTGATGATTTTTGAGGATAAAGAATTCAGATTTTAATATTTAGAGAAGTCTGTGATGTCGGCACTAGCTCATCTTGTCTTTTATTATTCAAACACCTGTCAAAATGTTAGAACTTAGTACGCAATGGGATTTGCCAGCGTCCGTTGCAGAAGGCATTTCGCGGGCTGTCTGTTGCATGAGAGAGCATCCACATCATGAATAAGACAAAATCTTTTGAAAAGTGAGCCTACGTGGCTGCTCTCTCATGCAACAGACGGCCCGCGAAATGCCTTCTGCGATGATGGACGCTAGCAAATCCCATAAGATAGTGTGGCTGTTGTCACTTTCAAAAGTGAGCTGTGAAATGGCTTTACACGAAATTGCCTAGCAAATTATAGTTCCCAAAAATTTAGGAGAAGCCGATTAAAAAACAAAAGACAAGCTTTATTTTTGCAGTTATTAAAACATGGTAGTGGCAATATCATCACCCCTTAAAAATAATATATATTTTTCCTCTCCTAGTTATAAGGAAGAGAAAAGCTGTTTAATTGATAATACAGAGAAGCGTTTCTTTATTACACGGAGTCGCTGACTCAGCATCTGACAAAGTACGAAAATTAATCGGATAAGCTTTACGAACTTTAACCAGACCAACTTTAACCGTGGTTAACTACCCCACCTCTTCCTCTATATATAAAACCCTAACTTGCAAATCCCCCAATCTAGCCAGACTCCTCCTTATCATATAACCATGGTTGCCTCTTCTTCTCCTTTTCTACACTGCCCAAATTTCGCCGGAATTTCTCTCCGGTCACCGTCCCGGCCCCGGTGTGTCAGATTCCGGCCAGTAACGGTTACGGCCGTTGCCTACAACACCACAACTTCCTCCTCTTCTTCCTATCTCTACGCTTCAAAACCCAAGACGGGATCTCTGTACGATGTTCTCGGGCTTCCGATGGGCGCCACGTGTAAGGAGATCAAGGCCGCGTATCGGAAACTGGCACGAGAGTGTCATCCTGATGTTGTCGCGACGGACCGGAAGGACACGTCAGCAGACGAGTTTATGAAGATCCACGCGGCTTATTCTAAGCTGTCCGATCCTGAGAAAAAAGCGATTTATGATCGGACGGTTCTGAGGCGGTTTTCGGGATCGGATTCATCTTATTTTACGGGATGTACTCGCAGGACTTGGGAGACCGATCAGTGCTGGTAGTAGATGGTGAATTTTTATTGCGCAATGATAAATTCGCACCCCCTGGAGGATAATTCGCACCCCCCTCTGTAACATTAAAAAGCGTTATAGTCTGATTTACTAATGGAGAAAAAAACTAATGGAGGAGATTAAGGGCGATTGAGAGAAGCCGAATAAAATGAACGGTGTTTCGGGTACGGAAGTGATCTGGACCGTTGGATGGGATCTCGTCTTCTATTTTTGCCTGATGTATAATATTCATTTGCCCTCGATTGTATGTCTCGGGTTCGAATTTTTGTGAATAAATAGTAATAATGACACGAGGACTCTTCTTTTGGGCTACTGATATTGCCACTACCATGTTTTAATACCTGCACAAACTCAGCTTGTCTTTTCGTTTTGAATTTGGGTTGTGAGAGTTTTTATATGATGAAAGGCCCTATAGTTCATTATAGGGTTAGGATCAACACTCTCTAATGTGAAAGTCTCTGATCACTTACCTTCTTGAGAAAGCACATGAAAGAAAAGTAGCGTTAATTTTCTCGGAAAACATGAAATCCCGTTGTTCGCTTGGTTTCTCAGTAAAATGGAGTTACTGACGTGGAAAAGTAAAAAACTACGTGGAAATTCTAGTTTCTTGCAAAAACGCGTGAATTGGTTTCCGGCCAAAACGAGATGAAAGCTCGTTTCCTTTCTCGCGAGAAATTTTATCAGGATGTTCTTTTTCGACCCACGCCTTCTAGAGCCAAACCCTAGCTGCAACTCCTTCGTCCACCTTGGGCACTCCGGCGAGCTCTAAAATTTCGGCAAAGCTATATCTCTAGACTGTTGATCTTGGACAAGAAAAACCAGCCGTAAGGAAAAGAGAGTTGCAGAAAGAGGGAAGCAAATCCGGTCTCCTTCTCTGGGAACATCGCCGGAGCTCCGTCACCCCACGCCATCACCACCATCACCGTCATCCGGCAGACTGCCCCCCCACAACCACCATCTCCACCCGAAACACACTTTGATTCTCTCCCATTTGTAGCCATTAAAACCCATCATCTCCATCAGACCAAATCCTCCTCCGTTAGATTGGAAATTTGCAGCTCCCCCACCTCCACTAGATCTTCCATCTACACCACCATCTTCCACCACCATCACCATTAGAATTGGCCTTCAATCTCCACCTCTCATTACCTTCACCTGTATTTTGCCCGAACCAATAATCCCACCATTAAAAGCCCTAGTTGTAAACCCTACAACTGCTATCTCTCTCTCTTCCTTAATTCCCCAAAATTTGGGATTCCAGAAATCCCCACCGGAATCCGGCCACTCTAACTCATTCTCCAGTCACTCTCTCCACCACCGATCCGCCATCTAAACACAGGCTCAGATCTGTTGAGGTTTTGAGCTAGAGAAAAGAGGGGTTGTAGGGCCTTTTTTTGCAACACAGTAAAGGAAGAGTAAAGGAAGAGTAGGAGAAGCATCGGCCGCAACCACCATCAGGCGCCCACAGCCACCACCTCGGAATCATCCTAATCTCCTCCAAACCCTTCTTGGTTCCATTCGAGAACCCATACGTATCATTAGATCTGGCCAACATCCATCACCACCAGAACCCATACTTATCGATAGATCCACTCATTTTCCCGATCAAAACCCCATTTTCCAGCACAATTTACTTGGCAAGTGAACAGGCGCAGGATACCTCTTCTCTGGGTTTCTAAGGTTTCTGTGCAACTGAACAGCTTCCAGCATAGTTTCTTTTCCTTTTGCTACGTCAGATTCTTTTGCTTTCTTTTTTCTTCCTTTCCCGAGAAAGCAAGTGCGTTTTCATTTACTATCAAAGGCAATTTTTGGGTTCTACTACACGGGGCAGGGGCCATGTAAGTGAGATCAAGACCGTTGGTCGGTCTTGTAGACATATGAACCAACCCTATCCCAATTCCCAAATCGGCATTCCCTACATAATTTAAAGAGTTAGGAAAGCTTGATCGACTACTGATAAAGAAGGGGCCAGGACTGTGTAATCCAAGTGGACCCCATAACTTTTATTTTGATCTTTATTTATTCTTGTGGGTGGGCCCATTTAATGTAAGGGAAGTAGATGGTGCAGATGAGTTCATCTAGTGGGCCCATTTAATGTAAGGGAAGTAGATGGTGTAGATGAGTTCATCTATTGGGCCCAATCATGTTAGACTAACCAAAATTTAACTTACCCTCCCGCATAACTCCCATGAACCAAAAAAAAAAAAAACCGGCAACCAAACAGAGCTTAGATATTGAGAATCCCCAAAAATAAGACTTCTGGTAGATTGGAAGGAAACAAAAGAAGATAGTTAGTGGATGGAAGAGGGGACATAGGCTACGGTGATAGGTACAGGAAGACCAAGCTACTTAAATAATTCGAAGTCAATGGAAAAACTTTTAATATAATTAAGTGGTGGGGTCATTTTGAATATTTTTTTTTACCAGAAATGATATTTCCACGACCTTTTCAAGCACTTTCACTCTATTATTACGTCTTTCCCCATAATATGGCTTCATTCTAAATTCCATTTATTGATGAAAATAATGGGTGTAAAATTTGTTTTATATTGTAAAATTCAACATTCAAATTTGTTTTATGTTGTTCAATTTTACAGCATAAAACAAATTTTATGTTTATTTTTATGTCGAAAGATTCGGAGCCTAAAGCTCATTTCTTCCGATGTGAAATGGGTGTCAAATGCTCATCTTTTCACTAAAAATTGGTGGTTGAAAATTTTGTTTTACATTTTACATCGAAGAAAAACCTGAGAGGAAGAAAAAATTGATGGAAATGCTCCGAAAAGGGTGTAAATATCATTTCCTATGAATACAAAATGAATAGATCAGGCACCTCATGTTGAGGGAGATAGAGAGCGAAGGGGGTAATTCCTGCCGGAGGGGAGAGGTTGAGGAGCAAAGAGGGTGAAGGAAACTGCCAGATTTGTGGATTTCCAATTACTTATTTCCACAGCATATTTCGAAATTTAGTTTTTTCCACTGTCAGTCGCTAATTTGGAAATCAAAGAATTTGATCCGGATCCAAATCACAACACAAAAAAGGCTGCAAATGTGAGAAATCCAAATCAAAATCTTCTCGGCATCCAAACTGGCCCTAGGAAGTGATTGTTTGTGACTATACAATACTCAAGATGTTATCAACATCCAATAAAAAAGTGTAAGACAAAGTGTCTGGTGCCACAATCAAAATATATATAGGATCGATATTGCACTACCATACTTTGATAATGGGACGAACTCGCCTTATTTTACATTTTTAACCAGATTTCAAAGCTATTACTAGCCCCAAAAGACCTCAGTAGCCAATAAGAGAAAACTAAAACTAACGCACCGTTTGGATTGTAAGGAAAACATTTCTGATAGGGAAAATATTTTCATGAAATTTTATTCCTTTTCATAATTCATAGGGAAATAATATGATTATTATTAATTTAGAGCGATATCATCATAAATTGAAGGTCCCTCTAAATAACAATTGAATAGGGCTGGTTCATGTTATCTTCATGAGTGAAAAAAGTTGGAAATTTTAGACACACATATTTTTCCTTTCCTAACTTTTCCATGAAATTCCTGCAATCCGAGCAGTGTGGTCCCATAATAAATCTCCCGTCATCAAAACATGGCCTTCCCCATATCAT
The DNA here is from genome assembly GCF_043159265.1 of Tasmannia lanceolata. NCBI lineage: Eukaryota > Viridiplantae > Streptophyta > Magnoliopsida > Canellales > Winteraceae > Tasmannia > Tasmannia lanceolata. The sequence goes on along the minus strand of NW_027518697.1, from coordinate 18,197,347 downwards.
AGCGTATAAGCATAGGCTACATTTATGCGACCTAGGGGTGCAACTTGGGCGGGCTCAACCCAAATCCGACGGGTTCAACCTGGAAAAAAGTCGGGTTGGGTTGAGTTCGGGTAGGGTTCAGGTTGAGTTTTCTCAACCCGGGTTGAGTTCGGATCGGGTTCGTGTTGAGGGCTTGGGCAACCCGACCCGAGTCAACACGACAATTTTAATAATTTTTTATTTATTTTTTAAGCTTAAAATCTCGGGTTGGGTTGGGTCGGGTCGTGTCGGGTTGCGTTGAACTTGAGTCGGGTCGGGTTCAGGTTGGCAAAAAGGGTTCCTCGGGTCGGGTCGGGTTGAACCTCGTCAGATTGGAACTCGGGTCAGGTCGTGTTCGGGTTGAGCAAATGGTTGGTTGGGTCGGGTTCAGGTTGAGCAAATGGTTGGTCGGGTGGGGTTCGGGTTGGCCTCAACCAGACCCAACCCGACCCGAGTTGCACCCCTAGTGCGACCGTGTTTTGAATGCATGCGGAATCGGCTTTATTTTACATTCTATAATTGGCTGCTTGGAGCTTTTTGAGAATTTTAAGTCTTTGAAAACAGTATATATTGCAGTTCCTTTTATGTATGGAGAGAGAGAAAAGTGAAGGTGATCCCACAAATGTCTTTGGTTAAGGTAAAACTCTCCAAACACACTGAAATGAACGTGGCCTTATTTGTGGAAGAAGAGGCAAAATTGTTGGTTTTTGAGAATTGTAAGTCTTTGAAAGCAATATGTACTGCAGTTCCTCCTACAAATGTCTTTGGTTAAGGTAAAACTCTCCAATCACACTGAAATGAACGTGGCCTTATTTGTGGAAGAAGAGGCAAAATTGTTGGTTTTTGAGAATTGTAAGTCTTTGAAAGCAATATGTACTGCACTTCCTTTAATACTTCCTTTAATGTGTAGAGAGGAAGAAAAGTGAAGGTGATCCCACAAATTAATGTCTTTGGTTAAGGTAAACTCTCCTATCGCTCTCAAATGAGTGTGGCTTTATTTGTGGAAAAAGAGGCATATTTGTCAATAAACTCTCTCTCTCTCTCTCTCTCTCTCTCTCTCTCTCTTCCAAGTTGCATTCTGATGCAGGGTACGTGGGAAGCGCTGCTAGTTTTGCAAGTGTAGAAAAAAGTTTGTAGAGAAAACCAAGAAATACCTTCTCCACACGGATCGAACACGATGTGCAACGAAAAACCAAAAGAACAATGTAAAGAATACAATCACACAAGAAACACAAGATTTTACGTAGTTCAGCATTGCCTACGTCCACGAGGGAAGATTTTCACTATTTCGGTCTAGGGTTACAAACTCTCTTTTTCTTGGCCAAGAAACCCAAAGAAAAAACCTCAGCTCGCAACCCTATCATGTTCGCAACCCTATCATGTGGCTTCTATACCAACGCCACTACATCGAGAAATTTATCGAAATACCCTTTAGTGAAAAAAAAAAAAAACTACCCAGCACCCCGGCGCGCTAACCGCGTAACTCGACCTGCGTGTGTGTCTCGCATATTAGTCCGTCAGGTCCTATATAATGCCATAATACAAGACTTCTCCACAACAGCAAGGGTGAATGGATGAGTGCAATGGTAGCTTGGAGGACTCAATATATGCTGATTGTTGCTTTCCATCATAAAAATTTCAATGTCTCATAGTGATACTGGATTTGTCATTATAGTTGAATTAAGAGACCTGAAATAATACAGTGAGCCCTCTGACAGATGGATCCTTTATGAAGAATTAAACCTCTAAATGATAATAAAAAAATCATGATTATGAATTTGGAAGCCCTTGAAGATACAGTCAGCCCACACATGTAAGAAAAGAGCAGAACTTTCATCCAACGACCATGCCTAAGTGTGTTTAGAACTTATGCCTAGTAAGTTTTGTGACAGAGGCTCCATGTGCACTGTACCAAACCTCAAGTGCCTTCACGAGTGATACAACAATTCTAGCTGAGTGTTTTACTATGGGGTAAAACACAACATAATGGATTTGTCCATGGAAATCCAAGCACCGACAATAGCTATATGAAGAGCAACACTTCAATTAAAAATCATCTCAGATCCATGTACTCAAACACAACTGAGTTTAAATGCGGATATGTCAAAGGTATTGAGGTTCGACCAGAAGCTTACAGTCAGTTTAATTTCCAGCAATTACATAGCAGAAATCGAGAGATCTGCATCTTATAATTCTGATTTGGCATTGACCGAAAAAAAAATCTCTACAACATAATCGACTACACTACGATGTGATGGGGTACGAAAAACAGCAACTAATGAGATGTCGACACGTGGCCCCGGAAGGGCCCACCACAAACCCAACTGCTGCGCAGGGGTAATTCGGTAATTGCCTAAGAGTGGGTGAACCTAAACCCACAAAAGGTCCGACACCTGTCCTAGGGTAGGTAATCCAACCACCCCAGGTATCCCTCTATAAAAAGCCTCTCAAGGCTCAGAGCAAGGGGTGATGACTTCTAAGCTACCACTCTTCAAATTTGGCTCTGCACTCCTGCTCGTACTGACTTGAGTGTCGAAGGGCCCGTCCGGAGCAACGACTCCGGGTTAGTCTTTTGACCTCGTTTGCTCTTGTGCAGGGCTCAGCTTCTTCACTTCAGCTCCTCGGGTCCTCCAGCCCAGCTCTTACGTCACTGCCGTATCTGTTACCGATTTTAGGCCTAACAGATTAGCGCCATCCGTGGGACTCCGAACTCAAAGCTGTTCGAATCCCCTATACAAAATGGCAGGGCGGATGAGTGCTCGGGTACCAACTGCACGAACTACCCGAGCTGTAGTACATCGCGGGGTTCGAAGTGACCGAATCGCCTCGCAGGTAGTAGCTCCCTCTGCAACAGCAGAGCAGAGCCCGACTCATTCAGAACACCTCAATCCCACTCCCACTCCGGATCAAGTGCAAGCTCTCTTCTAACAGATGACTGCTCTTGTCGATCAATACCAACAACTGATCCAAGCGCCTCCCCAGCATCCCCTAGAGGCCCCACGACCTGTACAGGAAAGGTCGAGTGCCCACAGGGGAGAGCCAGCGCGCCCTAGTGGAAACCGGACCCACCACTCCCCAAGGCGAGTCCATCATTCCAGAACCAGGCAAGCCCATACAGAGCCTCGCCACCGCCAGAGGTCACGATCTCTCTCCACGCAGAAGCACCAAGCCAAGGAAGATCGAGCGCCGTTGGAAAAATCCTGGCATCATCGAAGGAGTCCGGAAAGTCACTCCGGCTCCGCCGCGAGCCCCTCAATAGAGAAAAATAAGTCGTTGGGCAGAGTAGACCAGAGAGCTGACCCAATGTTACTGAAGATAGAAGAGATAGACCACCGTATAGAAGAGCTGGCAAAGGATTAAGGCCGGCCCGCTGTGAAGACGTACTCAAGTAAACCTCTGTTCACCGATAATGTTATGAACGCGCCAGCACCCAGAGGGTTCAAAATGCCGACGGTTCCGCAATATGACGGAACCGCCGACCCTGTGGACCACCTGGAGACGTTCAGGACTATGATGCTCCTCCACGGCGCCTTTGATGGATTCCTCTGCAGGGCATTCCCGACTACACTGACCGGTGCAGCCCGGGACTGGTACTCGAGGATCAAGCCGAACTCCATTAGCAACTTTGAGGACTTTGGGGACAACCTAGTCTGCCATTTTATGAGCAGCCGGAGGCCGAGGAAAACAACAGCATCCCTGATGGCTTTGCGGCAGGAAGATAACGAACCTCTAAAAACATTCGTGAGCCGCTTCAACAGGGAGGCCCTCCATGTGCCAAACTTAGACCCCTCAGCCGCAGTAAATGCGCTCCTAGCGGGCACTAAGTCTAATGATTTCCGGCGATCGATAGCTCCCCAAAACCCGCACTCACTGGCGGATCTGATGGCTGGAGCCGAGGAGTACCTAGCCGTGGAGGAGACTCTGGCAGCCTTAGATTCAAACCGGAGGAGGACCTCTGAAGAAAAGAACCCTACCAAGTTGCGTAGGGATGATAAAGCCCCGAGAAGAGAAAGATCCCCGCAGAGGAGGGAAGAGAATTACACCCCCGTCAACACCTCCAGGAGAAGCATACTGGCCGCAATCGAGGGAGAAGAATTCGTAAGATGGTCAACCAGGATGATCTCAAAAGGAAATAAGAGAGACAAGTCGAAGTATTGTAAGTTCCATAGAGACCACGGGCACGACACAGATGAATGCTGGCAACTCAAGGAAGAAATCGAGTTGTTGATTAATCGAGGGTACCTAAAAAGGTATGTTAAAAGTAATGGCAAAAGAGCGCAGGGGGAGAAGCCCTCATGGCCAAAGCCCTCGACGACCCCCACCGTTTCTTGTGCGGAACCAATCTCCCCCGTCGTCCACTCCACAGCCGGAGATACATCGATCCCAGCCCAAGGGGGTCAGACCAGCCGCCGGAGTACATCATCTGCTGCTCAAAAAGTCTACGCACGCCGAGTCAACGCCGTGCACATGTGCAACAAGAAGATGAGGACAGAGAACAAGATCTCCTTCTCAGACGCAGACCTCGACAACTTGATACTCCCCCATGACGACGCCCTAGTCATAACCATGCTAGTCGCGAACTGGGAAGTGAAGAAGATCCTTGTCGACAACGGGAGTTCGGCCGACATTCTCTACTACCATGCATTCGAGCAGATGATGATAGGAAACGACCGCCTAAGGCCGGCGAACTCCGATCTGTTCGGTTTCTCAGGGGAGGACGTGAAAGTGGAAGGACAGATTGAACTCCCAGTCCTCGTCGCAGAGCCGCCCTGTCAAGCTTTCACAATGGTCAACTTCCTGGTAGTGAGGGCCACTTCGGTCTATAACGCTATCTTGGGACATCGAGGCCAGAACCTCATCCATGCAGTCGCCTCAGCGTATAACCAGAAAATGAAGTTTATAATGCCAAACGGCATGGGAGAAGTCAGAGGAGATCAACCACAGCCCAGGGAGTGCTATACCATGGCACTCAAAGGCAAAAATGTATCAGAATCGTTACCGATTGAGCTACTTGATCTGAGAGACGAAGCTCAGGTGACTGAACCCGCCGAAGACCTTAGAAAATACTATCAATAGCTTGCCGCCCGACACAAAAGCGGATGCCATTGTAATTACGCTTGTGTGGATAATGAAAAAAGGCTACTGCTTCTTTGCGAAGTTCCTAGTTCCTCAAATCATGCCGCTGCTTGGTTCACCCCGGTTCGTCTCCACAAAGACTGGAAGCGCACTCCTGGTCGAGAACGGGCCCGCGCAGAAAAACCAAACCATCTCAGAAACCTAGTTCACTAAAAGTTGGGTACTCGCTGCTTGGTTCGCCCCGGCTCGTCTCCATAAAGACCGGGAGCGCACTCCTGGTCGGGAACGGGCCCGCGCAGAAAAACCAAACCATCTCAGAAACCCAGTTCACTAAAACTTGGGTACTACCTGCTTGGTTCTCCCCGGCTCGTCTTCACAAAGACCGAGAGCGTACTCCTGGTCGGGAACGGACCCGCGCAGAAAAACCAAACCATCTCAGAAACCTAGTTCACTAAAACTTGGGTACTCGCTGCTTGGTTCGCCCTGGCTCGTCTCCACAAAGACCGGGAGCGCACTCCTGGTCGGGAACTAGCCCGAGTGGAAAAACCAAACCATCTTAGAAACCCAGTTCACTAAAACTTGGGTACTCCCTGCTTGGTTCGCCCCGGCTCGTCTACACAAAGACCGGGGCGCACTCCTAGTCGGGAACGGGCCCGCGCAGAAAAACCAAACCATCTCAGAAACCCAGTTCACTAAAACTTGGGTACTCGCTGCTTGGTTCGCCCCGGCTCCTCTCCACCAAGATCGGGAGAGCACTCCTGGTCGGGAACGGGCCCGCGCAGAAAAACCAAACCGTCTCAGAAACCTAGTTCACTAAAACTTGGGTACTCGCTGCTTGGTTCGCCCCAGCTCGTCTCCACAAAGACTGGGAGCGCACTCCTGGTCAGGAACAGGCCCGCGCAGAAAAACCAAACCGTCTCAGAAACCTAGTTCACTAAAACTTGGGTACTCGCTGCTTGGTTCGCCTCGGCTCGTCTCCACAAAGACCGGGAGCGCACTCCTGGTCAGGAACGGGCCCGAGCAGAAAAACCAAACCTGCTCGGAAACCCAGTTCACGAAAACTTTGGTACTCGCTGCTTGGTTCGCTTCGGCTCGTCTCCACAAAGATCGGAAGCACACTTCTAGTCAAGAACGGGCCCGGGCAGAAAACCAAACCCTTGCAAAAACCCAAGTTCAATAAAACTTGGTCATCTGAAGCCGTTCAGAGCATACATGGCCAGACATGATATTCCACTTCAAAATCCTAGTCGTCCTAAGCCGTTCAGAACATCTCCAGCCAGACTGGATATAACGCGTGGGTAAAACTTAACCTAAAGAAGGGTAAGTTGTAGCTCATCTGTTTTTCAGCCGACGTGAGATGGACGACATGAAATGGCTGACCTGAATCAGTTTCCAGTTCATCCGTTCCTCAAGCCGACCAGGATATAGCGCGATGCGCTACAAGATCAAATTCTGGTCATCTCAAGCCGACCAGGATATAGCGCAATGCGCTACAGGACAAAACTCTGGTCATCTGAAGCCGATCAGGACTCGGTGTGATTCGCTACAGGACAAAATTATGGTCATCTCAAGCCGACCAGGATATAGCGCAATGCGCTACAGGACAAAACTCTGGTCATCTGAAGCCGACCAGGACTCGGCTTGATTCGCTACAGGACAAAATTCTGGTCATCTCAAGCCGACCAGGATATAGCGCAATGCGCTACAGGACAAAACTCTGGTCATCTGAAGCCGACTAGGATTCGGCGAGATTCGCTACATGACAAAATTCTGGTCATCTCAAGCCGACCAGGATATAGCGCAATGCGCTACAGGATAAAACTCTGGTCATCTGAAGCCGACCAGGATATAGCGCAATGCGTTACAGGACAAAAATCTGGTCATCTCAAGCCGACCAGGATATAGCTTGATTCGCTAAAAGACAAAATTCAATCTGGCCCCAGCCGGACAGAATATGACGCGTCCGCTAGACGACAAAAATCAGTCCGGCCCAAGCCGGACAGAATATGACGCGTCCGCTAGACGACAAAAATCAGTCCGGCCCAAGCCGGACAGGATATGACGCGTCCGCAAAACGATAAAAATCAGTCTGGCCCAAGCCGGACAGAATATGACACGTCTGCTAGACGACAAAAATCAGTCCGGCCCAAGCCGGACAGGATATGACGCGTCCGTAAAACGATAAAAATCAGTCCGGCCCAAGCCGGACAGAATATGATGCGTCCGCTAGACGACAAAAATCAGTCCGGCCCAAGCCGGACAGGACTTGGCCGGACAGATTTTTCAGACAGATTTCCTAGGTCGGACAGACGGCTTAGCCGGACAGAGTTTCCGGACAGATTCCCCAGGCCGGACAGACTGCTTAACCTGACAGATTTCCCAGGCCGGACAGGTTTTCCGGACCAGATAGACGGCTTAGCCGGACAGATTTCCCAGGCCGGACAGATGGCTTAGCCGGACAGGTTTTTCGGACAGACGGCTTAGCCGGACAGATTTTCCGCTCCGCTTCTGACCGTCCCAGGCCGGGCAGACGGCTTGGCCGGACAGGTTTTCCATCGAGCCATCCCGAACACCGGCTCATTCTACCATTTAAGAATACAAGTCCTCACACTTCCCCAAATCACTACAATGACTTGGAGAACTGGGGGGCAACTGATAGGGTACACCCTATCTATGTGAGGGCCAATCAAATGAATGGTTTGGATCACCAAAACAATGTGGGCCCATTGTATTTTAAGCCGGCGGTGTAGCTAAGTTAGCTACACCAGCGGTGTAGCTTCACTTTCCTCTCTCTATATAGGGTGTCCACCAAAAATCAGCTCCATAGGATCATCCCAACCCTTCAAACTGTGGAGCCAAAATGGACAAATTTGTGAAGGTTTTTACACGTTCATTTTTGCCTCCACAAATTGTAGGGTTGGGATGATCCTATGGAGTTGATTTTTGGTGGACACCCTATCTATGTGAGGGCCAATCAAATGAATTCTTTGGATCACCAAAACAATGTGGGCCCATTATATTTTAAGCCGCCGGTGTAGCTAAGTTAGCTACACCGGCGGTGTAGCTTCACTTTCCTCATATATATATATATATATATATATATATATATATATATATATATATATATATATATATATATATATATATATGAGAAAACGGTTCCTACACACATGTGTAGATAAGTTATCTACACACTAGCTTTAAATACAGTGGGGGCCCACATTGTTTGGGGTGATCAAAACCATTCATTTTTAAGGCCCTCACATAGATAGGGTGTCCACAAAAAATCAGATCCATATGATCATCCTAACCATTCGAACTGTGGAGGCAAAAGATGGACTAATTTGTGAAGGTTTAAAGACATCCATTTTACATCCACAAATCGTAGGGTTGGGATGATCCCAATGGATCTGATTTTTTGTCGACACCCTATCTATGTGAGGGCCTTAAAAATGAATGGTTTTGATCATATATGAGAAAACGGTTCCTACACACATGTGTAGATAAGTTATCTACACACTAGCTTTAAATACAGTGGGGGCCCACATTGTTTGGGTGATCAAAACCATTCATTTTTAAGGCCCTCACATAGATAGGGTGTCCACAAAAAATCAGATCCATAGGATCATCCTAACCATTTGAACTGTGGAGGCAAAAGATGGACTAATTTGTGAAGGTTTAAAGACATCCATTTACATCCACAAATCGTAGGGTTGGGATGATCCCAATGGATCTGATTTTTTGTCGACACCCTATCTATGTGAGGGCCTTTAAAATGGATGGCTTGGATCACCCAAACAATGTGGGCCCCCACTGTATTTTAAGCTAGTGTGTAGAGAACTCTCTAGACATATGTGTAGGAACCGTTTTCTCAATATATATATATATATATATAAATTATAGCATTCTTGGCCCATGCAATGCATGCGGGTAAAGAAATGATATGTTTTGAATCAAGGGTGTGGGAATATCAATTCTATATACATACTCACACACACTATAGCATTCTTGGCCCATGCAGTGCATGGGGATAAAGAAATGGGCCCACACCATCAAAGCATGAGGTGTAAAATGGTGCCTCCACCCTATACATGGGCTCATGTGGAGATCGAGGGACCTACCCATAAAAATATAAGGCAAAATGATGAGCCACACCAGATGCATGGGTTTGAGTTGAGTTGATGGGACCCACCCTATAAAAAACATATCAGTGAGCATCAAGGGTATTTTTCAAGGGATAATTTCCATTTTTTTCTCATATAGGATATATTGGTCTTTTTATTAGTTAAAACAATCTATTATTGGTAATTTGGTCACAAATTGATGCCATGGCCTGATTTGCAAATTTTACTTAAATGTGATGGCTCTAGTTGCAAATTGTCAAACTAGATGAGGCTTTTTTTTGCAAATAACGCAAAGTATAATACTTCGTTTGCAAAAACCACAATGTAGAATACTTTGTTTGTAAAAACCCCTTATTAATTTAGCAAATATAATTTAACTTTTTAAACTATATTTCCAACAAGTCCCTAAATGCTACTTCTGTTAATAAAATACCTATGTGATGTTAGAGGAATTAGGTTAAGCAAGAGGTTGCTTGAAGCATTACACCCAAGGTATCTAGTTTGGAATACCAAGTTTGTTGCCTCCAGCCCCTATATATACTAGATACACTAGGGTTAATGACTGGTTAATGGACTCTAGCCCATGTAGGCCTACTACACCGGCCCATTATCTTATTGGGCTTATATTAGAGCATATATGAGTTATATTATATACCCAACAATCTCCTCCTATGTTCTACATATAGCACAATCCAATAGATAGATAGTGTGATGTTCAAACAAAATATTGAATCATCCACATCACCATATCATAAAAGATCTGTAATCCATCTGAAAACACGAATACTTTTATGATTAACCAAGAGTTTTAGATATAATCTAAATTCAACCAAAATGTACTTTCACATCTAAGTGAACCCACTGATCTTAGATGAATTCATTCATGGGGTATGATTCTCATCGAGATCTAAAATAAAGTTCCACAAAAAAAAATGAACTCTATGCATACTGAAATGAAAGCATAGTCTTTATGACTTTAGAAGATTTACTCATCAAGTAAGTCATCTTCATCAAAGTCCAAATCAAGACAAGCTCCTCCTTTTTCGCCAATCCCTGTGAATTACCAAATATAGATTTCATGAAAATGAATCCAATCATTTGTCTAAAATACTAACGTATCTAGTTCTACCTGAAGAAGAACGTAGTACAATTCCATAATTCACGAAAGTATATAGTTCTACTTGAAGAACTTAGTAAAATTCCAAAATGGCTGAAAAAGTATCAGTATCACTCTCACCATAAGCATCATTGTCAAGTTTCAATAAAGAACAAGACCTAAATAGCTTCTTTTGCAAAGAACCATTCATCATTGTCAAGTTTCAATAAAGAACAAGACCTAATAGTTTCTTTTGCAAAAAACCATTTCATGTTTCCATTTGGAATGTTACAGTCATCTTATTCATATTTGAGTTAAGCTGAATCATCAAGTCTGGAATAAAACAACCTTTCTTAAGAAGGACATGTCATCAAATGTGGAATGACATACAACAACTGTAAACATCATCGAAACATATCAAGTGTCTATTTTGGCCAAAAGGGAGATTTAAAAATTCAAAATAACATGAATGTATGTTAAGCCATGTCTATACAAACTTTAACCCCATCTCCCCCACAGTTTTGCATATTCGATCTTTGGTCAGTCCCTTTGTGAGAGCATTGACCATATTATCCTTCGATCTCACATCAATCAAAGTGATAATCCTGGGTGCAATGAGATAATTCAGCATGTCATGTTTCAGCCTAAGATGTCTCCTCTTACCATTAAAGAGTGAGTTCTTCACAATCATAATTGTAGCTTGATTATCACAGAACACACTTAAGGAATTAATCCTTAACCGAGTCAGTGGAATGTCCGCAATCAGATTCTTTATCCACTCTGCTTCATTTGCAGCTGAAGCTAGAGCATAAAGTTCCAATTCAACTTCCACAGAACAACAGTAGATTTGCTGGCCCCTAATTCTGATCCCCATGATTCATCAGAATATTCTTCCATGATAAGTGGATGACCACCATAGTTTTGAGCATACTCTTGAGTACACGAAAGTTATCTTATTAGCCCCATAAGGGCATCTCTATGCTCATGGCCAGGATTGCTAGCAAAACAACTCAGCATGCAAACTATAAAGGCTATGTCTGGCCTAGTGCAACACAAAACATACATGAGACTACCAATCAGTTTAGAATAATCGAACGGACTCACACTGTCTCTTCCTTAGAGATCAGCTTCTTGGTATAATCACAATGGTGTCTCAATCGGTTTGCACTCACTGCATCCTCAACAAGAAAAGTAGTATTTCATATAATGGGTTAGGCCAAGGGTGATTCCTTGCCTTTCAAAAAACTTACTTTCATACCAAAAATGGTGTTTACAACACCCAGGTCTTTTCATGTCGAATTATTTACCCAAGGTTAGTTTCACATAACTCACCACAGAGAGATTGGAAACAAGAATCAACAGCTACATACAAGCAAATAAGCATAACCTTATTCGACACATAACGATAGTAAAGGCAATTATCCGAGTAATTGATCAGAAAATCCAAAGCTCTTTACTACTTTGTCAAATTTCTGATGTCACAATTTAAGTGCTTGATTAAGACCAATACAAGGATTGTTAGATCTTAACATCCATACGATCTTTGTAGAATCACATACAAACAAATATCTACTTACAACCCATAGTCTTAGCCTCATTGGCAAATCGACTAGCTACCAAGTTAGATAACCAACAGAGAACTCATTCCATCATGAATGGCTTCTGCCCATAACATAGAGTCCCTAGATCTCATCACTGCCTAACAGGATGATGGATCATTCTCCATATGGTAGGTCACATAGGCCTCACCATAACTCTTGGGTACTCTATCACATAAGCCATAACTCATAAAGAATGGCTTCTGCCCATAACTATTAGGTCTTGTTCTTTATTGAAACTTGACAATGATGAATGGTTCTTTGCAAAAGAAGCTATTTAGGTCTTGTTCTTTATTGAAACTTGACAATGATGCTTATGGTGAGAGTGATACTGATACTTTTTCAGCCATTTTGGAATTTTACTAAGTTCTTCAAGTAGAACTAGATACTTTCGTGAATTATGGAATTGTTCTAAGTTCTTCTTCAGGTAGAACTAGATACGTTAGTGTTTTACACAAATGATTGGATTCATTTTCATGAAATCTATATTTGGTAATTCACAGGGATTGTCGAAAAAGGAGGAGCTTGTCTTGATTTGGACTTTGATGAAGATGACTTACTTGATGAGTAAATCTTCTAAAGCCATAAAGACTATGCTTTCATTTCAGTATGCATAGAGTTCTTTTTTTTTTTAGTTGCAAGCACGACAAATGGCATCTTTATCTAACCACCAATCTGAAGAAGTACTGGCCTTTATCTTTTCCCAACATGGCAGTGAAACTTTTAGGCTCAGTCTTATCTACTAACATAGTAGCCTCCTTATATGGTGTGTTAGAGTTAACCATCTGAGGTTGCCTACAATCTGCAGCAAAGTGACCATATCTCCCACAGTTATAGCATTTGCCCTTCTTTTTCTTAAAGACAGTCTCTTTGGCTTTCAACTTGGGAATATTACTCTTAGGTGACTTGGATTTCTTAGGAAATTTCTTCGGATATATCACCGTGTTAGCAGTGGACTGTTGCTGTCTAACCATCTCCAAGTTATTCCTAGCTCTATTCTCATCTTCGATTCAAATGAATCGTTTGAGATCATCCAGTCCCACTTGCACCTTCTTTCTATACATCTCTGTTTTGAAAGAGTGCCATGCATATGGTAGCTTGTATATGATTGCACTCACAAGAAACGGATCACACACTACTATTTCGATCCAAGAGATAAGCCACGGATGAAATTTGACAAACCCAAACCAAAGTTCTTTGGTAGAGGAAACCCAACTTCAACAAATTGAGGCCAATGAAATTGCAGCCCACAAAACTCTTGGCCACAATAATTTCTTCAACAAGTTACAGAGAGGGTGTCGAAATAAACTTGCAAGTAGTGACCGGCTTGCCAAAGTAGAGAGAGCTCAAAATTCCATCACTAAATCTGATGAGGGTTGCCCAAATCTTGGATTTGTATAAGAAACCCATGTCAATCCGATTCACGAAATTTCGACGTCCACCAAAAAACAAATTGTAGATAAATAGGTCTGCAAGTTTGTTGGGTTTTGCAGAGAGAGACCCAGCCACCAAGGTTTCGTCCAAAACCAATTCGTCCTCTTTTGTCCGGTTGAAACTTCAGAATAGTAGAGAGGAGAACACTATTAAAAGAAACCCAATTTTCTATTCATGGGTTAAACAAACCCCATCCATCGACCCACCGTTCCAAAAAGAAAGACCTTTGTACAGATAAGAAACAAGAGAGATGGTGACGTGGCAGATGATAGAGGGTAAAGAGATTTACACTAAATCTGATGCGTTTTTGAAGAATTCTTACTCGATTTACTCGATTCTTGCTCGGATTTTTCCAATCGGTTCTTCAAACGTGAGATTTGTAAAAGCCACCCGAAACAATATACCCAAATCGATATCTGTTGAGTGAAACACACGTCCAAAATACTTTGTACGTTATGCCGTTGATGGGGATCCAAAGCGTGAGAGCTCTGATTGAATAAACCCAAAAAACCCTTCTTGAACAGTAGCAAGAAAGAGGTATACAACTTTTCTTGTTTCTTGGTTCAAACGAGTGATAAGAAATCCACGAGCGAAAAGAACCCCACAAGCGAGAGAACCCAAAAACGGAGAGAGGGGCTTCCGTTCCAAAATTAGGGTTTTAGTAATGCTTCAAGATTGTTAGAGGAATTAGGTCAAGCAAGAGGTTGCTTGAAGCATTACACCCAAGGTATCTAGTTTGGAATACCAAGTTTGTTGCCTCGAGCCCCTATATATACTAGATACACTAGGGTTAATGACTGGTTAATGGACTCTAGCCCATGTAGGCCCACTACACCGGTCCATTATCTTATTGGGCTTATATTAGAGCATATATGGGTTATATTATATACCCAACATGTGAAGCATTCAAGATATAGACATCAAGATTCAAAGAAGATGATGGGTCTCCCTCATGCATGTTGCCAAGATGAGATCTATATGTGCTAAGTAAGATGTGAAGGATTTGTCAATGTTCTTAGACTTTTCAGGCAATTGGGTGTACTTTTGTCGGTCATACTAAATCTGAGTTCTTAAATTGGATTTGCAGTAAATTGTCATTCTAAAAAAGTTGATCAAATTGAGAGACAGCCTATCGTCTTCCCCAGAGGAATATTTCTCGTAAGAATCCTTCCTGTAGGTTTTTGGATTCAAATTTCATAGTTTTTTGTTATTTTTAGATTAGAACATCTTCCTCTAGCCTATGAATACATGATTTCCATTGTATAATCTTAGATAAGGGGTCTTGTTCAGCTGATATTGAAAAAGAGTAATTCATTAGCCTAACAAATAAGACATAAATCATAAGAGAGCAGATATATTGGCTCCTTTTCATTACTAGGGACACCTGCTTTCCATTTGTAATCGGCTAAGAAGTGGTTTTTTAAAATTATGAAAATACCCTCATTTCTTATCTCTCATTTGCCCAGATCAAAACATGTTTTATTTCTCTCCCCATTTCTTG